>NC_056510.1:20058156-20077446 GCF_014905685.2 Nematolebias whitei
ATGGGGCAGCACGGTGGCGCAACTGGTAGAGCTGCTGCCTCTCAGCGAGAAGGTCCTTGGTTCAAACCCTGGTCCAGGGGCCTTTCTGGGTGGAGTTTGCATGTTCTCTCCGTGCATGCGTGGGTTTTCTCCGGGTACTCCGGTTTCCTCCCACAGACCAAAAACATGCATGTTAGATTGATTGGTAATTCTAAATTGTCCCTAGGTGTGAGTGAGAGAGTGAATGTTTGTTTGTCTCGTTTGGCTCTATGTGGCCCTGTGATGGACTTGCGACCCGTCCAGGGTGTACCCCACCCCTCGCACAGTGATTGCTGGACATGGGCACCAGCGACCCCCGTGACCCAAAATGGAATAAACGGGTAAAGATAATGGATGGATGGATGGATATATATATATATATATATATTATATATATATATCATCATTTTATCATCATTTACTTTATTTCAGACACAATATAAGATCCATATATATATATATATCTAAAAAAGTTAAATCTGGTCCTCTGGACATTCAAAAAAACAAAACAAAGCAAAACAAAAAAAAAATTTGAAACGTTTCGTCACTCATCCGAGAGACTTCATCCCAAAGATCCAGTCCCCCGGCACAAACAGAGTAATGTTGTGTATGCTGTTCAGTGTCAGGAGGGCTGTGATCAGTCTTACATCGGGGAAACTAAACAGCCACTGGCCAAAAGGATGGCCCAGCACAGAAGATCAACATCATCAGGACTCTGTGGTCTACACTCATCTCCAGGCCAGCGGTCACTCTTTCAGGGATGAAGATGTTCACATCTTGGACAGAGAGGAACGATGGTTTGAGAGAGGAGTAAAGGAGGCCATCTTTGTGAAAAGAAACCGTCCATCATTAAACAGGGGTGGAGGCCTCTGGGTTCAACTGTCCCCCTCTTACAATGCTGTGATTGCTAGTATCACTCAGCCCTCTGTGAACAGTAAACAGCCATCAGTGTGCTAATGACCCACTGTTAGGCTGATGGTCCTTCTTGAGCATGTGATCAGCTGGTTTTGGTTGTCAGCAGCAAAACTGGTTGATCCACTCTGAGAAGGTGCTATTTAAGAGACTGAGCTGAATACAGCTCCTCAGACTGAGGAAGTCTCTCGGATGAGTGACGAAACGTTTCTACATTTTTTTGTTGTTTTGCTTTGTTTTGTTTTTTTGAATGTCCAGAGGACCAGATTTAACTTTTTTAGATTTTTCTACCTGGATTATTGAGCATGCATCAGGATATATATATACATATATTTTTATATATACTTATATATACTTATATATATATATATATATATGTGTGTGTATGTATGTATACATGTATAGGTGTTTTATACCCTTCCCACACTCTTGCAATATACTACACAATGTTTCAAAACTCTAAACGCTCTAAAAGAGCACAGCATGTCATGATTTCAGCTCCCTGCCTCCGCTGCTCTCCCCACCTGCAAGCACTCTTAGCCACACCCACTTCTCAACTCTGCACGGAACTCAGCTGCGGCAGGTATCTTAGCCTGCAGTATGGTCTGCACAAAGGTGCAGCAGGTGCTAAATAATATAAAATAATTTATTTTAAATGAAAATTCCATGCCGATCGTGCAGCTCATCCATCAGCCAGTTGTGTGTCATGTCCAATCTTATTTTGAAAAACCGCGATGGAGCGAGTCCGCAATAAACGAACCATGAAGTAGCGAGAGACTACTGCACAGTGATTTTTTTTTCACAGTGATAATCCTGATTAGGGATTCATGAGTCTAACAGCTTCAAGGTAGAAGCTGTTCCTCAGTCTAGTGGTAGTAGTCTAGTGGTTCCCTGCCTTTGAGGGAGTATGGAAAAAGTGTGTGTGCTGGGTGAGTGGGGTCCTTCATGATGCAGGTGGCCCTCTTCCTGCATCTGGAGATGTAGATAGCTGTGATGGTGGGGAGGCTGACTCAAAGAGACTTCTGTGCAGCCTTCACCACTCTCTGCAAAGCTTTTCTTTCTGCAGCTATAACTCCTGAGTACCAGGACTTCACAATGAATTGTCAGTAGGGGGAATCAGCTTTTTGAATGTGCCTTTGAAGTTTGTTTTATTTTTAGACTGAGAAGGTGAACTAAGTGTCAATGCTCACTTTGTCACTTGCCTCACAGTTTCATTTGGTTCGGCCCCAACAAAACCCCCCAAAATTAAGTTATATTATCAGTTTATATCTTTATCGGTTCAGATACACAGATTGTGAGACTCATTTGTTATTTTTCACAACACCGCAAACAGATTTTTCACATTTTGTATCTTTAAGTGACCTGACGGCTCTTGTAGGTTTGATACAGTGACTTTTTGGTACATTTTTTTTTTACCTCTTCCATTTTTCTCTACTCTATAATGTGTCTCATTGCAGAGTAACTGTAGCACTGCCAGGGCACAATTACAGGCAGTAAGTAAGATGAATCTACTACTGTAATTCCTCTGCTGTTCAATTTCACTCACTGCAGACTGTCAGTTTAAATTTGTATCGTTATCTTCGTTTTTTATCTTTTTTTTTCTTTTCGAAAATACAAAGCTATGTCACAAAAAAATTTGAAAAACTGTAATAAATGACTATTGAGCAAAAAGGTAAGTTTAAAAAGTGGAATACATGCAAAATATCTGTTAGCTTGGATCAGCTTTGTTCTCGGTCCAAAGCTGTCTGCCATTAAAAGAAGAAATATAAGGGAAAAAATAATTTTGTAATATTAAAACTACTATTGTCTTACAAAAAAACCTGTTAACTAACTTCCGTAGCCTTTGGAAATGTCAGCGAGCATCATGTACAGTGGATGTAGGCAGCTTTCTTTTTTTGTT
Organism: Nematolebias whitei; assembly: GCF_014905685.2. Taxonomy (NCBI): domain Eukaryota; kingdom Metazoa; phylum Chordata; class Actinopteri; order Cyprinodontiformes; family Rivulidae; genus Nematolebias; species Nematolebias whitei. The sequence goes on from NC_056510.1 coordinate 20,060,987, forward strand.
TGTTTGTGGAGGAATCAGCAGGGAGGTTGTTGCTCTTGGCAGGGATGATCAAACTGCAGGAAGACGTGTCAAAGAAGGGCAGCGTAGCCAGAGGCACTGTGGCTTTTTCTTAAACACACTGACCCCTTCTTGTATGAGCCTGTCATGTCAAAAATTAAATTGTGCACTTCACTGGAGGATGATTCTTTCTTTTTGCTGCAAACAAAGGCACAATTGATCTAGCTGTGATGTGTTGTTCAGAGACACAGATGGCTGATGAGGTTGGCCTTAGCATGTTGGAGGGTTTGATTGGACTGAGTCGTCTGGACAAGCAGGAACATTTGTGGCTATTCAAGTGCGACAAGTCAAGTTATAGACAAGATATAAGACTAAAAGCAACTCGAACGCATCCAAAAAACTAAAATAAACCATTGACTTGACTTAGCTCAGCTGGGTGAATTGTATTAATGTACAAGCCTATTTAATATAAATATCACTCTTGGAAACATAGTGATACTTGAATATAAGTTCATTATCACTTTGGCAAACAAGTGAACATTTAATTCACACATTATAAATATCTGCATATAGTTTTATATTGAATCCACTGATGTGTGGATTGCTGTATATTATACTTGATGTGGATAACAAGGTCATTTGTAGTGTGGGAAAATTAGGTCTGATATCAAGATTATTATCAAAGTCCCATTTAAAACTGACAGTAGTGAAATTCACAGAGTTAATGAAATACAATTTTTGGGTGTCGTTATTGATGAGAAGCTGGCATGGAAATCTCGTGAAAATTACTTACGAATAAAAATAGAAAATAGTTGCATTACTGTATAAAGTAAAATAGTTTTTGAATGACAAAACTTTGTCTATATTGTATAATGAAATGATTATTCCACATTGTATTGAAGTTTGGGGAAAAGCATGCGAAACAATTACAAATCGTGTTTTCATTTTACAAAAAAGAGCTGTAAGAATTATTAGTCGGAAGTGCTATGGTTGAAAACAACAAAGTCCATGCTCAATAATCCAGGTATACAATCCAACATTTTTTATTCAGGTCATCTGGTCAGTTTCTTTTTTTTGTGCTGAAACGTTTCGACTTCGATCCGGAAGGCTTCATCAGTCAAGGAAACGCACAACACAAAGGTGTTATGGTCACCCAACAAATATATAATTTCATCAGTTGAAATTATAAAAATTTTATGATTTGGTTGAATATAGTATTTTACAAGTCAAGTATAAAGCTCATGAAAAATATTACCCCCAAATATTCAACAAAATTAGTAAAAAAAAAAAAAAAAGAGTCTCATTTACGAGAGACCTGATAATTAGTATGCAATGTATCAAAAATGGCTCTTTTTATTGCAAAGGTTGCAGACACCTGCTTTAAAGTGTTAGCTGTCTGTATAGAAGGAAATTAAGCACAGGTTACAAGCACAACACTTAATGCAGTTTGATACTAGGTTTAATTCTATTTAGCACTGAACACTTCACTTACTTAAACTCCTGAACTAAGCTACATAAAATTAACTTACCGCTAAAGTAGCTTAGAAATATAAAGGATTCTACGAAATAATTTGGACGAAGACAGGGTGCCAGGTTGTTGTTCTCCGCCATGAATTGAGATTCAGACGTACTGAGCTTGGCCTGGGTGTGGACAGGAGCAGAATAAATTGCTCCTGCGCTTGGACTGGTTTTAGTGGAGAAAGAGAAAGAGTAAGAGAAAGAGAGAGAGATATCCACTTAGTCCAGTTTTCCTTTTTCTCTTTCTTTTATGACTTTAAAAAAATATTAAGTATAGAACATAACTCCTACTCTATCATGTTCCTTTTTTCTTTGTTTGAGTAAAACAAAACAATATTTTATGAGTGATTTCCTGATTGTAAACTTGAAAGAAAGAAATATTTAATGATTGCACGTGTACATTGTGGCTGTCATTTCAGCGGGGCTCTTTTTTTCCATTTCCGCTGCCCCTGCTGCATAAGTAACACGAGAAGGACAATCTGTGACTTTTTGTGTCCTTCACCCTGTAGGCACATCCCGTACTGACTTTAGCTTGGAATATAGAATGTCTGTGAACAATAATAGTTGATTCTTACATTTTAATGAACTCCATTCAATGGGTTTTCATTTTGGTACTCTTGTATAACTCTATCCAAAGTAGGCCTCTGTGTTCCCTTCTTGTGCTTTTACATTTTTAATTGCTCCACTGCAAATGATGGTAATGATAATTAATAATGACTTTTGAACTGAATAAACTAAATTAATTAATTTACGTTATGTACTTGCTTGATCTTATTTAAAGTCAATGAGAGTGAGGGATTGGAGCATTTCCAAGTCATTAACAGGTGAGAGGCAGGATAAATGCTGGATGGACCGCTATACCCGTAGAAAACAAAAATCATTTTTCGAAACGATTTGCTTTCATGCCTAAAATCGTTGTTTTAAATTATTTTTTGCATGAAGTAAAGTTTGTGTGCTGGTTTTTTTAAATTAGACTTGCACATTCACTCATTTTTAAACTGTACAGCATATTTTATGGATGGAAAAGGAACGAGGTCACAGCACAAAATGTTCACCATCTGCCAGGTTTCTATGAGGTGCAGTTTGTAAACTGTAGCTGTTCTTGCAGGTATGCTCAAATCTGATGCCAGACTGCCTTATTTAAACCATTTTAAAGTGTATAGAACAATGGATGTTTCAAATGGACAGAAAATGCATGAAAACAGACAATGTGTGTTTAACAAGATATGTGATGGAGGCTTTAATACGTGTGGTTACATCCTTACTTTGGATTCTGCATCTTTGTTCTGCACACAGGAGCCCTGAAGCATCTGTGGTTTACTCTTTGTTAAAGCCACACAAATCATACATTGGTCTTTCATTTCTGACATAAATCCACATTTCTCTGAACTCCATGTATTGGCATTTGATGAGTGGAACCCTGTTATGTTGTGAATGTTATTTCTCTCGGCAGTAGTTGCACGCTGTGATAAATGTTAGATTTTCTCTGTAGAGCCAGTTGCTTATCAAAATTGCATTTTAAAACGTATGTCCAGACATCTATCAGACGTTGTTTCATTCTGTGAGAAGTGTACCATAAAGTAATGATAGCATTTTGAGATTTTATTTTTATTTTTGTTAAGAACAACAGATTATATATTTTCATGTCCAAATATGAAACTATACAGGTAATTAGAATAAATGAAGTAAATTGATTTTTTGTTTTAAAATAGGACTTTCATGATTACGTATTTTAAAATAATTTGTTGTGATAATGATTATCATAACGTCTTCTGATTAATAAGATAATAACTGCTAGTCCCTCTTTTAAGCTTTCTGGTTTATGCAATCTTTGTGGTAAACGTTTTTAAGCTAAAACATGATAGTTTTAGCTTCTCTCCATTGGCTCCCTGTCAAATTCAGAATTCAATTCAAAATCTTACTTCTAACCTACAAAGCCCTCAACAACCTAGCTCCATCTGATATTAGAGATCTTATTATTCCATATTTTCCTAAAAGAGCACTTTGCTTTCAGACTGCAGGCTTTATTGTGGTTCCTAGAGTTTCCAAAAGCAGAATAGGAGGAAGATCTTTCAGTTATCAGGCTCCTCTCTTGTGGAACCAACTTCCAGTTTCTGTCCGTGAGGCTGACACATTGTCCAGTTTTAAGACGGGGCTGAAGACTTTCCTTTCGGATAAATCCTGTAGTTAGGATTGGTTTATCATGCGGCCATAGACTTAGACTACTGGAAAACAAACTGTCCACATTTCTTCAAATGAAACGTTAAAAATGAATGTAGTTTTCATTTGATACTATTTCTATTTTAACATGTGATTCTTGACCTGCCATTGTGTATCTGTTCCTACCAAACCCAGCTGGTCAAAGCAGATGGCCGCTTGTCCTGATCCTGGTTCTGATAAAGGTTTCTTCCTCATGAGGGAGTTTTTCCTTTCCACTGTCGCCTTCATGCTTGTTCAAGATGAGAGTTATGTGATGAAGTTAAATTCAAAGCAGTCTGCTCCTCAGATAAATAATATTATTAATTTACTATTTATGTATGTGAATGTTTCTGTTCAGTGCCCTGGGGTGACTTCTGTTGTGACTTGGCACTACATAAATAAACTGAATTGAAATGAATTGAAATGAATAAATAAAAATCCATGTAATTATGTTAGGAATAGCAATGATTTGCCTTTTTTATTTTTTATTTGTGTGTGTGTGTGTGTGGGGGGGGGGGGGGGGGGGGGGGCGTCTAAATAGAATAGCATCAGTTGTTTGTGTCCACAGCAAAGATTATGAGATGATGTAATTAAAAAAGGGCATCGACTCAAATAAATGAGTGAAAACAAAATCAAAATGGGATGTTTTCTCTACTATTTGGCTAATTTCACATTAGTGAATGGAGATGATACGATAACTATGCAGACAGGATTGTGCTTATCTCTAATAATTGTGATTGCATAATTATTTGTTTAACACACTAATCAAGAAACAAAATATGATCAATGAGCTTTTGGGTGACTGCTAAGAAGAAGTTTCCATTTTTAGGCAGTTATCTTACTGTTGCTACACGATCGAGGAAAAGCTCAGAGCACACAAGCTTGAGTCAGTGATTAAGCACACCTGATGCAAAAAAAACATGTTTTAAAATGTGTTTATTATTGATGTTTAGTCAAGAGAATCAGTTAAAGATCAAAACTGAAACTTATCAAACTTTATTTCTGGGAGTAAACTTTAACAAAACCATAAATTTCAATTCTGACTTAGACCAACTTGTATATATTTGGATTTGTGATGACTGAGACCAATCCAACAAATGACGATTTATTCTATCTGTTTTTTTCTATGCACACTAATATCTAAACCCTCTCAGGCTTAGATATTAAACACAAATAAAAGGTTAAAGATAATTAAAAAAAAACAAGTAATAATAAAAATGGGTTTGCATTATCATGCTTCAGTGGCAATATATTTATGACCATGATCTTACAGAACTCTGTGTGAGCTTATCTTTGCAAAAAAATACGTAAACTGAAGCTTCAGATACTCTCTTTATTCTAATCCCATCACCACCAGGAAAGAGAAAATAACACAAGCCATTCACTAAAAATAAAAAGACCTGTAAAGACTCCACGCGCTATGTGCCGCTTCACACGCTCAACATCAAATCATCTCTTTGCTCTCGAGCATTGGCACTGTGCTCACAGCTACTTTGTTCACAGTTGCTGCAAAGATTCACACAAAACAAGAAGCTCTGGGGGTTCCTAAAGTGATACATCCTGTGTGTTAGATTTTTTTTTTATTGCAGCAATGAAAAGCAAGAAAATAATTTCTCAGTAAAACCTTTCCTCTTGCATGAAGATATTTCATTTGAGTAAGTGACTCTTCAGTATTGTTAACAGTTTAAGACTGTGATCTCAGTGATCTTATCCATAAGTTTGTAATGCATTCTGAGTACATTTAAACTTAAGAGGTACTCACTTGAAATCAAGATGACCCAGTGTGTTAATGGGAGCATCTTGAATAGAAATGCTCTACTGTGCAACATAATGTCTAAATAGAAAATTTCATAAAATTGGCTTGTGATTGAAAATGGATTTGTGTACTTAAATCATTTTATTTTCTTTATTTTCTTAATTCAACATTTGTCAGTGTTATCTACCTTATAAGAGTTCTACTGTCTAGTACTTCTGTTTCAGTATGTTTATAAAAGATGGAGAAGTCCATTAAAATCTGCATAAAACTAGTTCACAAAGCCAAGACTCAGGACCATGCCCTCACCTGACCTTAACTCCCAAAAGGTGGATGGCCCACCTGGAAGTAGTTTCCTATAGGTTTTTGGGGCTTGACCTGGCTGAGCCTCGGGAACCAAGACTTAGCTTCTAGGAGATTGCTTGTGAGCTCATCCTTGTGGCCTGGCTCTGGTACCCCTGTTTCTTTACTTCAGGCAAGGTAACTTGTTTTCTGTAGTCCTTTTGCATAAAGGTATTTAACTTGCTTTTAGTCTGACACCTCCCCTGAGGCCAATTAGATATGGGAGACTCTACCAGAGGCTAATGCCACAGATTAATCCCAGGATTATGGGAGTACTCAAACCCTTCAGCCACCATAGGTGGTGATAAATCTGAAGCCATGGCTTTTAATAAGGAAATAGTGGAATTTCCCCTCCATGTTGGTGTTCTGTCTCAAGCAGAGGGGTTAAATTATCTAGGAGTCGTGTACACAAGTAATGGCATGATGTAGTGGGATAGGGATCAAAAGATCTGAACCTTTTGAATCAAGGTGTTAGTCTTGTCTGTCATGTTAAGGAAAGAGCTGAGCCAAAATGAAAATCTTTTCATGTACTCGTCATCTTCTCAAACCTTCCCCTGTTGTCACAAGCTTTGAATGATGGCCAAAATAACAAGATACAAGCTGCTGAAAATAAGTGAAAGAGTGGTCAGGCTCAACCTTGGAAATAGGGTCAAAAGCTTCATTATTTGGGGAGAACTTGAAACAGAGCCACTGCTCCTCGGTAAAGTGATTTAGGGGTTTGACTAGGAAACCGTTGGCTTTGTTTGGAAGTTTATTAAACAAATTCTACTGGAAAGAAACCTAGTGCAGACCTGAAACTCGGTCAAGGAATTAAACAGTATATCCTGTCTGGCCTGCGAGCACCTTGATGTCCCTGAGGATTAGCTGGAGAGTGTTGTTGCAGGGAAAGGGATGTCTGGGCTTCTCTCCTGGACCTTTTGACTCCAGACTCAACCACAGTAAATTGGAAGGATGCCAACGTATAAATGAATGGATAAAATTGACAAAGTTGCTACTAGATGGCACTACATTGACACAAAGCTCTCTAAAAATCTAAAATTCCTACTGATATGCTCATAACTCTACACCAGTAATTCATTCAACCTTCATTATACAGGTTAGTCTCATTGAGCCTCGGGGACTCATTTACAAGAGAGCCCTGTTTTAACAAAGAATGATGACAGCAATGGACAACAGTAGACAATCATAACATAAATATATAACTTGAGAAGAACAAGTGAAAAAAATGTATTTAAAAAAACAAAACAAAAACAGCTGCACTGGTTTTTCCCATGAACTTAGCAGATATTTTGAAGCCATTTAGAGACGTCAAGGTCAAGAGCTTCAGATCTTTTTGTGAGATATTCCAGGAAACAGGAGCAGAGTAGCAGAAGGCCTGCAGTTATTACCTGCAGTGTCTCACTGAGGAGACACTGCAGGTAATAATGTCTTGAGAATGCACGCTGTAGCTGCACTCACGCAGTGATATGTCGGAGGAGATGTATGAAGGCAACAGACCAAGAAGTGGTTTAAAGATGAAAATGTACCAGTGAGAGAGTCTGCGTGAAGTTAAGGAAGACCAGTTAACCAGTGAATATAGGGTGCAGTGGTGGGTATGGTAGTTACAGCCAGTTGTGAATCTTAATGCATCATGATAGACAGCATCCAACATCTGCAGGGTGCTTGTAGGAGCATTCATGTAAATAATGTCACCGTAGTCAATAGAGGGAAGGAAAGTCGCAGTTACAAGGTGTTTCCTAGCATTCAGAGTTAGACAAGATCTGTTTCTGAAAAAGAAACCCAGTTTAACTTTCAGTTTCAATGTTTCAATGTTCAGAATATACCCGCTATAGTAGTGTAATCTACAATGAAATATTTCTTGTAGTCATTGTTTCTTGAATCTTCACACATATGTGATTTTATGTAAGTCATTCAACATTCAGAGGTGATATAGTTATTTTTATCTTTTGCACATTTTAGCATGAATACATTTTGTGCAGATGTTTACTTGTGGTATTTGTATTGTACAGTTTCTGTGTCTTGGTGATTTTAACAACAGTGAAAAATGTGGCATTATGATAATTTGCCTTCTCTATTTGCACACCACTTAGCAGGCTGAGGCACCCAGCCAAAATGGCTCAGCAGAAGCATTTATTGTTGCTCTGCATGCACTCTTGACTTAAAACTGAGAAACTGCATTTCTTATCTGGCCAGAGCAGAATGTGAGGGTTTGCACACAGACAGCCTTACAAAGATAACAAAAATCCCATCTTCTTTCAGTTTGAGTCTTGTATGTAATTGCACCTTGATGTTTCAAGGGAATACCAACTTGAAACAGAATAAAACACACAGATGCCATTTTTTTTCCCCTATCATTCATCATCTTAGGCTTTTGAGCACATCAGACTGAATGCATAATCTTGAACAACACTTTAAACTGTTTAGTTTATTATGTTTGTGGATTTATGATGTGGATATAAATCACTAAATTCATTCAGGAGAGCCTAGAAAATAGTGATGCACTTTCACAAGTGAAAATAAAATGGCATTTAAAAAAGTAACAAAAAACTGCTACTGTAGGTTGTAATGCAATGTAAGCCTGTATAAATGAAGACTGAATGAAAAAAAAAAAACTAAAAACAAGAACATGTCTGCATTGGTTTTTCCCTGGAACTTAGTAGATGTTTGAAGCCACTAGAGTTTCAGTTCTATTTTGTGTAAGCTACGCCCTTTAAAAGCTGTTGCTTATTGGGTTTACACCGAATGCAGAAGAACTTTTTGCAAGATATTCCAGGGAACAGGAGCAAAGTAGGAGAAGGCCCTTTTTCCATGTTCAGTCCTCAATGAGGGAACACTGCATGTAATAATGTCCTGAGAGCGCACGCTGTAGCTGCACTCACACAGAGACATGTAGGAGGAGATGTATGAAGGCAACAGACCAAGAAGTGATTTACAGATGACCAGTGAGAGAGTCTGTGTGAAGTTAATGATTTCCAGTTAACCAGTTTATACAGGGTGCAATGGTGGGTACAGTAGTTACAGCCAATTATGAATCTTAGTGCACCATGATAGACAACATCCAACATCTGCAGGGTGCTTGTAGGAGCGTTCATGTGAATAATGTCACCGTAGTCAGTGGAGGGAAGGAAAGCAGTCAGAGTTAGACAGGATCTATTTCTGAAAAAGAAAATTTAACTTTCAGTTTCCTTACCAAGTTTTCCACATGAAGCTTGAAAGAGAAATGCGAATCAACCAAGGTACCCAAATATTTCTAGGAATCGACAAACTCAATAGGAGCACCATTCGAGGATAAAATCAAAGGAAGAACTGCTAGGGCCGACTTCCTGTTTCAAAAAAGCATCCCTTTGGATTTGTCGACATTTAGAACAAGTTTGAGACAGAACAAATCTGACTGGATGATGTCAAAAATGGATTGCAAGAGCTCGAAAACCTTAGCAACTGTTCTAGCTCGACAATGAACAACTGTATCATCAGCATAGAAGGGTGCATCAGGGATGCTCTGACCTACATGACCTATGTAGATTGTAAAGAGTGTGGGTCCTAAATAGCACTTCTAAACCGCAAGCATTTAGAATGAGTACACTTTTATATATATTCTTATAGATTTGTTTGAATGTTAGAAAATCAGAAGCTGTGTTAGAACTTTAATTTTGTTTTGAACAAGGGTCTTAGGAAATTTGCACAGTTCACCTGTTTTAAGAACCCGTGGAGTTTGTTTTGACAACTCTTTTCTTTCTGTTCAGAGTAAGAAAAAGTCACCTCCACATTCCAATTAAGTTTTATTTATTTAATATATTTTTTAATGAATTTTTTTTTTTTTTTTTTTTGCTTTAGTTTTTTATCATGGCATGCAAATGTTTTGGCAAAGTCCTGGAACATCTGATGCACATCGTTATTGTTTATGCAAGAGCAGATTTTATTTATTGTAAGCGGTTACAATGCCAAACACTTCACACCCACGCCACCTGTTTTTTTTTTTTTTTTGGTTTTAGAACAAAATAATTTCTACTGCTTAACTTTGTTTCTGTGAGGATGTTTGTGTATTGACAACTGAAGATGAACGCCTCCCATATTCTCCAGCATAGATCACTCCAAGAGTTCTGTATGGATTTCTGCATCATGCATGAACAGACACAGCCATCTTGCAAAACATGACAGTTCAAATATATTTACTGTACCTCTGTCATGTAAATGATGTATGCAGAGGAAACCACAATTCACAATGAAATTGGTCATAAAAAAGGTGGATGCTTATTGTCAAAGCCTTTCATTTTTTCATTCATTCTTCCCCAATCAATGAAGACAAAAGGTCTGAGTCTGTTCCACGGTGACTCATGATGGTCAGCTGTGACTGTTTCCCCCACTGCTTTAATTTGCTCCATAAATTAAATACTGTGCCGCTGAAAAAAAAAAGGCTTGAGGATAGATGGAGTGTGTCTGACTGCTGGAACTGGTAAAGGAGCCTGTTCATTCAGCTCCGTGTTGACTTTGAATCCCAACTTATTGAACGAGGATGCATATTTCATGACAAGCCTTTGGGAGAGGAATCGGAGAGGTCAGTGAATCAGAGAGAACCTGAGCTTTTTGAGCTGCAGAAAAATACTGAAGTGGTGCAAACAGAAGAAACGTGTTTTGGGCGAAGCGTGGTTTTGTTGTTTGTGTGGGTGTTTTTTGTAAAATGAAACACTTTTGTGTGGTCAGTGTGTGCAAGTGTGGGAGTGTTGAATGACTTCAAAATCTTTGTTCTCATGATATTTTTATTCTTTATTTTTATTCTTCTGCAATTGTTGAGCATCACATGTGACTGTGGCCAACAGGATGTGTCCCAGTGATGTTCCGACTGAAAGGTTTGAAGCTCAGATGTATGTGTCTTTGAGGTTGACAAGGTTGCTGCTGCCTCTTAGATAATGAGACAGAATTCAAACTTATTTGCATAATGATTCATCATTAATGCAGATGCTGCCACTGAAGGAGAAGGCTGCGGTGACAGAAAGGTCATGATTGGCTTTTTACATTAACTGTGGCCATAGATTTTTTGAGGCAAACAAACTTTAGAGTGCATTAGTGATGTGCAGAGATGAACAACTCCATACTGAAAGCTTTAGTACTTCCTGTCTCATGCAGGTCCCACAGATGCCTTCACTCTATTAATAGCATTTATATCTGGCTTCATAAATCACATATTTATAGACCTCTTAAGCTGACGATAGACAGATGTATTGCAATTTGCACAGCCATCTTGATTAAATTACATGTTGCTCGACACAAAAAGCAGTTGACAGGAATAGACTTTGATGTTGCACAAACGGACAAAGCCTAGACAACTTCTTTAAGATATTTGTGTGTATCAAGCAGATTCTCTTGGTCTCGGTTCATGCTTCTTATCTGTAAGCACCTACCTTGTGTGTTTGAAGAATTCTCCTCCACCTCAGAGAAAAGTCATCCCTGACTAATTCTTCCACATGACCAGAGTGCTGTTGTTTTACACAGAGCAGAAAAGTGTGCGGTTCATTTCGCCTCGTGAGTTAAAGTGAGCCAGGTCGCTTGACAGTTCAGTGGCCATCTGGATGAATGACCCGCCGACTCTGAAAGCAATTTTGTGTGGGAGTATTTGTGTGAAAGCCTCATTCTGCATTCACCCTTAGAAAAATGAAACATCTTGACCTGCTGCTATCAGCAAGAAAAAAATCTTTACATTGTGTGCCAAACCTCTGTACAGAGAAGTCCTGCATGCAGTCAGCTGTTGCGGAGGCAAACTCTGTCGTTTTTCATTATGTATATGGTCAGACATGACCAGCATCCTCAGAACGTTTATTTCCAATCTTTAGGAAAAGCTAACATGTCTGCTGTGAAAAGGTCTGTTTTAATCAGCTGTTTCACGATTAACTGACTGATTTATTGCAAAATTTCAATAAAAAAATAGCATAAGCGAACTTGCCTTATGTTTATTTTAAGACTCATAATTTACATATCTCTTCTTCACAATTTAAAAACAATTAGGAGAACCAAAGGGAACAAAAAGCACAAAGACTCTGGGTGTAACTGTAAGCACAGCACATGGAATTTCCACTGATATTTTTATTGCAACAGTTGGCTGCTGTGGCTCCATCCACCCCCTCCTCCTCCTCCTCCTCCTCATCATCATCATCATTATCCTCAAGTTTGCCTCTGTTAACTTCACTGTGATTTAATGTGGTTGTTGAGGAACTAAATCTCTCAGCGAAGCAGAAACTTTCCAACAAATTCAGCTGTGCTAAAAGATCTATACCATCTGTCAATCTCAACCTAACTCAGAAAACAATATGATAACCAAACAAATTTGATATTTATTGTGTATTTCATTCCAGATGTCCACGCCTCACGCTGACACATCATGCAGCTGCTAATACATTACCTCCACCTGTAGTCAGGTGTGCTACAAGTGTTCATGTTGATTTAGTGCATCTTGGTGTTTGTTTGGGGACGTATTTGGGAGCAGCTTGCATTCAGCTGGCCCAGACTTGGTTCATTCTGTGACGTGAGCGGAGCTGCATCATTAAAAAGGTGGTGCACTAACTGGCAATGAAGTTCAAGCATTCGTGTCCACGTGTTCCTCTGTGAGAGCATAGGCAGGACTCCAACAGTTCATGCTCAATAATCCAGCTTACAAATCCAACAATGTTCAGTCAGGTCATCTGGATGGTTTCTTTTTTTTGCTGAGATGTTTCGTCCTTCATCCGAAGGATGTTCGGTCCGAGAAGCCACAAACAAGCTGGAGTCCCACAAATACCACACTTCCATAGTGGGAGAAAAAAAACAATTTGCTGGTTCAAGGTTCTTTATTGTCATTCACATCACATGTGTACATGAGGTGGAACAAAATTGTGTACACAGGGTGATTAGATGTTTTTTGGGGCCCGCCCTCTCCCCCGTCACTCCTCTGAGGCAGTCATGCCAAAACGTTTCAAAAACACTAAGCATCTTCTGAATTAAGTTCATTTGATGATGCCTTCTGCTTCAAAACAGAAATGGGTAAACTCATTTTCACAATGTTCTTGCCAGTTGGAATAAAAACAACCTTCCAATAACACTCCTTTAAATGCATACTGGTCAGTCTACACGCTGCTTCTTGTGCACAGACATCCCGATTATATAGATAAACACTACCAAGTTTCTTCAATGCTTCTTTAGCGCTAACGTTGCCATCTTTAGATGCTTCTCTCTGGGCATTTCCTAGCAGAAGACCAATTTCTCTTTCACTCTTTGACATGTAAGAAATTACATAGACGTGAACTGCATATACATCTTGATCCAGGTTACAAATCCAACAATGTTGGATTTATGGATTCATATTTTGTTCTTTTTCCACTATGGGAGTGTTGTGGGACTCCAGTTCGTTTGTGGCTTCTAGGACTGAAGAAATCCTTCGGATGAAGGATGAAACGTCTCAGCAAAAACATAAACTGTCCAGATGACCTGACTGAACATTGTTGGATAGACAGGACTCTTTGTTTGTGGGACTTTTTCATAAGAAGATACATTTTGCAATCTGACTATATGTTTTAATTATTAATTGTGTGCCATTTAGCTCTATATCGCTGTGGGAAATCCTTCACGCTGAGAGCATGCTGATAGACTCTTGATGTTGCAATGTTAGAAAAGGTCAATCTATCAGCACACAAGGATTGCTTTTTTCACAAATAACAAAGTCTGTAAAAACTTCGGTCTCATCAAAGACCTCAGCTACAACAGTGAAATATTGCTCAGGCAAATTCACAAAACTAATGTCTGTTAGGTGAATCCTTCAAATCAAGGACAACATTTTGATTAATTCTTACATTTTGAAAGGTTTGTGGAAATGATGTATCTGCTGTTGATAGCTCCTTGACGTACATCAGTGAGCAGAAAGAGAGTTTAATCCTGACTGAACTGATGAGCTACAGCTACAGTAGTCCAAGCTGAGCCAAGACCAAAGTAGATTGGTGCCATTTTAAACCAACTGCTGAAACTGCAAAGCAGTTAGCTGAAGCATTTCCTGTGCAGCTTAGAGCACTTCCAGTTGAAATATCATTATGTTTCTGCAAGAAAATTCATGTAATACAGGAACTGCATCAGCCATTAATTTGTTAATCTCTTTAGAATTTATTTCTCTAAAGTTGGGCTGTTTACGAGCTAGGCTTAGCAGGTAAGATATTAATTGTTCATAACATTTCCAAAGGACCCAACTTCTGGGATACATTAGGAAATGTCCTGATGACATCACCTCCACCAGATATGTTAAAAGTTACCCCAACAGGAAACCTTGGCTGAATGCAGAGGTGCGCACCCTGTTGGAAGCCAGGAACACTGCCTTCAGGTCTGGAAACTCACAGGAGATGAGAAGGACAAGGAAAGAGCTGGTTGCTGGTATTAAAAAGGCCAAGGCCACATACGCACAGGGGATCGAGGGTCAATTCACCTCACAAGACCCTCGGAGCATGTGGAGGGGCATTAAGTGCATAACAGATTATAAAGACAGGCGTGAACAATGCCCTAGAGACTTATCAATGCCTGATGCACTCAACTAGTTCTATGCACGCTTTGCAGACCTGAACAGACCACCCAGCACCAGACTCACCTCACCAGCGGATGAAGAGCTTCTCAGTGTGACCTCAGCAGAAGTAAGGAGTACTTTCAGGAGGATTAATCCACACAAGGCAATCGGCCCAGACAACATCTCTGGAAAAGTGTTGAAAGAATGTGCTGATCAGCTCTGTGAGGTGCTGGCAGACATCTTTAACACCTCACTTATCCTGGAGACAGTTCCCACCTGCCTGAAGACTGCCACCATCATCCCAATTCCAAAGAGCTCCACAGTGACTGGTCTGAATGACTATCAGCCAGTGGCACTCACCCTGATAGTCGCTAAATGCTTCAAAAAACTGGTCATGACCCACATCAAAACAACCATCAACATCTACAAGGACCCTCATCAGTATGCATACTGTGAGAACCGATCAACAGAGGATGCAATCTCCTCTGTGGTCCACACTGCGCTCAACCACCTGGAGCAGAAAAACTCTTACGTCCGTATGCTCTTTGTGGATTTCACATCCGCCTTCAACACCATGATCCCCCAAACCCTGATGGACAAACTACTCACACTAGGAATAAGCTCCTCCATTTGCAACTGGGTACTAGACTTCTTAACAAACAGACCACAGTCAGTGAGGATCCACAACTTCTCCTCCTCCACCATAACCCTCAGCACTGGCTCTCCTCAGTGGTGGGATGCATCACAAACAATGATGAGTCCAGCAACAGGCAGGATGTGGAACACCTGGAGAGCTGGTGCAAAGAGAATAACCTTCACATCAATGTGTAGAAGATGAAGGAGATGGTTGTGGATTTCAGAAGGAACAAAACCATCTAACACCCCTGAACATAAGAGGATCTGCAGTGGAAGTGGTTTCCAGCTACAAGTACTTGGGTGTGCACATGAATGACAACCTCAGCTGGAGCAACAACACCACCAGCCTGATCAAGAAAGCTCATCAGAGACTCTACTTCCTCAGACGGCTGAGGCGAGCTGGTCTGGGAAGCTCAGTCTTCACCTCCTTCTACAGGTGTGCAGTGGAGAGCATCCTGTGCTCCAGCATCAATGTGTGGCAAGGAGGCTGCACAGCTGCAGAAAGAAAACTTTGCAGAGAGTGGTGAAGGCTGCACAGAAGACTGTTGGAGTCAGTCTCCCCACCATCACAGACATCTACATCTCCAGATGCAGGAAGAGGGCCACCTGCATCAGGAAGGGCCCCACTCACCCAGCACACACACTTTTTGCCCTGCTCCCCTCAGGAAGGAGGTTGAGGAGCATTAAGTGTAGAACCACTAGACTGAGGAACAGCTTCTACCCTGAGGCTGTTAGACTCATGAATCTCTAACCAGAATAATCACTGTGAAAACAATCACATCATGTTGCTGCTGATCTGTTTCATGTTGCTGCTGATGTGTTTTATGTTGCTGCTGATCTGTTTTATGTTGCTGCTGATCTGTTTCATGTTGCTGCTGATGTGCTTTATGTTGCTGAGTTCATACATGCTCATCTGCTCACTCCGACATGTTCGTGCTGCTGTTCGGCGTGTTGTTTTTATGCTATTAGTGCTTAGTGTATATTTAGCTGATGTTTCTCTTAGTTCATATTTTAGATCTTATTTCTATTTTGCTATTACATTTTATTGTTGGATGTAACTGGGACTTTATGTTCATAATTACGTTCCATCACATATACCACATGTGGTGCGAACGACTATAAAGTATCTCTGAATCTCTGAAAAAATATCACTGATTCAGGTCTTTTGAATTTTCTTATTTTCCTTTAGCACGAATAAATGAATTAAAAGCATTAAAATGCAGTACCAATCAAGAAATGAACTATTTTAGCTCTATTTTTAAAACTAATTCATAAAAACAATGCTGATACTCGGTGGGCAAAAATCATCAATAAGCAACCAGTAGAGAACGTAACATTGTTTAAAACACGAACAGTCAATAATACTGACAATATTAAAAGATCTTTGTGTTTGTGGTAAAACTTCACAACACCAAGGCAATGCTTTCACTAACTAACAATGCTTCGGTTTTTATAAACTACATGAGTCATTGGCTGCTGGTGAGGAAATATATTATATATATT
>NC_056510.1:20082446-20146863 GCF_014905685.2 Nematolebias whitei
TATATATATATATATAATGATAGATAGATATATATATAGATAGATATATAGATATATATAGATATATAGATATATGATTAGGACAAAACAATCACAAAATACAGATGGTTGGGGTTGGATTTATTGAAGGTACAGGTACAGTAATTATTCAATTTTTCTCTCTCTCTTGGCAGGAGAGTCACTTGGAGCAGGTCTTAGTTTAGAGTTTGATTGTTGGTGTGTGAAATATCATGTCATGTTTAATTTGTGTGGGTCACAGTAATGGGGCTACTTCATGCATCATTTTAGATCAAGCACAGAGATGCATATGACATGAGTCAATCTGGAGGATATTTTCAAGTATACACAAAATAAATTATTTTTCGATGTCATTTGACAAGTTAAATAAAAGCCATACAACAAATCCAGCCCTCTTTTATAGCCCAATAAATTGAGTGTGCATGCACTGCATTAAGTCTGATGAAGCTGCACTTTCTGAAGAACTTCACAGAAGATTTACAATCATATCCCACTTGCATAAGACTGCAGACTTCATGCATGAGGAAAACTACCTAGTTAGAAAGGGAAAATAGCAGTTTGTGCATATTTTAAATAAAGCTTTGTTCTTTTTTTAATAAGTAGTGGACTTTTCTGTCTGCTCTGCGGGCCAGTTTATTTCATGAAGCCGTTTGTTGAACAGCAGGGATACACCTCTAGTACAAACAGAAAATTGCCACTGCAGGAAACATCATGTGGAAAATTAGGCCACTCACTCATTTTTAGTGAAAAAAATCTCAGGAACTCCTGCAAGTTTTCAAGCTAAAAGTACCAAACCTTTGACTAAATGTGAGATTGTTTCAGTCCCATAGGGGAAGTTCATAGAATGGAAGTAGCACAATGTTTGTTCCCGCTGACTCTGATAAGGAAATGTGAAGAAAAAAAATTAGCATTTGTAGATGGACAAATATTGCATTCTTCGTGATATTCAATGATTCATAAAATAAATTTAAAATAATGTCCATACTTTTTATAGTAATTGCAAAATGTTTAGTTCCTTTTCAGTGTATTTATTGATTGGTGCTCACTGCTAAATGCCAGGTACCTGGTAAAATTCACAGATGTTTGATGTGGAACTACTATTAGTCCTGCACATCAAATACTTTGAGTGCTAGCTGACTGAAAAGGATCTATTTTTTAAAAATCTGTAAATAACTTATAGAGTCAACGTTTTACTGTCTGTTTGCAAAATTTCTCATGAACCTTGGCAGAGACGTTAATGAAAATCTCAAAGTATTATTGATCGTTGCAGGTTTCTCTTGTAAATGACGTAATTGTGCCTCAACATGACTAACCTGTTTAAATAAAGGAAAGGAAATAAAATGAGTGTACATCTACAGCCAATTCACTCTTTGAAGTCAACACAATTCAAGGTGCCTATAGGTGCTTCTAGGCAACACAAACAACCCTCATAACTTGCCTGATTTTATACATATGGAACAAAGTTTGGATTGATAGTAGCTGCTTAGTTTTAGTAAAGCTGTTGAACATTAGGACAAAAATTATGCCTGGATTATTTTTCTGAGCAGATTTTTGGCAGAATTAAAGTGCCGATCTTAATGCCTTTAAAAAAAACAACCGTTGTAGAAAAAAACAAAACCTTTCCTGTTAATTTGAAGCCGTCAGTTTTTCAAGACCAATTTTTAAACTCTTTTTAAAGAATGACTTTCAGAGAGCTACTTCACAGATCATCAAACCAATGGCTCCATTTGACACATTTCAATGTCGCAAAGGTGTTTCATGTGTTTTGCTGCTGCCTTGATTGAGATTTATAGCCTCAGCACTGGATTTATTTTTTATTTTTTTGCCAGAAAGGAAATATCCAGAAAAGTACAAAATAACTCATCACCTCCAAATGACTCAAAAATTGCTAACCTAGAGAGAAAATGGTCTCATAACCATCACTAATTCATACATCTTCACTAATAATTTAGTAAAAGAGTGGATTTATGGAGATTTTAAGCAATGTAAAATTCCATTAAACAGATCATCCAGGTTGTAAAATTACATATTTCTGCTTGTCAGTCACTGAAAGCATCAAGTTGATCTGTTGTTTCTTCAAACTTACTGTTCAGGATGAATTCAACCTGAACAGAGGAGCTCCTGTCATCCTCAGTCTGACAGCAAAAGTAATTAAACAGTCACCATCTGCTCGTCACAGGCTGTATTCCAGTGATAAAGCCAAGTTTTTCTGAAGTCAGTGCATCTAAAACTGGCAGGTATGTAATTTTTCACCCCCAGGAGGAAGGTAACAACACATTGGCTCACATTAGTTGTACAAAACACACTCTTATTTTTGCTCTGACACACAAAATCATCATTTTTCATGGACACATGTACACAAAATCCATATGTTGCAGAAATGCAATATTGTTTTTTTTGCAATGCTGTCTAGCAAATTACCTTCAGTGGTGATTGATATCAGAGTGCATGTCACTTTAAAATTAAGTTAAAAGCTGGTAAATTACTTGTTATGAGGGCGGAAGGATATATCTTACTGGGCTGTGACTGTGGGAGATTAGGTGGTGACTCAAAATTGTGAGAAAATAGGTAAATTTTCCAATGCAGCATTACTCAGTTCTGAGTGTTTGTGACCAAGAGACTAGCAAGCCATGCCGTTGCATCTGAAAACATTTCTCAAGACTGCTTATATTCAGTGTGCATGACTTGCAAAATTGTAATCTAGGCCATGTGCATTATTTTGTTGTCCACCTGCCTCTGTTTGCATTGTACCCACTTCGGCAGCCATGTTTACAGTTCTGATCGTTTTATCGCTCCGTCTTTTTTGTGCTCTCTCCATCTCCATTTTCTACCACTTATTCTTAGTCAGGTCGCAAAAGCAACAGGTGGAGAGAAATCTAGACATCTCTTTCCCCAGGGACACTTTCTAACTCCTCAAGGTTCAAGGTTCTTTGCAGGCTGAGATGGGGTAGAGGTACTCCCAGCCATTCCCACATGTCGTTGTGTCTCTGAGCAAGACACCTAATCCCTAATTGCTCCCCAGGAGTTTACTTAACTGCCCACAGCTCCACCTGGGTGTATCTCACGTGTGATGGGTTAAATGCAGAGAACTAATCTCGCCATTGTATGGGAACATACAATGATGACAATCTCAAAACTTGCCTTCCCTTTATTGTCATTTGCATCACATGTGGTACATGAGGTGGAACAAAATTGTGTACTCAAGGTCCCAGGCAAGAAATCAGCAGCATGGATAATCAGCAGCACAAATAAAGTGACATATCACCAATTAAAGTGGCATTACAGTGATGTTTCTGGTTAAGACTTTATGAGTCTAACAGCCTCAGGGTAGAAGCTGTTCCTCAGTCTAGTGGTTCTACAGTTAATGCTCCTCAACCTCTTGCCTGAAGGGAATGGGGTAAAGCAAGTGTGTGCTGGATGAGTGGGGTCCTTCATGATGCAGGTGGCCCTCTTCCTTCATCTAGAGGTGTAGATGTATGTGATGGTGGGGAGACTGACTCCAACAGTCTTCTGTGCAGCCTTCACCACTCTCTGCAAAGCTTTTCTTTCTGCTGCTGGGCAGCCTCCATGCCACACATTGATGCTGGAGCACAGGATGCTCTTCACTGTACACCTGTAGAAGGAGGTGAGGACTGAGCTTCCCAATTCTTGTCTCAGCTGTCTGAGGAAGTAGAGTCTCTGATGAGCTTTCTTGATCAGGCTGGTGGTGTTGTTGCCCCAGCTGAGGTTGTCATTCATGTGTACAACCAAGTACTTGTAGCTGGAGACCACTTCCCCTGCAGATCCTCCGATGTTCAGGGGAGGGTAGGTGTGTTTGTTCCTTCTGAAATCCACAATCATCTCCTTTGTCTTCTTCACACTGATGTGAATGTTGTTCTTCCTGCACCAGCTTTCCAGGTGTTCCACCTCCTGCCTGTAGATGGACTCATCAATGTTTGTGATGCATCCAACCACCGCTGTATCATCTTAAAACTTTACAGTATGACAGCCTGAACAGGTAGGTGCACAGTCATATGCGAGCAGAGTGAACAGGAAGAGGCTCATCAACACACAGCCCTGAGGAGCCAGAGCTGAGGGTTATAGTAGAGGGGGAGAAGTTGTGGATCCTCACAGACTGTGGCCTATTGGTTAAGAAATCCATGACCCAGTTGCAAATTGAGGGACTTAGTCCCAGTGCTAGTCCTGTGGAGCCCAGAGGAGTTCCCAGGCCAGAGAAGTTACACTATCCCTCCTGCGAAACCATCTAATCACCAGCAAACTGGTTGGTCCATTATGTGGGTGTGCTGCTTGTGGGACTCAGTTTGTTGTGGCTCCTCGGACTGATTAAGTCTTTTGAATGAAGGACTCAACAAAAGTTGAAAGTCTCAACAAAAAAAAAAAAAACGTCCAGATGACTTGACTGAACTTTGTTGGATTTTTTACCTGTATTATTGAGCATGAACTTTGATATTTCAAGACATTGTTGAGACTCCTTCGTAAATATCGTTTGCCAACTAACTGCCAACAATTGCAGTTTAACCACCTTAAAACCTGCCAGTTATATGTTTGTGTGTGTGTGTGTGGGGGGGGGGGGGGGTGAAGCATATTTTGAAGCATTAATTGATTTTTTTTTTCCTTTAACACAGTCTAACTGGAATGCAAATCAGAAAGATTTTTTTATTTTGTTTTGCTTTATTTCTTTAACAGGCAACCGTATTTATTGATTTACTTTTACTAAAGTGTGACTCATTGCCACCAAACTTTATTTTTCTGTTTCATTATTTGTAATGGTCCAGAACTGACACAATGACCAAGTTGGCGCAGGGTCAAAGCCGGTCGTCACATTGCAATTTACAAATAACTGTATATTTAACAAAAATGTAAATAACTTGTAATAGAAGTTTTGTAATTAGCGTGATACATCCATAAAAGTAGTGATCTGTGGTTGCGTCAGGAAGGGCATCCAGCGTAAAAATAACTGCCAAGTTTAGTGACTTGTTCGCTATGGTGACCCTTGAAAAAGGGAGCACCCGAAAGAAGAAAAATAATAATTATTTATTTTTCGGGCATCTCTAACTGGAAGGAGACTCAAGGAAGACCCAGGACACAAGAGACTTTGCGTCTTGGCTGGAAGTCTGGATGTCTGGGCCTCCAGTCTCAAGCTGCTGCCCACCGTGACCCGACACCGGAACGAGTGGCACATAATGGATGGACGGATGGATAATCAATTTATATTTTTGGCACCATTTCTTTTTAATACTTCAACTTTTATAACTCAATCTGGCAATCTATTAGCTTTGGGACAATGTTATTGGAAAAACACTTTAAAAACCTGACTGCAGATGCTTATAGAGCCATGAATCAAAATGTTTTTTTTTTCTTATATGTAGAGGAATTTGTAATTGCTCTTTTTTTTTTTTCAGAAACCATTTCGCCAAACTGTCAAGCCAGAGCCTTGGAGAAGGAAACGTGAAGCGTTGATGAATGGCTGTCTTTGTGCCCTGTTCCCCATTCAAGTTTACCTCTTGCTATGTAATAAATCATGATAAATTAGGTCTCTATTGGTAGAACCAGCCAATTATTCCCCTCTCTCATACCCCTCCTTGGCATGCGTTTAGTTGAGTTTTATGCCCTTGGGGTTCAAAGCTCATAACGCGTAACATGTACACCTGTTTCACCTCCTACACATCATTTTATACCTTACTATAATTTCTGCAAATCTCTTTCCCAGTCTTTCATAGAGTGTATGATTTTATGCCTGACTCGGTGTGACATCCTTGTATTAAAGCGAGACTGATTGAAATAATGACTCTGCAGATCTGCAGGCCGAGGCTGTATGCAGGCTCAGCACAGTTCTACAAGGAAACACAAGTTAGCACAGCTGCATCAAAACACGGTCCAAACCTTTGATGTGGCCAAAGGAGTTTAACTTGAAAAGCCCCCTAATCAACATTTTTCATCAGAATCCAACTGTTACTGGGTTACTGGGTGGTTTCAGCTGGATTCTGACCATTCCCGGGTAATAATAGCAAATGTGTGGCAGATAACCATGTTTTTAATGATCAGTTGCAGGAAGTGAATCCTCTGCCGCTGAAAGGCAAAGGTAGACCATGTTTTTATTTGTGTCTGGGCGTAATTGTGTTCCTGTCTGCAAAATATTTTGTGAACTGCTAGACAAAAAATATTTACAAAAAGTATGTACATTGATTATGAGATTGTATGAGTGTTTTAGTTTTTGAGAATGTTTAAGTCAAGATGGCCACGAAAGTGAACTAAAATAAAAACACATAAATGACTATAACATTGTCATTTTTACAAATGTACTATATTGTGGTGGAGTAACTGTTATCTGTTGGAGACAACGTGTTTGCCTGTTAGCAAAATACATCGTGAAGCACTGGCATCTGGAGTCTTACATTGCCTTTATTTATTTTTATTTATTTTATTACAATACTGCTCTTATTTGCTGTTCTACAAGTATTTGAAGCATACTCCTTTTTACAGTCATTCAATTTTTAAAAAATCCTCAATCACAATGACTGGCAGCTTTTGTGTAGATCCTGATTACCTGAAGTCAAACATTAATTTAGAAACTGTCGCTCAGTGAAGCTGCAGCAGAGCAGAAAGCTTATAATTGCTTCTGGCTTCATTAAAAATAAGGTTAGTCTGTTATCAGCCTTAGCACTGCTTTGTGACTTACATTTCCACTGTGTATTTATTTATTTTACAGTTTGTTCTCGTTTATGAAATTTAAACATGTTCCCACTTGATGTGATATAAAATGTAATCTTTTTTTTTGAATCCTCAAATTTCATGAACATTACCGTCACCCAGTTTAAGGATTTAATATTCCAAGTAATGTGTCACCTCTAAAATACATTGCATTATTTAAACTTTGATTTGCCATTGATAACATGTAATAAAGTGCACTTTTTTGTAGAAAACAGAGTTGGTAACATGATGGCCATCAAAGATGATGTGTTACAGATTATCAACCCACCTAGCCGTTTTACATTGAGACTCAGTTTTGTCTCTTAAATATTTTTTGTTTCAGTCTGGCAATCAAAATCAAAGCTGGTCAACATTATTGCAAACAAAAGGGGTTAGGGTTGGGGACCATTTGTTGGTAACCTTCCAAATAATAATAATAAAGCACACATACAACTGATGTGACTGGCCCAAAAGTTCCAGTTTTGTCTGATCAGGCCCAGAAACTTCTATTAGAGAATGTGGGACCTGTCAACATGCATTCTGAATAATTCCAGTCAGTGTTTTACGTTCTTCTGTCAACAGTGGAGCCTTTCTGGGTCTCTGTTTCCTTTTTTTCCTGCCATCCACACTATCCCTGTGATCAACCTGGGGTTGCATTTATTTTTGCGTCCACATCCTGGAAGGTTGGCTACAGGCCCACAAACCTCATACATTTTCATTAATATTGGGAACAGAGGTGACAGAAACATGAAGCTGATCCAAGATGTTCTTTTAGCTTTTGCCATCGACGGGGATATCTATAATCTGATTTCTGAGTTCCTCAGAAATCATTTACATTTGCCTTCTCGGCTCCATGTTCATTGTGGCACTTATAACTATACAGTGGTGTAGTCTACAAGATACGCGGGTATATGGAGTATATCCACTAGAAAAGCTTAAAAATTTCAGTATACCCATTTAAAAGTGCCCAAAGATACATTACATTATCATTTGGCACGTGCCATTGATACACTAAATGGCAGTTAAGCACTTCTGTAACAATCTCTCTGTATGTAACGCTTGTTTATTACATTTGCTTATCCAGCGAATTATTGTATAATTCTGTATTTACTACTTAATGCTTGAACATGTTTTGCTTTGATACTGTTTTATAAATTATATAACATGTTTAATACAAAGGCAACTGTTGTGCAAAGTTTGTTGTACATTTATTCAAATCAGAGAAATTTGGAAATGTTCAATACGCTTAAAAATCTAAATAAATTAATAATTACATTGTACTAACCAGTGTACTTTGGTTTCAAAGCACAGTATACTCACTACAAAAATGTAGACTACACCACTGCAACCATACCAAGCTACGCAGTGGCCTGGTTGTTCACTTTTAATAAGTTGAATGACTGATGAAAAGCCTGAAAGCATCTGGGTGACTAAATCAGGTCAAACACTTAGTTTGAAACATGACTATGATGCAAATATTATTAGTCCTTTTAGAGATACTAATAAATCTACTCATGCTATTTTAATATATCTTTGTAATAAATAAAATAATTTCTTTTTACATTATTATTCACTCTATCACGTACTAAAGGCATGCAGATATACATTAGACAGCCGCTTTTAACTGAATCCCTTTCTCAAGAAATGAAGTATTGCTTCAATGAAATGTAGCATACCAACAAATTCATCCACATCTGTATGTGAGTGTGTGTGGAGATAAATGTATTCCTTGTATTTCAGAATGTTTATGTATTTATTGTGATATCAATCCCACCAACATGTACTACTTAGTCAGCCTCTTAAATACTACATGGTTTCTTTTGTTGAGGGGTTAGAATATAGTATTCTGAGTAGATGGTCAGTGGTTTGGTCCAATATGGTTGTCATATTATATATTTTATAGACATTACCAAAGGTTTTAAAAAAACATTATGCAAGTGTTGATCATTTAAACTCTGTATTCCCTCTTCCCCTCTGGGAAGAGATACCAGACAATAAAATCAATTTAAATTCAATTCAGTTTATTTATATAGCGCCAAGTCACAACAGAAGTCATCTCAGGGCACTGAACAAAAACGTTCACATCCATAAAATACATTTAGTAAAAGATGTCTATCTGAGGAAGCCAGCAGATTGTGCTGAATCTCCAATTCATCACAGTCACCCATTCTGACCAAGCACAAAGGCAACAGTGGGAAGGAAAAACTCCCTTTTAACAGGAAGAAACCTCCAGCAGAACCAGGCTCAAGACGAGCAGTCATCTGCTTCAACCAGCTGGGGTTTGAGAGGACAGGAAGGAGAAACAAACAAACGCAGAATGGCAGGTCTAGGTGTACTTTCTATAGGAAGAACGACCAAAAAACCATACCATTTTATTTATAAAGCACTTTAAACAGCGACGGGACCAACCAAAGTGCTGTACAAACAGAAACAAACAGGCAAAGCACACAAGAACATATAACATAATGTAAAATCAAAATATAGAAACAAAATAATAGCAGATAATATCATAATGACTAACACAGTGTGATGCATGCAGGTTCAACACAGATCATACAGTGTTGAAAGCCAGTGAATAGTAGTGGGTTTTAAAACATGTTAAGATATAAATAATTACAAACAGGCAGAGTAGAGCAAGTAAAGACAGCAGCAGAGTGAGGAAATGTGGTCAATTTGCCCTGCGGTAGTCTAAGCCTATAGCAGCATAACTAAGGGATAGCTCAGGAAACCCAAGCTGACCCTAACTGTAGGATTTATCAAAAAGCAAAGACTTAAACCTAATCTTAAAAGTAGACCATGCATCAGATTCACTGAAAGAAACTAGAAGTTTGTTCCACAAGAGAGGAGCTTGATAACTGAAAGCTCTGCCTCCCATTTCACTCTAGGAACCACAAGTAAACCTGCAGTCTGAAAGCAAAGTGCTCTGTTAGGAAAGTATGGAATCCAGCACAGACTGCAGTGCAGCTTTTATAGTGAAAACCATCACCCTGGATCTAGTCAGAACTCATAACTGAACTGTGATGATGAAGTATGACTTTGCACACACAAGTTGAACAAACTATTATTTTTCTATCTTAATATGGCGTATTGCTGCCAAGGAGGATGCCAAACTGCGTTTCACTGTTTTTAGTCTGCTTTTAACAATACTTTTTGCAATGACCATAAAGATTCTAAAGATTCTATTCTATTTTTGTTATGATTTTGATACTTATGTAAGTTATTTTTAGTGATAAATGGGAGAAAATGTTTGTTTCTTTCAATTTTGTGAGAAAGGACTTTACAGAAATTGAAAAGTAACATTTGCACCAAATTGTCATTGATAGCAAAATGTAAATATGAGGATACATTCACTGTATGGATGCAAAAATTAAATAGGTCCAGCTGTAATTCATGTGAGAAATTAAATTCAAAATATAGGGTTTTTTTATACATTTGTTTTGTGCTCTTTGTAGTTAATGACGTTTTTTTTTTTTTTGTGTGTAACAGAGTCCTTTTTTGAATAAGGTAATTACCGTCTATTGCTAAATGAAAGACAAATAATGTCATTATGGCTACATTTGTCTGGTCAGACTGACTTCTGCTGCTCTCCGGCTTTGAAGATAAACACAGAGAATTTTATCGCTGTGCATTCACTCTGCTGTGAAGTGCATAGTGTGATAATTCTCTGGCTGAAAAGAAAAAGAAGCAAAAGCTTCAAAGGCTTGGAGTCATGATCTAGATGAATAGTGTAGGTTCTCAGACAAAACAAAACTACTGATGTTTCAGAGTTCATACAAGATGTGAAAGATATCCGTTTTAGTCAGTATAGTGATGAAGCTGGGAAAAAACGGGTGGGGAAATGTTGAATAAGAACCTTTTGTGTCATGTGTTTCTTTGCAACACCATAAGGTTTATATAGTATATGTGTGTGTGTGTGTGTGTGTGTGTTTTAAAGGATTTTATTTCAATTCAGTTCAATTCAATATAACTTTATTGTCCATAACGTTCAATGAAATGGAGATTTGTCTTTGACATCTGGCTCATAAAAAACAACACAAGTTTAAAAAAATTCATAAAATTTTAAACACTTTAAAATGCTTTGCTAATCCGATTAAAAACATTCTAAAATACATGACACATTAAAAATATGGACACAACCCAGCAGACGATGGTTTATCATGTAAGGCTGCGTTTAAATAGGACCTTGTTAAGTACATTCACAGCAGTGGGAACAAATGACTTTTTTGTACCAATTTTTTCTTTGCTAAAGGAACCAGCAGTCTTCTGCCAGATGGTACCAACCTGAATAATGGTTGCAGTGGATGAGTTGGGTCAATGTAAACCTGTATTGCCTTTTTTTCCAGAACCTGACTGTACAGGTCTGTAAGTGTCATTTGTTGATGACCAATGACTTTGCTACCCGTTTGACCACCCGGGACAACTTGTTCCTGTCTCTGGCTAGGAGGTTCAAGCACTTTCAACCAGTCACCTGTACACCAACTGCAAAGTAATTTTTCTTGCATTGAAGCTCCTTAGCTTATACACAAGGTGGAGACGCTGTCTGGCTTTTTTGTAAATATAGTCAGTGTTGAACTAAAAGGTCAACTTGTTATCAGTTATTGTTCCAAGGTATTTAAAATCAGTCACCTGCTCTACTTCCTGCCCTTTTATAACAGAAGGCCTGAATACAGGTCTGATGCTGACTGCTCTCCATCTACATTGCAAACAAAGTTTCTTGGTTTTACTGACATTAAGGGCCAGAAAACATCAAACCAGTCAGAGAGCTGATCTATGAGCTGGGAGTAGGAGGGGCTATTGGTGTCTTTCAGACCAGCAACTAGGGAGGGACATATCATCAGCATACTTAATTAATGTGAAATGTTTACTGTTTTGTTTCAACTCATTTGTGTATATAGAGACTAAAAGAGGTGATAACATGCAACCCTGTGGAACACCAGTGTTCAAGACCCTGATAGTGTTATTAACACAGACTCATTGGGGTCTTTCTCTTAAAAATTTGCTAATCCACAACACAAGATGGTTGCTGACATAAAGATCACATAGGCGTTTTAAAAGTATATGTGGCTGAACCGTATTAAAAGTTAATTTACTCTTGTAAACAAGATTCATGTGTCGAGTGATGAAAATGTTGTCTTAAGTTACGACAGATGATCTGTAACGCAGTCAAGCAGTCACAAAATTCTTCTGTGGGAACAAGATTTATAAATTCTTTGTCCACTTTTTGAATATTTTAAAGAGAAAATTTAACGAGGAGTAAAATGAAAAATAAATAGAAACTGTGTATAGATTTATAGGGATATTTCAGCTTTTAATTAAAACTTGTGTTTGATAGAGGTCTCTTTTTCTACATACTCATCAATGCATTGCCTTGTTTCTATTCATCCTCCTACCAGATTCATTTCAAATGCACAAATTTACTTTGCATTGATTTGTGGGGATAATTAGAAGTGCTTGGAAACATTTATTATGTAAATTGTAGGTGACATTTGAACATCATTTTCCCATTTATTTGAGTTGTTGCCAAAAGCCTGCACTTTAATACATATTTAAATATCATCTGCTGAGTTTTATGGATTTAAATTAAAAATGATTAAATATTCATGCAAAAATTTAAATTTTTTGAAGCCGTGGATTTTTAAATATATACTGAAGTGCTGTTTTTCTGTCTCCCTTTTTTTTTTCAGATGTGAACAGAGATGCAAGAAGATCACCAAGAATCTGGACGTTCATGCAGTTTTAAAGTGCTTTGCATTAAATTGCAAACAGCATTCCTCTCTCTAAAGTAATACATTATTGACAATTAATGTCAAACCGTATGCTGGAGCAGCTTAATGCTGCCTCACAGAGTGGAACATCCCTAATGGAAAGAAAACCTTATAAGATCCAGCTCATCAAAATTCACCTAAGAGCAGCATAATGCCTTCAAAAGTATCATGTTTATACTTGCTGACGGTGGTCTGCTGGGCGAGCGCTCTGTGGTACTTGAGTATTTCTCGCCCAACGTCCACGTACGTCGGCCACATGGCTGTACCTAGGCGGAGGATTGTGAAACCTCCCAAAAACATCACTTTCACCAACATTCGCACCCGCTCACTCAACCCGCACGCCTTTGAATTTGTCATCAACGAGCCCAAGAAGTGCGAAAGTACCACACCTTTCTTGGTAATCCTCATCAGCACCACGCACAAGGAGTTCGACGCGCGCCAGGCCATCCGGGAGACCTGGGGAGATGAGAACACCTTCAGCGACATTCGCATTCTCACCATTTTTCTCCTGGGCTGGAACACAGACGCAGTGTTGAACCAGATGGTGGAGCAGGAGAGTCAGATCTTTCACGATATTGTAGTGGAGAATTTTATTGATTCGTACCACAATCTTACCTTAAAGACCATGATGGGCCTGCGGTGGGTGGCAACATTTTGCCCTAAGGCGCAATACGTCATGAAGACGGACAGTGACATTTACGTCAACATGGACAATCTTATCTACAAGCTTCTAAAGCCCACCACCAAGCCAAGGAGGAGATATTTTACTGGCTATGTGATAAATGGTGGTCCCATCAGAGATATGCGCAGCAAGTGGTACATGCCCAGAGACGTGTATCCTGAAAGCAAATACCCGCCTTTCTGCTCGGGCACTGGCTACGTGTTCTCAGCAGACGTAGCTGAGCTAATCTACAAGACTTCATTACACACAAGACTGTTACATTTGGAGGATGTGTACGTGGGACTGTGTTTGCGTAAGCTGGGCATACACCCTTATCAGAACAGTGGTTTTAATCATTGGAAAATGGCTTACAGTCTTTGCAGATACAGGCGGGTTATCACCGTCCACCAGATTTCCCCAGAAGAGATGCATCGCATTTGGAATGACATGTCCAGCAAGAAGCACCTCCGATGTTAGGGTATGTGTGGATCGCTGAACATCTTTGATGTATTTTTAAAACTGCCTTTACTTTGCCATCTTCTTCTTTTTAAATATTGCCACAGTGAATAATGTGTAAACTACGATTGCTTTTGTAGATCTGTTTTACTACATGTTTGTGTATTTTTATTAAACCACGTGGAGGCTTACAAGGTGCATATTATCACTCATACTTAAGTGCTGAGTTGTGACTTGAAGTTATTTTCAGTCCAAGTTTGAAAAGCATGCATTTTTGTAAGAATTAAGATGATCAAATGTAAGCCTGATTGTGGCCTGACCAATATAGACAGTGAATCATTTAGAATCTGTAGTGAAAGAGATATTTTGGCTTTACTGAAATGGGATTGTATGGAGTACTGTACTTCTAAGTAGTCAATTATTTACCTTTAGTTGTCAGCAGTTTGAGGGGCATCAATTTAGAGCATCGGAGAAACTCTCATGGAGAGTATTTCAAGCTAATAGGACTCAAAGGGTCCATTTATTAAATAACGCCTGCCATCTTAAACTAACACAAAAACCTTCCTAGCCCCTGGAGCAAACACTATGATTAGTGTTTTTACACTGTAGTCCTGTCAAATGAGTTATTTATAGTTGTTTTTTCCACTGAGCTAAGTGTGTGCTCATGTGTGCCATGTGTGCACAGATGTTGTTCAGTGTGTTCTGCTGTGGATCAACTGCTCTAAACTCGAAACAACAACTACAGTCAGTAAACTTGAGTAATTATGAAAACAAATGTATCTTATTCAGGGGGAAAATGATATGCAGAGGTGGAAAGAGTACAGAAAATTTGTACTCAAGTACAAGTACTGTCACACTGCTTAAATTGTACTCAGTTACAAGTAAAAGTACTGGTGTTGTAAAAATACTTAAGTAAAAGTAAAAGGTATTCTTCTAAAAAAACTACTCAGAGTATTAATTACTTTTTAACCATTTTATTGTGTTATCAATAGAAGTCATTCAGTTTGATTTACTGTATATATAACAGCTACATTCAAAGCACATTTCTCAGACGCTCCGTCTTATTTCAGTACCAGTCAAACCGATGGCAGTGACAATATCTAAGATCTTTACATACTTAGCCAAACTAATAACCCACACATACAAACAATAAAAAAAGCAATATCATACAACCTCGTATACCACAATATGTTTTTTTGAGATTGGATGCTGAAGTCTTGTGAGCTGCTATCACCGTATAGATCAAATAAAGTTTGCATCTGGACGTTGTCTCCTGTTCACCCTCTGTAGATGAAAAATTCCTCCAGGTACGGCCACGGGCACTCATCCTCAGTCTTTACCTCGTCATTTTCTGTGTTGAGTGTTGTCTTCTGTCTCCATTTTGGCTTTTTCTCTAAATCTTCGGTCCATAAATGACTCTCTACTCTACAGAGTTGTCCTTTGCTTACGTCATATTTGGTGTGTTCTCAATCTGAGAGCCTTATTGGCTACAAAGATGCAAATGAACAGTTGGAATATTAATTCAATTTGCGGCCGTAGTCAGAAGCGACTTCTGATTTTAAAAGCAGCGAAGTAGATTACCGGTAAATGGTGTAAATTGTACTCAAGTATGAGTAAAATTACACACTTGAAATAAATACTCATAAAAATAAAAGTGCAAATACCCAAAAAAATCTACTTAATTACAGTAATGTGAGTATTTGAAATTCATTACTTCCACCCCTGGATATATGGATGAACTCTTGGCAGACAGCTGAACAGTAGGATGTTTAGCTGCCCTGTGGACACAGTGTAGCAACACAATCATTGATCCGATGAAAAATTGCTACGAACAGTTGCTCCACGCAAAAGTGATTCTGTGTTTGAGTTTGTGTGTTTCAGATTTGAGGTGAATTGAAGTTATTTTCAGTCCAATTATAAAAAGCGTCCCCCAACCAAAGATTAAGAGAGCGTTAGGACTTTTTATTTTGTCTCCAAACCCTATGTGTCATTTTTCACCACTTTTTATTGTCTGTCCAAACAGGTCTCACTTGTAAATGAGTGTTCGAGGCTCAATGTGACTTATCTGTTTAAATAAAGGTTGAATGAAAGGTGGTAGAAATGTTCTCCTGAACGAGCCTTGTTTGAAGAAACCGTTTGCTTGACTCCTCCGTGTGAACGTCTCCCTGATTCTTCAAAACTGATCAGACAGTGGTCTGCTGCAGGTAAAACAATGACTACTTGTATTATACTCCATATAACCACACTTCCAATAAACAAAACTGCCCGTCCATGGAAAGCCCTGACACTTACAAACCATTTCTCCGTTTGATACAAGTGCCCTTGAGGAAGAGTCTATTAGATTCACAGCTGGTGACCCAGAATCTAGACCCTCTTAGAGTTAAAAGATAAGAATGTAAGAAAATCAATGAAGCACTGAATAATTAGACATTTTTACAGAATATTATTAAACGTAAAGTGTAAAAGAGTGTCAGAACGAAGCAAACTAAAATCTAACCCTGATTACCATTTCTCTGACGTGTGCACTTGCACTTCTTTCTTCATCTTTTTTAATGAGACTAAATATAAACGTCAGGTCAGTTTAGTTTTAATATCCAATACCAAGTACCGTAGGTTGAATTTATGGTCGACTATAATCTGAGAATTTTCTAAATTAGAATTTAGACGACTTGCTGCTTTTTAAAAATGAATTTGCCTGATTTTGTTTTGTTTACATGAAGCCATCATCACATTGCCTTTTTCTCTCTCAAACAAGCCGTGTGTATGTTTTGGATTTTAGATGCATTTCCTTGTTTTCCCACTTTGACATTTTTATGCCTGAGGTAATTATGCGTCTCAGCTACCAGCCTCTCATTATTGTAGCTGCTGCTCGTGTGCGTTGTAAATCAGCAGCTGTTTCAGCTCATCAACTCCTCCAAGCAGCAAGAAAAAACGGAATCAAGTTTCTGTCTATGTCTAGCTGAGATCATTACAGCCTGGATGTATTGCCATTAAAATCTGGGATATCATTGGCTACAGAAGTGCACTCACTGAATGAATAACATGGACAGTTTGGTTGTTTCTAAGAAAATGTGGCTTTGCTGGCCAAATATACTTTTCTCTTTTTGTTTCCCCTGAAATATTTTAGTCTCATAAACTAATGTGACATTTACTGTGAAAGCATCTATCCCACACTGGGTTGTTGTTATATATTGTATGTTTTTATATTAAAAAAAGGCAAATACTTGAATAATTAAAATGAAAATTGCTGCTTTCACTTGTTTCCTCCCTTTCTTTGCTCTGCAGAGAAGTCGCGGGTTTGTTTTTAAAGTTACTAATTATCCTAACATGCATGTTTTTTGGTCTGTGGAAGGAAACCAGAATAATTGGAGAAAACCCACTCATGTTCAAAGAGAGCATAGAAACTCCACCCAGAAAGGTTCCTGGGTGGGATTTGATCCAGCAACTTTCTCATTAAGAAGCGACAGCTCTACCAACTGTGCCACCGCTGCCGGTCTAAAAACTACCCAATACAAAAGTGATGGCTCCGTAAAAGTAAAAATTCGTAAAATGTCATCTGCATGAACAAGATTGAAGTTGTTTAATGATGGCAGAAGTTTGCTTTGGAACTGACCTGGCTTGAACTAGCCATTAGCTCATCTCCCCTGACAGAACGTTTGGCTGATATTCCAAACTGATAACACTGATTCCTACTGCAGGTAAGATATTATTTAACATGTCCAAAAACATTCATCCATCCTGTTTCAATACCGGTTTCTCTTTTCTGTGTAGCAGGGGGCATCTGGTGCCCATGTCCAGAAGTCAGTCCATGAAACACCCCTTCAGAATATCCAGATGATCCCTTTAAAAGCTAAAAATTTGAAATCTCAGCTCAAATAGTCACAGCAACCTTTCTCAATCAGCAAGTCTGAAAGTCCAATAAAGGAGAGACAACTTTGAGAGGGTTTTAACCACCTGTTACAATTGAGTGTGAAGAATTAAAGCAAAAAAGAGAATAAATTGCAATCAAACTGAGACATGATTGAGACATTTATACTTTCTGATTACATTACAAATAATAATAACCATTGCAAGTCATTAACAACAATGTTGTGCAAATGTAATCACAGTTACATTTGAAAATGCATCATAAAAACAGTTTAGTAGGAATCCAAGTGAAAAGTTGCCAAAGTGACTGGAAATAAGTCAACAAAGGCAATATCTGTAGAAAAGCTGTTCCATGTTGAGAAATCCAACAATTGTGACGTATTGGTATATATTTATGCTCTAATTGTTGATCAAAGTATGCAAATAAGCTGACAGATTCAGTCGAGTGCTTTGTTTGCATTGAGTGCATTCCCACATTTCAATTCAATTCAATTCAGTTTATTTATATAGCGCCAAGTCACAACAGAAGTTATCTCAGGGCACTGAACAAATACATCCATATACATAAAAATTCAATTCGTAACATAATTTATCAAAGGTAGGGTAGCACAGACAGCAGACTGCGTTGAATTTAATTGAATTTAGCGTTGAATTTCAGAACTGCACATCCATTAATGTGGAAAGCTATTAGAGTAAACTCCCTCACACTACACCATTCAGTATAATTTGTTCATGTTTGATTTCATAGTTTGCACCGAGTATCCTTAAACTAGGAACATTTACCTAACACTTATCTAATATTTGGCAGAAAGCTATTTTGTTTTTCCCATTGCCTATTTTAAATATAACACAAGTTCTTGGTCTACTTATTTTTGCACCCTGCCAACTACATGCTAAATGTAGGAAAAACATACAGCTACAACAGCTAAAACAAAACAAATGACAGCTAGTATAGTCCTCTTCATAGTCATTAGGGATGCAGTAAGCAGATCAAGTAAACTGAGAATTTTTTTGTAGCAAAATAAACATTTTAAAAAGTTAAACATGAGCTATGAAGATGCATAAAGTGAAAATGGGGATTTTTTTAAGCATTACACTTATAAATAATAAAACATTTTACTTATGACACTTTAAATATGCATAAGCAATTTGAATTCAATTCAGTTTCTTTATATAGCACCAAGTCACAACAGAAGTCGTCTCAGGGCATATGCATGGACTTTTTATTTTTTTTAGCTCCATGCATGCTAAATGTTGCCAAAATGTGCCAAATCAAAACACTTGCTATGATCCAAAATAATAAAGTGCACGTTCAAAATTGAGTATTGATTGAGATCATTCATCCAAAAATAATAATAAAACGTGGTTATGTTCATGCCTAATGTGGCCACAGCAATATGTTTGTGATAAAAAATATATTTCACACATTTATTTTAAATAATTTATTTATTTGCTGCTCCTCGTCAAAAAAATTGACATTAGCTGATTACAGAGATGGAGAGGGGGTAATATGGTGACAAAATGCACATCATGTACATAAAAACAAATGCATTTGGGAAATAAAACATTTTAAAGACGTTAATATTTACCACCTCAGTACATAAAATATTTGGTACCACTTTACAATAAGGCTCCCCTTCTAGATGGCTAATAAATAGTTTATAGATAAATTAGTACTTCCTCTATAAACACTTTATAAATCACTAATAACTGCTTATTAAGCATTAAGGACGAGAAAGAGACAAAACTGACCAGTTTCTTGCCAAATAGTGATAATAATAATAATAATGCATTTTATTTGTTAGCGCCTTTCAAGACACCCAATGACACTTCACATTAAAAACACAAAATAAAACAATACAAAATGGCTTTAAAAACACTAAACCAAGAAGAAAATAACAACAACAAAAAAAATGAAAGTGAGAAGGCTAACTTGAACAGATGAGTTTTGAGTTGTGATTTGAAGGTCTGAAGGGAGTCGATATTACGGATGTCCAGGGGAAGAGCGTTCCAGAGGTGGGGAGCAGAGTGAGAAAAGGCTCCGTGTCCCGTGGTGCTGAGGCGGACGAGAGACACGTTGAGGTGGATGGAAGAGGAAGAACGAAGGGAGCGTGAATGGCTGATAATGTGCAGATCGGACAGATAGGGAGGGGCGGGGTCATGGATGGCCTTGAATGTGTACAGCAGGATTTTAAATTGAATTCTGAAAGTGACTGGAAGCCAGTCAAGTTGCTGTAAAACTGGGGTGATGTGGTGAAATGAGGGGGTTTTGGTAACCATGCGGGCAGCTGAATTTTGAACCATTTGAAGCTTACGGTGTAATTTTTGCGGCAGACCAAATAGGAGAGTTGCAGTAATCAATTTGATAAATGATCATGAGCCAAATCTGTTCACCTATATGTTTCATCTAGAGTTGTTATATTAAATATTTCAGACTTAAGTTACTACCTTGTAAGCACAACAAGCATTTGTAAACCTATTTCTTTAGCATATAATATTGTACTTTATCACTGCATCTACAACTAATATCCTAAAAAAAAATAGGTTTACAAATGCTTATTGTGCTTACAAGGTAGTAACTTAGTCTGACATGTTTAATATAACAACTCTATATGAAACATATAGGTGAACAGATTTGGCTCACTATTTGGCAAGAAACTGGTCAGTTTGGGCGCTTTCTTGCCCTTAATTAATGCTTAATAAGCAGTTATTAATTATATTAAAGAGGTTATAAAGGAATTAACGTATCTATAACTATTATCCATCTATAAGGGGAGCCTTATTGTAAAGTGGTGCCAAATAATTTAATGTTATACTGGACTTCGTTTGGACAAACAAATGGTTCACTACACTTAGTTGCTGTTTGGTTCCATCTGTAGCGGTGTTGTTGTCGCAGAACATCTTTCCAGGAACAAAAATGAAACAGCTGTGGGTACGTTGAGCATCTGATTGCACATCAACCAGGACAGAATTTTGAGACTGCGGGTTCTAATGCGTTTCATTTCTTTGACGCCAAAAGCACATAAATTAGAACTCGTCTCCGGGGGCCAAGCATCTGCACACACTCAGCCCAAAAGTGCATTTCAGCTCACCTCATTAAGATAGTTCACGTGAAGTGTATCGTTGCTGCAGGAATACATTTGTGAAATGGTGATGAGCGGGTTCTTCCCTCAGTGTGGTGTCGCTCACCGACAACGTTCTTTAGGCACAGAAAAATGAACAAGGCACCTCTAGCATTTGTGAAGCGTTAATACTGTCGAGAGCAGCAAATTATACACAGTAGCATTCAGGTCTCGTTTATTTCTCAACCAAATGCTTCAGTTCTTCATGTCAAACAGGGACATGACACAAAACAATTTATAGTCTTTTAAGACATTCATTATGGTTTATATTTTAAAAAATGTGCTTCTCCTCACAAGTTAACTAAAACTTACATTCTGACAGACCCCAGGGAAACATCACGGATGAGTGGGTTTGTGAGATGCGAGTCAAAAGTACATTTGTTTTCATAGTGGCAACAAAACGGAGTGAGAGGGGGAAAAAAAAAACCAGAACATAAATACGTCTTCTCATTTTAATAAATAATGAGAACTCTGCTGAACGCAGCAGTAATGTGATGTTAAACAAAATAAATAAACCAAACATTCAAAGCTACATGTTAATCCCCTCCCTTCACCACCTGAGTACATCTTTTGGTTCCTGGGCTGTGTCCTGATCCTGGTCTGCACGCTGGAATGTTAAGGTAAAAGGTCGAGGGACAGCGAGACGAAAAGTCGACGCTAAGGAGGTGTAGTCAGCAGAGTTCGGCCTCGGGGAAGGTAAAAAGGAGTGGGGGAAGGAGGAGGTGCTTTCAGGGGAAGGTGTTGGAGGCAGATATTGCAGGAGGTGGATGTGGCGTGTTCCTCGGTCTGTCTGCCCTGACCTGTCTCATCTGTCTCACCTGCTTCATGCATGAAGCATCAGCAAACACTGAGCTGTGCAAAGCCGATCAACTTCACCTCATCTGGAGTCTCCGTGTCATCACAGCTGGAAGCCTGCACAAAGAAAGAATCAGTCCGTTCTTTTTACCGGCACCATGAAGCAATCTGGGTGGAAAATGTTCAAATGTGTCTACAATTTGAGTAAATAGTTATTTTACTGTAGTTTCTTTTGAGGCTCTTGTTTCTATTAATGCTACGTATAAATGATAATTCATGCATGCTGTTATTTCTATTTTATAAAAAGGTGCATACATTTTAAATCACTCCTAAAGTTTGATGTTTCACGTCCAAAAAGCTAAATATTCTTTAGGTGACAAAAAAAGAGTAAGTACGCTCAATCATCCAGGTAAATAAATCACAAAAAATAAAAACATTGCAATTTACGGCCATTTCGCCTATAACATTTGATTTTTTTTTGTGGTGTCGTTATTGATGAGAAGCTGACATGGAAACCTCATGTAAAATACTTAATAAAAATAGCAAAATCAATTGCATTACTGTATAAAGTCAAAGAGTTTTTGAATGTCAAAGCTTTATATATATTGTATAGTAATGATATATTTTTTAAAAGGGGCAGATATAAAGAATTTTCTTCTTCTTTCTACACCCTTTTCATTCAATGTTTTTTTTTTTTCTTTTTGATGAATTTGCTTTATTTTTGTTTCTTTTAAATGAATGACTAAATTAATAAATAAATTTTTAAAAAACTAAAAATTGTTTTGCACTGATGATCGAATGTTTTAGACTGATGGTCCTCCATTTTGCATGTGTAAAGCCAGTTTCTGGTAATTCCACAGCAGACTGGTTTGAAACACGGTGCTATTTAATATCACAGAGCTTGTTGGCAGAACTCAGACTGATGAAGTCTTTCGGATGAAAGACGAAACGTTTCTTCCAAAAAGAAACTGCCCAGATGACGTGATATAACTTTTTTGTGATTCTTTAGGTGATTTGATCAATACTCCTCCAGGTGATTTAAACATCTTAAAAGTTTTTTTTTCTTTTCGCTCATTTTCAGTCCAGTACCAGACCAATTTAATGGGAATTTATTTTATTTTGTTTGTTTGAAAAGCTCTGACCTATACTGTACATCATTCAGGCATAAAAAAGGCTCCTAAACCCAAATATCGAAGCAGTATTGTGTTAACAACAGATAACTTAGAAAATAATTAACATATCATAATTTGAATCATTTGGTTTATTTCTTAAAGAATTTTAGATAACCTTAATTGTTTTAGCTTTAGATTTTTATTCATTTGTTGTCCTGAAACCTTTTTGCACAGCACGCAGTCATGTTCAGGTACAAGTAGCCAAACGATTAGTGAAAAGCAGCCGAAGTCTAATGAATCATTTTGAAAGACCTTCGGAAAGGTTTGAGAACTATTGACCTACTTCGTAAAATTACAAAGTTTTGCTCATTGGAAGAAAAATAAGAAAACGAAAATAATTCAAACGTTTGCACCGTATGGCCCACATTATTATCAAATCTGACAGTAGCAACAAGTGACTTTTACAACTGTTGGTGAATTTGTTGTTTCTCTTTAAATATTTGACTGATTTACTCTTGGAACAGGATCAGAGCTTTAAATAAAACTAGAAAGTTCCTGGAGAAACTTCGATGGGGACTGCCTATTTATAATTAAATTATTATTAATAATAAATATTAATATGAATGATTATTAATATTAACAATAATACTCATTATTAATAGTATTAATTATATATAGTTAATTTATAAAATGTTAATAATTAATAATAAATATTGATAATATCCACACCAATAATTAGTATTAATTTTAAATATTACTTATTAATATTAATAGTTATTGATATTAAAACAGATAATTATTAACATTACTAATTAATAATAATAATAATAGGTGATAATAGGTAATAATAGGTGCCTTCCATGCATTGCATAATGCACTGCCTTCCTTGCACGTTGAACCAAAATGGCTCCATATGTTACTCAGTTTCTGTGACTAGTTTTCTCCTATTCATTTCCTATGGTAAATTTGGCATCTTTGTTAGCAAAATATGTCGCCATGATAACTGCAAATGCCAATAAAAGTAATGGCACACTTCCCGGAGCCGGGCCGGTCGTTTTGATATAACTTTTGTGGGGGTCCACGTTGCGTTTCGGGCCGTATTAAAGTTGAAAAAGAAACACTTTCCAGGTGTAGAATAATAAGTGGGCAGTCACCAACTAGTTCCTGGAGTTGGTGAAATATTGCGTCTTTGTTCGCAATATACGTCGCCATTGTAACTCGAAATGCCAATAAAAGTAATAGCACACATCACGGGGCCGAGCCAGTCATTTTGATATAACTTTTGTGGGGGTAGATATTGTGGTTCGGGGCACATTAACGGAGATAGAAATGTAGACACTCTTCCGAGGTGTAGAATAAAATAGGTGCCTGCCATGCATTTGCATGGCAGTCCCCAATGATTAATGGGTGTAACCTAAACAGCCCCGTCTGACAAGACATTATGTTTATTTTACTTCTAATTGGAGAAAAAACCATTAATTGGCCACCAAGTTTAATGGAACGAAGGTTATTCTAGTGCACACTTTATCAATTACCAACCAGCTCACTGTGGCATGTTTTAAGCAAGAAAGTGTTTTTTTATATATATTTCTAACTGTATGAGATGTTTTAGGGGTTTTAAAATGTTTTTAGGTTAAGCAACTATTTTCATATTCTGCTAAATGAAAAATACATATTGACCTAGAATTTAAAAAAAAATGGTGTTTACATCAAACATCATCTAAAAACTCTTATTGGGTGAACGCTCCTTCCAGTGCCTCAAATCATCAAGATTCAGACCTGTCCAGGCCCAGTATTTATTCAGGTGTCTTGAATGATTTTTTTTAAATAAATGGGTTATGGGGCTCCATCCGTTCAGAGGTTATCTGGGAAATACACGTCTGAAAGCTGTGTCCAATCAACGAGGGGTCAGTGAAATCAAAAAAGTCAGTTCCAGTGAACTCACAGTGATCTCTTCTTCACTTTAATCGTAAAGCTGCCAATGTGCCATCCCACTCCATAAATTGTATACATAAAGTGTTATGAACTGTCCCCCTTGTGAGGATAATTATTCTCTCTTCCAGGGTTTTATGGCACTGGTCTCGTAACTCTCCACTTACAATGGCAGAGCTGAGCTTCAGTGTGGATTTAGCGCCGTCCTCGGTGATTCAGCTTTAAAATCAAGGCTCTAATATCGACATGACATGGTTAAGTCGGCGGTCACTCTGAATCCCCACAGACACGGTGAACTGACAACTAGCTGTTTTACATTCAGATCTAGCAGAATTTCCTCGTTTTAATCCACGTTTTTACATTCCAACAAATCAAACAGCCCAAAGTAACTTTTTTATTGTCTTCGCAACATTTAGTTAGTCGTGCTGTGCAAAACCGGTGCTTCACACATGAGCTGTGGAAAGCGCAAACACATAAACAACCTGCCGAGTTCATAAAAAATTTAACAAGGAGCAGCAGGAAGTAAAATATTTCTGGTATTACCTGAAAATTGTGTTTGACCTCCAGTACATCATAAAGATAAAAACCCAAGGACGGCTACTTTATTGGACACCATGCAAACTTTTTAAAGAAGCCACAAAACACAAAGCTGTTAACCTGTTTTCTCCTTGTGCTAAGCTGTGCAGGTCGTGTGTTTACTGTGCAGATTTATTACCTGAGCTCAACGTGATCAGAAAAAAAAAAAAAATCAATACTGAACTGGATTAAATGACATGACCTGATTTAACAATGGGACTCTTGATGCAACAAAAGGTAGTAATTTATATCAAAGCTTTTGCTGCCTCTGGGGCGTTTTTATGACTGGAGAAACAATAAATATGAACCTGAGAACTGGATGCACATTATAAGAATTGAATCAATATTTTATCCATGCCAGTTTTTAAAATATGGGGTTCAAATCATATGTCGTTTTTTATATTTATTGTAATGCTAAAACCTTGCCATCTCTTCAATGTTTAAAAAAATATTAGTTTAAACATAAGTCTAAAAACTGGGTGAATAGAAACCAAATAAACAATGAAACCAAACTGTTCTATTAGGTCCAACAAAGTTCAGTCAAGACATGTGGACAGTTTCTTTTTTGTTGAGACGTTTCGTCCTTCATCCAAAGGACTTCTTCAGTCTGAGGAGCCACAGCAAACTCCCATAGTGGACCAACCAGTTGATTGTGGGACTGAGTTTGTTGTGGCTCCTCGGACTGATGAATTCCTTTGGATGAAGGACGAAACGGCTCAAGGAAAAGAAAAGAAAGAAACCGTCCAGGTGACCTGACTGAACTTTGTTGTTTTTTTTACCTGGATTATTGAACATGAACTTTGATATTCTATTCAGTCATGTGTCCATTTAAGATAATTATCCAGCATGTTTGAGTATCGGTTATGCAAATTCTTTGCATAGCTGTTAAAATATCCAGCAGGTCATGTATTCCTTCAGAACAGAGTCTATTTTGAGTTTGTGTGAGTTTTCTGACATGAATTGCTTTTTATCATACATTTCTACAAAATTTCTAATTGATAAGGGACTTAAATTTGAGTTAGCAATTCAAAAGCAATGGCTTCATTTTATCCTTCTTTTCTTTTAGAACAACTTGCATGCTTGAAGTTTTTTTAATCCTAAACCGTCAAAGCCCACTTAATGTTGAGAATCTAATTCAGAACGGATGCAGCAAAAATAGTTAAGACTAGATTAAATTGCAGTCAGCTCTCCTTTATTTCGATTATTTTTTTCTTTGTGTTACAAACAGAAAACCCCTGGCAACAGAAGCCCTTTCATATTGAAGCTATTTGTTTTGTTTGGGGCATTTTTATTAACTCCTGCTGCTACATTTCTCACCACACCATATGCATCAACAGGCTGTTACCGGCTGGACTCAGTCGGGCACGACAAAAACCTAAGTGAGCTGCCGTCAACCGTCAATCATCTGGAAACTCACCAGCTTAAAGGTCAATACTTTGTAGGTAATTGGGTCATCCACAATCTTTTGCAGGTTAGCAGCAACTGCAGCAAAGAAGAATGTGTTCAGATGATTTCAAACAAGTTCAAACTACATAAAAATAACATTTC
Organism: Nematolebias whitei; assembly: GCF_014905685.2. Taxonomy (NCBI): domain Eukaryota; kingdom Metazoa; phylum Chordata; class Actinopteri; order Cyprinodontiformes; family Rivulidae; genus Nematolebias; species Nematolebias whitei. The sequence goes on from NC_056510.1 coordinate 20,108,989, forward strand.
TGAAGAGGCTAGTGTTGTATAATCTCTGTAATCTGTACAGATGCTTTGGACTTTACTTGTAAAATCTATCCGTCTTTGCAAATAATTGTGTTTTATTGTAAATATATGGAACATCAAAATGCTCAAAATTAAATAAATAAATAAATAAAGCATTATGAAATTTTACGTTACGTTTTTACGTGTTAATCTTGTTCAATTCAAAGAACTAAAACAGCGAGTCCGAAAGACCTTCAGTCTGAGGAGCTGTATTCAGCTCGGCCTTATAAATAGCACCTTCTCCTAGTGCAGAAGTGTCAAAGTAACTTACAAAATCGAGCCAAAATCAAAACCTTTGTCAAACTAAGGGCCAATTTCAGAAACTACATTAACTCAAATCAGATAACTCGACATCTTTTCTTGATCACAGGTTCCTGAGCAAGAGTTTGATTGGTCTCATTTGATGTTCTCTGTTGCGCTTTAGACATCATAATGAAAGATTCCTGAAAAAATGCAAGAGATAGAAGTATTTTACATTCCACATATCATCTTGGGGGCCAGATAAGATGTCAACGAGGGCCACATTTGGCCCCGGGCCTTGAGTTTGACACATATGTCCTAGTGGATCAACCAATTTGTTGTTGACATTCAAAACTAGCTGTTCACATGATCAAGGAGGACCATCAGCCTAACAACAGATCATTAGCACCCTGATGGCCGCTTGCTATTCACAGGGGGCTGAGTGATACTAGCAATAACAGCAGATGTGAAGGCTCAGCCAGTGGGCGTGCAGATCCAACCCACTGACGATGATCGACAGCTGAAGTCATTCTGCTGAAAACAGTCATTATGAAATAAATAAGCTATCATGAAACACACAATTATGAAATAAAAGAATACAATTTTTTTTTCTCATTCTGTAATGTTGTATTTATTTAATTTTGAGCATTTGGGTGTTCCATATAAATAGGCTGACCTATTGTGAAAATAAAGAGGTGTAACATTACCAATAGCAACATCAAGTCCGTTGACCAGCCCAGCTGAGAAGAGCTCCTGGGAGACGCCATCAGCAGTATCTTGTGGGAGAATAACAGAAAGATTGAACCTGTGATATTCCTCCTAAAGAAAATTGTGTTACAAACAGACTTGGACGCTGCCAGAGCACACTGACATTACCCATTACATACAAGGACTGATGGAGTCAGAAGATGTTAGCACAAAGGGAACAGCTTACCTCGGCCCGGGGTGAACTCAAACCGGATGTCGTTTAGCTCCTTTTTGGAGTTCCTGAAAGAGAAGACAGGTAAGTGCAAAGCTGGAACTTGACAGCAGCTTCGTTTTAAGAACGGCAGCAGAAGGTTGGGGAAAAGATGCCTATAACTTAAAAAGATGGGAGTAATGTGAAGCAGAAAGCACACGTGGGATTTACGCACATCATAAGAAGAGCTGGAATGTTTCACAGCCGTCAGTCTGACACGCAGATAATCCATCACTGATTCCGACGTCATCTGCCTATCAGGCATCTTTCAAATATTTTCAAAACACTTCAAACCATTTATTCCATGGCCATAAAAGCTTTATATTTCACCTTCTTCTTCATTTCTTTGTTTATTTTAACTGGTAAGGTTGTGTGCTCGCCTATCAATCATTCCCAACAGCAAATCAGCGCTCTGAAAAGTTTTTCGATTAAGGGGAACATTCAAACTTTATACACCGCCTGAAGAATTGCACCACTTAAACAACAAACGCCACCATTAATAATCATGATTAGTCATAGTTTATCTTCAGGATGTGCATTTTACCTCAGTCAGAGACGGGCATCGTAACTGGAGTCATGTTTTTGCTCACCTGAAAAATGTATTTTCTCACCTCTCTCCTTTGTTTTGGGCTTTACCGACTTCTGAGAAATACATTTGTCTCTTTTACAGCTAAGTGTATCACCACGTTCACATGGTAGTCATTAATCTTGTCTGTGTACTCGCTGCTGCTTAGAAAACTTTGTTTTTTCTGTGCAGAGAAGATGAGGGTTGAGACAAAACAGCAAGCGTACAGCTGGGCTCGCTGTTGTGAGGGCAACAGAAGAAATGAGTGAAAAGCTTCGCCACAATCCACATTAATGTCTTAGAAATAAGAGTTCAAGTCACAGCTCGTGCAGCTAAAGGTGCAGTGAATAAAGCTAAATATGTTAGGCCATTGACTTTTCATCATGATGATAAACACATTTAATTAAAGTTATTTTATTTTCCATTAAAGGATAACAGCACTTAAAAAAGAAAGTGTTTAAGCAGTCAATGAGAATATCTCGTCAAGTTGTCATCTAGCGATTATAAAAGGTGGAAACTTAAAGGAATCATTCAGATCTTTTGAGTTCTGTGGAAAGGTTATGAACAATTAATATCTTACCTGTTGATATTTTAATTCTGACCGGACTGATGAGCTAATGACTAGTTCCTGTGGGACCAAGATTAAAGAAGATCGCTTCTATTTCAAAATGAATGCAATCTCAGATATTTTTAGCGTTTATGTTATTTTATAATCCTTTAAACTGCCATCAACTTAACAGTCAGTAGTTCAGTGAAGTGACTTCCACTTTAAAACTATAGATAAAATAAAATACGCCCTCCGTTTTCTTTTCTACAATTTTTCATTCAACCTTTATTTATACAGGTTAATCCCATTGAGCCTCAGGGACTCATTTACAAGAGAGACCTGGATATTTAAACAAAAAGTGATGACAACAGTGGACAACAAAGACAACAATAGACTATGATAAAGGATGCGCACAATTGAGAATAACAAGTGAAAATAAAATGGCATTTAAAAGAAGATGCAACAAGAAAAAAACAGCTAGCGTGTAAGGCGGTGTAGAAAACTAAAAACAGGAACATGTCTGCATTGGTGCCAGGAACTTAGCAAATGTTTGAAGCCACATAGAGAGGTCAAGGTCGAGAGCGTCAGATCTTTTTACAAGATATTCCAGGAAACAGGAGCGGAGTACGAGACGGCCCTTTTACCTAGTTCAGTCCTCACCGAGGGAACACTGCATGCAATAATGTCCTGAGAGCGCACGCTGTAGCTGCACTCACGCAGTGACATGTAGGAGGAGATGTATGAAGGCAACAGACCAAGAAGTGATTTAAAGATGAAAATGTACCAGTGAGAGAGTCTGCATGAAGTTAATGATGTCCAGTTAACCAGAGAATACAGGACGCAATGGTGGGTACAGTAGTTACAGCCAGTTATGAATCTTAGTGCACCATGAGCTCAGAGGTGACAGGGCTTTCTCTGTTGCAGGTCCACGACTGTGGAATGAGTTGCCACTGAGTGTCCGGCAGGCTCCCACACTCTCAGTCTTTAAGTCTCACTTGAAGACCCACTTTTATTCTCTTGCCTTTAACACGGTGTGATTTGTTTTGGTCCGGTCTGTACTCTACACTGTTGGCCATTTTAGTTAGCTTCTGCTGCTATTTGTATCTGTATATTTATTTTATGTTTTTCTGTCCGCTGTGCATGTTTGTTTTCATTTGTACAGCACTTTGGTTGGCCTTGTTGCTGTTTTTAAGTGCTCTATAAATAAATTGGTATGGTATGGTATGGTATGGTATGGTATGGTATGATAGACAACATCCAACATCTGCAGAGTGCTTGTAGGAGCGTTCATGTAAATAATATCACCGTAGTTAATGGAGGGAAGGAATGTCACAGTTACAAGGCGTTTCCTAGCATTCAGAGTTAGACAGGATCCATTTCTGAAAAAGAAACCTAGTTTAACTTTTTTCCACGTGGAGCTTAAACGAGAGATGCGAGTCGACCAAGATATCCAAATGAGAAACAATGCGTTCCATCTACACAAATGTAAGTCCCTCTATCCCTGTTTAAACTAAGACGCCCTTTCTTGTTTACAGCTAGTCCAAAACTCAAGAACTCTTTTCACTCTCGTATCAATATATGCTCAACTCTCCACACGGGTTTCCTGAAAAATTCAGGATTCTATTGAAACGTCTTCTTTTGGTTTACAAAGCATTGCACAATCCTGCTTACATCAGTGAACTCTCAACTCCATACTGTCCTTCTAATTCCCTGAGGTCTTCTGATCCGGATCTCCAGGGTCCCAGACTATGAACCAGTCTTCCTCTAGAAGTCAGGATGGTGAGCTCTCTGACAGAACTACATCACAACTAAAAGCCTACCTCTTTTCAAAATGATTTTGTAGCCAACACTTCAGTTTTAGCTCTGATTTTTACATTAGATTAAGGCTGTTGCATTGTTTTAGTGCTTCCGTTTCTCTCGTTCCTTAAGTTTATGCTTATTTTACAATCATTTGTTTCTATCCTTTTTTATTGTGTTTCAATTGATGTGAAGCACTTTGTAACTTTGGTTTTGGAAGGTGGTCCAACAAAAACATTGCAATATTCCTGCAGGCTGCAGCTTAAGTGCTATAGCCAGTTGCTGCAGCTGTTTTTTGCACTTGCAAACAATCAAATAATTCTATATAAAATTAAAATAAAGGAAAGAAAAAAGTATAATGTGGAAATGTAAAGATTTATTTAGAAGAAAAAAAAACACTTTTGCATAATTAACTAATCAATGCTATCAGAATGAAACTGTCATTCAAAGAGCTAACAGATGCAACAATAATGTTTCCAGAGAACCCCGCTTCAGAAGAGCTGAACTGTCACTTTAATGTTTCTGTCATTGGTGATGTGAGGGAAATCTGTCCTGTAGAATTACAGAATGTGAAAGGAAACCAAGTCAGGATTGTCCTCTCTGTAATAACTGGACTTTATACATGCACCATGCTGGAGAAAACGGTGCTGAAAATATGTTTGTGTTGAGGGAGAATTTATTTTTTTACAGGCAGAATCAGATAATGTTACAACCCAAAACAACTCCTGGGAGAAGATTAATCTGCTTCATTCCAGTCCAGGTGAATAAATCACTCCACAAGCCCACAATCCATATTTTCTAAGAGATTAAACCCATAAGTCAACTCAACACGCACACAACTAGTGACATATCCAAAAAACACATCTATATATTTCTTTACATGCAACACTTTATAATATGTTTAGGGTTTTGATTTATTTAGACAGTGGGAGTCTAAATAAATATGTTTCTTTTAGGCATTTTGTCACCCAAAACAAACAAATAAAAAATAAAAAAAAACATGTCATTTCGTAGCAGAAGGAAGCTGGTTGTTTACTGCCAAAGCTGAAAAGTTGTCATGATTTTATTAGATGATCATAAACACTGAACAAACAAAATGTGTCCAAATGCTGTGTTCTGTTTGGATCATGGATGAGCTAAACGCAGACAAACATACTTGATGATCCCTGACTTTACTGAGGGGGAAAAAAAGGACGAATTGTATCCATAACACTAATTCATATAGTTTAACACTGTGAGCTGCTTTTGTATGTGAGGACTGTATAACGCTACAGAGTCAGGATGTAAATAAAATAAATAAATAATTCCATTTTCTTGGAATAAAGAAAAGTCTGTGGTTAAAATTATCGACATTAAGAACAATCAAACAAGAAAAAAAAATAGAGGAAAAATTAAGAAATATAATTTCTAAGTGTCTGAGTAGCAAACAAAAGAACCCAATGTAAGTTTTCAGATAAGAAAATATAAATATAATAAATAAATAAGGCTCAAACAAACAGGAATCCTTTGTCAGCTCGGCCTCAGAAATTTATTCTAGCATTATGGGAATATATTTATACAAGTATTTTGCTGGGGAAAAAAACATTAAAAATACTTTTGATATTACAGCCTAAGTTTAAACTGTTAATTTTAAGACAGGAAATCTTATCTTTTAATCCAGCTCACAATTTTTTTAGGGGTGTCAAAAAAAAAATTTGTAAAAAAACATTCTCACAATTGTGCAAGACAACACATTAGTCTTTCCGTCTAAATGATTTGTAGCTCCTATAAAAACTAAATTGGCCAAGGCAGCTAGCATACCTGAAAGAAAGGCATATTTCCAGCTGTGAGAAAGATAACATAACATGATCTGTTAGCGCTCCGACTGTGTGATAGAGGTGACTTCCAGCTTTTATCACACCAAATTCTAAATAAATATCTGTAAAACTGACTGAGTTATTCTCAAGTTTGTGTTTGCTAAGGTTAATTAGCTGTAGCGTCCATCTTGAAGTGAATTAACTCCAAACGTTAAGCAGTTGTAGAGGTACATCTAGTGATTACTTTCTGTGAATTTCATTCAAATCCATTCAATAGTTCATGAGATATTGTGCTAACAGACATGTGCATGCACCTTCAGGCACAAATGCATGCTCAGCTGCTTTTCATGGCAATAACAGAAAAATACAAGGAAATACGACTTTGTGGCTCAACTGGTTTACGTCCTTTTCATTCGAAGATGATTTGACCTCACGTCTTTCGACTTTTCTTTCTCATCTGCTGATGCTCTCCAGAGTTCTTGATGCCTTCAGAAAAAGCTCTGCCAGTCCCGAGCCAAATGTTGAACATAAACTAATCGTACTGCTGCTGATTTCTCCCTCTCTGCTTCTGAGACGATCATATTACCATAAACTCGAGCTAATCAGCTGCAGCTTCCCTCTCCGCTGAGAAAGGAAACCAATTAAATGTTTATTTTATTTATTTTGCTCAAATGCACTTTTAGGCTCTCCCCTTTCTAAAACCATCAAACACTTTCAAAATGTCAAGTATTTTCACCATAAAGTCCTACTTTGTGTTTGTTTTTGTATGTAGGCTTAAAATTCTGTTTATTACGACTTCTTTTTTTTTTTTTTTTTTTTTTAACGGTTCAGGTTCATTTTTACCGTCACTGCCTCTTTGCTTTGCTTTTTTGGAACCCCTCGATAAGCAGGAATAAAGGAGAGAGAGAGCACCGAGGTTCTGAAAGTGAACGGATTAAAGCTGATCAAAGGTTTCACGTCTTTTTTTGTTTGTTTTACTTTAACAAAATAAAAGATTTTACTGGCTGTGACTTGTCAGCATGCTGGTGTGGAACATGAAGGCTTTTACCGTGAAGCCGTGCTGCTTTAAAATGAGGAAAAACGTAGTTTGTTTAGTTGTACAACACAATTATGGCAACACTTTAACAAGACCAACAGTTTCTCTTCTCTCTGAGAATCTTTGGTTTTGCTGAAGAATTTCCAACTCGGATTAATTATGCTTTCTGATGATCGATTAAGTTTCGGATTAAATGATTTGCAGATAGTTGCATTGCTTTACCAACTACGCGTTTTACAGATTTTAGGGTGTTTGTGTGGTTTAAGGCAGCCAAGATACATGGTTTATCAGAATGTTCACTTTTTTTTTTTTTTTGTTAGAGATGGATGTCAAAAATAAAACTTTAAATCAAATTGTATTATAGCTTTACTTTATAAAATCCACACAAAGCTATTATTTTACACCCTTCCTCATGTTTGCTGCCTCGCATGCAGCCTGATCCTGTAAAAAGGAAATTTAGAAATGTCTCGTACGCTGCTGCGACAACACCGGAGCTCAGTCAAAGACAGCGTGTTCAGTCTTTTATCTTCTAAAACCTTCTGTGCCGATTCGCTTTAAAATATAAAAGCCAAAACTCGTCAACAGAGCAGGAAGACCAAATTCTCCCACATTTTTCAATAAAAACACAACAACACTATTTTCAAACAGTCCGTAACCTCAAACTGACACCAAATGCACTCAATATAAAGGCTGTGAAAAACAGCTTTAAACTGGTCAGCCGCTCCTTTTTCAAAAGATCTTGTTTAATTTGCAAAACGGTAATAAATAAATCAAGTATGTTTGGATGTCTTCTTTTAGTGTAAAATGCAAAATCTATATGAATAATTTGAAGAACAATGGAGAGCTAGAAAGATAAAAAAGCTTTTCTTAGAAAAATATTCTCATTAGGCTTTCAAACCTAAATCTAAATAGGTTTCCAACACACGGTTGTAGCTCTGATGGAATAGTCCTTCCAGAAACGGCAACAATAAGGTAATTTATTTGTAGAAATTAGATTAATATACTTGCATATAGAAACTGCAACAATAAAAGCTTATGTTGTATTAAACTGCTAATAAACATCTATTCTGAGCTGCAAACAGATTCTCTGCACGAACTGAAGGACAGAGATGAAAATAAAGTATTACACATTTTGTTGTCAATAGCCCTATTCACACGGGATTAGTTTTACCCAAGGACCACGTGTAACAAATAAATTACTCCTCAACGTCTGCTTTTTATGTGGCGCATTCACACGGGATAACCAAAGTCTGAGATTTAGCTGAAATTTACAGACATCTTCCGGATATGATGTTAACGCGCTGCGTTGTCACGACCGAGCCGGTCCATTAATGTGCGGCCCGGGCCGGTTTCGGGTTTTGATGTGGATTTACAAAACAGCTCAAAGAAAACTAAAGAATGCAAAATATAAAATTGTGTTAATCTACTTGTTGAGGAGGAGGTAGGTCCGACCGGTTTAAGAGGTTAAAAAAAAAAAGCCACGTTAAGCTCAGATGGACAGCTGTCACCGGCCGTGCATGTGAGCGTCCGTGCGTCCGCTGACCCGCTGGTTGAAATAGACTTGCGACCTGTCCAGTGTGTCTCCGGCCTCTCGCACACTGATGGCTGGACATGGGCACCAGCGATCCTGCTACCCGAAAAGGAAGAAGCGGGTGGATGGATGGGTCAGCTCGTCGTGCGTCTTCGCACCTGCTGTCATCTGCGGTGAAGGAAGTAGCAGCATAAAAGCCGCCCCCTACCCAGGGACCATATATTAAATTGATTTTTGGAACAGGGAGATGGATTTGCTTTTTGGGTTTGCTCCATCTACTCCATGCATCGACCTGGTATTGCAGTATCTCCAGGACCGGTGCAAGAGAAGAAAAAAAGCCGAATCGAACAAGGCGCGTTCATTTAAAATAGCCTTGTTCTATATTTTTTCAAAATGATTTTGCTTAAAACAAAAACGTCTAATTACATATCGGATCCTGTGCATTTCTGTCCAAATCACAGAGATGCCTGTTCGCATTGGATTGGTTATTATCACAGGAGTTCAGCAAAATATAGTAGGTAAGTTGCGGGGGAATTTTCACTTTACAAATTACTGACATGGCCGATTCGCACGGGATTAACAACACAAACTATCCGTAATTATTACAAATAGCATGTGGTCCCTGGGTAAAACTAATCCCGTGGTACTAAGGCTAACGCCATATACCTTAATCACAGTTAGCTGCCGCCTGTTGTTTTTTACCGTATAAGGTGCACCGGATTATAAGGCTCACTGTCGATTTTTTAGAAAATTAAATTATTTTAAGTGTGCCTTATAGTCTGAAAAATACCTTTTTTTTGTTGTTGTTTTTTTTTTATTTTTAATAAACACATGTTTTGTTGTTGAATAAAATAAATTTTCTGCATTGGGCAGAGAGAGACCTTCAGATCTCTGCTCTAACAAGAGTATGCTCAGCAACCAATTTAAACTCCCAGCCGTCCAAAAATTCATAAATGGGTGTTTGTTCTGTGTGTTTCCACTCCGAGGCTTTTTAAAATGTGTGAGAGTTGGCATTAAATGAGATATGCTCCGACGTACAGTCCAACCAGGCTAATTGACTATTGATCTCTAAAGTCCCCCATTTTAAATAGTGCCACTAAACTTTGTTGTTTCATGACTGTAGGATATTGACACCCATAATTATGTATAATCACGTTGTCGTGAAAATATTTTAATAAACAGCAGTCTTGCAGAAAGAACATTGCTGTGCTGCAAGTCAAATTAAATTGTGAATCACAAATAGTCGACTCAAAATCTGCTCGTCGACCTCACAGCATCCCTCTGCACTGGTGCAGTTTGCCCACATTTAAACGAGGTTTTATGCATGACTTTAGAGACAAATCTGTCCATATTTATTTCAACAAAGCATCAGATTCTCAAAAACACACCCCTTGTCTAACTCATTCTTTCTTTCAATAAGTCATATACTTTTGTATTTCTAATTAAATCACCAAATGGCATAAAATCCTATTGTTGCTGTTGCACATTTAGCATTATAATATAAAAGCATGATTATTTGGTAGTGCTTCACATCTACAGCGTAGCAGGACTGAAAATTATTTTGTGGGATAATTACACCTTCTCTTTTGTTTTTCCGCCCTTCATCTGTTAAAACTTGTGAGAACACGTTTTTTCCCTTTTTCTCTCTTTCACTTTTACCCTCGCTGTGTTTGGGATGGACAGTCATAACAGACCGTCCATTAAGGACAGCTCTGTTCTGCTGCAATCAGAGGCAGAAAGAGTGCAAATTGCTCATGCTGGCTGAACTGAATGGGTGTGTTCACACCAGTATACACAGCACTCAGTGCAATTTGGTTTGTGAATCCAAAGCTGAGATGGAGCACACAGTGGAAGCACAAATGGAGCTAAAAAGATGCTCTGTATAAACTTGGTGTGTCTGCTTACAGTTTAACTGGTGCATGAGGAAAAAGGGAGGACAGTTGGGTATTCATAAAAAAACAAACTTTTGGAGCCTATTAGTGGCCTGCATGTTTGGATCAAATGTGATGCCCTGTCCTTCCCCAAGGACATGGACCTGTGTCAGAGCTCTACCGAGCCGGCTGATAAACACTGCACCATCACTTAACAGGACTATGGCTGGGGCGGGGGCGCTATCTGGACAGTGTTTACAAACCACTTCCCCTCAAATTCACTGCCTTCGCTGGCCTCCCTCATTTTGCCCCACCGGTGCAGCAACCTAGGTAGATGCGAAGGCGCCAGTGGCTGCGTCGCTCACATGGGTGGCCTGCACTGGGACCCCCACCATCACCCACTCCGCATGACGTCTTTAAGTCACCAGTATGTTGCTTTTTCTTGTGCTGAGGTTTTGTTGCAACCTCACACTGTGTCCCGTCAAGGACACAGTGTGAGATATGATTTTTTTTTTTTTTATACCTCCTCTTTCCTCATGTTTTCCCTTTTCCTTTTCTAAACAAAAAGGGCAGCGCTTCCCGTGAGACTGCAGCCTCAGGCATCCCCGTCTACCCATGTTGTTTTCTTTGGACGGCTGTACTGAAATGTAACTTTGTTGTGCTTCTGTGCAATGACAGTAAAGGTTGATTCTGATGACCTGAAATGTGTACTTTATAATCCTGCAGTGTGATTTAAGGAGAAAACGGTCTTCAGTCTTACCGTAGTCGTAGTACCATGTTAACAGCACCTTGAATGAACGGTGTATTTTCATATGGTTCCACCTGCATCGAAACATATTGGACAATGAATCACGTTTTCTCTACTCAGCAGGAATTTAAAACAACAACAACAACAACAACAACAACAACAACAACAACAACAACAAAAAGACACAAACCATACACTGCAAAGAAAGCGTAAGACAGTAAGAATAAAGCATTAGTGGGCACAGACATGAAAACAAACCTCTATTTACAACAGCTGGAGAAGTGAATACGGCTCGGGGGGGGGGGGGGGGGGGGGGGGTGTGGGATTTTTAGCCTTTTCTGTGACATTTTTTCTCATAGGAAATTAATTGAGCTCATTTTACATCCTTCACACCTTTAGATCTGTTTACAACCTGTTACTGCTCCTTTCACATTTTCTTCTGGTTCAGCTTCCTTCTGCAAGTTTAAACATTTGTTCAGCTAAATTCAGCTGTGTTTTTAGCTGTTTTGTGCTTAATTCAGATTATTTCTGCTAACTAAAACATTTGTGTGCTTCTTCTAACTTCTTTCTGCTAATTTCTGCTTGGGATGCTCCTTTCAACTTATTTCTGCAAGTTTCAGCTTTTTCAGCTATTTCAGCTACTTTTTAGCTGTTTTATGCTACTTTGAGCATTTTTTTTAGATTATTTCACATGTTTTGCACGCCTTTCAACCTTTTTCAGCCTGATTCGGCACAAATGTTTTCTCTCTACTTATTTCTGGTGATTTAAGCTTCTTTCTGCTTTTGTTAGCTACTTTTCAACTGTTTTTGCTAATTTCAGCTTTTTTCACATAATTACCATTTTTTTGTGCTATTTTTTTTCTTCTTTCAGCATAATTGGGCAAACATGTTCTTTCTGCTTTTTTCTGCTAATTTAAGCTTTTTCTAACTTTTCAGCTACATTTTTAGCATTTCTGTAGCTAATTTAAGCTGTCAGATATATTCAAGTTTTTTATGGTAATTTCTGCTACTTTCAGCCTAATTAATTTCTTCATTCAAATTTCAGCTTGTTATGCTCCTTTCAGATTTATTTCTCTTTTTCTGCTCTTTCAGCTAATATTTAGCCGTTTAGATGCTTTTTTTTACCTTTTTCAGATAATTCCACTTTTTTTTTGCTCATTTCAGCTCCTTCCGCCTCCTTCTGGTAAAGCTTCTTTCTGCCTTTCCAGCTACTTTTCAGTTATTATTTGCTATTTTCATTTTTTTTTTTTTTTACCTAATTTACTGTTTTGTGTGCTCATTTAAAACCTAATTCAGCAAATGCAGCCTTTCTGCTTTCTTCTACTAAATTAGTATTGTTCTTCCATTTCAGCTACATTTCAGAATGTATTTTAGCTCATTTCAGCTGTCAAGCATTCACACTGCATTTTCACAGGAAATGCAATTTCTCTAGTTAAATACTAAATTACTAATGGTTTTAATAGATATTTTGAAGAAGAAGTGGCTGCAGAGTGGCAGCTGTACTTAACTCCTGACTTGGGCACAGGACTACACCTAAAAATGCTTTGGCTCCGTTTCAAACAATAACATTAGAAAATGAGTCACAACAGTAGTAAGTCTTCAGATGAGATACACCTATCTACTGAGCTGGTCCTGTCAGGCAGAGAGCCATTTACTCTGAGTTATTACTGCTGAGAGCATCCATCCAGGAAACAGAAACTCCTACGTGTGTGTACACACACACATATGCACACAGAGGCAAGCACACCCACAAACACACATGTAGAAATATAGGCACACACACAAAATCATCAAGGTCATTGAATCATGACAAATGAGTGCAGCTTCTGCTGAATCCCTCACCTGGGGATGCTGAACAGACAAGCCTTCTATGGGGATATTGTTGGCATCTTCCTCATCCTAGGAGGAAGGAAATGGGAGGAATAATAGCACGAATGCTTGCAAATATCAAATCAGAGCTCATTTTATGAAGAGAGCAGAGAGAAGCTGCTACAAACCAATGATACAGTGCATCGAATGGACTTCAATAGACTATTTAAAGCAGGTTCTGGTTTTTGTTGTTGTTGTTGTTGTTTTATTGTAGAAGTTTGGGTGTTTCCAAACAACACTGAAAATATAATTCTTATACAAACATATTTGAAATAAAGACTGGCGGGATTTCCAAAAACACACAAGAGCAGTAATAATATAACCAGTTTGTTGTTAACATTCTACTTTACAGTTGGTATTTATCATATAACTTCAAGTTGCAAATGAGATGGGAATGAGATGCTAACTTACATCTTTGGCCTCGTATTTGACCCTTCGAGACTGCAGGATAAAAATAATAAAAATAAAAAAAAAATCAAATTTACATGATCATGCACAGTAAATATAATAAAACCAATAATAAAGGCAAGTAATATTACATTTAATAATTACAGGGAGAACTAAATGTTTTGTATTTTACAAATGTCACACATTAGTTTCTCTATTCATGCGCATTTGTTTAAACTCCTTTTTAAAACTTTATTTGAAGTTGAAAGTAATAAGCTTGAAAAATCAACATCAGCAGTAACTTTTTTTCTTAAATCATTGCTGTTGGTGAAATATCACTTGCCGCATCTTCTATTTAAGTCTATTTTTTTTTTCTTATCAAAAGAATCTTTGATCAAAGCAAGCTTCTTCCTTCTGCCGAACATTTTTACAGCAATCTTGCAGCTCATTACAGCGACCTCGTGGCAGATCCTTTCAGACATCTGCTACAAAACTGACTGATGGAGGAGGACAGGAATGAACAGAGGCCAAAACAGAAGGGTCGGGAGGGTCATGCAACACTGAAACAGCCCTGCTTAGTTCAAAACGTGTAGTGGATTTATTCTAAATGCATTTTATCATCAAACGATAACAAAATCTGATGATTTTTGCAGCGTCTTGCTTACCCTGCCCTGAGTGGCCGCTACCTTCCCTTCCTCGCTGCCCTCGTCCAGCTCGTCGTCGCTCCACTCCCAGTCGCCATTTTCCGTCTTGTGCAAGTGGCCACTAGAGCCGGGGACTCTCCTCACCTTGACCAACACAACACACAGTAGTTTTTAAATTGCGTGTGCATAAGCATGCTATTTATCCACGCTTCAGCACTTGCTGCATATTGTGGACATAAAAACACACAATATCAGAAAAGTTCAGCTTTTGTTACAACAGAAGTACATAAACTGGTAAATATGTTCCCGTTTCTTTACTGGGATAGAAATTCAAACGGAGCTTTTTTTCCATTATACATTTTAATATTTAAAAAGCTATGTTTGTGCCAGTCCTGATTAAAATGTACTCAAAATGGTTTTAAAATCATCACATTCTGCTTTTATTTGCAAATGGATTAAACTGTTTAAGAAAGAGTTTTCTCTTTTACCATTTTTATTGTGTGAATGCTTATTAAGCGTTCACACTATAGTAATCCTGTTTTTATGTAATATTGTTATTCCTGCTTTATCTATTCCGTAAGTTTGTTTGTTTGTTCTTCCACTTCTTTGTGCTCATTTCTGCTTCTTTCAGCCTAATTGGGCACAACTGTGCTCTCTACTTCCTTCTGGTAATTTAAGTTTTTTTCTGCCATTTTAGCTACTATTCAGATGTTTATTTTTGCAAATATCTGCTTTTTTCAGGTAATTTCCATTTTTTGTGCACATTCCTGCTTCTTTCAGCCTAACTGGACACAACTGCTCTCTCTCTCTACTTCTTTCTGTTAATTTAAGCTTATTTCTGTTCTTTTAGCTACTATTCAGATGTTTTTGGCAAATGTCTGACCTTTTCAGATAATTTCCACTTCTTTGTGCTCATTTCTGCTTTTTTTCAACCTAATTGGGCATAATTGTGCTATTGCCACTTCCTTCTGGTAATTTCAGCGTCTTTTCAGCTACTTTTCAGCTATTTCTTGCCAATTTTACCTTTTTTAAGCTAATTTATGAGTTTTTTGTGTTCATTTCTGCCTTATTTTAACCAAATTCAGCAAATTGTGTTCTTTCTGCTTTTTCTGCCACCTTAGGTTTGTTCTTCCATTTCAGACACATTTAAGAATGTTTTTAGCTCATTTCAGCTGTTTTTCAGCAAGTTCTTCAGCAATACGCCTTCACACAGCATATTCGCAGAAAATGCAATTTCTCTAGTTTAGTTTCACATATTTTTCTGAAACTGCTTCTTTATACAATTTGAATTAATATACAAGCAACTCTCTGTATGCTGTTTAAAAAAAAGAATTAAACATTGCATTGCAAACAAATATTTTCTAAATTAAAGGTTTTTAATTAATAAATCACAATGGATTTAATTATTTCTGTTAAAATTAATAAAAAGAAATAAGTTAAACAATTGACTGTTTAATAAAACAAATTCTGGGAGTAAAGCAAAATCATTGTTTAAAAAAAAAAAAGCACTTTTTTCCAGTTTAGAGTAGAAAAGCATGCAAGATGTGCAGCTCAGTCTAGAAATGTGAGGTCAGAGGAACTGCAAAGTGATACAGAAGAGTCAGCACACAACGCTGCAAGCCACCGGCCTCATAAATTCCCTGTGCTCTGGACGAGGTCAGAGTTAAAGCAGCTCCAGCCTTCTGCTGGTGTCGGGTTTGCTTTCCAAATCTGAGATAAGACAAAGACACCTCCAGTTCTGCTCAGGGTATCTGAGCAGAACAGACACAGATCAATGCAAAAGCCAAACATGAGCACCCCACAGAAAGATTTCAAGGTTTTCAGAGGCTACAGCTGCAAAACGTTCTAGGTAAATTTGATCTTTTTAAAACTGGGCTTTAGAAAGTGCCCAAGAAAAGCTCAGTCAGTTGTTGATGATCATTTCTGCACAAGGTCATTCATTAAAACTGATCACCATTCAGTTTTGTTTTTCGTCCATTATTTTATTGCTAAATTAATTAATATCTCAAGCCCATATATTTCTCAACGATGGCTGCTGTTTATTTGAAGCTTCAGATGTGTGCGAGTGCGCCCTCTGCTGGATGTTTAGTTCAAATACAACTGCATTGCTGAACGTAATCTTTTACATTTAAATTAAAATATGACACAGTCTTGTTTATAGGTTCTAAATGAGGCATCATTCACTCTTCCCATTCCCTTTTTGTTTTAAACAGACTTTCCATTCATTCTCTCCAACCATTAGATAACATCTATAATTACTTTCTGATGACAAAATCTGCCAGCTCCTGTTCATTCCCTGGGGTAGGTAAAAGGAGAAATAAGATCCTCCTTAAACGAGTGCCTAGCTGTACAGATTCAGGTCTTATCTTTGAATATTTATTACCTCGGAGTCAATATTTTTACAATGAGTACAGAATTCCGCACAAGGCGATGAATCTCAAGGAACCAAGGTCCAAAAGAGGAAAATGCTGCAGATGGAGGAGGTCAAAAGATTTAAAGAGATTGTCTAATGAGAGGTGCTGAGTAAAGAGGTTTGGAAGTAGCTAAGGTCACAGCATCCTGGGATAGTTGTGTTTCCACAGTATTGCTTGTCTCGGCAAGCGTTGGGTAATGTTGCTGAGTTTATAATGTGGATGACTCTGCAGGTCAAATCAGCACAAAGCAACAAGGACACCGGCTCTGTTGCTCAGAAATCTCCACGACTGCAATTACACTTTTGTCACAACTCAGCATGTAGAAACCCTGGGAAATTATTACAGTGGAAGATTCAGTTCGCTCACTACGTTCTGTTTGGGACAAATTCCATCGACTAAAATTACATTTAGAAAGCCATTTTATTTGCTTTGTCTCATATATCGAAAGCTTTATTCTGCAAAACCATAATATTAAAGCTCATTTTAATTATATTCTCAAATAATTGCATGCTTGTAAACTACTAGAGGACAATGTTTGCTCTTTTAATATTACCTCTACATATTCATGAAGCAGTCCGTACCCTCTTGTTGCTGCTGCAAGCCACTAATTCACACTTAAACCATCAACAACAATATATCACCCTGCTCTGTTTGTGCACAATTATCATCCACAATAACACTTGTGCTGTGTATTATGTCCTTTATGTACTCCGGACCACATGATGTCCACCCCTGCACCACTTTGTCTTTTGTGGCAATGCCCTCTCTGCCCGCTCCTGTCCTGGGCATTCAGGCGGATCATTGTGAAGCCAATATCAGTTGCCTCTGAAAACAACTGCACTTCCTCTCCACTAAAGTGGAAGATGTGGGGCAACACAGCAAACAAACATGAATTTGAGTGCCGTTCTTTTTGACTGACGGTAGCAGTCAATTTACCTTTTGCACATGCAGGAAGCTGCTTTTAAAGTGTACTGACAAACATCAGTGCTGCAGTGCGCAGCAAGGCTTTTATGTCATGGAGGAAAACATTTTAACATCTTCTACACAACAAAACATATCGTGTTTGATGCGCTGCAAAACGACAGAGGCTGCGTTGACTAAGTGTTGCAGGAGAAAGCCTCCTCGATCGATTCTTGCACCCTTTACTCGTGTTTGAATAATACAAGTAGGATCTTTTGCAGGGTGTAATTATGTAAACATACCTTCTTTGCTCTCTGAGAAATCTTTGGTGCACAACTCAAAAGCTTTTCAACGAGATGTTCCTTGTTCTGCAAGAGAGAAAAGTGGAGGAACAAAGAGAAAACCGTTGAAACTTAATTATGAGTCAGAAAAAAAATCCCAAGCGGTTTATTCTTTAAACAAAAGCTCTTAATTAGCTGCAGCAGAAAAAAATAGGTTAAAGTTAAAACAGAATGGAGATGCCTGATCCTGCTATGTCACATTCACAGAACCAGAATGGCTATTGGTGTATGATTAATACAAATATTAGTTTTGTTATGCAGATACTCTAAATTTAAAAGAGCAAGCAGAAAATTTCACTGAAAAAAAAAAAAAACTAAGCTAAGGCCAGAACCTTCTAACCGTGGCAAGACACTACCAAGCACCTGCTTTACTAGAACTATGTATTGTTGGTTTATTAAAACTGATAACCTATTTGCTGCTGCTCACTTTGTGGTTTGATAAACCATCACAAACCAGCATGAAATCACTGGAGCACACGAGTGAGTCACTGTTGGACTTGGACTGAAGCCACAAGCACAACGTTAATAACAAAACCAAACAAAGACAGCGTGCCTATTATTTGAGATGAGACAAATACCTTGGCCTTTTGGAAAAATTTACACTTCAAAAGCTCTGCAGCCGTAGGTCTAGAGGTAAAACAAACACACACACAAATTAATGAAAGTAAAGCTTGAAAACCTGTAGGCAGGGAAGGTGCTTCTGAAAAAGGGACACAAACATCAGAAAAAATGCAGAACTAAGAACTACTTCAGCTGGAAACCAAACAAATGCTATTTTATATAGAGAAAAAATAAGAGCTGCTTTTACATATCCAGAGCAGGGCCCGAATAACAAAAACAGCCTTCGCTGGTGCCAAAACAAGAAATACAGTGTTTAAAATATATCCAAACACAGCAACATTAACAAAGATCGTGTTCTTTTTACTGACTGCGAACTGCGCCAGCTTCAACCTTTGTTTGAAATATTCAACTAATATATAAAATAAGATGCAAACCTTTTGGCAGGATCCTTCTGAAGGCACATTGATATTAACTTTCTAAACGATTTGCCATATTTTTTGAGCATTTCTTTGTCTTCTACGCCCGTCTCTAGAGTGGGTGGATCATTTTGCAGTGTAAGCATTAAAACCTGAAAACACAACAACAACAAAAAATTGTTGAAAACAAACATGTTTTAGCAGCAATGCAACAAAGCACAAAGCAGATGAGGGAAAGGAATGACAAAATGCGTTATAAAGCAAATATAAATGGCTTATCGGTGGATTTTAATTACCGTATTTTTCGGACTATAAGGCGCACCTTCAATCCTTTTTCTCAAAAATCGACAGTGAGCCTTATAATCGCCTTATGTATTAATTCTGGTTGTGCTTACCGACCTTGAACTGATTTTATGTGGTTATTGTGAACGAGTTGAATAAAGTTTGACTTATCTGCTTAATGCACCTTATAGTCCGAAAAATACGGTACTAACGCAATGTCACAGAACAAGGGCAGGTTGCAGAAAACATTGAGTAATCCAACTGTATGTTCCCTGTGTTTTCATCGTCTCCTTTCCAGTGAAAGTTACAGGAGTAAATCATCATCATGACTCATTTGAAGCACTCACCTTCATAGGAGGGTAGCGGTGATAGGGTGCAGATCCTGTTCCTAACTCTATGGCTGTAATCCCAAAACTCCATATGTCTGCTTTGAAATCATAGCCTCGAACCTAAAAACATACCACATTGCGGCATGTTGCGATGTTTTGCACCAAAAAGAAACATTCCGGAAAACAAAGATGTTTGAGATGAGCTCACCTGTTCCATCACCTCTGGAGCCATCCAGCAAGGCGTGCCAACAAAAGTCTTTCGAACTTTATTTCTAGTTACGTCGCCTCCTGTAGAAAGGAACGCACTGACTCCGAAATCTATAAAAACAACATAAAAAAGGAAATTTAATCACACCCATTAGTTACAATCTCAGATTGTGCAGCAGATGTCTGAACTACTTTCTTCCTTTTACTTTTATCCTGTTACTGTTAAACAAAAGAAAAAAACGTATTTAATGTAACTTTTGTCATTTTAATTTAACTTTGTTCCTGCTATGAATGAAGAACAGATCTTTGCATTGGATCTTAATATGGCAAACAGCTGTTTTATGTTATGGTAGCTGTGAACTTTAAATTTTAAAAGGTAAATCTGCAAAAAGTCTGGTCAGTAATTGTCATTGCTAAAAGAAAAAAACTAAATAGATTATCAGCATTAATCTTAAAACATTCAAACTCACATTATTTCTGTGTGAAGTAAATATAACAAATATTTTCAATGAACCAGTGTTTAAGCTATTTTACCACAAGTACAGCATACAGTAATATTCAATTCAATTCAGTTTATTTATATAGCGCTCAATCGCAACAGAAGTCATCTCTGGGCACTGAACAGAAACATTCATGTATAAAAATAATAATTTAACATTATATATCTGAGGAGCAGACTGCTTTGAATTTAACTCCATCGCAGAACTCTCATCTTGAGCATGAAGGCGACAGTGGAAAGGAAAAGCTCCCTCATGAGGAGGAAACCTTTAGCAGAACCAGGCTCAGGACAAGTGGCCATCTGCTTCATCTTTATCTAATATCATCTTTAGCAATGATCCAGACAAGCTAAGTCTTTGTATAACCTTTGACCTTGCTTTGTGACCTTAGAGCTGGGGATGATGAAAAGACTACACAACATGCTGTCTAGTGGGGGTACTAATGTGTATCATGTCATTAAATTATCTTGAGAGGATTAGGTTATAGCCCGGACAAGCAAATGCCTTTTTAACTTTGACCTTGATTTGTGACCTTGACCTTACAGCTGGGGGTAATCAAAAAAGTGTATGCACACTCCGCCTAGTGATGATGCATACGTGTATGACGTTTTATTATATTGAGCCAATCAGAAGTTATGGGCGGAACAAGAGAAAGTTTACGAACAGACAATTGGACGGAGCCGATACCATCAGGACGTTCGACAGTCGTATAAAAAAGTGAATATAAAGTGGTTGATACCAGGGAAGCATCGGAGTTTACATGCTGCGACTATTTGTGCACTATTTGTTCATGCCAAAGGAAGATATTGTCATCAGAAGAAGACACTGCTAAAAATGGCACATTAAGTCATTTTTCTTGAAATAATATAATAAAAAAAAACATGAAACACATCTGCCCAATGTCTGCCTAGTGGTAAGATTAGGACACTTCAAACGAGAAGCTGCGATTCATCACCAGTTAAATCAGCAATCAGAACCGACTCGGCCTTCTCGTCTTTAAGAGCCAAAACAAATGTGTGAAAGAGAAGTGGACCTGCTGCTGCGCATGTTTTGAACATAAAACCACGACGAGCTATGAGTTTAGGAGGGCAAGTGTGAAATCTGTAAAATGGTTTTAAAAAAACAGGCAGAAAAGAGCAGAATCCAACAACAAACCTGCAATCTGAACAGAACCGTCTTCTCCCAGGAGTATGTTCCCAGCTTTCACATCCCTGTGGTGGACAAAACAATAATGGGAGTAAAACGTCAAAGCCACATGCAGCAGCATTGATTCTTCCATTTGTGTTACAGAGTCAAACGAACTATCCTGCCTGGAACTTCTGCCCGAGGGGCAAACAGAGGTTCAAGCCCAGCGCTCAGTGACCTTGACACCCAGGAAGTGTGCAGAACAGAACACCACAACCGAGTTAAGGCTAGATTAATTAACATGTTTAAATTCCATCAACCTTTAATTTGTAATCCAGTAATGGTCAGTCATGTCATCTGGACAGTTGCATTTTTGTGGCAAGATGTTTCGCCCTCTATCCGGATAGAGGGCGAAACGTCTTTCCACATAAAAGAAGCAGTCCAGATGGCCTGACTGAACATTATTGGATTTTGTACCTGGATGATGGAGCATGAACTTTGATGATTTAATTTGTAATGTTTTGCACTGATTCAAATGGCAACATTCTAACTGCTGCAAAACCACTACTTTTTTACTGATGTTAGCAGTTTCCTAAATCCTAAAATAATACAGAAAAAACTTGAATAAAATAGAATTACCAGATACAAAGGTTACCTGTGAATTTGTCCATTTCTGTGGAGATAATCCAGGGCCTCCAGAACTTCCTTTAATATGGTGGCAATAATAGGCTCATCTAAGTACCGATCTTTATCATCTTCTTTGCTTGAATGCTTTATTATATCCAGCATAGAACCTAAAACAACACCAAAAAAGCTCAACGTTAATTTAAAACAAACTACTAGAGGCCTGGGATCTTCAGGGTTCTGTGCAGCATCGTAGCTGTTCCTAGGACTGGGCTCTTCTGAGGTTGTTCCTAGGATCTACTGGAGCCACTATTCTAGTTTGGGGGTCACAGCACCAAGTGCTCCAGTGTCCACTGGTACCACTGGTACCTCTGAGGCCTTGACTCTCCACAACTTCTGTATTTTTTTTTTTCAGCCCAAGCTTCTTGTGCTCTTTCTTTCTGGTGTTACAGTCGCTCAGGATTGCTACATCTATCACCACTGCCTTCTTCTGTTGCATGTCTGGTTGGTTAGACATCACCTGTCTGGATCCACAAGTCCCACAGTATCTTAACCCAGGAGGAGTCCACCATCCTTGGTGGTTATGGCATCCCATATATGCTTTACTTGTCTACATCTTACATCATTATGTGTTAGACTGTCTCAGGGGCATCTTACAGCCTGCATCTTGGCTCCTGTCTGGCATTGCAGACCCCATCCTCTACTGCTTCTGTGCTGCCATGATATTAGTGCAGTGTCCTTTTGTTCAGCCATCTCTAGCAACTGGTAGGATTTGTTGATATCAGCCACTTCCCAATCTCTCAGTTGTGCATGCCATGCAGGGGTTTAACTTTCCATGATGGCTCCTCTTGTTTCACCTCTTCCACAATGGGTTTCTGCTGTCTGAGACATTCATAATAGTGCATACTGGGTGATTTCTTCATGATGTACTCCAGGATCTATGCTCTTTTATCTTGTATGTTGCCTCTAAGAGTCGCTAGTCCTCTGCCTCCCCTCCTTTCACTTAAACAGCATCTCCATTGTTAAGTACCACTCTAATAGCTTCATTCCCATTTGGTTATATTCAAGTCAAGTGTAGGTATGTCTCCAATGGGAGTGTATTCCTCACATCGTGGGTGGGATCATCAGTGCAAAGCAGGCGATAGTCAGATTTCATTGGTTTAAATTTGTCCTGGCACTGTTCATACGTTTGAGTGTAGCCATGGGCAGACAGTTTTTCAGACACCTCGCTCGTTCCTCGTGGCTCCGTCGAGCTCACGCTCTATGCCCTCATTAGCCAAAAGGGAGAAAAAGGTTTGCACCTCATCGTTGGTCCATGAGATTACATTGGATTTGCAGCTCGCCATCTCCATCTCAGGAAATTACGCTCTGTAACAACTGGATTGAAAATGGAGGAGTTTGCAAGTACAGCCCAGACTCATCCAGCGTCGTCAATCCACGCCTGCAGTTTGCCGACGTCAAAATCGCTTCCTCAGCTCGGCTCGCTTGGAACCATGGCTGAGGCGGGTCCAAAACCCAAGCAGGAACTGGTAATGGAGACAACTGACTGATGTGGAGTCGATGTGAACCGATTAAAGCCACGCCCGTGGAGAAGCAGCTGTAGTGTTCAACCTCAGGGGACTGGACTTGGGTTGAAACCCTATGCGCAATCTGAACTATCCAAGGTCAAGGTGTCTTTACTGTTATTCACACCACATGTGGTACATGTGGTGGAACGAAACTATGTACACAGGGTCCCAGTTTCATCCAACAAAATACAAATTGTAAAGAAAAACAGTAGTAAGATCTAAGATATGAACTAAGAAATATGCTAAACTAAGAATACACTAAGTACTAATAGTACAAAACAATATGTCAAACAACAGCAGCCCATATCCCTTTAAATGTTCAAAAGTAAGCTAGATATCGCTCAAAACTCATGAATCAAAGGCAAACATTTCAAAAGTTGTTTGTAAATTCAACACCGTTTACCAGTTAAATACAAAGCCAGACTGACTGGATGTTACTGTGTAGTCAGATGTTTTACATCTCTTTTTGTTATTTTTGAGTTTCCTGTTAGAGATGATGGTAAAAGCTGCTTGTTCCATATTCAGCTAATCAAACACAGACCTGTGAAAGAGCATCGAAGGCTTCATACTTGTGTATATAATATTAGGCGGTATTAAGGCAGGACTAAGCTTACCTCCACTCAGAAGCTTCATGACAAGCCAAAGCTCATCCTTCACAACAAAAGAGGTGAAGTAGGTGACGATGTTTGGATGGCTGCACTGACTCATGGCAAGGATTTCTTTCTGTTGGAAGATAAATGACAAACCGTTAAAAACCAAAAACATCTCACTTTTAATCAGAACTTTAGTTGCCGCTTATCGATTTGCAAGTCGTCACGTGATTTCACTGCTGTGCAACAGATTATCTCGTTATAAGCTGCAAAGCTTTACTTTTCTTAAAACAGAAGAATAACAACATGGATGAGAGTAATGAGTTGGAGAAGGTTAAGAAAACAGCCCATATTTGTTGTACTCACCAACAGCTCGTCCATGCTGGTCTGGCATTTTTCCAGGTTGATTCTCTTTATGGCAACACGCTCCTGTCTGGGGGTGCAGAGGGCTGCCTGCACCACAGCTGTGGCACCGCTGCCTGCAATCACAGCCACGTAGGACAGGAGCCAACAGGGATTAACGTCACACACGCAGCTGGAAGACTTTAGAATTCAGCGTCACTCTGTGGCCTTTGTGCTCAGGTGACAGCTTTCATTTCTCATGCTGAAGTAAACGGACTTTAACGTGCATCACTGTTTCAAACGCGATGTGTTGCTGGGTCGAGCGGTGAAGCCGTTCACACCAAGATGCTGCAACACGCTGCCCCGTAAGTCACAGTCAGTGAATAAAGATCCGACTGCTTTCCTGTTCATTTTTAAATAGAAAGTATTGCTCTTGTGTTTCTGATCACTAATCCCACGACAAGTAAAGTCATCTCTAGAAAACATGCATTCAACAACAAAAAAAGAAAATCATTATACTGCACAGCTTTTATTTGTTCGTTCTCGTTGAATTAAAGACGTACTACTGTTGCTTTGGTGTATATTTTCCAAAATTAATGAAGAAAATCACTAAAACTAACCTTTGGTGATTTATTTAAATGTAGATACTCTTGTAAAGGTTAGATTTGTCCACGCTTTTAGAAGTTTTAACAAAAAATGTTTGTACTTTTGCACAAAACGATACAATCCTTTTCTGTCCGAGTGCAATTTACACTTGCAGGCCACACGTTTTGCATCAAAAGCCCAAGTGTTACAAACCATCACCAGAGCTCAAATGTTATTCAAATAAGCTGGTTCAGCTCATTATAAAGAACACAAATCCTTTGTGTACTTTTTAAATTTTACTCATTTTCATATTTTTACAAAGAATTTACACCAAGTTACTTTTTTTTTTGTATAGCTGCTAGTACTTAATACATTCATATTGTATAGTCTTGATGTTTTCTGGTATGCGACAGTACACAACTTTATAAAACAGAAGTACTACTAAGCATTTATGTATTATATAGGTGTAACAGAAAAACAATGCAGCTGTATTACTAGGAATAAATATAATACTATATAAGGGAGTGGTGGTGAAGAGGTTAGAGAAGATGGGCCTGTGATCGGAAAGTCGCAGGTTCAACTCCCCAGACTGACAACATTAAAATGTGGGTAGAAAATGTGAAACACACACACATGCCTCCTCCCTCATTTGCCCCACTATGGGCCCTTGAGCAAGGCATTTAACCCCCATCATCTGCTCCCAAACAGGTCTCTCTTGAAAATGAGTTCTCGTGACTCAATGAGACTACCTGTATAAATAAAGGGTAAATAAATAAATACTGACACTTTAGCATCAACAGTTTTGTAGCGCTGACGAAGATGGTTTACTTGATTTATTAATTAAATGGTATAAACTAACTGAGTTTCTGATTTTTAGTTTTTTTATTATTTCGTCGGCCATAGAAAAGCTGTTTGGGACCAAGTCCAACAATTTTGATTTATTGGTACGCATTTAATCTCAGATTCGTTGGGTAAAGCATGCAAATAAAAGTGCTTTGTTTACATTAAACGAGTACCTGCATTTCAGAATTTCATATCGATAAATTTGGAAAACTACTGGGGAAGCGGTGGAACCGAGGCTAGAGAAGGCGAGCCTGTGATCCAAAAGGCCTCAAGAGCGCAACAGACTCATGTTCAGGCTGCTGTTTAATACACTGTATTATATTACATTATATTGTTTAGCGTATCCTAGCTCCTTGTATACCGTGTCTTTGTTATACTTTATAGTTTTGATACTTTGGGGGGACCTTGAGTACACAATTTCCGTCCACCTCATGTACCACATGTGATGCGAATGACAATAAAGAACCTTGAAAAAAAATAGTACTTTTGGCTGTTACGGCCTTTAAACAAATTTTAAAGTGTTACATTACAAGACAACTAAGAAAATGTTTGCAATTATTTAAATATCAACAGTTCAAATATGAAATCAATAGTCATTTGCAATCAAAATTATGTTTATATTTAAAGTGAGATATCTGTGAGGCAAAACTCTTTTTTTGCGCATAATAGCCTAATTAATTCAAGTTCCCTTTTTGGGGGTGGAAATGCATTTAAAACACTTCTGTATTCGCTCGAGATGATTTCGTATTCCATGTGAAAGTCACAGCTGTAGTGATTTCTGTAACAAACAGAAGCAGCTGGATCTGAGCCCCGCTGAATGGGACACTTCCACCCCGGAGCAGCAGCACTGATTCCGGCTTGTCTCGACAGATCTGCCCGGTCTCTTAACATCCGCATTGCAAAGCTTCGAGGGGGGAAAAAAGCCGGTAGGCCCTCGACTTCCCTTACAGCCTCCTCCACGATTACACCCACAGTCCCCCCGTCAAACACACACACGCACGTCTACTACAAACCTATGACTTCCTGCAGCTCGTACGACTCCCTGGTAATTGGCCAGCTGGCTGTCACCGCGGGCTGCTGCTGCGGCGGAGCTTCTCCTTGCTGGTCCGCCATGATGATAACGAGGAGGAGGATGCGCTAGTTAGCTGCCTCTGTCGCGTCGGGGCAGAGGAACAGACGGTTTGACCTCACCTCCTCCGTGGAAGTGTCAGCTGGCAGCTGCAGCACGACAGCCCCCGCCAGCGCGAGCTCAACCCGGAAAATAACGGAGCGTACACATGCGCGCGCGCCCAGTTCGCCACACACAGGAAGACCTTGTTGAAAATCACTTTTAATCTTCTTAGTGGGGCAGCTGACGACTACAGCCCCAGTATACTGCAAAATTAGCTCCTACTGCATGATTTAAGTAGCTTAACCGTTTTAATGTATTTAAAATGACCTCTGTACGTTTTTAATTTATTTTATAATTTCGTTTGGCTTTTTGTCGTTTTAGGGACTCTGACACGCATGTGTTACGATTTAATGTGTCTCAGCTAAAAGTGCACGTGACTGTGCTCGCAATGTCCACTAGATGGCGCCGTCACATTACACCCGCTGTGAGAAATTTGCATACGGTGCCCTTGGAAAGAACTACGGAGCCCCGTGAGTGCCATATGAAGCTCCCTTGGCTAAAATAAATGACTGTGTGGTGTGCGCAGGAAAACAAAAAATTATCAATTTCGTGCTCACATGAGAAACAATTAAATATATATTGCGCGCACTATAGATGTGTCTAATGTGCACTAATTGAATAGGTTATCCAGTGAAACTTAGTGTCTGTTTTCAATTTGCAAAGTAAAATAAGAGATTCATTTGAGCTATCTTCAAATTATATTTTTAACATTTTGACTGTAGTTTTACCATTTATACCAATGAGTGTTTGGATGAAAATATGAAGAATGTTTTGGTTTTCAGGAGGTGGATATATTTTTTTTATATATATATATATATAGTTGAATCATTTTTAACAAAAAAAAACGAAGTCCAGATGACATGATTCAACCTTTTTTGTTGTTATATACCTGAATGACTGAGAAAACAAACTTTGTGTTTTTGAAACCATTAGTGAAAAGGCCAGACTTCAGGGGTATCTGAGGCAGGCTTGAAACACAAGAGTCAGGGTGGCTTCTGGGTAATACCAGATGGCTAGGCCTCAGACCGACGAAGCCTCTTGGATGAGGGGCGAAACGTTTCTTTTTAACAAAAAAAAAAAACGAAGTCCAGATGACATGATTCAACCTCTTTTGTCTTAAATGTAGTGTCGGGTGATTTTAGTAATGCGCCCCATGTGCCACTAGGTGGCAGAGTTTTACAAAACATGCTGCTGATCTATTTTCTTGTACAAACAGCTGAGTTGGGCTGTTTTCAGAGGTAGGCGGGTCTTTGTCTGGCTACCATTAATGTAAATAATAAATGAAGCACAGAAAGCCAGTCATTTGTTGTGTGTTATTCTAATCTAGATTACCAGAGTCGTACTGGCATTTCCGCGCAGCATTCAGCTGCTGAGGATTGGGCCAGCTTCAGCTGACTGACTGGGACAGCAGCTGAAGCGGACGGGCATCAGCTCATCTCCGAGCTCCCATCATCATCCTCCTCCTCTTCCTCGGTGTCCGCTGCAGGGAGACATGGCCGGGATCCTGGCGTGGTTCTGGAACGAGAGGTTCTGGCTCCCTCATAACGTAACCTGGGCTGATTTGAAGAACACAGATGAGGCGACGTTCCCGCAAGCAGAGGATCTGTATCTGGCGTGTCCTTTAGCTTTCTGCATCTTCATGATACGGCTGGTGTTTGAAAGGTGAGCTGGTGGCTGGGGGGGTGTGCTGGTTTGTTGTGTGTATGAGCGATGCGCATGCAGTCTGTCCCCCCCTTCCAAAACAATGGCACCTGATGTGCACGGCGGATCATCCTTCTCCTTCAGGCCTGCAGCGTTCTGCTCTCCGTGCGTCCGTCAGAGCGCACAGACCTGACCACCTGGAGCCCAAAGCTGAAGCATCATCCTTTAACAGTTCAGAATTCATGTTTCATGTTGTGAGCCATGTCTCACTCAGTCATCAACAGATCACTTCTCATCACGTGTCTTTATTGGAGGCTGCGAGTGAAGCCTTCCTCCCCTCAACACGCTGCTTTGTTTAGGCTCTTTATAATTTATAAAACTCTCCTCGTGAACTCGGTTGGTTGATCTTCCACAGTGTCCCAGGATTTCTTTCAGTAGTTCTTTCTAACAGAAAATATCAGTTGCCAAACAAACCCCAACTAGTCTGCGTAAATATTTCACAACAATAAAGGCCTAGCTTTAAAAAAAAAAAGAAATTCACCATCACTTCCTTTCATGCCAGAGTTTTGATGTATTGTTCAGAAGAAGTGGCTGAGTTGTAGCTGCTTTGACACGTCACATGTGGAGTCATTGTTGCAAATGATGCTCAGTAACCACCCCAAATTTGAGCTCAATAGCTGTAAAACTGAGTTTAGCCATTTTTGTGTTGTCTAATATCACATACTGTAGCTGTGGCAAACAGCTTTAATTGGGCTGATCCAAAAGTTGATACGTTGTTGTACATCCAGTTATTATTTTTCTGAAAGTTTCATTAAAATCCACATTATTCTTGATGAGATGTCAGCATGATGGATCAGTGGTTAGCACTGTGGCCTCACAGCAAGAAGGTCCTGAGTTCAGTCCCCGGTTGGACCTGGGGTCTTTCTGTGTGGTACTCCGGTTTCCACTCACAGACCAAAAACATGCATGTTAGGCTGCCTTCAGACACAGGCCTCTCTTGCAAAAGAGATCTGTGATCTCAATGGGATTTGCCTGGTTAAATAAAGGTTAATAAATATTTTGCTAACAGACAAACTGGGTTGACTCCAAGGGATAATGCTAAAGTTTTAAGCAAATATCTTACACAGCGAGGAGCACTTAAAGTATGTGCTGTAAATGACTATCAGCTGCAACCTCTGTCAATATCTGTCAAATTGACTCAGATATAGTCAGTACTGTGTTTTCTAAGGTCAGTTAGTTGTGGCAGCCATCTTGAATCTGGTTAGCTCAAAAAGTCAATCAGGCCTAGAGATACAGCTGATGATTATTTCTTAATTTTTTTAATTAAAATACATACAGTGGTTCATGAGATATTTTGCTAACAGACAGATAAAGTTTGCTCCAAATAGTTCATGGCAATTTTTTTTTTTTATAAATCTGTAATCGGATAGCTCTCAGAATTTTTGTTAGGAATCAGTCTCAGCTGCTGCCACACCAAGTTTTAGATTCACACGTGTAACATTAATTGAGTTATAACCATTTTTAGATTTTAATGTCAGCTGGCTGTGGCAGCCATCTTTAATTAGTAAAACTCCAAAAATTAATTATTTATAGACGTAAATCCAAAGATTACGTTCGACAAGTTTAAATAAAATCTGTCGAATAGTTCGTTAGATATTTTAGTAACAGACAGTCAAACATTATTGTCTCCCTTTGCCTTTGCAGCTGGCAACAATAATAAATTGTTAAGAGCCAAACAAGCTGTGTAAGAGCACGTGCATTCAAACCATTGACAGGTTATGGTAAAACAAAAATATACATTGGGAACTAACAGTAACTATTAGCAACAGGTAAATGTGATGCGTATGAATGTGTGCATTACAATCTGTAATATGTTCGTTATAAATCTAAATTGATGAAAAACGCCTTATTTTGACATGAAATATTTGTTTTTTGCAGGTTCATTGCAAGACCTTGTGCCATGGGTCTAAAAATCCAAGCCAACGGGCCCCAGAAGGCACAGCCGAACGCTATCCTGGAGAAGGTTTTCACTGCTATAACCAAGGTGCAACATGCATTTCACGTTTTACTTTTATAATTTATCATGTAGCTAAAAATAACTCTGGGGACTTTCCTGCCAGCATCCAGATGAGAAGAGGTTGGAGGGCCTGTCCAAGCAACTCGACTGGGATGTGCGCACCATCCAGCGTTGGTTCCGGCAGCGGCGCAACCAGGAGAAGCCGAGCACTCTCGCCAGATTCTGCGAAAGCATGTGAGACAGCAACATTTAGTTCCTATCTTAGCTGCAAACGCTTTGTTCCAGCAATAATTTCCAGTTTAAAATACATCACACCTGCCAAGAAAATCCATTATAGTGACCATTATATCAGCTTAATGTTGGCATTTACATTAGTGCTTCATTTTAACTCACTACTACAGCTAATGTGTGAGGGCTGATTTAAATAAGCTGCCATCGATTACTTTGCATCAACACCACAACTTAGAATTGTAGGAAAAGCAGGAATGATGGATAACTTTATCTGAGCAAGATCCTGCACGTTCATTTTCATACTGTATGAGCGCGGAGGTCAGTTCTGTGCTAGACTAAAAGCAAACGCTCATAAAAAAAGCAAGTTAGATAAATGGAGGCATTAATGTTGACGCAAATTTGTTGGACGTGAGTTTAAATTGACCATTAAGGTCCTGAAAAGTCAGGATCAAGGTGTCATGTAGCTGGTTACGGTCCGAAGGCAGTGGCCAGTCCATAGGAGCAGGTTCAAGTCAAGTTTACTGTCATTCGCATCACATGTGGTACATGAGGTGGAACAAAATTATGTACAACCAAAAATAGCAAAAATATAAAGAGTAAAAAGAAACAGTATAAAAGGATCAAAGACACACTAAAGTATATGCTAAACGAACATAAAACAGTACGCTAAAAGATCTAAGATGTATACTAAACGAACATCAAATGTACGCTAAAAGAGCTAAGATATACGATAAACGAACGCCAAACAGTACGCTAAAAGATCTAAAATATATGCTAAATAAACGTCAAACAGTACGCTAAAAGATCTAAGATATGCTAAACGAAAATCAAACGGTACGCTAAAAGATCTAAGATATATGCAAAATGAACATCAAATGGTACACTCCGAGATCTAACATATACGAAAAACAAACGTGAAACAGTACGATAACAGATCTAAGATATATGCTAAATGAATGCCAAACAATACGCTAAAAGATCTAAGTGTATGCTAAACGAACGTCAAACTGTACTCTAAAAGATTTGAGATATACGCTAAACAAATGTGAAACGGTACGCTAACAGATCTAAGATATACGAAAAATGAACGTCAAACGGTACACTAAAAATCTAAGATGTATGCTAAATGAATGTCAAACGGTATGTTAAAAGATCTAAGATATACGCTAAACACTAATAATGTACAACAATACGGTGTAAAAACGGCAGCCCAAACATGAGTCTGTGGTGAACAGCTGGGTATGAATACAGCAGCATAAAGGCAAGAGATCAGCAGCATGATATCAGCAGCATGGATAATCAGCAGCACAGATAAGTCATAAGTTTCATTCGCCCCACAAAGTAGTTCCTCCAAATAAACAATGTGTTAGTTATTTACTGAGCTTACTGTGTATTGTTTTATTCTGTATGTTTTTCAACTATTTTGACTATTTTAAGTGGAATTTGATTTTCAGGGATTCATTCGTTTCTCAAGCAGATTCAAACTGATCTGAACACGCAGGTCCAATAGTTTAATTTGGTATGTCCGATTTTCTGCCCTGTGGACACAGTCAGCTGAATTACTTGGCTGAACATTGTTTAAGAAGCTGAAACTGATTTGTTAAAGCTAAAAGAAACAGACTACAAGCTAAAAGAAGCCAAATGCTAAAAGCTAAATGTAGCAAACACTACCTGAAAGTGGCTGTGGCAAAAATTTGCTTGACTCCAAGTGTTAATCAGTATGTGCATCCAATTATTACGCTCTCAGTTTGTTTTTTATCTAGCTCACAAGATTTTTTGCTTACACAGAAGAGCACACACATGATAGCTTATTGCGACGGATGATAAAAACAAAAATAACAAAATGCTGAGATGGCTCTTTGACTGATAACCCCTTAGTTTTGGGTTACTAATCCTGTATTTTCCATGGCATCTTAGTAGTGCAACGTAAATAGTTACTTTTGTTTGTTAATAGTTGAATGTGTCTCAGTGTGACTCACTCTTTTGTAAAGGCAACACTTCTAATCTGCAGTGAAGCGTTTGCCATCAGGGAGATTGTACTTACTTAGCGGCGTGATGTTAAAGGCTGAGGAGTGAGTTTTGCTGTCAGAGCGGAGTCATGTCTGACACTGGTGGAGTAAATCTGGCAGTTAGAGACACGAGGAGCCTCGCATCTTCTGATACGCCTGCGGCTGCTGTTCACTCAGGAGAACACGTTCAGCTGATTAGGCTGCTGGACTCCTGTTACAACCTCACGCAAGGTTCCGAACAGGCAAACATGCTTCCATTCGCACAAGAAGAAACTGGATTTACCTGGATCCTTTGGAGTCAACTTGAAAACATATGTCTATAGCGTACAGTAATTATTGCCCCAAGCCAGGGGTGTCAAACTCACTCACAAAAGGGGTCCAAAAATTATTTTTCTTTCAAACAAAAGGCCAGTTACAGAATCTACATTAACTCAAATTAGATACCCAACATCTTTTCTTGGTGTCAGGTTCCTCAAAAAATTGTTTGATTGGTCTCATTTGATGTTCCCTGTTCGACTTTTGACATCATAATTAAAGATTACTGAAAAAAAATCAACTGAAAAAAGTATTTTACATTTAACATATCATCTTGGGGGGCCAGATAAGATGTCAACAAGGGCCACATTCGGCCCCCGGGCCTTGAGTTTGACATATGTGCCCTAAGCTAAAGGGGAAAGTGTGATATTATTGTCACAATATCTCACAATTTTGCAGGACTTGTCACACAATTTCATTGAAGAGGTTTGACTCAAACAACTTCTCACCGATGATTTTAGATTTAACTTTAGTTTTTACCATACTTCGTCCATGTGCTCTTTCTCTATTGATGCAGGTCTCCAAGCGAAGCTGGTTCGGTCCTTCCAGCAGCGATTGTGCTGTAATTTGGCTCTCTTGGCTCCGTTTTTGCAGACTGACACA
Organism: Nematolebias whitei; assembly: GCF_014905685.2. Taxonomy (NCBI): domain Eukaryota; kingdom Metazoa; phylum Chordata; class Actinopteri; order Cyprinodontiformes; family Rivulidae; genus Nematolebias; species Nematolebias whitei. The sequence goes on from NC_056510.1 coordinate 20,142,625, forward strand.
ATTCTTTGTCTCTTAGTCGTGCCTGATTCAATTCAATTCAGAATACTTTGTTCATCCCAAAGGGAAAACAAATGTTGTAACTCGTCCTCGTTTCATTAAGAGATCTTATAGATACTGATGACTGTAGGTAGGAAGGATCTCTTGTAGAGGTCTGTCTCACAGTGGATCCGAAGAAACTGGCTGCAGAGGCCATCTAATCCGTCTACCTGGACTTGACTGGCCTCTCAGTTCCCACGGGCTGCAGGACCGTCCAAATGCTGGGTAAAACTCCTACCCGAGCGATGGTCACTCCTCCCAGCAGCCTGCCGAGCTCATCGTTGCTGCGGAAAGCCGGCTGCAGGTGTCAGGGGACGATCCTGGTCCTTCTGCTGTCATGAGTCACATTTCCTGCCAGCTCCAGGATCTCAATGGTCAGGCACTCGAGCACAGCCAGCAGGGAGACGGGAATGCATCCACTGCACCTCCTTTTCAACTCATTTGAGATTTGGGGCTGTAGTTGAGGTTTTATTTGAGCTTAGAGATGTTAATCAGCTGCTCCCGGTTGTTAAAAAAAAATGTTGCCGTGGTTACACATAACAAATGTCCAAAAGTTTAAAAAAAGTTTCAGTAAAAACCCTTCCAGCTGCACAGCATCCAATACCAGAGGAAATATTGTTTTCGTCTTTAATCCAAAAGACTTCTTCAGTCTGAGGAGCTTTGTCTGTCCCCAGCAAACTTGTTGATGAGATGGTGCTATTTATAATACTGAGTTTGTTGCAGCTCCTCCGACTGAAGAAGCTTTTTGGATAAAAGACGAAACGTTTTAACAAGAAGAATCCATCCAGAGGACCTGACTTAACTTTGTTAGATTTCTTTGGATTATTGAGCATGCATCAAAAAATCAAGAGCGAGTTTCTTTTTTTGATGTTGTTGCAAGAAACATATTGCAAAGCCTTTCCTACAACACACTGAAATATTTGTATAAAATTCCAGCTTGGCAAAATATTTGACTACAGGAGATAAAGATTGATGGACTTTACAGTGCAGTCGATTCCTTCTTTTCCTGAGTGGGAGCTTTAAAATCCTCAATAGTCCCAACTGTGTGATCTCATCTTTCTCCATCCATCATCTTCTGTACTTTCGACTAAGAACAAAGACATAATCATGAGTAAAATACTGACATTTCATATGCTTTATCCAATACAAAAGAAGAGGACAGCTTTTTTTTAGATTTAATATCTTTGTTCAGGGAGTTCAGTCTGAAGTTTTTACCAGATATTAACTTTTTTTTCCTCCTGCAACATATATTATTTAAAGTTAAAGTTTGATGCCAGACCTCTATAAATTTCTACGACTTGATGAAAAATCTGCACAAATATATTTTTCATGCTTTTACCTCTTAGCCGGGTTTCATTAGATTTGGCTGCATGATTTTATCGTGTTCTTGCTAAAACGCAGATGGTATACTAACAGCAATACTTGTGTTGTTTAAAAAAAAAAAATCCGAAGTCTTAATGCCATTAGCATCTTTTTTTAAATTGATGTTTGATTTAACCTCCAGAAGTTTCTCTGCAGGAAGACACCAGGAATAACAGCTGAGACTAGCAGGACTCTCAAATTATTCAGTATTCTGAAGCCAATTTCTGCAGCATGTTCATAGATGGTTGGCTGCTTTGCTATAAACATATCAGATATTTTAGATAACACATAGCACATTGTGTTAACTCGATTATTTCCCAACAAGTAAACCACAGTTTGCAGGCCGTTTATAGACCAAGTCATTTAGTCTAATTTTGTTAACTATTAATTGGTAATCAAGTGTAATTTGCAAGTTGCAACTAAATTAGGAGTTGCAAACAGACGCCAGGTATTAGATTATTAAAAAAAACGGTTATCATAAAAGTACAACTCATTGTGACACAAACCTTCTGGGCTTGAATTCTGAAGGAATGTACTCAAGAGAAGCAGCTGTGAGTCATTGTGCTTTTATATACGTAGCAGCGATTTAGCATCACTTGAAAAATCTGCAGCTTGATCGGTTGCCATGCAACAGACTTTACTGTTTGCCAGGTAGTCTCGTCCTCACAGTTTGCTTTTATTATTCTTTTGATCAAGAACAGAAAACAGCTAATGATGGCTCCCATAGGCTACATGCTCATGTGGCAATCTTTTTTTTAAAATACATATTAGAGTTACAATGATTATCATAAGCAAACATCCAGATAAAAAGAGGAGTTTTGCTTTAAGTGGAGTGCTGATGTGGAGTCACTTCATTTTGAGACTTTGAGCCGTGTTGGGTTTCAGGGCTAGACATGTCAAATTGGGTGTCAAAGTCTAGCTGTTATGAGCAGGCTAATGCACAACTTCCTCATCAGTAGGTGTTTGATCACAGCCTCGTCAGCTGCAGCAGTTTCCCTTCTGATCACATCATTGTGTAACAACGGTTACAGTAAATTATACAGGATTATTTAAAACACACAGTCATGACGGACGGGAACAGATCGAACTGTGAGGAAGTCTGGGATGTCTCATTTTTCATCCTGTACTGGAGAATTAGGAAAGAAACAAGGATGACCCTTACATGTGCTGAACATAATGTCTCATAATAAAAAGTTTGGTATTTCTTTTGCAATCTTGATATTTCCAGATTCAGTTCAGAATGTGAAGCATGTGTGCAGTGCAAATTCAAAACCGCTTTTTGCAAGTTTCTCATTTAAAAATAATAAATTGAAGAACAGCAATAATTTTTCAATGCAAAAAAAATAAAAGATGAGAACATTCTCATGGCTTTTGAGAACCAGATTCATTCACTGGCAAAAAAAATTTAAGGCTGTGGCCCTGAAACAAAAAAAAAATGCTAAAGTCTCCTCCAAATAATGATAGAACAAGGAAACTGCTAAATTTATACTAATCTTTTTCTTGTTTTTACTTTATTCAGGTGGAGATTTACATTCTACTTGTACATATTTACGTATGGAGTGCGTTTCCTTAAAAAGGTAAGTTTTGTTTGACATCTGCTTTCTAATCATAAAATATTAACTTTTAAGTATTTGATTGATGCAGTTATGCGTGTGCTCAGTTGTGTGTTTGTTTGCAAAATATCTTGTAAACCATTGGACATATTTTGATGAAACTCAAAACTAATTACCTCTACAACTGATTAACCCAATTAATTGTCAATTAATTAATTGTTAATGATAATAACAATTATAATATATAATATTATTTATATATTGTAAATATATAAATATGTATGTTCCAACTAATTCTACATTCATTCTAAACAGCTTGATTGTAAAAGCTTAATTTTTGAAGAAACACATATTTCACCCTTTCAGTTCTCAAATTTTAGGGAAAATGTTTTTAGCTAGTAAAAAACCTCCCTGCAGCGCTGCACTGTGTCTGGTTAAATTCAGGGGATAAGGGTGATCAGAGCATCCCAGTACACCCAGTAAAACTGTTCGCTCTTCTTTGAAAGTTTGACATCCCAGCGGGTGAGGATGTTAGAAAGTTTTATATGCATATATTCATGAAAGTGCATAGAAAACAGCATCAGCAGCTAAACAGAGGAGGAAAAAACCTCCCAGAGACACAAGCTGCATGATGAAGCACTATGTGAAAATAGTTCACTCAGTGGTGGTTGCTGCTGCAGGCGTCAGCCTCCAGCTTCTGGGGGGTTTATTAATAGAAAAGTACAGGAGACGTAAGCTCAGGCAGAATGACGGCTCAAAGTTTAATTATAACACGTTTTACTTAGGATTTAATGCAAGAACACCCTGTCACAGAGCAAAGAGGGAAATTAGATATACCATTCATCCAGCCGTCCATCTTGTGAGCTGGATAACTTGAAAAAGAAGTGAGGTACCAACTTCCATTTTGATGAGTGGCTGCACCTAGGAGTAAGAAAGGTCTCTATTGAAAATTGGGCAAAATGGTTGGCAGCTGTGGATGAGTGGTTAAGAGCAGTTGTCCTCCAATGCAAGAGTTGGGAGTTCGATTCCACCAGCAGCCGCATGCTGAAGTGTCCCTGGGCAAGACACTGAAACCCTCATTGCCTCCGATGTGTGTCCCATTGGTGTATGAATGTGATAAAACTGATTATTCTTTGCAAAGATCTAGTAGAGTGCTGTATGAATGGGTCAATGAGGGCACAGATTGTAGTGTGAAGCGCTTTGAGTATCTTGATAAGATAGAAAGGCGCTATATAAGTACAGTCCATTTACTATATATATATATATATATATATATATATATATATAT
>NC_056510.1:20147263-20168132 GCF_014905685.2 Nematolebias whitei
TATATATATATATATATATATATATATACAGTATATACAGTATATATTAAGGCATTTTAAACCCTTCCCACGCTCTTGCAATATTCTAAACAATGTTTCTAAACTCTAAATGCTCTAAAAGAACACAAATTTGTCATGATTTCAGCTCCTTTCCTCCTCTGCTCTTTGCCACCTGCAAGCGCTCATGGCCACGCCCACTTCTCCGCTCTGCAAGGAGAACATCTGATCAGCTGCAGTAAGGGCTGCTCAAAGCTGCAGGAGGAAGCTTTTTCTGCAGCTCTGGGCTGCACAAATGTGCAGCAGGTGCTAAATAATTTTAAATAATATATTTTAAATAAAAAAAAATTCATGCCACTCTTGAGGCTCATCCATCAGTCAGCCAGTTGTGTGTCATGTCCAATCTTATTTTGAAAAACTGTGATAGAGCGAATCTGTGATAAATGAACCACTACGTAGCATGGTTTACCCAAACGATTGGGTTGGCGGAAAATGAGTCTATGGCAGCCAAGGCCACCATTGGCCACCAACTGGCTCTACTATTGCACTTGGTGGTGGATAAAGTTGCTCCCTCGACTAGCATCATTCAAGCAAAAATCAAACCTACCTCTGTTCTTATGCACAATGTAACTTCTACCCACTTGAATATCTGGCACCAAAAACATTAAAAGGTTTATTTGCATTTCCTGTTCAATTCCAGCCCAAAAAACACTCATCTCAAAAAATACAAACATTAACTATTCAGTCCCTTCAGTGATGGGGATACCAGCGTATCACTTATTTAGCTTATTTTTCTAGCAGGACATGCAACGTAATGAAGCACTCAATGCACTATAAACTTTTCCCTCTTTATTTAGCTTCAATTTAACTTTACTCAGCATTAATAATATTCATTTTCTTGCCTCCTAATTGTTTGCAGATGCCCTGGTTGTGGAACACTAAAGAGTGCTGGTACAACTACCCTTACCAGGTAAAAGTTTACATCATGCTCTTGGAACATTACCACAGTTGGTCAATAAAATATTTCTTAAAGTGTTGCCGTGTGTGTATGTGCGTGTGTGTGCAGCCGCTGACTGTGGACATCCATTATTACTACATACTGGAGCTGTCTTTCTACCTGTCATTACTCTTTTCCCGATTCACAGACATCAGGAGGAAGGTAAGTGTCTTAAAATGTACAAATTACAGTCACACATTTAAACCACTGTAAGAAGAACTGTTGTAGAAAGGACACTTTTATCACAATCATTACCAGTCTTTTCTGATTGTTTTTATTTTCAGAGACTAAGACTCAAGTTTAGTGTGTTTGGTTTAGAGTTTTTATTCAGAAGATTCAGAAATCCCATTCAAACCCTATAAAATGTTCTTAATATTTTCTTTTGTTTTATCTACTCAGCTGTTTTCTGATATGTTCTAATGTATAAAGTGCAAATGCTTGAATTATAATATCATGGCTCTGTTGTCATTTTCACCCAGGGACACCAAACATCATTTCTTAGCTTTCAGTTAGTTGATTACAAATAATAATGTCAGACATGTTATTACTCTCAGAAACAGGCACAACATTCTGATATAAAATAACTGTAGGAGTTGAGATTAAACACATTTTGATAACAAAGTCTGAGTTCCATAAAGTGTCTCAGAAATAGGCCAGGTTGCACACCCTAAAGTCAGCTCAGCTAATATAATTGTTTTGTTTTAACTTATTAAGTGCACTTGTATTTTTTCTGCTATTACTCATTGCAATAATCTTAAATAGTGAAAGCTCATTAATGGTTAACATTCATACAGAATGCTTGAAAATAATCCATTTCTAACACACAACATATCAGAAATATTGATTGCATGCGACTTTGGTAGTATTTAGCTAACATCACATCCCTAACTTGAAATATTTCAATTTATATTTTTATAAAAGAGACAAAAATTAGCTATGTTACATAGCTTATTTATTTATTTATTTATTTTGTAGCCAACAATTTGAAAGGTCTCACTTCATATCACATTCATACAGTTGTTTGTAATGTCCTGAACCAACTTCATCCCACTTTTTGTTTTCATTGAAAATGACCATGTTTTTGTTCACCTCTGCATGCAATGCTCATACAGCTACATCTAGTCCACCCCAGCTCCATCCTCCCCACCACACACACACACACACACACACACACACACACACACACACACACACTGCACCCAGAGCAGGCTCCATGATGCCACACTGTACACCTTCACTCTATCATCTCTCTGTTGACTGTTGGCATGTTGTCTGTTTTTTGTTTGTTTGTTTCTCCTTTCAGTTTTTTTCATGCACAGCTCTACACTGAGGAGGTCCTCTGCCATCCCCTGCCAGTTCCAGTATGTTCCTCCCTGCACATTCTTGCCTCGTTTTTCACTCTGCCATTGCTCTTCCTCTCCATCCACCCTCTTATCGTACTCAGCTGCCGTGTTGAACTGGTTCTTGGTGCTCTGAGCCACCACACAGAAACTTCTCCCTACTAGTGGAAGGCTTGCTTGGTTCACTTTGTCTTTTTCTTGCACATGGAGCTCAGTACAAAGCTATCCAAAATCTGAACCAAGATGGGACTACAGCCTAATTGTTATATATTTTAATCAGTTACTTGGTGATTGTTGTAATTTATGTGAAACAGTGTAGTTTAACCAAAAAAAAAAAGTAATTTCAAATTGTTTCAAGAGGTTCTGTGAAAAATTATTAATTACTAATCAATATCTTACCTGTTTTAGATGGCTAAAGTTTAACGCTGTCCGGATTGATTTTCTAACAGCTAGTCTGCGCCCGACCAGGATCAAAGTACACTGCAGGGCATTTTTAAACAGTCGAAGTCCCCAAAATATTATAAACCTTTACACCACCATCAATTTTGCATTATGCAGTTATTTACATAAACTTTGGTCATTTCCAAACGCAAATGTATTTGTCCTTTTTATTTGTACGTCACAGTAAATGCTGTGTACTTTAATGGTTTTAAACACATTTTCTATCGTTGTCTGATTGATTTATGGTAACTGTGTCTTCCAGGATTTTCTGATCATGTTCGTGCACCATGTGGTCACCATCTCGCTCATCATATTTTCCTACGTGAACAACATGGCACGAGTGGGAACTCTGGTCATGTGTCTACACGACGCAGCCGATGTGCTGATAGAGGTAAGAGACCGGCAAGACAATGAAATGCTGCAGATGGATTGATGCGCTTCTGAAAGTGTGTGCGTGTGGGTTGAGCAGTCATAGTTAACATCCTCTCCTCTCGTCTTAATTAAAAGATCGTCTTTGTTTATCGTTTATATAGTGAATCTTTTTTTTGTTGTGCAGGAGGTGCAGCCCACAACACAAAGCTCTCTGTTAGTGCAGCTTCTGTTCTAGCATATTTATCAGATTGCTAAAGTTAGTGGCTCACTGGTATTAAGTTATACTGCTGAAAATCAAGACAGTTGAAGAAATGACTGTTGTGATCAAGAGGTAGAATGTTTGATTATTCAGTGGATTAATTATACAAAGTTTTATCTTTTTTTCAATAATCTTCTTGATCATACTAAGACGATTAAAATGTTGGCACATTTGTGGGCAGCTCAGTGTTGTTCCACTTGAAACTACACCCTTTTGTTAGTGCAATTCCTGCAGGGGTGCTTTTTTTAGTACAACACTGGCAGACCCAACAAGAAATTGACTGGAATATTGTGTACTTTTTTTTGAAGGGACATTGTTGTATTTACCAGTGAAAAAGGGTAATATATTATTTTTTATATATATATATATATGAAAACCTTAGCAATTAAATTTGTTGAACTGGAAATGTTGTTTTTAGGAGAAAAAAAGATAACTTTATGCTTGGAACAGCATTTATAGAAAGTTTTTTTTTTTTTATAAACTCAAGGAAAGTTAATCCATAACGTAGCTGGATTAAATGACCAAGTTATAAGCATTTTTTTAAATACTAGTAGACTGTAAAGTGCATTAAAGTTAGCCTGTAACCTCCATAAGATTATATAATAATAATAACATCATTATTATATTATTATTATCATAATCATTATTATTCTCATATTATAAAAATGATGATAATAATAATAATAATTATTATTATTATTATTATTTGACAATCTAAAAATCAGCATCAGCCTTTGTAAAGCCCTCATCAGTCATCTTCTACTGTAGTCCCTCTGTATGTTTCCTTAGTTTTTCTTGCTTTCTGCTCTTCATAAACACCTCGTACAAATTTATTGGAATCAGAATCCCTGCTCAGATTAAAAACTCTGCTTTTCTTTGTTCTCTGTCAGATTACTATCCTTGTCGTCTCCTTGAGCTGTGATTGCCAATGTTTTTCCACACCGTCCACAAGACGTACATTTTAATTACTATCCAAACTACAGATTTGGCACAGAGATAGAGCCATCTATGCACCGTCTGAACTTCATTTAATCTTTACAGCTGCCAGGCTTGAAACTGTTATTTTCTAGTTCCTATATTTCTTTGATATTTCCATTGTTTTTATTTTTGAAACCCAGGCTGCCAAGATGGCCAACTACGCCAAGTGTCAGATACTGTGCAACCTCCTGTTTGCCATGTTTGCAATTCTCTTCATAAGTTCCAGGCTGGGAGTTTACCCCGTCTGGTAAGTGTTATTGACTTTCCTACAGTTCTGTAATGTTAGGCAGTCGCATACATCGCAGGGGGGTTCAAATCCCGCTCAGCACATGCCTGGGTTTCTCAGCACATTTTTAGCAGCTCGTGTTTGAAAATACATGTCAATGCCGTCGAGATCTGCTTTTTGCCTGCCTTTCTTTTTTCTTTCTCCACAATAGTTTGCACTTTAGACAGAGCTCTGTGAATTTTGTTGCTAAGTAATAGTTACTATGGATACATCTTTAACGTCTCAAAGAAAGCTAACAATTCAGCTTGTGAAAAGCAAATCATTGTGGTCTGCCACTGAACTAAAACAGTACTTGTGTTTTCATTTTATTTTATGAAGCTCCTTTATTATTTTGTGGTGTTGTTTTGAGGGTGCGGTTTACCCTTTGAATATGTTCACAGTTTTACTTGAGGTTAATCCATAATTATTTCTGTACCAGAATAAAACAATTAAAAGTTTTATGACGGTAATTTTAAAATGCTATTTAAAATTGGCCACTCTGATGGATAATTGCAGAACATAAATGCAGTTTTAGTTCTCGAAAGCATGCACATGTAGCCTGCACCATCAGCAGCAACGTGCACAGCTTTCACTGGTGAAGGGAGACATCGTTTAGACCCTGAATCAGGCATCTGCAATTTTTCTGCTTTTTCTTAGGACATTTTTAGTTAATCAACCCAAAAGGAGCTACTATGAAAAGGTGCTTTTATGTTTAAGAAATTATTTGCAAGAAAGGATTTATTTCTTAGCGCACTCTAGTTTTACGTCTTTCAGCCTGCAGCCGTTAGTCATCTGCCTTTGAGTCTACTCTGTTGCATGATGATCTTGCACTAAATGTCAGATGACCTCCACCACACTGTTTGTATAGGAGATAATACTGTAAAGCTGTTACCATGGCTTCACTGGAGGATGGCTCAACAACAGCCGATCAGAGAATAATTGACCATAAATCATTAAAAAGTTATCTTTTCTCAACATACAATAGATTATTTCCTCTCCGTCATTAGTTTTGATTTCATTTACTGCAGATTTATTGCATTCACGTATTACATTTAGCATAATTGAAGTTTCTGTGATGCTGAGTGCTGAAATCTGTTCAGAAAAGATTGAGTGAATTGTTCAAATTAAAACGAGCAGAACAGAAACTGAAATCCACAAAAACAATAACAAAAAGCTCAAACCACTATCTAAAAGCTTCCAATACTTGTTACAAGCTAACTTTAGTGAAGTCATAGCTAGAAGCTACATCTAGTAAAACTGTAGCCTAAAGCTGAAATTAGCAAGACACTTGTTCTTGCTGCAAACACAAAAATAAAAGTTTAAATAATATTTAAAGTGTGCAAACTGGATTAGAGCCCAGATCTGCGACAGATCTAAGTAATTTAACTTGTTGGTGTTTCAAATAAATATGTTAACTTTCACCGTCTTGCTGGTTTTTATGGAAGGATTTTAAACACCACTTTGTTCGAGAGTTGGGAGATTGTTGGCCCCTACCCGTCCTGGTGGGTCTTCAACCTTCTTCTACTTCTGCTGCAGCTTCTGCACTCGTTCTGGTCCTACCTCATAGTGAAGACTGCATGCAGAGCCATCTCCAAAGGAAAAGTGAGTTACCACAATCAGCACCTCCTCAACTTTATTTATCCATTTATATCTGTTGTTCCACTGTACAGTGTTCCAAAATTAACCTTTTTCACTTTTGCTGTTAGAAAAGTGAAGTATTTATTTGAATGTTTCTGTCATTTATGTTGCATATCTATTGCAAAGCTGAACTGTGGCTGTGGTTTTTAGATTTTGCTCAATGACAAATATATATGTTTTCTTTTCTTTGACGACCTGCAAACTTGAAGGTGGGAAAATGGAATCCTTTACATGTGAGTAGCTTTAAAGGGTGAAAGAAAGCAATCCAGTTTGTTTATTACTGTGTTTTTGGACTATAAGGCGCACTGGATTATAAGACGTAATATCACTGAACATGTCTGTTTTCATTCATGAGGCACAACAGATTATAAGGTGCATTACATGAAACAAAACAGTCAGATAAGTCAAACTTTATTCAACTCATTCACAATAACCACATAAAATCGGTTCAAGGTCAGTAAGCACAACCAGAATTAATACATAAGGCACATCTGAGTATAAGGCTCAATGTCGATTTTTGAGAAAATTAAAGATTTTAAGTGTGCCTTATAGTCCGAAAAATACAGTAAATTCACTTTTCCCTCATATCTCCAAAAGTTCTGCGCTGTGTAATCATTTTCCCCTTCAGTACGTTTGATTAAACCAAACTCAAAATATTCTCTGGGGAAAAGATGCAGTTTATTGTTCAGTATTTAGCATCTTCTAAATATTTTCGTCTCTGTCATATACCTGGACCTAACCTGACATGTCCAGCTTTTAGCTACACAAAAACATTTGTGAAGCTCAGAAAATTTTTGGAAAATGCACAGACAAAATGGCATAGCAGATTTAATGGATTATTTTTTTTAACACTATCACCAACAAACCCAGAACCAATCAGGTTATTGAGTATCCAACTAGGTTTCTCCCATTTCAACCATTAGTTTAGGACGCCCAATGAAGTCTTCCAAGACTTGCTTACATGACTTATAAGTGTGAACTCACCACTTTAACTAAAATGGAGTTGCTTTGCAACAATACATCTGAAACCTAACAGAAGTCATAAGTAAGACTGGTGATTGAGCTGTTTTGATCTCCTTAATTTTGCCCAGCACTATAAAAAAGGCAATCATTTTATAGCATGTTTGTCTGTTTGTTAACAAATTATCTCATGAACTAATGAATGGATTTTAATTAAACTCCGGAACTGATCACCAAGTGCACATCTACAACTGATTAACTTTAGAAGTGAACCAGAATTAACATGGCTGCCACTGCTTATCAAGCTTAGGCAAACACAAAGGCAGATACAATTCAATCAGTTTTATAGACACTGAGTGGTGTGAAGTGAGCTGAGTGACATCCTTAACGCATACTCTGAGTATTAGCAGATCATCCTTGTCTAAAACTTTGGCATGCAGTGTAGTGTGCATAGTTCATTCCATCAAGAAATGCAAAAAAATAAAATAAACGTTTGCAAGCTCAGTCGGTAACAAAGGTAGGTAACAATAAAGGTTCAATCGTGTCATCTGGACCAAATTTTTTCATATAGTTTTTTTTTTTGCTTATATTGTCATTAACTCTAGATGTAATCAGTTATCCCAGTCCTGCGTCCACACATCTCACTACACTGCATATTCCTCATTAGCTCCCCCGTTTCCTTGGTTTTCTCTTTTTTACTTGTATCATGCTACTTGGTTTTGCTTTGATTTTTCCTTTTGACTTCCCATGCCTCAGTTTTACTTAAAAATATAAGTTTTTGCTCCCACCTCCTGACTCCTTGTATTCAAGGATCTTTATTTGTCATACGCACCTCATGTGGTACATGTGGTGGAATGAAATTGTGTACACAGGGTCCCAGTTACATCCAACAAAGAGATTAAAATGTAAAAGAAAAAAACAGTAATAAGACTTAAATATGAACTAAGATAAATGTTGACTAAAAATACACTCAGCACTAGTAGCATTAAAACAATATGTCGAACAGCAGCACGAACATGAGTCTGTGTTTGGTCCCGCACCATCATCACTTTCAAAACTTGACTCAAATAAGTCTCAGACTACTAAAGTTTGTTTTGTACATTTATTTCCTAACCCTGTCACCTTGTCAGATGGCAATGAAGATTAATAATTCTGTCATTAACGTTTAAGAATTTATAAAATGATATGTCAATAAATAGGTGATTATAAAGACATGATAACAAACATTTTAGAGCTTTTTACATGGTGTTGGCAGACAGAACACATCTGGCTTTAATGTTGCAAATTGCATTTGTAGAAAAAGTTCATTAAAGCAAATGAAACCTCCAAAAGCCCTTTTTGTTCCTGCAGGTGTCTAAAGACGACCGCAGCGACATCGAGTGCAGCTCTGACGAGGATGAAAGCCCCCCGCCCAGTCAGAAGCACCACAGCAACTCCAACGGAACCAACAAAAATGGAACCAACGGTTACCTGACGGGAGCGTCGTATCTCGACGAACACTGACTGATGCTGCTCAAATGGAGCCATGCCACAGACACTTTTCATCTGTGCGTGTGTGAGAGAGCGTGTATGCGTGCGTGACTTTAAGTGTAAGGTGACGACACGAACAGCATCCCCTCATCATCATCTGTAAGTTCTTGATAGATTTATGTGACCGCATTTTATTTTTGGTTCTTTATACAAATTTTGTTACACACACTATAAACGTTTGCGTCAACAACACTCATTAACGAAATCTAAGCAGTTTTTTTTTTAGTACAACTCACTCTGTTTAGCCAATGAAAGACATTTCACGCTATAATTTAAGCATGCTTTATGAACCTACAGCAGCTTGGCATCCTGCGGGGGGTGTATTCTATTACGTTTATGACTTTCTGAGTTATTTAATTTGCACTGAGATGTTTACAGACTGTAGTCAGGCATTTCTTTTTCTTTTGTCAGTGTCATAATCCTAAACGACACAGCTGTGTTTTGCGTTTTCACATAAAGCGTAGTATATTGAGTTGTAGATTCACTTTTGTCGCTGCTCCCCCAAAGATTTGCCAAAACAGTGAGATTGTTGTCGCTCACAAAATGGATGTTAATGTGAAGTTTACACACATCTGGAAATGCAAACCCTCTCCACTAAAACTGTATATGAGATGTCAATAAAAGTACGTATGTATGCGTGTGGTGTGTGTGTGGGGGCTGTGTGTGTGTGTGTGCGCGTGTGCATCAGATATGGCTAGATGCTGTATTCCTTATTGCATCATTTTGTTAGGTATTCTGATACATTTCTGGTGATTATTAAATCAAAGGCAATTTATCCTCTAATGGGGTAGATATGAGTTTGGATACTTCAATTAAAAAAAGATGACAGCAAATTTGTTTGTGTTGAATTTGTGGTGGAAAGAGAGAGAATTATTAACATTGTTTAAGAAGTCCGTGATCACCTAACGTAGAAGCCAGAGCAAAACAAATTTTAGAAACGCTCAGAATATAATCAATGGGTGTGCATCTATGAATGTTTAACATTTGGATTCAATTTGATTCAAGATGGCTGCCACAGCTAATCGACCTGGGGAAAAAAACGCTCAAAATTGGCAATAACTCCGTCATTTTTACAGATATTGAAGCAAAATACATTGTGATGGTAGCTGAGGGTCACCCCCAGCATATATTTTAATCGCCTACAGATCGATCAGGATTTTAGTCTTAAATTTTACTATAATTTGTTCAGTTATCTTTGTATGTTAGCAAAACATCTCACAAACCACTGGAAGGATTTTAATGAAACTTTCAGAAAACATTCATTGTGAGTATATCTTTAATTGTTCAACTTTTGAAGTCAATCCCGTTATGGCCACCACAGATGATTTTAGAAAACGCAAAAATGCCTCTAACTCATTATATAAGAACACAATCAAGAAAGCTCATCAGAGACTCTACATCCTCAGGCGGCTGAGACGAGCTGGACTGGGAAGCTCAGTCCTCACCTCCTTCTACAGGTGTGCAGTGGAGAGTATCCTGTGCTCCAGCATCAACGTGTGGCATGGAGGCTGCACAGCTGCAGAAAGAAAAGCTTTGCAGAGAGTGGTGAAGGCTGCACAGAAGACTGTTGGAGTCAGCCTCCCCACCATCACAGACATCTACACCTCTAGATGCAGGAAGAGGGCCACTTGCATCATGAAGGACCCCACTCACCCAGCACACACACATTTTGCCCTGCTCCTCTCAGGAAGGAGGTTAAAGAGTATTAAGTGTAGAACCACTAGACTGAGGAACAGCTTCTACCCTGAGGCTGTTAGACTCATGAATCTAACCAGGATAATCACCATGCAAAAAATGACATCATGTTGCTGCTGATCTGTTTCATGTTGCTGCTGATCTGTTTCATGTTGCTGCTGATCTGTTTCATGTTGCTGCTGATCTGTTTCATGTTGCTGAGTTCATTCGTGCTCGTCTGCTCACACAGACTCATGTTCGTGCTTCTGTTCGGCATATTGTTTTTATGCTATTAGTGCTTAGCGTATTTTTAATTGATGTTTTTCTTAGTTCATATCTTTGATCTTATTACTGTTTTTTTTTTTTACATTGTTGGATATAGCTGGGACCCTGTGTACACAATCTCGTTCCACCACATGTACCACATGTGGTGCGAATGACAAATAAAGAACCTCTGACTCTGACAAGTTTACATTTATAGGTTAGTTATCTTTTATGGCTATGTAAAAAATGATGTGTTAAAAATCAGCCTCCAGTTTATATTTAGATTGTTTTGGTTCTCGGCTGGCCCAAAGAGACGTTTTTTTCTGCCTTCATTATTCCCTCCCATTGTTTCTGTTGTAAACTGATTTGTCATCCACCTTCAGTTTACATTTGAAGGTGTGGGTTTGTTTCTGTTGGTGGAATTTTCCTTTGTATTGCCCGCCAACAAGAGCTCGAGTGACTTCCGCATGAGAGACTTTGGGAGGAGAACGGTCAAAGTTCCAGATTCAGAGTCAATGAACAGCCAAAGTCTTAAGATGAAGGACCCATGCAGCACCTGCTCTGTGAGTATTTCTTTCTTTAAAAAAAAAAGAATATATACATAAATAAATGAGCAATGTTTAGTTTAAAGTATACTGTAGTCAAACATAAAAAGGAATTTGTCTTTGTTAGATCACACAACTAACTAATGTCTGGATCAAAATTGTTTGAGGTAACTTATTACCCAATGATATAACCTCAGTGACTTGTCTTTCAGTACAACCAACTCTATCAAAATCTGAAGCAATTTTCCAAAAACGGAGACTACTTCTTCAAAGAACTCATTACAGTTTTTCAGCAAAGGTAAATTTTCTAAATTTTTAGATTTAGAAATTATTTTAAATGACTACAGAACTTTTTTTTTCTTCCCCAAAGCAGTTATCAACTTTTACGCCAATTTTTTCCTGTTTTAGAGCTGAGCTGGAACTCTCGTACTCCAAAGGCCTGCAAAAACTGGCGGGCAGAATGATCAGAGCCTGTCAGGGAATGTCGAGAAAGTAAGAGACACGGTGTTGAATTTTTAATTATCTCTGCCTCCTCTGTGCTTTGTGTTTAACATGACCTCTCCCACGAGGACAGAGTACCACGTGGTGCACAGCAATAATGGTGTCATGGGAAATAGCATGATCAAAACACAAGCAGGTGTCAAGCTAATGAGCCCACAGCTTTAACCTTTTCATGCTGGCTCCCCTCTCAGCTCCACCTACAGGGCCTGGTGTCATGTGTCGGACGAGATGTACTCGAGAGCGGACGCCCACAGGTAGTTTTCAGCCTAATTTCACCTTATAACTCAGCCTGTGCACATATTAAATGATGGGGAGAATTAAAGTTGAAATTTAAATAACGCTCTCATTTCAGATCGTTAGGAAATGCGTTTAACCAGGAGGCCGTTCTAGAAATACGACAAGTCTTAGATGAGCACAACAGGAGGAAGAGGCCAGTATGTGGTTTATTCTTTCTCTCCATTTACTTTGATTAAAACTCCGGCTCCAAAACAGTTTGGACGTTGTGTAAAATATAAACAGGAAAGCAACTAGTTGCAAATCTCTAAGCCCACATTTTACTCCCAATAGAACAAAGTAAACACGTCAAATGTTTAAAACTGTGCATCATTTTTGGTGAAAACAAACAAAAAATAATAATAATTTTGAATTTTATGGCACCAAACATCTCATAAATAGAGATGATTCACCACTGTGACGCAGCCCCTCTATTTTAACAACAGTCTGTAAACTAGGAGCTGTGGAGACCGGCTGCAGGAGGAGAATGTTGTCTCATTCTTGTATGGTGTAAGATTCTAGCTGTTCAACAGTTCTGGATCTTTGTTGGATATTTTGTTTCATGACGCATCAAACGTTTCAATTTGTGAGAGCTCTGAGCTTTAGGCAGTCTAGTTCAGCAGCCAGACTTATCTACTAAAAGCCATGTTGTAAGGTTTGCAGTCTGTGGTTTAGCACTGTCATGCTGCAGTAAGCAGGAAAATGTGTCAGCTGGTAGTACATGTATATGTTGTTCGCAATCCTGTATATACATGTCTGCATTGAAGGCATCATATGTGTAATCTGCCCATGTCAAAGTAAATAATGCACCCTCATACCATCAGAGAGGCAGGCTTTATATTGTGTGCTGACAAAAGCACCTGCTTTGGATGCTATCAGCCATTAAATGGCCGTTATTAGTTGTTATTGTCTCCATATGTAGCGGTCAGACTGCCCCTCCTGTACCTCCTAGTGGGTTTAAAGGTACGTTGTTAGCAATGATAATAGGCTCTGTTTTTAGCTTTGTTAGTGCTCATAAGAGCTTCACGTGGTTAGGTTTAGAGTAAAGGGTCTGGCGGTTAGGTTTAGGGTCTTGGTTAGGTTTAGGGTCTTGGTTTGGTTTAGGCACAAGGGTAAGGGGGTTAAGTTTAGGGTTGGTCCTCTGGGTCAGGTGTAAGGTTAGGTTTAGGAAAAGGGTTACATAAGCTGGAAAAAAAAACAAAAAAGACACTTCCTGGTTTACCCCCATGCGACGCTGCCTAATATCAGCAATAATAATGATAATACCGTACCGTTAAACCTACTAGGAGGTAGGTGGGACAGTTTGACCGCTACATATGGGGATGATAACAACTAATAACGGCCCTTTAATGGACTGATAAAATCCGAAGCTGCTCACAAAAGGCTGGTGCTCCCTCACCTCTTCACTACCAAGGATGTGATGTGCGTATTTAAGGGGCAACTGTGGCTGAGTGGTTAGAGCAGTCGTCCTCCAATGGGAGAGTTGGTGGTTTGATTCCACCAGCAGTCACATGCTGAAGTTTAAGTTCAAGTCAAGTCAACTTTATTGTCGTTTCCAACATGTGGTACTTTACATGAGGTGGAACGATATTGTGTACGCAGGGTCCCAGTTACTCCCCAAAATAGCAAAATACATCCATCCATCCATTATCTTTTACCCGCTTCTTTCATTTTGGGTCACGGGTGTCGCCAGTGCCCATGTCCAGCAATCACTGTGCGAGGGGCGGGGTACACCCTGGACAGGTCGCAAGTCCATCACAGGGACACATAGAGACAAACGAGACAAACAACCATTCACTCTCTCACTCACAACTCACACAATTGAGTTACCAATCAGCCTAACATGCATGTTTTTGGTCTGTGGGAGGAAACTGGAGTACCCGGAGAAAACCCACGCATGCACGGAGAGAACATGCAAGCTCCACCCAGAAAGGCCACCAGACTGGGATTTGAACCGGGGACCTGCTCGCTGAGAGGCAGCAGCTCTATCAGTTGTGCCACCGTGCTGCCCAGTAAAATACATATAAAGTATAAAAAGAATAGTAAATAAGGATCTAAGATATACGCTAAACAAACACCACATGGTACGCTAAACGATCTATACCAACTTATAATGTAAAGCAATAGGAGGTAACAACAGCAGCCCGAACATGAGTCTATGGTGAGCAGATGGGTATGAATGAATACAGCAGCATGAGATCAGCAGCATGGATAATCATCAGCACAGATAAGTCACATATCACCAATTAAAGTGGCATTACAGTGATTTCTCTCTCTCTCTCTCTCTTTTTTTTTTTTTTACTTCTATTAACCTGGTTAGGGATTTATGAGTCTAACAGCTTCAGGGTAGAAGCTGTTCCTCAGTCTACACAGTTCTACACTTAATGCTCTGCAGCCTGAAGTGTCCCTGGGCAAGACACTGAACCCCACATTGCCTCCCGTGTGTGTCCCATCGGTGTATGAATGTGATTAAAGCACTGATTAGTCTCCACAGATTCAGATTAGCTTTAGTGCTGTATGAATGGGTAAATGAGGGCACAGTTTGTGCTGTAAAGCACTTTGAGCATTTTGATAAGATAGAAAGGCAGCATACAGTCCATTTATCATTTTACTTTAAAAAAAATATATAACATTTTATATTGATTTGTTTGACAACAGAGCAGTTTTTCCTCGTTTCCTCAGTCACTTCTGAATGAACTTTGGTCCAGAGAAGAAGGGAATGTATGGCATTAACATTTGGCTCTTATTATTTACTTACAAGTATTTATTGCATGATAGAGCATTGACCAGGATCCGTGTAGGGCACAATGAACTGTTTACAGATTTGTTGAAATGTTCCTGATGTCCATTACAGAATCAGAGCTTTTTTTATGCAATGCTGACTGAGCGCTCAGACTCCAGACATTCAGTGTTGACTTTCAGCCCGTGTCTTTTGCACACAGACATTTTGCCAATATTTATTTTAATCTTTGGATGATAAAAATCACAGATGATGAAAGATTCAAAGTCTGCTCAATGTTCCTACTATTTTTATTCCAAGTCTTCTTACTGACCTGTTGTCAATTAAAATGTTCCTTTAGTTGTTTCTTATTTATACCACCAACTTTTATCACATTGTGTTGCCTGCATGTCTCTATATTTTTAGATGTGTTGCTGCAATAAAATCCACCAAAATTTTCTCCAAAAAAATTGCACATTTTATTAAATATTTAATGTTTACTATGTTCCACTGTGGTTACAAATAGGTTTATATTTACTCAATATTGTATTCTGATTTGATTTAAATTTAACTGAAGATTCTTACGATTTCTCTGATCCTCTATGTCTATTGATAGCTTGACAGTGCCATTGAAAGAAATGGAAAACGCTTCAGTGCTAACTGGAATGAGCAACTTAAGGTAAGAGACCTTTCTTTAACCGAAAGAAGAAAATATTTATATTGTAAACAAAGACAAAGATAAGAATCGGCTACATACAATTTGGTCGCTGTTATGGAGCTCTTCATGATGTCAGCCGGTCAGAAACACAAGAGGCATCAGGCAAGAGTTAAATGAAAAATTTAAAATGACAAATCGGACAAAAAATAATACATTTACAGCTCAGTTGTTCTGCATATTATCATAAATCAGATAGGCAGCTTATTTTTGTTTTGGTTTCAAACTTCCTAAATGACAACTGTTATTCCTCGATAACAGTATAACAATAACAATATGCAGCCATAAACGGACTATGTGGCATTTAGCGCCGAGTTAAGTTACCCCTTTTTGTTAAAAGTATTCAAAAACCATTTTTTCATAAACTAAGTGGACTAAAAGCATCATTTACTTTCTCAATAAAAACCTTTACAGACCTATTGACAGTTGTTTAAAATCTATCAAAAGTAAAGATTCATTTTTAGTCAGCTTCATAGTGAGTACCTCTTGGAATTGTTTTATTGTTAATACATTTTGGGGATGCTTATTATATACTTTAATGTCATCATTTTTAACATAAAAACCGTTAGTTTAGAACAATTAGTTGTAGAATTGCGCCGCTCGGGGTGGCTGCATGTTGGAGCAGCTCTGTTACTTCATTCAGAGATATTTCTGTTGGAAACTTTAATTCCTCTTTTTCTGGATTTAAATCACATTTTTTGTGATGATTGTTTCCTCTGGTATCAGATGTTGTGCAGCTAGAAGGATTTTTACTGAAACTTTTTTTTACTTTTGGACATTTATTATGATACGTAACCATGGCAACAAGTTTTGTTTTTTGTTTTTTACAACTGGGAGCAGCTGATTAACATCTCAAAGCTCAAATAATATCTCAACTACAGCCACAAGTCTCGAACGAGTTGAAAAGGAGGCACCGTAGATGCATTCTCTTCTACCTGCCTACTGTACTCGAGTGCTAACCACTGAGATCCTGGAACTAGCAAGAAACATAGCTCGTGACAGCGGAAGGACCGGGATCGTCCCCCGACACCTGCAGCTGGCTGGCTGCAGCGACGAGGGGCTCTGCAGGCTGCTGGGAAGAGTGGCCATCACTCTGGGAGTTCAGCCCGGCATTCAGGCAGTCCTGCAGCCTGGAGGAACTGAGAGGCCAGCCGAGTCTGGATGGACGGATCGGACGGCATCTGCGGCCAGTTTCTTCGGATCCACTGTGGGACGGACCTTTACAAGAGATCCTTCCTGCCTACAGCCATCAGCATCTATAACATCTCTTAATGAAACGAGGATAATGAGTTACAACATTTAATTTCCCTTTGGGATTAATAAAGTATTTTGAATGGAATTGAATTAATTGTCACAACACAGTTTATATCCTGACTCACTGATGAATCGGGATGTATTGAACCACTTTGGCCATGACTGCCTCAAACGAGTCAGCAGGGGAGAGGGCAGACTCCAGAAACCATCTTATCACCACCTTTGGTTGGCCTTGTTGCTGTTTTAAGTGCTCTATAAATAAAGCGGTATCAAACAGGTTGACCCATTATGTGAAGGTGCTATTTATAAGACTGCGTTTGTTGCAGCTCCTCGGACTGATGAAGTCTTCTGGATGAAAGACGAAACGTTTCAACAAAAAGAAACCGGCCAGAGGACCTGACTTAACTTTGCTCAACAGTTTATCATTTTATCAATTTTTGATTCTCTCATTACAAAACTTTGCTACAGGTAGTACAGCCATCATAGCGTTCTCATGTTTACAGCTCATTCTTAATATAAAAGAAGTAGGATTTGCATACATTACTTACATATTGTACTAACAAATACCTATGACCATCATGGAAAAAAGGCACGTTACCAAAATAAAAAAAAACTTACGAGAATGCAACCGATCTACTTTAAATCTGATCCAGCATGTTTCACTCAACATAACATTCTGAATGCACTTACAGGACTTTGATCAAATCATTATCAGTGTCTTCAACTGAAAACAGGTTATGTAATTTCTGTGTTTTCTGTACAGCTAAAAAAGAAGCTGTCCGGGCTAACAAGAGAACACGAGGCCCTGCTCAACTATGTTGAAAACAACAAGCACATCAGCACTGAAAAGGAAAAGCAAAAGGTACAAAACGTTGGTGTTAAACTATTTTTATCACCTCATACATGAGCCGTGTCCCAGTTTTGGGGTTGAATCCTTTGAAGGCTGCTTTTGAAAAGAATCCTTTGTAGAAAATCTGAAATGATTGCTTTTTCTTTTCTTCCTGTTCTTGCCTCCAGATGTTTAACAGATTGACCAAGTCAGCAGAGCAGCAGGCACGGGTGGACGAGGAGTACTTCAGCATCAACATGGAGGGTCATCAGATGAGACTCAAGTGCGAAAACACATTGAAAAACTGCTATCAGGTGGGGGAGAGTTGTGATCTTTCAGCTGGCTCTCTTATCAAAAGTGGATTTTTAGTGGCTGAACAAGACCTGTTGCCTCAAGGGCGCAGGATCTTGAAGTAACGAGAGAAATGTAACGTCTCTCTTTTACAGGTGAAGGTGAACAGGAACTGATTGGAATTAATGCTCTACTCGTTGTTTTCTGCTTTTTTCAGATCGTGCAGGAGCTGGAGAAACAGCGACTTGAAGTTCTGTGTAATATTTTGAGCAGATATAACCTCCACATGTCCAGCTCTGGACAAGCTCTTAACCACGTAAGAACTTCGGCCTTCCATCCTCCTTACAGGGGACACAGTGATGTTCCTAAAGAACATGATCAAGGTTGTGGTTACTTCTGCTCCTTTCAGGGTCAAAAACAGATCGAGCAGGCAGTCCAAAGGGTGGATATGGAAAAAGACATACAAACCCTGGTAGATGAAAACAGTGCTGCAGCTGAAGATAACACAGTGGAGTTTTTGATGACTGATTATTTTGTGAGTCTCTTTTCTTTCTCTGGTTCTGAAAATCTGTTATAGTTTGAAAGGAGGTCTTTCTGCAGGCAGATGTCATCGCGTTCCTCCCTTCGAAGATGAATCTTCTCATCTCTGCAGGAGTCCTTGTTTGATTGAAGCACAAACCCAAAACTGTGCTGGTTATTTTTGTTCAGTTATGAATAAAATATGGGTTTATAACTTTAGCAAGTTATTACATTCGGTTGCTATTTTATTTTTTTTTACACAATGTAGCAACTCCTTGAGAAATAAGAGTTTCTGGTTTAAATATGGTGGTAATTTCGAAGAAGCTTACAAAATTTTGTAAAAATGTAATAAGTCTACAGACAAATGTACTGAGCAATGTAATCACAGTGACAAAAGTGTAAAATCCTCACCATAACATGCTCACAATCACTGGTTTATTTTACAGAAGACCCATGGCAGACATGGAAGTGTTTTTTTTTTTCATTTGCTCCTTTTTAGATTTGTCACGTCTAGACTGGACTACTGCAATTGTTTACTATCTGGGTGTCCAAATACTTCTTTAAAACATCTTCAGTTGATCCAAAATGCTGCTGCCAGAGTCTTAACTGGAGTTAGTAGGCGAGATCATATCTCTCCAGTTTTAGCTTCTCTCAACTGGCTCCCTGTCAAGTCCAGAATTGAATTCAAAATCTTACTTCTAACCTACAAAGCTCTCAACAACCTAGCTCCATCTTATATTTGCGATCTTGTTGTTCCATATTTTCCTAACAGAGCACTTCACTCTCAGACTGCAGGCTTACTTGTGGTTCCTAGAGTTTCCAAAAGCAGAATGGGAAGAAGATCTTTCAGTTATCAGGCTCCTCTCTTGTGGAACCAACTTCCAGATTCTGCCCATGAGGCTGACACATTGTCCAGTTTTAAAACTGGGATTAAGACTTTCCTTGTTGATAAATCCTATATTTAGGGTTGACTTGTTATGCTGCAATAGGCTTAGACTACTGGAGGACAAGTTGACCTCATTTCTTATAATGAATTGCTAAAACTGAAAAGTGTTCATTTGATACTATTTCTATCTTTATGTGATTCTTGACCTGCCATTGTGTATCTGTTCCTACCTAACTCAGCTGGTCGAAGGAGATGGCCCCTTG
Organism: Nematolebias whitei; assembly: GCF_014905685.2. Lineage (NCBI taxonomy): Eukaryota > Metazoa > Chordata > Actinopteri > Cyprinodontiformes > Rivulidae > Nematolebias > Nematolebias whitei. The sequence goes on from NC_056510.1 coordinate 20,166,774, forward strand.
TCCTGGTTCTGCTAAAGGTTTCTTCCTCATGAGGGAGTTTTTCCTTTCCACTGTCGCCTTCATGCTTGCTCAAGACGAGAGTTCTGTGATGGAGTTAGATTCAAAGTAGTCTACTCCTCAGACAAATGTTAAATTATTATTTTATATATGAATGTTTCTGTTCAGTGCCCTTAGATGACTTCTGTTGTGGCTTGGTGATTTATAAATAAACTGAATTCAATTCAAATGAATTTTATGCATTTTTAGGAAGAAGACAGCAAATCACTGATGAGCAGAGACAGAAGAAGAGACGCGATCATGCTTAAACTCAAGCGTCTTCAGGACAGCATTGCAAAAACTAAAAAAGATCGTGAAGGCAAGTTTCCTTAAAAAAAAAAAAATCCATCTATTTAAGTAACAGTGTTCATTTTTTTCATACTAATGTCGGAGTTTTATTGTAGGAATAGAAAAACTGATGAAAACCTACACTGAAAATCCATCTTTTTCAAACCAGAAGAACCTGGAGGACACTGAAGAGCTACATGACGAGGTAATGTACAGCCTGTGCATAGAGTGGAGAGCTGATGGTTTCTTTATATTAATCATGAATTAGATTTTCTCAAGTGTTCTCTAATGCTATTTTGTTACCTTAGTGCACTCTAAAGCTGGATCTTCTTGAGGCCACTCGGTTCAAACTCTCCTTGTCGCTGTCTGAATGTGAAGGGAAACTCAAACCATTTCAACAATTCAGTGGAAGTATTTTTAAATTGAAAGATAAGGTAAGATTACCTCCATGCTGGACTGTTGATGTATTTTAAAGGAGCCTATGTAGGGAAAGTGTATAATAAATTAACAAATAGTAAAAATAAAAAAAAAACATCCTTGATACTGACAAAAAATAGTAGGGTTGATCCGTTTCTGGTTAATCTTTAAAAACAAGCAAATGTCAAATCCGCACCCCACCCTTCACAAATCCTAAAATGATTGTGGAAAAAAATGGTTTCCATAAAACTTTATATAGAAGCAAGGCCATATAAAAAAATAAAAAAAAACATATTTTCTGGACATTATTTTGAAACTAATTATCGTTATAGTCAGTCATTAGTTTTCTTTTATTATTTGGCATTCCTTCACAAAATACTAAACCTTTGATTTTATTGTTTTTTTTATTTATTTAACTTTTTATCACGAGACAACAAACATTTAACTCAACAAATTATCTCACATTAACATAAGCCATTATTCCTACCCCACTCCCAAAAAATGTGTATGTATATATAAATATATATATATATATATACAGTATATATATATATATATAAAATATGCACACCCATACACATACATACAAGTATATGTATTATTATTTCTTTTTTTGGG
>NC_056510.1:20168532-20201185 GCF_014905685.2 Nematolebias whitei
AGATTTTTTTTTTTTTAGTTAAATGTTTGTCTCATGATTTAAATTTTTTTTTCAAAAACATAATAAAATCAAAGGCGTAGTATTTTTGAAGGAATGCAAATACCCGATAATAAAATTAAAAGTTTATCTTGAAATAGCATTAAATATCTTGAGAAAACGAGTCATTTGCCAAAACTGTTGTCAGCATATATTTAATTTTTTGTAAAAAAAAAAAAGCCAAATATTGTATAGCAAGCTGCTTTTGTGACCGATGTTTTAAACAGTTTTTAATATTACAGCCATATTGTGCTGCACTGTCACATTTACAATGTCCTTCTCTCATCTTTTTTAAAACAACAGCAGCCTTACACAAGACTATAGAAGGTACAAATGTGAATCTATTGTCAGTGGAGAGACATTATGCAGACTCTGGACAGGATATATATATTATTATTTATTTATTATGCTGTATTTGATTTGAGTCTGCAGTTTTGGAATTTCAACTTGAAGTGGGAACAGCATGCTTTCCAATTACCGTTATAAAACCCTTTTCCCCAACTGGTTGTGCATGGTTTGATAGTGTTTGAAGGGCTTAAAATAACTGGCTTTTCACTCGACTGCTGTGGCTTTTTTTTTCCCCTTTTCAAAAATACATTCCGTTTCTGAAATAATTAATGGTTTGTCTGAACAAAAGAAATCCCAGTGGAAACTAATGGGCTGAATGTTCACACTAGAACCTTACAGAAATTCAGCAGAGAAACGCTCTTATCTGTTGCAGCAACTAGTTTTTACTACATGCTTCTCTCTCACAATGAAGTCTAGAGAAAATAAAAATAAAAAGCATTAAATGCTATTTCACTGAAAACCAAGTATTGTTTTAAAGTCAAATTCCTTTTTCAGTCACATTTCTATTTTTTTTTTTGTCTTCCTAACTCAAAATAATGTAGACCAAACCACTTTTTTCCTCTAAGGACTGTGAGCACAGCGTTGTTCAAGTGACTCGTCCAGTAAAACTGCGGAGGACACCATTCAGATCCCGACAGTCACTGAGAGCGTCCATCATCTATAAAGGCCCGGTTCAAGTTCTGACACAACCATCCGTGGAGCCCAAACCAACAGATACTGACCCCACCACTTCAACAACTGCATCTGATGAAAAGCTGGAGAGCAGCAGCGACGAAGCTCTGTCTGACACAGACAAGGGACCAGGTAAATTATTTAGCATCAAAACTTTTATTTCTAACATTTGGACATGCAACATGAAATTAAACTTGTACGTGTTCATCAAACAAAACAGCGGAACTGGACAGTGTAGGGAAATGCAAGGCCCTGTACAATTTCACACCTGAACACGAAGATGAACTGGCTTTGAAAGAAGGTGGGTGGTGAACCCAACGCAGCTCATCCATGTAAAGACTGATGCCGTAGCTGATGAAGTTTACTGTTTCACAGGTGATCTTCTGGACATTTGTACCAAAGGAGAGAATGGTTGGTGGTTAGGAAAGCTTAATGGTCAGAAGGGTCATTTCCCGTCAACCTATGTTGAAGAGCTACCAGTGCCGGGTCAGATGAGGTCAGCGGATGTCTGAATAACCAGACTGATGAAGAGCGAAAACACAAAACAGTGTGGGTCTACTGGACTACATGTTCAGCAACAAAATATTCAACATCTGCTAACATCCAAGCTACAACTGTCTAGGGCTAAATGTTCTGTCCTTTTGTGTAAAGTGGCAAAAATTGACTATGTTTATGCCAAAAGTTTTTGGAGGAATATTTATAATGCATTTCATACAAGAAAGCTCAAATATTGACATTTTACAGTTGAGTTAAAAACCTTACAATGATTGGAAAAATGTATCTTTATTTATTTATTTTTGTTAAATGAGCCATGCTAAAAACAATAAATGAAGTTTCAATATGAATGATTCTGTAAGATTTTTATTTGGGTTAAAAAAAAAATAAAAAAAAAGAAGTGAATCAGTCTGAATAATTCTGTAGTTAAAATATGTTATTTTACTCTCTTTGATGTTATTGTTAGGTACTGTAATAACACTTTGTTTTAAATGTGCTATTTAAATAAAGTTGACTTGACTTGAATAAAACCAAAGTTAAAATGATAAAATATACACAATTTAAAGTTAACAATGAGACACAACTCCTGCTAAGTGTATACACAGACCTTTGAGTCTTCACAAGGCAGTTGTACTTTGTAATCCTCCTTGCCTTCAGTCAACAGTGAACACGTCACAACAGGTTTTTACAGGAAGTGGCGGCTCAGCAGCGTGCCTTAGAGATAAACTCCTTCCTGACATTTGCCAGGAATGCTGGTAAATTATTGGTCTCCTGAAGCCGGCTTTCCAAGACCGGCAAACAGTCAAGAACTGGGTCGCTGGACACAACTATAAAAAAAAAGTATACAAAGACATATTTACATTGGTTGTTGCAAATCAAACAACAAATAACATGGACACGCCATGTCTGGGTTCTGTTAATACATTTGTATATTTATTATTTGAATCACTTTGGGTGCTTTTTAGTGGGTAATCGTTTTTGTGCTCAGACTTTATCGTAGGGGTATGGCACAATACACTTACTCTGGTACGATCCATCTTCTTTAATTCCCATTGTGATGACATAAGCGTCGTTCTGATCAGAGGGGCTGATGTTTCGGAAGACAAACTGCAACTTTTTACCTTTAAAAAAAAAACCCAAACATGTTCTGTAACTTCTACAAGTCATTTTGCTGAACTCAGAACCACAGGTCTGTTTCAGAGAAAAAAGTTTTATGAACTCGTTTCAGAAAATAAGCAGAGTTCTGTCAAGTCTGAATGTTTACTGACTGTGAGCCAAAAGAAAGGACAAGAAAAGAAAAATCATCAATGGATCAATTCAGCACTTCGCCATGGCAACAGGTAAATACTGAGCTGAGCCTCTACTTTATTCATCAGGATAGAGATGTCTTCAAAATAAATGCAGCATTAGGGGGGGGGGGGGGGGGGGACCTCTTCTTTTGTTATTTAAATTTTGTAACCACATCCAAGCAGCCATGACTTGATGTTTGGTCATTTCCATTGACAGATAAAAATTAAATCAAGCAGAAACCACATGTACCAGCAGCTGCTTAGGATTGTACTGATTTTCCATTGAAAATCTCTCCAGGTAAAAAAAAAAAAAAAAGCATCTATTACTGCAAGCTAGGTAAATACAGTGTAAATACTTAATTTATAAACTCAAAGGTAGCTCAGATAAACTCTTCAAGAAGCCATTGGTTTTCGAAGGGTCAGATAGTGTTTGACAGATGTTCAGTGGTGTGTAAAAACTTTAAACCTCCCATAGTTTATTTATAATTTGCTTCTAATGAGCCAGGGTTTCTAATATTTTGCAGTGGTCTTGATCAACAATATTTAGGCTTTGGCTGCGTTATGATTCATTTTGTCCAGCTCTTGCACCTTACCATAACAGCATATTGTGCTGTGTGCTTAAAACATGTGAAAGAGGACAAGTGGAGAACAAAAGAAGTGGCTAATCTAAAAATAAATAAATAACTTCTACAGCAGATGGACAGTAACTGAAAGTTATGTCTAAAAAAAAAAAGAACAGGAAATAAATTTAGCAACGACCTGACACAAGACCCAAGTTTTCAGCTAGTATCTTTATGGATATGACCATACTGGTGCTAAAATACTAGTTTATCAAACTGTTATTTTGAGCATTTTTCACAAATTCAACAAAAATCGGAACAGTTATGACAGGCTGCTGGTAGCAAAGTGTCTAAAGGTTCATTTAAAAAAAAAAGTATTTACTGAGATGTTTGTTTTGTGTTGTTGCTAGTTCATTTCTTGCGTTTAGGAGCCTTTCATACCTAAATGTTTCAAAACTTTGCAAAACATTCATAAAGCCTGAAGCAGTATTGCTCAAGGCATATTTAAAAGACTTCCTGGAAAAATACATAAGAAAATTATGGACGACTCAAGACATTTGCTCAATACTGTACCTAGGAATTTTGATCAATTTGACCAATTCCAATGTTTTATGAATAAAAAAAAAAACAGGATGTCAAATGACTCAGGAAGACAAAGAGTTTGTTAAAGAAAACCTGTCAAAGAACAGGTTACATCCACTGCAGGAGCAGACTCACAGATTCAGTGATTTCTAATTCTGTAAGGAATTAGTTCCTTATCTGTTTAACTCAGTTTACACTAAACCCACATTATGAGAACAATCAAAGACAGTTATTTCACAAAGAGGTGGCAGTCTGTGACTTACTGCTTGCTTATTCATGTCTATATTTTTGTTTTGGCACCACTAAAGCCAGAAAAACAATGACATCCAAATACATTGCTCATCAGACAGATTTGTCTCTGGTTTTAAACCAGTAAACATTTGAGCTTCACAGTGCAGATTCAAGGAATCAAGAAATGTAGCTAATAAGAAAATGTATCTGGCTTACTTTTGACCACCTGTGTCTTGTCCATGACTGCTCGTATCTCCAACCCCAAGTGATCCTGAAACATTAGTCTGGCTTTTTGGAGATTACGCAGTCTGTTTTTGTTGGCTTCATTTTGCGACTTGATTACTGAAAATGAAAAGTGACAATAAGCACTGTAGACTACATTTCAAATTAACATATGTGATACGTTGTGAACTTAATTAAGAAATACGGTCTTACACTCCTTTCTCTTGGTTTGTTCTTCTTTAAGTTTCTCGATGTTCAGGATAATGTTATTTTTCTGCATCTCCTTCTGTTGAACCTCAGACATCACTTCAGATATGACATGCTGCTTTTCCTTTAAGACCTTGTTCTTTTGTTCCAGGTCTGAAGAAAAAAAAATCATGACAGTTTAAAAGTTAACGTTAACTCTCAATTACAATTATCAGGCTGCATTTTAACTAGCGGTAGTCTTCTTGTTTTTTGATGTTCTATCAAACTGATACATACAAACAATATCTGGGTGACACAGAAAGTACAGTATGTGTAGTACAAATGTAATGCTACGTAATGTTGGAGAAACTTACCTTTTTTGAATTCCTGTATTTTTTCAAAGAGCTTCTCATCATCTTTACATTTCTTCAAACATGCATCTAAAAATAAATTTAGACCAACAGGTAAATAATCGTCATAAGTATGTAAAAAAGTTAATCAATCAACCTTTATTTATACAGGTAAATCCCATTGAGCCTCGAGGACTCATTTACAAGAGAGACCTGATAAAAATCTGGTCCTCTGGACATTCAAAGAAACAAAACAAAAAAATCGTAGAAACATTTCGTCTTTCATCCGATTCCATTCCATTTCAGATGAAAGACGAAACATTTCTACATTTTTTTTTTGGTTTTTTTGAATGTCAAGAGGACCAGATTTAACTTTTTTAGATTTTTCTACATGGATTATTGAGCATGCATCAGGATACTTCATAAGTATCAATTACAAACGATGGAACAGTTCTAGTCAAGTCATGTGACTTGTTGGCCGCTTGGTGTCATATTACATGCCATAACTTTCATCCATTATCTTTATCTGCTTCTTCCTTTCTGGGTCGCGGAGGTCGTGCCCATATCCAGCAGTCACAAAACGAGAGGTGGGGGACACCTTGGACAGGCCTCCAGTCCATCACAGGGCCACATAGAAACAAACGAGACAAACAACCATTCACACCCTCACTCACACCAAGAGATAATTTAGAGTTACCAATTTGCCTAACATGTATGTTTTTGGTTTGTGGGTGAAAACCAGAGTACCTGGAGAAAACCCACAAATGCACAGAGAGAACATGCAAACTCCACCCAGAAAGGCCCCCCAACTTGACACCAGCTGAGTTTTAATAATACTTGTAAGTTTCACTGAAAAAATGCATTTGGTTAAGCACACAATGTTTCGAATAGAGGTAATAGGTAATATAAAAACGATGACCTGTACATTATTTGAATTTACATTGAAAATATTTGACTACCTTAATTTAAAGTGTCTTGATTGTTTAATGAAATAAAAGCGTACAAAAACAACTTACCAAGTGTTGTCTTCACAAACTGTCTGTGGGACTGGGAAAGCTCTGCTGTTGTGTCAGTTATGTCCAAATACATTTTAAGGTGTTTATTGTGGATCTCCTCCATTGCACTGGCAAACCTATCGCTCATCTTTGGGTCTGTGATGGATGCCATGATGTTCTGGTATCATGCAATGATATGGAGGAAAAAGAAAACAGCATAATGTGCATTGTATAAATTTAGCTCAACAAGCATTCATTGCATATATTTTGCATGTTTTTATTGTTCTTAGCAGCAATATCACATTAGTCATGTTTAACAACCAGTCTTGAGGATAAAGTGGAACTTGGCTATAATAAAAAGATGATGTTCCTCCCAGGATAATGAGTGGGTCATTTGTACTTGTCCCATATCAATACAAATAATACATCGTTGAGTATTATTATTAGTTTCATCTTATCAGGTCTAACCAACATCATAGATCATCATAGCATCTCATTATCATATCATCTTTCTCTCAGATCATGTTATGCAGCTGAAAGCCTTGTAAAAAAAATAATAATCTAGAAATCTCTAGTTGATTTTTGTTGTCATGATTATTTTGTTACACACGTCGACGTTAAGAAACAGAAACTCATGTTAACAGTAATGGCTGAAAACAACCAATCAGCCAATAAGAATCCTGAAAACAACGTCGGGAAATGGGAATTGTGTACATTAATTATTGTTTTATCTGATTTTAGCAGCCTCATTTGCAGTAATCTAATCTTAATGGAGAATTAAACGTAAATAAAATGGTTTACATTAGCGAATGTACAAACAAGCAGTCGTGCATTTCAGGGTTTAACATCTGAAGTTTATTTGGTCCACTCATCTTAAGTAGATTAATTTGCTTCGTTTAATTTGGAAAACAACTTGAGAAGTTTTAGCATTAGCATGCTTGTGCTAATGCTAACTAGGAAACATATCTTGTTATTAGCCGTAAATTTACCTTTCCTATGCCACAAATTACAGTTGTAATTACTAGTTTTTATAGACTTAAATTGATTACTCACGTGTCTTGTAGTAAAGGGAAAAAAAAAAATGTTTCACTTCAAAACCGGAGAGTATTTTTTTAAAAATCGCGGTTTGTAAGAAGAAGGCGGTTACTGAATGACGGAAATGACGTTTGTTTTTGTTCTTCTTCTGCTCAGATTTAAGGGTGGTTGACAAACCATTTAAGTATGAACTATTGCCATCTACTGGAGTAGAGTGCAGACACATTTGACATAAAATATACATGTATGTACTTTTAATTTTTCTTTTTTACACAGTATATGAAAGTGACATAATTTGACTTCCCATTTTTACCATTGCTTCCTCAAAAACATAATTAATTTATAGCTAAAATTGAAAAGATTTCGTCCTTTCAATAGATTTATAACTTTTATGTCCTCAAGTCTTTCATAAAACACTAACATTTTTATAGATTATGAAATTGCTTTCCCATGTTAAGTATGTCTCAGTACTCTTGCCTTACTTTATAGATATGACTAATAAATGATTTGGGCTTTCCTTTGCTGACTGGAAAGTGAAAAATTTAATTCAAACTTTATTTAAACAGATTAGTTCCCATAGAGTCTTGAGGACTCATTTACAAGAGAGACCTGTAGACTGTTTTATTCTTTAATGTATGCATAGCTAGGATATCATCTTCATCTTCGTCTCCAGTAAATGCAATGAAAGGTAAAATAAATGCTTTGGTTTGTAGATTGTGAAGTATATAATAAATTGGTTGAAATAATTGTATTTACTTTGTGTGTTTGTGGTTTAGTTTCAAATAAAGCAGTTACAGATTCAGAATGATTATGTTCACTTTATTGCAAAACACTGAATGTTGCTAATTTCGCCATAAAGGCTGAAAGATTGTCTTTTTGTTACTGTTGTTAGTCTTTTTTTTTTTTTGTTGTTGTTGTTTTTTCTGATTTGCTATTTTTAAGTAAGGTATAAACACTGTTGTTCCAGTGCATTTAGAATAAGGTTTTTTTGAGCCTTTGGAGAATAAAATAATTGAATCATAAAACTGTTGTTCCCAACAATTATGAACAATGATCCATTCTGGATTCTATTTTTATCTATTTTGAATGAAAATAGTTACTTTTCCTACTTTTTTGTTTGTTTGTTTGTTTTGTTTTTCTTAAACTTTTCAGCTAGTTGAAGTAAGGTGCTCAGACCCCACCTTGTGGTGAATATGGAAAAAATTCAAATGACTCCCAAATCCATCTATCCATTATCTTTACCCGCTTCTTCCTTTTCGGGTCCCAGAGGTCACTGGTGCCCATGTCCAGCAGTCACTGTGCAAGAGGCGGGGGACACCCTGGACAGATCTCCAGTCCATCTCAGGGATACATGCAGGGATGTGTGTTGAGCCCTCTCCTGTTCACTCTGCTCACATATGATTGTGCACCTACTCATCCAGGCTGTCACAGTGTAAAGTTTGCAGATGATACAACGGTGGTGGGATGCATCACAAACAATGATGAGTCCAGCTACAGACAGGAGGTGGAACACCTGGAGAGGTGGTGCAAAGAGAATAACCTTCACATCAATGTGAAGAAGACAAAGGAGATGATCGTGGACTTCAAAAGGAACAAACACACCTACACCCCCCTGAACATAAGAGGATCTGTGGTGGAAGTGGTCTCCAGCTACAAGTTGGGTGTGCACCTGAATGACAACCTCAGCTGGGGGAACAACACCACCAGCCTGATCAAGAAAGCTCATCAGAGACTCTACTTCCTCAGGCAGTTGAGACGAGCTGGTCTGGGAAGCTCAGTCCTCACCTCCTTCTCCAGGTGTGCAGTGGAGAGCATCCTGTGCTCCAGCATCAATGTGTGGCATGGAGGCTGCACAGCTGCAGGAAAAAAGCTTTGCAGAGGGTGGTGAAGGCTGCACAGAAGACTGTTGGAGTCAGCCTCCCCACAATCACAGACATCTACACCTCCAGATGCAGGAAGAGGGCCACTTGCATCATGAAGGACCCCACTCACCCAGCACACACTTTTTGCCCTGCTCCCCTCAGGAAGGAGGTTAAGGAGCATTAAATGTAGAACCACTAGACTGAGGAACAGCTTCTACCCTGAGGCTGTTAGACTCATGAATCTCTAACCAGAATAACCACTGTGAAAAATGACATCATGTTGCTGCTGATCTGTTTCATGTTGCTGCTGATCTGTTTCATGTTGATGTGTTCATGCGTGCTCATCTACTCACACAAACTCATGCTCATGTTCGTGCTGCTGTTCGACGTAATGTTTTTATACTGTTAGTGCTTAGTGTATTTTTAGTTGATGTTTTTCTTAGTTCATATCTTAGATGTTATCATTGTTTTTCTTTTACATTTTATTGTTGGATGTAATTGGGACCCTGTGTGCATAATTTCGTTCCACCACATTGTGTGTCGTTCGCAACACATGTGGTACACATGTGTTGCAAACGACAATAAAGAATCTCTGACTCTGACATGAGACAAACAACCATTCACTACAAACTCCACCCAGAAAATTCCCTGGCTGGGATTTGATCTGGAAACCTTCTTGCTGAGAGGCAACAGTTCCACCAACTGAGCCACTAAATCAACAGACTAAATCAACTTTCTAAATATATTCACGTCTTTTGTTGTAGGAATGCTAATTGCCTGCTGCCTCTGATGCCGCAGCCTTTGACACCGGGATCATCTTATATTGACAAACGGCCACGCTGTTTTGGTTGAACATTGGAAAAAAGCAATATCTTATTCACAATTTCATGTAAAATCACAAGAGGTCCAAATATGGGTTGTTAATGACTTTCAGCTGCTACCACCAAATGTTAGCATAATATCTGTTACAATGACTGAATTAATGCCATTTGTGTTTTAGCTAATGTTGATTGTGGCCACCTTAAATTTGATTGACTCCAAGCATTCATCAATTGCAGATGTTCATCCAGTCATTACTTTTGGACAGTATCATTCAAACATATTCACTGCTTCATGAGCTTTTTTGCTAACAGACAAACAGCATTGATGTATGGGTGTATCCCACCTCTTGCACAATATTACTGAAAAATGGCACCAGTTCCCTGTGAACCAGAGAGGAAAAAGCAGGTAAAAAAAAAAAAAAAATTAATTAATTAAGGTCTGGAATGACTTGTAAATTCATCTACTGCTACTGGATGCCACTATTGAGTCAAAGAAGGTCTTCAGGAGCACCCCCTGCACTCCAAAAGACCCCAGTCTCCTCAGCAGGTAGAGTCATACCGGATACTGGATACTGGATTACCTCACTGGACGCCCACAGTATGTAAGGACACAGGGCTGTGTCTCTGACATGCTGGTTTGCAGTACGGGGGTCCCACAGGGAACGGTGCTGGCACCGTTCCTCTTCACCCTCTACACTGCAGACTTCACCATCGACTCCCCACACTGCCATCTGCAAAAGTTTTCTGATGACTCTGCCATAGTCGGCCTCATCACAGGTGAGGACGACTCAGAGTACAGACAGCGGACTCAAGACTTTGTGGACTGGTGCCAGCAGAACCACCTCCTGATCAATGCTGCTAAAACTAAGGAGCTGGTTGTGGATTTCCGCAGGCACAGGTCCACCTCACTGACCCCGGTGAACATCCAGGGTGTGAACATCGAGATTGTGGACTCTTACAAGTACCTGGGTGTTCACCTGAACAATAAACTGGACTGGTCTCACAACACTGATGCACTTTACAGGAAGGGTCAGAGCAGACTCTACCTGCTGAGGAGACTGAGGTCTTTTGGAGTGCAGGGGGTGCTCCTGAAGACCTTCTTTGACTCGGTAGTGGCATCAGCCATCTTCTATGGTGTTGTGTGTTGGAGCAGCAGCTTATCATCAGCTGAGAAGAAGAAGCTAGATAAGCTCATCAAGAAGGCCAGCTCTGTGCTTGGACGCCCCCTCGACCCAGTGCAGGTGGTGGGAGACAGAAGGACTCTGGCTAAAATAACATCATTGCTGGACAACGTCTCACACCCCATGCATGAAGCTGTTGCTGAACTGGAGAGCTCGTTCAGTGACAGATTACTGCATCCTAAATGCACAAAGGAGCGTTACCGCAGGTCCTTCCTCCCAGCAGCTGTTAGACTCTACAACCATCACTGCTCCCAACTCACTCAATAAGGATTAAATACATGCTGACCTCTGCTAAAACACACACTCTGCCTGTAATACTGTACTGTAAATAGTCTGCCATTCTCAATGTTCCAATACATATTGAACATTATTATTGATATTGTTTATCTTATTTCTTATATATTGTGTTGTTTATTAACATTTTAGGAACTTTTGTGTGAAATCTTTAAATATTTTTATCTTTTTATCTGTTGCTGCTAATACACTGGAATTCCCCATCCGTGGGACAATAAAGGCTGTTTCTATTCTATTCTAAATGACTCTCAGCTACAACCACTTCAAGCGTTAGCAGTTGTAAAATTGGCCTAATTAAAGACTTTTAAAAGGCAATTAGCTGTGGTGGCCATCTTGAATTGGAATGACTCTAAAAGTTAATACATCCAAATGGTTTTTTTTCCTTAAAGTTTAATTAAAATGTGTTCAGATATTGTCAAAACATTGAAAAACATTGTCATCAACCGTCATCCTTTAGCGGTAGATAAAAAATAATTTTATTACAGCCAAAATTATGAATGCAGATGCTCATACTGCTGTTTTAATTATCAAAGATGGAAGGGCAAATGTACACAATAAACTTGACTTTGGGGCATTTTTCAGGGGAAGCGCAACTTGTTGCTACATGAGAATGATAATATTCAAGTTGAAAAGATCCAGGGGTGGCGTGTGTACGTGCAGCGGGGTGGGTATGTGGGACACAGTGGCTAATATTTAACAACTGTACAAGCAGCCATCTGTGAAACATCTAATGGTTGCAAACAGTATTTTCAACGTGTCTTAAAATGCTGACCTCTCACAGCTCGGGAACACGTTATTACACTTCCATATGAGTCTGAGCAGGCTGCGGTTGTTGCCAAGGCGTTGATAGATGATTCATGATGTCAGGCCGAGATATAAGGAGATGCAAGGTGAACGAGGGCATCATGGTGCTGCCGTGTGCCGGTGCTGTCGCAGACCGAGAGAACACCAGATGGATTTTACCCACAGATTTGGTGTGCTAACCATACAGCACCTGCAGAACAACTACAGAGGGTACTACAGGTTTCTCAGCTTCATGTCGACAGTGGGTGACCCTCGTAATATTTTCTCGATTTACTTCCCACTCTGGTTCCACCTCAGCCACGATGTTGGCACAAAGATGATATGGGTGGCTGTTATTGGGGACTGGTTTAACCTTATTTTCAAATGGTAAGACAACCTCCATGACATTATTTTATTCCTTTATCGTGTGTTTTTGCTCAAATGCTTTATTACTCAGGATTCTTTCTGGGGACCGACCCTATTGGTGGGTGCAGGAAACTCACTTGTACCAAAACGATTCAATACCACATTTGGATCAGTTTAGCATAACATGTGAAACAGGGCCAGGTGAGTACGTCTGCAGCACATTTGAGCTAATGCATCCACAAAACCCTACATGAAAAGTGGTAAACCCTGTTGTTGGTGGTTCATTTTGCAGGTAGTCCATCTGGTCATGCCATGGGCTCGTCGTGTGTGTGGTATGTGATGATCACCTCCACTCTGAACATTGCCTCTGGTGTCCAAAGTTCTCACAGGTGAAAGTTTACAAGTCACATTTGGCACAAATGATTTCTTCAACGCTTGACTAAAAATGTGCATTCATACAGGTTTCACTTCTTGAGATCCTTTTTGTGGACAGTTTTTTGGGTGATTCAGATAAGCGTTTGCATTTCCCGGGTTTATGTTGCAACACATTTCCCCCATCAGGTCATCCTTGGCCTTATCGCTGGTATTTTCCACTCTGCTATCATGTTTTGCAATATTTCTGCTGTAATGCATGTTTAAGATAATGATCTGTTGTTGTTGGTTTCCTATACAATCTGCAGGAATGCTGGTTGCGGAGGTGTTTGATCACATTCCTTCCATCTATAACGCAAGCATGAAATCGTACCTCCAGGTCAATGGTTTTCTTCTCTCCTTTGCCGGTTGCATTTATCTGCTCCTAAAGCTCCTGGACTTTGATCCACTGTGGTCAGTTGTTAAAGCCAAGAAGTGGTGTGAAAACCCCGACTGGATCCACCTGGACACCACACCCTTTGCTTGTCTGTGGAGAAACCTGGGAGCCTTGTTTGGTCTGGGCCAGGCAGTGAACTCTGAGATGTTCGTTCAAAGCTGCAAGGGGAAGAATGGCTCCAAAACAGCATTCAAGCTCATGTGCGTGGCTGCAAATCTCACATTTCTGCAGCTATATGAATTAATTAAAATGCCCACTCACAATGAGACTCTGTTTTACATACTGTCGTTTTGTAAAAGCGCTTCCGTACCGTTCGGTGTGGTCGCTGTGATTCCTTACTCTGTTCATTTGCTGATCAGGGATGAAGAAAGAAAGCTGTCCTAGATTGTTGAAGGCAAGTCATACTACATTACTTGGTTTGAATGTTTTAAATGTTATTTGGTTCAGTTTCATGCAAGTTTAATGTAGTGAGTGTTTCCCTCTGTTTAAAGTGTTACTTTCAAAGTAAAAGTAGGTGTTTTTGAACGAAAGTAAACTGGATCTGAAGTCAGATGCAAAGTGCATTAGTTTCAGGAAAACCCTGAATTAGGCATTTTTCCTGGTAATGTGAGTAATTAAATGTAAAACACATTATAAAGATGGCTCATTTTGAAAAATGAATAAATACAGGGTTACATAAAAATGATTTTAAAAATCTCTTTCAAAGATGAACTTTGATAGACTTACTGGATCCTTTGCATGCACACTATGTTTGCCTATCCTGCTTGCATTATATGATCGCTTAGTGGAAAAGTCAGATAATTTTCAGCGAGAACTTAATGAGGTGGAGCAGAGTGTCTCTGATGTAACACGATTAGGCAGATTAATTAAACTCCTGAGCAGAAGCCATTTCTCCATCTTTTCTCCCAGGCTCTGGTTGCTTAGTATCAGATGTACCTGAGGCGTGTTGCTGAATGATGTAACTGGTCGAAGTGCGTAGGCTCCTCGTCAAACAAAGACTGAAGAGACATCCATTAGCCTGGGTACTTTATTATTACTTTGCACCAAGAGGGCAACAATAGAAACCTGGCGTTATATATGTTCAGAAATGGAACTTTAGAAAGCAGAAGTTCGTCTTTTTATTATTATTTTTTTTAATACCCTTGCTTTCTGAAAGAAAATACAGTTTTATTTTTTAAACTATACTCTGGAATTAAAAAGAACTGAATTCAGTGTTCAAATAACAGCTACAGTGATAATGATGATAATCCTTTTCCTCAATAACTTTTAATTTTGTTGCTATTTATTGACAACTTCCCAAAATCACCACTCAGTGTGAACTAAAAACTGTAGTTTAAAACAGTTCTGTGATGGTGAGCTTGAAAGAAAAACTGCCGTCTAAAATCACATTAAAGTTTGTGATGAAAAATATTTTTATGTGTCTACTTTTCAAAAGGATTAATGTAGAATGGTAGCATTTCTTAATGCAATGCATATTTGTTTTTATTATTGTTATGTCTGATGAGCAGAATAATTTTACTCATGAAGCGCAGCCTAACAACTCATCTAATATAGAAAACAATTTTCAAACACAAATGATCCCCAAAATTTTTAATAAAGCAGCATGAACAAATAAAATCCAACAAGCATGGGAATAAAATTTAAATAATAAAAAAAATCATTAGACTAATATAAAAAAAAACATGTGGGAAATAAACTTTACCCTTTCAAATAGTTGTAAACAAATAAATAAAGTAGCTATAAATGGTTTGATCATAATGTGGTTAGAAACAAAGTGTAAAAATATTAAACCTAATTGTTGAAAACAGTTTAAAGTGCAGCATAATATTTGGATCATCATGAATATTGTGCTGATTTTTTTTTTTAAGTGTACATGTTGCTCATATGTGTGTGGTGCTTAAAACAAGTTCAAAAGTAATACATTAGAAAACCTACTTCTTGTTTTTTTTATTTTAATTAAGATGCATTTATATTACTGTACTGTACAAATAGCATTTAAATAAAGTTGAAATAATCCACAGTTTATGTACATTTGATGTGCCTTTTTCCACAATAACTGATTTTTTTTTAAATGTCATTATTAAACGATCAGCTAATAGGAGCTCCCGTTGTGACCAGTTTGTAATAGGCGCCCCTTTTAGCCATGAGTTGCTTGTGCGTGCCTTGTTCTATGACGACGCCCTGTGACATCACAGCGATGATGTCAGCAGACTGAATGGTTGACAGTCGGTGAGCGATGACGATGCAGGTTCGCCCTTTTCTTGCCTCATCCAGAGCAGACTGCACAGTCTGCAGGGAAACAGAACTCTATCAAGACGGTTCTTTGTGGGCGAGTGAGAGGAGTTGAGTTAATTCACATTAGATTATAATGAAACCTAAAGAAATAAAGATACCTGTTCACTTTCTGTGTCCAGGGCAGAGGTAGCCTCATCTAATAAAAGGATCTTAGGGTTCCTGACAATAGCCCTGGCGATGGCAACTCGTTGTTTCTGTCCTCTTGACATCTGGGACCCCTGGGCACCAACCTGAGTCTCATATTTCTAAAAGAGTTGAAAGCAGCAAAGAAGGAAAGCAAAAGGCCGCACATTTAGCAGTTGCTGCTGATTTTTTCATGCTGCTGTGTTCATTCGTGCTCATCTGCTCACACAGACTCATGTTCGTGCTATTGTTTTTGTACTAGTGCTTAGCATATTTCTTAGTTCATATCTTGGAGCTTATTACTATTTTTCTTTTACAATTTGTACTTTTGTTGGATGTAACTGGAACCCTGAGTACACAATTTCATTCCACCACATGTACCACATATGATGTGAATGACAATAAAGAAACCTTGACCTTGATAATATACAGTTCATGTGACGTAACGCATCCGGGCACTGTCACTAACAACCATTTTTTAGGCTGACAATAGCTCCAGTCAAGCATTTTCCAACTGGGCAAACGATTTGGCAAAGCACAGTTTTTACTTCATCCCATCCATCCATCCATCCATCCATCCATCCATCCATCCATCCATCCATCCATCCATCCATCCATCCATCCATCCATCCATCCATCCATCCATGCATTATCTTTACCTGCTTCTTCCTTTTCGGGTCACGTGGGTCACTGGTGCCCATGCTCAACTATCACTGTGCTAGAGGTGGGGGACACCCTGGACAGGTCTCCAGTCCATCACAGGGACACAAAGAGACAAACGAGACAAACAACCATTCACTCTCTCACTCACATCTAAAGACATTTTTTTAGAGTTACCAATCAGCCTAACATGTATGTTTTTGGTCTGTGGGAGGAAACTGGAGAACCCGGATTAAGCCCACGCATGCATGGCGAGAAAATGCAAACTCCACCCAGAGAGGCCCCCGGACTGGGATTTGAACCAGGGCAGCCTGCTCGCTGAGAGGCAGCAGCTCTACCAACTGTGCCACCGTGCTGCCCTCACTTCATTCCAAAAATCAGTTCATGCTAAGAACCTCAAACAGAGGAGTTGAGTGCAGAACGTTGACAAATCTGGCTTGGAAACATCAACCACATGGGTCAACCTTCAAAAACGCAAAGAATCTGCTCCGATCACTTTTATTCCAGTAAACCAAAAATGATGTTAATCATTTTGTTGAACAATGCCAGAGTATGACTGTATGTGTGCTGGAACTACTCTATTCATGATGTAGAACATCTCTACTGTAGTTGGCTCAGCTATGTACTAATGTGCACAAATGGCAAATAAAGTACTTTGTATTTTTTTTTTTAATTAAACCTCCACATTACAAACATTTACTCTGCCCACACAGATACATATGTTGTAATTTTGAGCATTAGTTGGATTGGCACACCTCAAAATGTTATAAAAAATGTTCTAGTTTTAAGTGTCAATGTGTTATCGACATCACAACAGCTTAGTGGTTAACACTGTCGCCTCACAGCATGAATGCCCAAAGCAATTTGCTGACTCCACAAGTAAATATTGTTTTTAATTGATTTTCATGTGTGTGAATGTTTCTGTTCAGTGCCCTGAGACGACTTCTGTTGTGAATTTGCGCTATATAAATAAATTATAGTAAATTATAAATTGAATTGCTTAGCGTATTACTTCAGCTTACATTAGAGTTTTCAAGCTTGCAGCGCCCCATTTTTCAATTTGCACTGAGCAAGCTCATTGTATGAAAAGAAAAATGTTTCAGTCATCGTTTTTAGGAACTCTTGAGAACCTCAGGTTGTAATATATGTGTGATTATATTACAAATGTAAAGTGTTTCCACTCACATCTGGCAGGGTCATCACAAAGTCATGAAGATTGGCTTTCTTTGCAGCCTCCACAACCTCTTCCATGCTGATTTTGCGAGTGTTATCCCCGTACTGAATATTCTCAGCTATGCTGCAGTCGAACAAAACTGGCTCCTGTGAAACTATACCAATCTGAGATCTCAGGAAGGGCACGCTGACAGCATGAGACGGGCGGCCATCGATCAACTGAAAATAAAACCAGACACGTTTAAAAGACACAGTTTGGCTTTGGCGTATGCTGAGCTGGTTTATATTCGTTACATACCACTTGCCCCTCATCTGGATCGTAGAACCTTTCCAGTAATTGGACGCTGGTGCTTTTCCCACACCCGCTGCTCCCAACGAAAGCCAAAGTCTGACCAGGCTTCACAGAAACAAGCAGACCATTCAGCACTTGAACGTCTGGCCGTGTTGGGTAGGTGAACTTGCAGTTAAGGAACTCAATTTTGCCTCTAAAGTTCTCCTAAACAGGATCGACAAGGCTCATGAACAACGCAAAAGACTTTTGCCAATTTAAAAAGCAGCATGGTAAATTCACCAACCCATTTCTGTCCATCTGAGGGGCTCATGTTGATTTTTGGAATTCTATCCAACAGTTTGAAAAATTGAGCAGCAGCAGTTTTGGCTTTGGCGTAATCCGGAGTGAAAGAAGAAGCTCGTCCCAGTGCTGTCCCACTGATCACTATGGCTGAAATCACTCTAGAGAAATGGAAAATGGTGTTGAGGTTTGGTGCTCACCAACATAAGACATGTTAAGTAATAGTTTTGCTAACCTAAAAACCAGCATGTATTGTAAGCCCTCAGCTCTGACCAGGTAGCCTCCATATCTAAAAGACGCGGCATATGCCATGAAGATGACGCACTGAGCAAAACCAAAGCAGACCCCATAGATGTTTGCTCGTTTTTTAGCAGACCGATATGGAAGCTCAAGTTTTTGCTCATATGTTTCCACAAATGAGCTCTCTTTGGCCAGTCCTGCAATGGTCCTGATGTTGGTAAGAGCCTCACTAGATACCTTGAAGAAAGATCAACCACAGTCGTTAAGATTCAGAGATAAAGTCGCAGGTCTACATGGTGAACTCTGTATCATGCTAGAAGGTTACTTTACCCGACCAGCAGCCTCCATAGCTTTTTTGTCTTCATTTGCAAAACCTGTCAGCATCTTGGCTTGGAACACACCAGACAGCCCGATGAGTGGTAGGAAGCACATGATCACCAGTGTCAACTTCCAGCTGAAGTAGAAGGCAATGATGAATGAGGCTCCTATGCTGGTCAACGAGTTCACAATCATGCCAATCTGAGAACCTGTTGCCTGAAGGAGTTATTTCAGTCATATACAAAGAAACATTGTAACTGAATATCAAAAATATCTATAAGAAATATCAATGAAGGCCTGAAAGGCTGCAACACACCCCTTGGATCATGGATGCATCCGTGGCCAGTCTGGTGGTCAAAGCTCCAGGACTGTTTCTGGGGTCATCAAACCAACCGATCTCCTGCTTCAACATGGCATGGAAGCCCACTTTCCTCAGACGGCGGGTCAGCAGCTCTCCAGACTTAGCAAACGCATATCCCTGCAAATAAAGATCACTCAGTCTATGAGCGAACAAAAAGCTCTGCTCTGCTGCAATACCAGAGCAATAAATGTGCTGCTTTTCAAACATATAATGTAACTGTCATAAATCAGCATATCTTGTGGATTTTTACTTTAAATGCATATACGAGCTTCTACTAAATTCATAAAACCATGCAGAATCCAAACATATACCAGTAACATAACACATAACAACATAAATGACTTTTTGAAATAATCCAATAATTATGTACTTTATGTATTCATGCAAAAGTCAGTTCTTAAATGTCAACCTTAAACTATTTTTGATTATTAAAAAAATTAAACACTGTAACTGTTAGATGTTTCTAACAAGGTTGAGTCAGGTCCTCTGGATGGGTTCTTCTTTGTTGAGACGTTTTGCCTTTTATCCAAAAGACTTCTTCACTCTGAGGAGCTGCAACAAACTCAGTCTTATAAGCAGCACCCTCAGCTGAGCAGCATGACCAGCAGATGAGTGATACTCACAATAACAGCACTGTAAGAGGGTGACTGTTGAACCACCCCTGTTTAACGATGGACGGGTTCTCTTCACAAAAATGGCTTCCTTCACCCCTCTCTCCAAGCAAAATTCTTCTTGTTCAAGGATGTGCACATCTTCATCCTTGAACGAGATAGGCCATCAGGGCACTAGCAATTGGTCGTTAGGCTGATGGTCCTCCTATTGCATGTGAATTAGTTCTGGATGTCATCAGCAAACTGGTTGATCCACTATGAGAAGGTGCTGCTTATAGGACTGAGTTTATTGCAGCTCCTCAGACTGAAGAAGTCTTCTGGATAAAAGACGCAACGTTTCAACAAAGAAAAATTCATCCGGAGGACCTGACTCAACCTCGTTAGATTTATCTACCTGGATTATTGTGCATGCATCAGTACAATATAAAGTATTATTTTAACTTAAAATTAAAGGATCTGACTTTATAGTTTTCTATTAGGGAACGTTACAACTAATCTCTACTTTTTTATAAAAAATATTTGAATTTTTAAGATGACTGTTGATTTTGCATTTGTCCCTTAACATGAGACAATTCTTATACACAAATATTTTTATGTATAATTTCCACTATTACAAACATAACATATTAAAACACAATTCCTTAGACAACAATTAGGTAAACAAAGCCACTGCTAAAATATGTGGAATGAAAAGTAGCTGCATGCAGATTACAGAACTTGCCAGAGTTCATTCTTTTCTTGTCAATGGAAATTTTTTTCCAGCTCACTCGTTCAAAACAAAAGGTGAACACGTGTGTTGAAGTAAGAAGCTAATGGTTATAGGGATTACATAGAGACAGAGATGCTTTAAACATGACAGTCAATGTCATGTGAACTCACTTTATTACTTAAAGATCTGAAGCTATAACTTATTTTTTATTTAATAAGAGTGCCACATCTAATTCAGTAAGCTTCAATTTGGCAAGGGATTAAACTTTTTATGGCAGTTTTTTTTCTAATCTCATTATGTGAACGGAAAGACGAGACTTTTTGGCAATCATTGACTCACGTTATGAGATAAAGTCTACAATAAGTAAAATCTATCAAAGTAAATAGCAACCTGCAGGAATTGTGAAAAGAAACTAATCACAGCGACGATGCAAAACAGCACACATATGCTGTTGATCTGCTTCCGCTGCTCATCCAAGTCACGAATGGCAAAAGTCTGTAGAAAAACAGAGTTGTGAAATCAATTAGACAAATAGTTCTTCTGAACAATCTGTTTACCGTGACTAAACAAACAAGCTCTACTCGTAGCACGGAGCATACTGTACAGTCATCCCGGGAGGAGCTCTTACCCCAAGAATCTGGCTGAACAGGATTGCATAGATGGGGTTAACAGAGCCATTGACTGCAGCTCCCAGGGAGCCCAGCAGCATGTAGGGCCATTCAGGCTTGTTGTACTTCAGGATGCGTAGGACCGGAGCAGTTTCCTCTGTTTCGTCTGCATCCTCCTCTGGTGTCTGTTGAAAGATGTGTGTCAAAGTGAGTCTAGTCTGTGAATTAGTACATCACACAGTAAGAGATTCTCAGTACATCTTCTGGAATGAGCTGCACATCTGACGGGATCCTGAGGCTGCCTGATAGCGCATCCGGGACAAAGTCGTTTGACAGTTTGCTCAGAGATCGTAGTCGACTGGAGCTCCTGCAGGAAGAAGTTTAAAAATGTCAGCCTTTTTTTTTTTTTTTTTTTATATGAATCTGTTCTTGTATCAAGCCTGTTCGATCACGCTGCTGTACCTTATGCTGGACCTGCAACTTCCACGCCGAAAACTTTCCACTTTAATATCAAAATCGTCTTCACTTTCACTGATCACATCTGGAAGAAAAAAATCACTGTGGAATTTTCCATCTTTCAAAAGCAACCCTTTCGGGATGCTTTCAAAACCTTCCTTGTGACATTTACTACCTTTATTTTTTTTATAATCCAGCATCTCGACCTTTACCACCTCTATGCGTGACTTAATAAAACTTGATTCAACTTGTCCGGCTTCAACAAGCACCTTCACATCCAGATTTTACCTTTCCTGTTAGAAATTCTGGACGAGCTGAAGACGTGAGATGTAGGCCTGGCTGACCCCAGCATAGAGTGCATTGCAATAGTCCAATCGAGTCATGACAAAGGCATGGACTGGTTTCTCAAGGTCAGGTCTGGACAACACTGGCTTGAGCTTAGCTGCCTGTCAGTTGGAAGAAGCTTTTCTGCAGAACAGAGTTGATTTGTTTGTCAAATTTGAAATCAGAGTCTAAAACCATCCCAAGATTTTTACCAGACTGCTTAAGATATGGCTGAAGAGAGTCCAGGTTGACAGGATCAGAGGCGGCAGTTTAGCTAGGGCTAAAGACAATGACTTCAGTCTTCTCATCTTTAAAACTTAAGAAATTTGAAGCCATCCAGGCCTTAATGTCGTCCAGACATTTTAACAGAGGGTGAATGGAGCAGACCCTTGCTGGTTTCACAGGCAGGTAGATCTGATAATCATTAGCATAACAATGGAATGAAAGACCATGTTTCCTCAGGATGGACCCCAGTGGGAGCAAATAGAATGAGAACAGAAGGGGTTCCAGAATCGAACCCTGTGGGACCCCGCAAGAAAGAGGCAAAGTGTATTAACAACCATATAAACTATCAGCCTTGTTTATATGGTCAGCTGTAAAGATCTGGTATTTCATTTTAAACTGAAGTTGTTGTTTTGTTGTAAAGTCGTTGTTTTAAAACTGGATTTCTCTATGTTCCCTCTATGTGGACAGTAAAAATAAAAACCACAATTATGTTTTTTTTTTAGAAGAAAAACTTTTTTATGTGTGCTTGGTGGGGACTGTTGGTCAACAAGGCTGTGATCTAGGACACTGAAACTTATCATTCATTCAACCTTTATTTAGACAGGTAAATCCTTTTGAGCCCCAAGGCCTCATTTACAAGAGAGACCTGATTTCAACAAAGAATGATGAAAACAATGGACAACAGCGACAACAATAGACAGTTACAAAAAGGCATGCAGATTTTTTTTAAATTGTTTTTACAAATAAGATGGCTAAAAAAAAGTAAGAAAAAACAGCTAGATTATCACCCATCCATAGCTGTTCTTTCTGTTTTAAAAAGCAGGTGCAACATGTAGCGCTGACGGATGAGACACATAATCATTTAACTAAAAGTCTTTAATGTTTCTGTGTAGTTTATAAAAACTCTACATATTTTGCTTTAAAATTTATTTATTTAAAAAAAAAAAAGTTTGCTCTTCTAAATGAACCCAGCATTAACTTTGAGTATGAATTATCAAGAAACTTCTGTATTTTATTATTAACAAGGCTCTACTTTAGATGTGATATTTTTCACAAAGCATTTTATTAGCTAAAAAGATCTACGCTAATCCTAACTGATAAAAAAAAAAAAACATTGACATGTATCACTTGGATTCCTCCTTCAGATAAATCTTACCTTTAGCTGCGCTGGATGAGCCTTGGTTCTGCAGGGTGACGAGGGTGAAGTAGACTCCTTGTTTTTCTAGCAGCTCTTTGTGTTTTCCTCTCTCCACAGCCTGTCCATGCTCAAAACCAACAATGACGTCTGCATTTCTGATGGTGGAAAGCCGGTGGGCTATGGAGATTGTTGTCCTGCCTGCTCGTACCTGCAGCGTAACCACCGTGTCAATTCAAAAAGCAAGTCAGAAAGCTGTTTTGTGTGTATTTAGTGCCCAGACGTTGACTGACGTTATCCAGAGCTTCCTGGACCACAGCTTCGCTCTCATTGTCCAGGGCAGATGTGGCCATATCCAGCAGCAGGATCTTGGGATTTCGGACGAGAGCTCGAGCGATAGCAATCCTCTGCTTCTGTCCTCCACTCATCTGGCCTCCACCCTCACCAACCAGTGTGTCAAATTTCTAAGGAAATAGTTTTTTAAAAAGGATGTTTATTTTTAAAGAAAAGTCCAAACCAACACATAGTTTTCAACTCTGCAGTCCTCAGTGTGTGAATTTACCTGTGGTAGAGTCATAATAAAGTTGTAAGCGTTGGCCTCCTTTGCTGCCTGCATAATGTCTTCCATGCTGACCCCAGGCCGACTGTATCGTATGTTCTCTGCAATAGTGGTGGCGAACAGAACCGGCTCCTGCTCCACAATACCAATGAGAGAGCGGAGCCACTGAATGTTTAAACTGCGGATGTCATGGCCATCTAAAGTCACCTGAAAGTACATTCAGATATATCAAAATGAAGCCTATAAACTTTTCTCTCTGTGTGTTCTGTTACATTTGTGGAGTCAGATCGTTACCGTTCCTTCCTTTGGGTCGTAAAATCTTTGGATGAGTTGGACTGTGCTGCTTTTTCCAGATCCGCTCGGTCCAACGAAGGCTGTGGTTTCTCCTGCTTTGATCTGTATGCTCAGATTATCTAAAATCTGGACAGGTAGTTGTCTTTTAGAGAGATGAACTTTAAAAAATTGAAACACGAGTGCAGCAACAAGTACAGTATAGAGGAGTTACCTTAACTTCAGGCCGAGAAGGATAGAAGAAGGTGACATTGTGGAACTCAATATCACCGTTGACTTTATCTAATTTGAAGCCTTCCTCTGAGAAACAATTAATTTCTGGTTCCTGTGAATGCAGGAAGAGCAATGTTTATTTTATGAACTATCATTAGTTTTAAATAAATTCAAATTTGATCTAATTTAGTTATGTTTTAGTACCCTGTCAATAGTTTCAAATATAGTCTTTGCTGCTGCTCGACCAGAAGCAAACGCCTCCAGGCATGAAGAGGCCTGACCGAGGTTCATGGCTGCCATGAGTACTCCAAAGAAAACCTGAACGCAAACACAGCCACCAAAGAGTGGAAAAATATTTTATTTCAAATAATTCATAAGATCTGTGTCCTTGGAGTTCAAGCAATTTGTTGGAAACAGCATAAGGAAAAGTCTTAATACTGAATTTATGTTGGAATAAATCATCATCACAAAAAAACATCACATCAAATCTTAAGTTCATCAAAAAAAAAATATTTTTTTTTCATTTTATGTTGTGATCTAAAATTGAAAAAAAAATCTAATAATTTAGTTAAACATGTTTTTTAGTAGTTTATGGGGAGAATTTACATTTAGATTTCATTCACCCAGGAAAAAATACTCTCAA
The DNA here is from genome assembly GCF_014905685.2 of Nematolebias whitei. Classification (NCBI taxonomy): domain Eukaryota; kingdom Metazoa; phylum Chordata; class Actinopteri; order Cyprinodontiformes; family Rivulidae; genus Nematolebias; species Nematolebias whitei. Next base: position 20,193,164 of record NC_056510.1, read on the forward strand.
CAGAAATTATTTCCCACTCAAAATAAATGCACAAAATCTAAACATTTTATCTGAAACTGACCTCAGAATCTAAACATAAAAAACATCTAGAGTTAGTTTTTCATTTCACACACCTGAATGAGACTCCCAGGAGTCAGCTCCTTTGTGTCAATGACGAGTTTTGATCCGTACCAAAAGGCCAAAGCGTAGCACAGGAAGATGATGCACCACAGGTATCCTTGAAACACTCCGATGATCGAGCCTTTTTTCACACCCCAGTTCTGAGCTTCGACGAGGTTTCTGTCGTACCTGTTACACTCTTCACATGTTAGATCATGTCCAATAAGACAGTAATTACATCATGAAAGTATAACAAAACACCTTTCAACTTCCTTTTCTTCTCCACCAAAAGCTGCGACTGTTCTGATTGCTGACAGGACCTCATCAGCCACAGCTCCTGCCTTGGCGTAGGCCTTCAGCTCTCGTCCTGTCAGTCTGGCCACGGCCTTCAGGAACAAAGGAACAACACTCAAAAACACTGAAAGCAGTGCTGATGTTTGGCTGTAATTAAAAATGGTTATTTTCTTACCGTGGCCATCAGTCCAGCAGCTATACCAATAAGTGGGCTCACTGCTATGACCACCAGCGTCAGCTTCCAGCCACCGATGAACCCAACCATGAAGCCAAACGCAAACGTAGACAGCCTCTCAATGAAGATGGACACCTGATCAGCGATAGCATTGTTGATCTTGTTGATATCACTGACAAAGGAACAGAAAGGCTTACAGGGACAACTGTTTTTCCAACTCTCACTGTAGTTTGACCTGCAGACATGGAGCTCACTCTGAAATCCTCGTGTTCAGTTCACCCACGGAGTTGCAGTCGAACCAGCCGATCTCCATCTGCATAACCTTCCTGAAATAAGTCTTGCGGATCCTTTGAGTTTGTCTCGCAGCTGCCGACACCCAGAAGACAATCTAAATCATGACACAGAGGGATTTCTTTCATTATGTGTTGCAAACATCATCGCTCATAAGTTGTTAGTATTAAAGCAGAACATTTACCTGAAAATAACTAACCAGCAGAACACCTAATCCAATGCCGATGTAGTAATATGCAAACATGGTCATCTGGGCTTCAATATTCACCCTGCAAAGAGAATCAAACAGGTAACATCTACTCATCACATTAATAATCTGATCAACAGTAAATTAAAGACTTACCCACAGTAAACAGTGTTGTTGTCAGGAGTTTCATAGATGGAGCCATTGAGCCAGTGTATTGAGTTGTTTCTGCACTCCTTATTTGGGTCTTTAAGCTCCTGTACCTCCAGCTCATAGGCCACAAATGTGTTGGTCATCATACCGTACACCAGGAGCATGAGAGGTGCAGCCGCTCCGTGCACTAGGGCGCACAAACTGCCCACCACCATCATCGCTGTATCCTTCCAGGTGGCAAACCGAAACTTGAAGAAAATTATGAAGACAAACCTTAAATGGTAAATGGACGGTACTTATATTGCACCTTTCTACCTTATCAAGATACTAAAACGTATATTACACTATAATCTGTGTCCTCATTTACCCATTCGTACATCATTTTACTAGATCTGTACAAAGAATAATCAGGGCTTTCACATTCATACACCAATGGGACACACATTGGAGGCAATGAAGAGTTCATTGTCTTGCCCAGGGACACTTTGGCATGTGACTGCTGGTGGAATCAAACCCCCAACTCCTTCACTGGAGGACAACTGCTCTAATCATTGAGCCACAGCTGCCCAAAGACTTGTGTAAACTTGTGTTTAATTTGTGTATGAGAGATGGAGCTTGACTGCAGGCAAGTGTGCAAGTAAAGCATGCAGGGTAGCATTATGCTACAAAATAAATTCACAGATATTCTGAAAATCATCTCTTTCTGGTGACTTGTTTTACCATAACTTAAACATGTCAGCTCATCGTTGGGTGCTAGCAAATATCTCCAAATCACCCATACTGTGAGCACAGAGGCATCCCATCAAGAAACTGACTTTTACATTTTTCATTGATTAAAGAACATCTAAACATGTCCTGCTGTCCATCTGAGAAGAGCTGGTGTGGACATAGAATATAATGTCTCTAATTTATGGATACAGCAGTGACTGTGTAGAGTGTGGTTTCCATAGTACTTCTGAGTCTACAGTTACAGTCAGGTGTCTGGACTTATGTTCTTGATTTCTGCAGAAGGTTAATCAGTTCAAACTAAAAGACTGGTCATGACTCACATCAAAACAACCATCAACATCAACGAGGACCCTCATCAGTATGCATACCACGAGAACTGATCAACAGAGGATGCCATCTCCTCTGTGGTCCACACTGCGCTCAACCACCTGGAGCAGAAGGACTCCTATATCCTATATCCTCTTTTCAACACCAGATGATCTGTGTTTTGATCCTGTATGCTCCACACTGGTTTGTCGTCATTATCTGCATCGTTTTTATGTCTATATTCTGATTTACCTCATTTTGTATATTGCTTTGTGGGTTACCTGTTGTTTTGTCTGTACAGCACTTTGGTTGGCCTTGTCGCTGTTTTAAGTGCTCTATAAATAAAGTGGTATGGTATGGTATGGTATATCCATATGCTCTTTGTGGACTTCACTTCTGCTTTCAACACCATGATTCCCCAAACCCTGATGGACAAACTACTCACACTAGGACTAAGCCCCTCCATTTGCAACTGGGTACTCGACTTCTTAACAAACAGACCACAGTCAGTGAGGATCCACAACTTCTCCTCCTCCACCATAACCCTCAGCACTGGCTTCCCTCAGGGATGTGTGTTGAGCCCTCTCCTGTTTACTCTGCTCACGTATGATTGTGCACCTACTCATCCAGGCTGTCACATTGTAAAGTTTGCAGATGATACAGCGGTGGTGGGATGCATCAAAAACAATGATGAGTCCAGCTACAGGCAGGAGGTGGAACACCTGGAAAACTGGTGCAAAGAGAATAACCTTCACATCAATGTGAAGAAGACAAAGGAGATGGTCGTGGACTTCAGAAGGAACAAACACACCTACACCTCCCTGAACATAAGAGGATCTGCGATGGAAGTGGTCTCCAGCTACAAGTACTTGGGTGTGCACCTGAATGACAACCTCAGCTGGAGCAACAACACCACCAGCCTGATCAAGAAAGCTCATCAGAGACTCTTCTTCCTCAGGCGGCTGAGACGAGCTGGACTGCTCCTTCTACAGGTGGGCAGTGGAGAGCATCCTGTGCTCCAGCATCAATGTGTGGCATGGAGGCTGCACAGCTGCAGAAAGAAAAGCTTTGCAGAGAGTGGTGAAGGCTGCACAGAAGTCTGTTGGAGTCAGTCTCCCCACCATCACAGACATATTCACCTCCAGATGCAGGAAGAGGGCTACTTGCATCATGAAGGACCCCACTCACCCAGCACACACACTTTTTACCATGCTTGCCTCAGGCAGGAAGTTAAGGAGCATTAAGTGTAGAACCACTAGACTGAGGAACAGCTTCTACCCTGAGGCTGTTAGACTCATGAATCTCTAACCAGGATAATCACTGTGAAAAATCACATCATGCTGCTGCTGATCTGTTTCATGTTGCTGCTGATCTGTTTCATGGTGCTGCTGATCTGTTTCATGTTGCTGCTGATCTGTTTCATGTTGCTGTGTTCATTCATACTCATCTGCTCACACAGACTCATGTTCGTGCTGCTGTTCAACATATTGTTTTTATGCTACTAGTGCTTAGTGGATATTTAGTTGATGTTTTTCTTAGTTCATATCTTAGATCTTATTACTGTTTTTCTTTTACATTTTATTGTTGGATGTAATTGGGACCCTGCGTACATAATTTCGTTCCACCACATGTATCACATGAGATGCAAATGACAAATAAATCTCTCTGACTCTGAGTCTCTTAAACTGCAGCGATTTGCTCCATTTATTGCTTTTATTCCATTTATTTAGAGCTGAACTCACATGCAGATCACGCGTCCTTCCCCTCCCTTCTGATAGTCTTCAAGGTTCGGTTCACATGAGTAATGGTCTGAATATGTGCAACTTGGAGGAACATTTACTGTAACTCTAACTCAAAGCTGCATTGTTAGTGCAAGTTTAGAAATAGGATGACAAAACTTTTTATTTTGACTTGAATCCTCAAATTAAAGGCCAAGCATTCCTTGAAGGAATGCATCTGGCCTGTCAGAGGTTAAAACTAACATCACTTTGCAAAGTCAAGAGACGCCAAGGCACACTCCCATTAAAATTGTTTAAATGCCTTTTTTTTTTCCATGACTATGTTTTCTGCACCAGTAGAAAAAAATAGCTCTTTGAGCATTTGTTTACCTCAGGGAGTCATATAAGTTTCAAGCTGACATTAAATTATTTTAAAGAAATAGTTGTAAGTCTCCAACTGCAATCAATTTTTCATTTGCAAAACTCTTCCTCTAAATTAGGTCCAAATTATCAAAATGTCTAAACATTTTCTATTAATAATTAAGTCTTTTACGCTGATCTACTCTGTACAAAAAAGACAAAACTGAGAGCAAGAACTCAATGTTGCTAGAAAAGATAAGATATTGCTCCTTTTTTATCCAACACTGACAGCCTCACCTGTCAAAAAATGTTTTACTTGAACATTAAATTTTTTTCTTTTCTTTTTAGCTTCTGAAAAGTCTTTATTTTGTCATCTGAAGTTTGTTTTAATTAGGGTTAAATAAAATTATGAATTTACAGGTTTAGGTTTTTGTTCCACTATTTTATTTCATTCTTTCTGGAAAAAAAAAAATTATCATTTTTACAAATCTAAGTCATTTTTTCTTTATTTTCTTATTGCTAAATGATTTAATCAATAATGGAAAAAATTAAGGTGTTCTGGAAACATCCAAATGTTGAAACTAAGTATGTAACTTGTAAAATGAGAGCATATTTACCAGCTGAAAGTATCCAACACTTAGTGTATTTTCCTCTTTTTTTTCTTCTCTATAAAAACAAGCAATTTATATGTTATATGCATTAAATAAAAGCTGTAATTTTGATCCAAAAAGTGCCATGTCAAGCATCTTGATACAAACTTACCCATCCTGAACGGCTGGCGAAAAAGAAAAAAAAAGACACTTTAAAGTTGCTTAATACCTAAGACAAAAATCAAATAATTAAAGCAAATTTATATTTACCTTTTTTATCTGCACTCGGTGTAAGTTTAAACAATTTCCTCATGGTTTTCACTCAGTCTTTAACAGGTGTGCATGTACTGTGGATAAAATGCAACTCATCAATCTAATAAATATTGATTTAGAAAATATATTTTATGTCAATCACAAGTAGCGACAAAATAAAGAAAATACAATCTGCATTTACTTCTGTAATACTACCATGAACAGCTTTACAACAAAATCAGCCGTCAAACATGATAAAATAATTAACATAAGAAAACACGGATTGGTATTGATGAAGCAGAACAAAGTAAAAACCTGTGAGGGAGAAAAGTCAAATGTACAGTACCCAAATGTGTGTCCTCCAGCAAGTGTGACGCTCATCTGAGGATATTCTGTCTTATTACCAAGTTGAACTCTGCCTCCATGTTTCCATTATCTGCAGAACAATTAGACTGATAAGGTCCGTGTCAGCAATTATACATCAGCCTGGAAATCTAAAGCTAAATCCAACCACTAAACTTAGTCTGCTATTAGTTAAACCCTTTTTATACATAATAAAACTTTAAGTTGTGACCTTTGCTGACATGATGTGCTCACAACAAAAGAAGGACCTTAAGATCAGAATATGTTCTTATCAATTAAGATTGTAAAATGGGTGTAATGACCGTCGGGTCATTGATTGTCTCATATGGTGTGACAGAAGACCTCATGGGGATGTTTTGGAGATTCATTAACTTTTTAACACTATAAGTTTTGTTGTTGTTTTTGTTCTGAAAAAGTATTAAAAGGCCTTAAAACAGCAACACTTATTGTTCCAAATGAATAAATAAAAATACAACTTAACAATCACAGCAAACCAAAGCTGTTCTGTGGGGTTGCCATGTTAGACAACATGATTCAATCAGATCATGAGTGTTTGAAGACTTATCTCTTCTGATAGTGCTCGTTCTCCAACAACCAAACACTAACACGCACCAACACTTAGATTTACTTATTCGAATGTTCTCTATTTGTTCTTTAAAGGGTTTATTATTTATTTCTTACACCAGGATTTATGTATTGTGTTGTAGTTTTATTCGTCATGTCCTCATTTAAAGGTTGGTTTTAAGAGAAAAAAAAAAGTTTCGGTCACTTTAGCTCTTCATTGCAATGTTGCATCACCAAACAATTCAGCAAACTAAGAATATAAATTGAGTGAGAGTGGCAAAAAGAGGAAATGAGCACAGTTATCTAATCAAGCAGGGTTAATGCTCGTTGGTACAAGGAGTGCAGAGGCTGCTTTCAGAGTTTTTTCCTTCTTTACGACCCACAATTATTCACAGTGCAGGTGATTGATAATACAGCAGTAGTGAGGAGGCTGTAGTTCAATGAAAAGTGATTACATCATTGCATTTTTCTCATGCCAAAAGCCACACTGACAATAGATGATGTGTAAACATCACAAAAACGGTGCCAAAAATGTTCTAACTTCATATAATTCAAGATGTTATGGGGAAAAAAAGATGCCTATTTAAATGTCTCACTGAAGAGTTGAGAGTTTGGCAGCTCCATATTCAAGTCTATCCACCACCCCTCTTATGCACATGTCCCAACAATCTCAGCCTATCTAAGTCACTTAATGTGGCATGTCCCTCTGATATACTCGTTTCTAATCTCTGCCATCTCCTCCTGTCTTTTTGTTTGTGCCAAACCACCCATTACATCAGGTTTCACACCATCTTATAAACCTTTCCTGTCACTCTTGCCGATCTCCTTCTGTCACAAATCACCCTTGACGCTCGTCTCCATCCGGTCCCCGCCTGTACACTCTTCTTTGTCTCTCTTTCGCACAGTCCATGGTTTAGGCTTGGTTGATCCCAGATACTTGAGTTCATCCATAGACCTCTGCAGTTTCTCTGCTCCACCTGTCTCCCTCTCATTCACTTATACTTCACGTCTTGCTTTAACTGGCTTTCGTTTCTCTTCTCTCCAGAGCATGCCTCCATCTTATCAGACTGTCTTCCACCTGCCCACTACTTTTATTGTAGATCAAAATGCCAGCTGGAAATATGATCGTCCACAAGGACTCTTACCTGATCTCATCTCTCATCCTGTTCATCACCATTGCACACACAAATAAAATGCTTGTACAAACTGTACAGTTATCTATCTATTACATTATTAATGTTGATAACAATAGGCCCACATTAAGGTTGTAAACAGTTATATTGTGTGATATGGTAGAGCTTGGTGTTTGAGTTGGGGATGAGACTCAGTGACTAGAACAACAAATTTTGGATCAATAGCTGTAAATGTGATTGCCAAAGACATTTTTTGTGTGCTAAGTTCAAGTAACTGTGACGGTCACATTGAATTGAATTGATGGTATTTGTCGATGTTCATACAGTGATGCAGTGATCCAGTGTGTTCATCCATTTTGCTTTTACTCCCTGACATTTAATGCAGGGTGATTTGATTTAGTATTTCATTGTTTTTCATTATATTTAATGTGTTTATGCTTTTATTCATGTTGCTGTAATATGTTGTTATTAATATTTGATGCTGTGGTCTTTTTTGGTAAGCACTTTGATAACAGTTACTGTTTTAAATGTGCTATATAAATAAATGTGACTTGACTTGACTTGATTGTTTTTTTTTTATTTGAATTGTGTTGAAATCTGTCCCCGTGGTCTGTTAGATATTTTGTTAACAGAAAGATAAAACAAACAAACAAAAAATAAATCACCCAGAAGTACAGTAATTACCGGTACATATTCCCCTGATTTTAATTGTGGCAGGATATAAAAAGTACAAAATTATTATAACATTTTTAGACAACAATGGCAAAAACATTGATCATTATTATTTTAACTTTATAATAAACTATGATAT
>NC_056510.1:20201585-20207532 GCF_014905685.2 Nematolebias whitei
AATGTAAAATTTATCATACCTACCACATTATGAGTTTACAATGAAATCCATTATTTTTTTAATTGTTTATAAAACACAAGGAAACAGCTTTTTTCTAACCTAATTTCCTTTAAGAGGCATTTATGTTTAAAATATAGAAATCACCTATTTTATTTCTAAATGTATTGTTATAAGTTATACAAAAGTTTGCCTTTATTTCTCTGTAGAGAACAGAAGCGCTTTTGTTGGAACTCCATTGAAGAATCTGGGTGTGATTCAGCGCATCACCTGCAGGTGTCGCTGCGCGCGCATCCCAGCAGACATCCCGGAAGTTACGGAGAAACGGCAGCGAACTAAGCAGAGGAGAAAGAAAACAAAGTTTGTAACAATTTCTAGCAGACTGTGGGAGTTTCCACTGCAGGCTGCTCCACGACTCTGCATCCTTTACAGGAGAAAAATTAACGCACGTAAGTGGCTTTTTATTTTAACCCTAAAATAAATATTATTCATCTGTTATGAGGGTCGTACATCTGTAATTATCAATGGATGACGTATAAGTCAAAAATATTAAACATTTCATTGTAATCTTTTAGCCCTATTTATTATTATCTTACCTGGCAAGACTGTTCATATTTCCAAACAAACTAATTAAATCTTTATGTTGTTATGTTGTTGTCTAGATGTTGTTTCTTTATTTTAGTAGGCCTATATGTAATTTGGTTAATACAATTTAAAACCCTCACATCTAAATGATGATTTTTTTTTTTCTAAATAGCTGTATGCTATTTAACATTACCTGATATTTATTTATGGAACTAAGGTAATAAAACTGTTATAACAGCTTTACTGTACCTCCCCTCCTTCATTAAGAAGAAGTGAAGCACAGCCTGTTCAGACAGCTCCTGTCTCATGAACCTGCTGCAGAAGGACAGAACCACATTACAGAGCCTCCTCTCAAACCTGATGGGACACATGCTGGACGAGCTTCCTCTCATCCCGGCCACTTTAAGTTGGTTTCTGCATCCTGCTCAGCCTGTTCCACAGCGTGACCAGCTGGGTTTCCGTTTTTATAAAGGCTTAACCTTCTCTAGACTTCACTTAAAAAAAAAAAAGGTTTTCAGAAGGTATTGCTCTGCTCATGGAGTACTTTGGAGTGCCGTGCTTTAATTTCACAAGATCTACAAGGCAAGTGTGGACCTGTGTATTTTATGTTATTTTGATCCATATTTTGATCCTCGACTGATTGTCTTAACCCAAATCTCTCTACGAGACTCATTTATTTCAGCGTTTAGCTGTCTTTTGGGGAACGTTTATGCACAGTTTTATAAGGTTGGACACTTTATTCTATTATCGGTGAGTAATTTGGTTCAAAACTCTGCAATTACAAATTAAAAAGACAAAGAATTATGTGTGTTCATCCCTGAACGAGGACAATCTCTCTGCTAACCTTAAACAAAACCTCAGACGGGCAGGCTTGACTTTTATCTTCTGGACCATGCATCAATTCAAACTATTTTAATTTGTTTTTATATGATTTTATTAAACTTTCTGCTGGGGCATCTTACATCCAAGTCTCTAGCTGCCTTATTTACACATTCCTTGTTTTTGTGAAAGCTTTTAGGAGTGTGGTATTATTTGTTACACATTTTCTCATGAGAAAAAGCCACTTAACTCAATTCACACTATCCCTTACTATCAAAGCAAGTACGTTTTTCTTATTATTTAATACATTTCAGATGCACAATCATCAGAGTACACAGTTTTAAATTGCTCAACACAACCATAAAGTAGATACTGAAATTGTATTTCAATTACAATCTGTGAAGCTCAATGTTAAACTCTTCTGCCATATTTTTTATCCCTTCAAGGAGTTACTTCCTTTTCTGTTTACTCTGTTGACTGCTTATTACAGACATAGTCAAAATTCTTGTCTGGTGTAGAAATCCTTCTGTGACCCTGCCCTGGAAGTTTTCTCGCTTAGAGTCTTTAACTGGTTTGAGATGGTCGAATATTATATTCCGAAATACAACATTTTAATATAATGTTAAAAAGTCAGCAGATTGAAACTATCCTATGATAAATATATTGTTAGTTTGGATGTTAAGTAATATTTGGAAGTAAAAGAGTAATTGCTGTTTTTCTTATCTACAAGTTTTATTTGAAGATAATAACAAAGGAGGAAGTTTCCAAAGAGAATCAGTCATAATGAATTGTGCTACTGCCACATAATCATCTCTGTCATCTCAAGTTACAGAAGAGAAAAATGGATTTTATCTTATTGTTCAGATGTTTTTATAGATAAAGCACTGGTTTAGCCTTTATAGGTAAAACTTGAGTGATGGTATTAGACTTAAATACAAACAACATAATATACTGTAAACCCTTAAAGTAAATTTGAGCCAGAAGCATATATACAACAGTTTTTTTTAAACAGTACAATTTAACTCAAACCTTTTGGAAAACTTAGATTATTTGCTTTAATTTTGAGATAAGATGTTTTTCTTGAGTTAAAGCTTCACTGCTCACCAGCCAGCGGCCTCTTTTATCCTGTTTTCCTTTCACATGGAGCTAAATGTTGTGGGTGACAGGTCACTGCGGGTTTCTTCAGCACTGAGAACTGAACTCTTAAAATCTGTACGAACTGCAGATTGTTTCTACGCTGCTTGAAAAATTACGGATTCTTTAAAAAGGTGTTTGCTGAAAGACAAAAAGTTTCCGTTTTAAATAAAGTGCTCTCAACATTCTGCCTTTTGCTCTAAAGATAACTTGGTGCTTCTTCGTACATGCAGAGCTTGCTTTTCTGTTTCAGTCACACACCTGTGAGAAATGAAAGGTTTGGCGTCACCTGAGGACACAGGGAGGAGGTTCAGAACTTGCCTTTGGTGACAGTCAGTCATACGGGCCAGAAGATTCAGAATTTCAGTTTTTTATTTGGATTTCATATTTGTTATGCTTTATTTAGCTTTAAATGAGCTCAGGCGCTGAGAGACTGCATTATATAGTCTAAACTCTTTGTTTTCGTGTTTTTTTATAGCAATTTTACATTAAGAAGTGCATTATATAAATTATTTAACTACATTAGCATCACTACATTTTTACTTATAAAAAGGTTCTGCCAGTTTGGGATGCAGTTTTCTATTCAAACGTGTAGTCAGTAAAAAAAAAAAAAAGTTATGCATTGGATGTTTGTTTTTTTTTATTTGGGAGGGACTTTTTTCTTTTTTCTGCAGTTTTTTACGTCTTGTTGCACAAATCCTACATATGACTTCACTCTCAGATAAAAACTTTTTTTCAGGTTTAATGAGATCATGGTCGTGTACTTAAAATTTGTTGTCACTGCCTGAGCAGTTTGTAATTTTAAACCCTTCTTTAATAATATTATGTGAATAATGTTCCCGACCTTTGCACTGTGCAGTGTTAAAGAAAGAAAAGTTCACTGAAACATGATGATCGTATCACTTCTTTCCCTCAGGAAAATGTTGCTGTATATTCTCGGACCGGTGACTGCCTGGTTCATCTATCGCTGGTACAAAGAAAGCAAACGAGTTTCAAACATTGAGGATAAATATGTGTACATCACTGGCTGTGACTCTGGGTTCGGTAACAACTTGGCGAAGCATTTGGACAAGCTGGGCTTCCCCGTGATCGCGGGCTGTTACACAGAGAAGGGTGAAGATGAGCTGAAGAAGATCTCCTCCAAAAGGTTGACAACCGTTCCTCTGGACGTCTCCAACTCTGAGAGTGTCAAGAAAGCAGCAGATTTCATCAAGAATCTGGTTGGAGAGAAGGGTGAGTTCCTTGTACAACACAAACAATAGTCCGATTATGTAGTTGTTTTTGCTTTTATTTTTTAATTGATACAATTAGTAAGAAGTAATATGACAAGAGCACATTTACATTATAGCAGAGCCAGTTTAGTTAGTTTTTATTACCACACTGCCTGAAGCAGTTTCACTTCTAATTTATCCCATTCATGTGGGTGTTGTCTCATCTTTGGCTTTCTTTTGTTGCACTTTTTCTTTGCTGCTTCAGGTCTGTGGGCTGTTGTCAACAATGCTGGAGTTGCTTTGCCGTCTGGTCCCTCTGACTGGATCGACATAGAAGGTTACAAGTCGATGTTGGCGGTTAATCTGACCGGTGTGATTGATGTCACACTGAGCGTCCTCCAACTTATCAAGAAAACTAAAGGCAGAGTGGTAAATGTTGCCAGTGTGTTTGGGCGCATCAGCCCATTCGGTGGACCTTACTGTGTGTCCAAATATGGAGTGGAGGCCTTCAATGACAGCCTGCGGTAAGAGAAGACCTCATTTTTGTCCCCCGTCGCAAAGCGGAAAAGGACGAATTGGAAATACCCTTCATCCATCCGTCCATCCATGCATGTTGTGAGCATGATAAATTGAAATATAAGTGAGATATTGACTTACATTTTGGTGAGTGAATAGATGTAGACATAAGAAAGGTTCCTTTCAAAAATTAGGTTGCCATGTCAAACTCCAATAAGATGCCACCATATATATATATATATTTGAAAAAATTGTGAGTTGGATAACTTAAAGCATAAACAATGGGCCAACTTCTTTTATGATGTATAATTCAATCTAGGTGTTAGAACGTTTTCTTTTGAAAACTGGTTTGCCATGTCAAAATCCAAGATGGCCACCACCATCTATATGTAAACCTTGTGAGCTGGATAACTTGAAAAATAGGCAATGGGTCAGCTTCTATTTTAGTGTGTGGCTGCATCTATGTGTAAGAAAGGTTTCTTTTGAAAAACTATATATATATATACATATATATATATATATATATATATATATATATGTATATATAAATATACGTGTGTGTGGGGGTGTGTGTGTGTGTGTGGGGGGGGGGGGGGGGTGTAAGCCACCTCTATAGATTGAGGAAACTGTGCTTTCTTGTTTTATATTGCTTAAAAGTGTAGTTTCTTCAATTGATTGAGATGGCCAAAGTTTAAATTATGGGGGCCAAGGCCACCACTGGCCACCCCTTGACTCCGCCATTGCAACTGGTGGTGGATAAAATTGCTCCCTCCACTCACCAGGATTCATCCTTCTTTGTCACCTCAAAAAAAGAAAAAGAAAAACACAGTGCAACTTCTACCCATTTAAATATCTTGCACCAAAACATTAAGGTTTATTTACATTCTTTGTTCAATTCCAGTCCAAAAAAGCACTCGTCTCAAAAACTACAAGCACTCACTGTTCAAACCCTTCAGCAACGGGGGACATTGGTGTACCACTTGTTTAATTTTTGTATAATCATTAATGTAACGGGGATCTTCTTGAAGAACCAGAAACTTGTTTTGTGTTTCAGTATAAACATGAAGTCGTTTGGAGTCAAAGTTTTGTGCATTGAGCCAGGCTTCTTTAAAACTACTGTGACCGATACAGAGATGTTGAGGAACAGCTTAAAGAAGCTCTGGGACAACTTACCTCAGGACCTGAAGGATGATTATGGGTCAGATTTCTTGCAGGCATGTAAGTTACCAAATCTCAGTTACCACGTTCTAATTACAGAAAAATGCATAATTATTGTCATTTGCTTTCACAGTGTAAAATATTGAATTAAAAATTAGTATTTTATGAACAACTTGGTGGATTTAAAGGAACATTGAAAAAATAATTAGTGGATGTACTTCTACAACTGATTTGCACTTGAAGTTGATCTGAGTGAGGATTGCAACTACTGTCAATCAACCTACGCAAACACAAAAATGGCACAACAGTTGGTTTTACAGATATTTAGCTAAACTTCTGTGTAGTAGCTGAGAGTTATTCCCACCACATACAGTGTTAACAAATCACATAAGATCTTTGGCCAAAACTCTGCCATAAAAGGCAGCGAGTTCCTTCAGGAACTGCTAAGCTTTTGATTTAACATAGCATTTTATGGAAGTACAGTAGCCCCCCCCCCCCCCCCCCCCCCCCCCCCCCCCCCCCCCCCC
>NC_056510.1:20207632-20222385 GCF_014905685.2 Nematolebias whitei
CCCCCCCCCCCCCCCCCCCCCCAAAAAGGGTGAAAATCCACAAAGTAGTGACGTTATTTATTTTAGTATTTATATATATATTAAGGCTTTAGAAACCCAACATTCTAAATGTTCTAAATTCTTAAACCTACATCATTTTAACAACATACGTATCTAGCTACTAAATTTTACTCACCAGCTCTGCAGAACAGCAACGGCTCTTGGTTCTGCTCGGATCCGGTTTGACTCGGTTCACTTTCTGCAGACCTACCCTGCAGCGATGAAGCCCACAATGTTCTAAACTCTTAAACCTACTAAATTTAACAACATAATTATATGTAGCTACTAAATTTACTCACCAGCTGGCAGAACAGCAGCAGTTCGGTTCCGCTCTGACTTGGTTCCGTTTCGGCGGACCTACCCTGCTGGTTCTGGTCAGCTCTGTGGCTCAGAGTAGCAGCAGTGGGCTCCAGAGGGAACACTGGACCTATGGCTGTGCGTCCCTGCTCGGAAGTCCTGGTGGGCCGGCTACCTGCTCTTGGGTTCGCTGATGGGTCTGGAGTTCTCCAGTTCTGGTCCGGTTCCATGCAGCTCTCTGAATCCCCCTGGGCACCAAAGTCACTGTAAAGGACCTAACTTTTTCCTATCTGATCAAAACTTCCCCTCTACGTATTTCAGCAGAAGGCAACAAGACTTATGGGTGGGGCACTGTTGACTTCTGGGAAATGTAGTCCGTATAAGTGTTGATACAGTGTAGTCTTAGTGAGAGAAAACTACAAAATGGCGACGCCTGTCCAAAGTATTTTATTTTTTTCGTTAACTTTTTACTGTACAGTATCCCGTACTGTCCCAATCACGTGAGTAATATTAGAGTTGACAATCATCAAGTAGCAGGACTACTACAGGCTAAGCTCCACAAAAGTCAACAGATCAATTTCCGAAATCAGGTTCCTGACAGTAATTAGAAGAAGTCAACAAAGATGCTGAAATAAAATCTGAGGTGAGATAAAATCTCAGAGGCTGGTTTATGTGAGGATTCCAGTCTTATGCATGGCTCCTATTCTAAGTTCAAATTTGACATCATTGTTTTGGCCTCTCAGAGCTACCACGTGATCAGAGTAGGACTCATTGGTAGGTCTGTGTTTCATCACAGTGCAAAGGTTCATTTATATGTTCATATACAAAAAAAAACTTTGTGTGGTATTTTTCTTAAACCATAAGACGTTGGTCTTTGGCATGTCATTCTTTCTAGATCACGTTTAATTAACGTGTTTATATATATGTCATGATTCAATGATTTTTCTTTTAGTGTTTGACCATCTGGACCAGAGGTTTAGGAATTTTTCGGATGGGGACCTGATGAAGGTGGTCAGCTGCATGGAGCATGCCGTCTCTGCCGTTTACCCTCGCTGCCGCTACTCCCCCGGCTGGGACGCCAAGTTCTTCTGGTTGCCCATGTCCTACATGCCAACCTCTGTTTCAGACAAATTTTTCCTTAAATATTACCCCACACCCAGAATCTCCAAGCTGTAGTTTATACAGCGTCAAGAACTGGATGTTTAGATTTTTGAAGATCACTTTTGAGTGTTTCAGTTGAACAGAATAAACGTGACTCATGTCAGCTTTGCACATCAACAGGTGCATCTCAAATGATTAGAATATCGTGAAAAAGTTACTTTTTTTTGTCAATTATTTCAGAAAGTGAAACTCATATATTACATAGATTCATTACACATTTCAGGCCTTTATTTCTTATAATTTTGATGATTATAACTTACAAATAATGAAAAACCAAAACTCAGTGTTTCATAAAATGAGAATATTTTGAAGAGGTTCAATATTTTTAACTCCTGGTGTCACACCCTAATCAGCGGATTAACTCCTCGACATGAGCTACAAATGTCACATTCCTCAAGTTGAGCCACTCCTGAAGCAGAGATGTCAGAAACATCTTACCTGCTGAGGAGAAAAAGAACTAGTCCAACGTCCTCTTTTCAGTTTAAAGTAAAATTTGCATTTAATTTGGAAATCAAGGTCTCAGAGTCTGCAGGAAGAGTGGAGAGGCCCAAAATCCACGTTGCTTGAAGTCCAGTGTGAAGTTTCAACAGTCAGTGATGGTTTGGGGTCATATCCTCTGCTGGTGTTGGTTCACTGTGTTTTCTAAAGTCCACAGTCAACGCAGCATCTTTCAGGACATTTTAGAGACTTCATGAAAGCTTTATGGAGATGCTGGTTTCATTTTCCAGCAGAACTTGACACCTGCCCACACTGACAAATGTACCAAAAGCTGGCTGTGGAATATTCTCATTTTATGTGACACTGAAATTTCATTTTTTTTCATTTGTAAATCATAATCATCAAAATTACAAAAAAATAAAGACTTGAAATATGTCACTCTATGCATAATGAATCTATGTAATATAAGAGTTTCCCTTTATGAAATGACTGACAATAAAAACCATAATATTCTAATTTTAGATGCACCTGCACTGAGTTCATGTCAGATGATGAATGAATAAATTCACTAGTCTTTGCATTTTAAAACAATATACTATTTGAAACAGTGTCATTGTCACCTCTGTTAACTTGAAAATCAAGTTTTGTGACAACTTTTAAAAGAATCTGTTTAGATTCACAATTTCTGCATTTGTCAGTAATATTGAACAAAGTCTGCTGTGTAACGTTTGCTTAAAAATGTTGATTTGAGGGTAAAGGGAATACAGTCATGAACCCAGGACTTGTACACTTGTCTGGCGTATTGCACAAGCCCATACTGGTGAACATTCACCTCCTGCTCCTATATCTTTTATGGACTTTGACTCCACGGACACGCTGCATGGCTTCACCTGCAGCCAGTCAATTTGTTAGGATTGAAGGTGAGGAAGCAGCAACATCTAAGGAGCTATAACCATGGTATGTTTACGTTATTGTTAATAATTTGCATGTTCTGCTACTTGCGTTAGAGTTGATCGACACATCAAAAATACTTGTTAATTAGTGGACAGATTTATATTTGGGGTATATAATGCCATCTGCTGGTTGAGAGACAAATTTGCATGAAGGAGTTACTAAGTGGAGACTCTGGAACTTAAACTGCTTTACAGATCATCAAAACCCATATTTCACCATCAAGAATGGAGTTAAGTTGTAAAATGTCTGTTGAGGCAGCTTGTTCTCTCATGTCCTATTAGAGATGTTTGTTTTCCTCAACGTAATAGTTGCAAGTCATGAGCCGCTGCTATTTTTTGTGGGTTGTAAGCAAAAATGTTTGGGAACTACAGGTTTAAGACAACATATATTAGTTTTGTTCTGTGTGCTGGGGTTAAATATATAATGAACAAAAATATAAACACTGCAGACCATGTGTAACCACACCAGCCAAGGACCACCACATCCAGTATCTTGACCTCTGAGATCACCTGAGACCAGCCACCGGAGCAACTGCTGCAACAATCAGTTTGCATAACCAAATAATTTATGTACAAACTATCAGAAACTGTCTCAGGGAAGCTCATATGCATGCTTGTTGTCCACAGTTGGGTCTCCACCTGGCTGCAGTTTATCATTGTAATCAACTTGAATGGGCAAATGCTCATATTCAATGACATATGGCACGTTGGAGAAGTGTTCTCTTCACAGATAAATCCCGATTTTCACTGTGTAGGGCAGGTGGCAGACTGGTGCATATGGCGTGCAAGTGAGATTTGCTGATTTCAACGTTGTGAATCGAATGGCCCATGGTGGTGGTGGGGTTATGGTATGGGCAGGCGTGTGATATTGGCAATGAACAACTGGAGCTGGTGTTACAGGTGGTCTGCGGTTGTGAGGCGGGTTGGATGCCAACTGCACCCTCCTTCAAATTGCAACATCTGTGGCATTGTGCTGTGTGATCAAACTGCACATTTTAGAGTGGCCTTTTATTGTGGTCAGCCTAAAGCACACCTGTGTAATAATCATGATATTTGTGAACAATATTTGAGAGAAAATGGCCTTTTGTGTGTACATAGAAGAAGTCTTAGTTTGAGATCAGATTGTGAAAAATGGGAGCAAAAACAAAAGTGCTGTACATATTTATATTTTTGTTCAGTGTATTAAGTTTTGCACAAATGATAAGAGGTTTTTCTGAAGCCATTTAATAAATAAATTAAGTATTTTATTACTTGGAGCAATATTCACTTTATTTTCTACATGTTATTAAACAATGCGAGTGTTAAGACAAGAAACAAAACTGACACCTCGAGACTAATAATTCTGAGTAAAAATGTGTTCACAGTTTACTTTTCAGACATATTAGTCAAAAATTGCAGTGAATCTGTTTTATTCTGCTCACAACGAAAAAGTTTTACCCGTTGTTTTGTTTTGTTTTAAGAAACTAGAGCATTTTCTCAAAAGCTGCCGATGTGTAAAAACTCAATTTAAAGGCTTTTTTTTTTAATGTACAACTTTTTACTGATTCTGCTTGTGATAAATAAATGCAGCTGTAAATAAAATATACCGTTTATTCTTATAAAATTTGATGACGTGGAATAATAAACAACACTGAAGTCCTGAGTCATGCTCAATAATCCAGAATCTAAGGTTGAGTTTTGTTTCACTTGAGTTTATCAGGGTTTTAAACGTCTTCAAATCTATTCAAGTTTCTCCACTCAGGTGTCGACTGTAAGTTATTTTGCACAGATTAGCAGATTTTTCTCTTTTTGTAACCATCGTCTTGATGTTTTTTCCCCTTCAACACTTACATTAATATTTATATTTTATAAATATATTCATTTTAAAATATATATTTGTTATGATCTTCAATTTAAAGCTGCATTTGTTTTATATTTTAGGTCCCGCTATTACACCTAGCCTTTACCTGTGTTTTACTTCTGGCCATCTTTGCTGTTGTTCGCTGGTTCTTCAGAGATTCTCAGAGACTTGATGGATTCAGTCAGAAGCATGTGTTCATCACAGGCTGTGACAGCGGCTTTGGGAACCTTCTGGCCAGACAACTGGACAGAAAGGGCTTTAAGGTCATAGCAGCATGTCTCACGGAGAACGGTGCAGCAGATCTGGCTGCAGCAGCCTCCCCCAGGATGAAGACCCTCCTGCTGAATGTTACAGACAGCGCCAGCATCAGGAGCGCAGTGGAATTTGTGAGGAGGGAGGTCGGGGAGAGAGGTGAGCTGGGCGGGCAGCAGGAGGTGCACACCACTGATAGGGTGCCAGTCAGAGAGAAGCACTGGGGGAGATAAACCTGGAGCATCGTCCTCCTACTTATGTGTTCAGAACGTTTTCTGCTCCTAAAAAGAAAGGTGGAAAAATCTCACAGGTTGCAGTTTAATAACCAGAAACAGTCAAATAAATCCTCGCTGCAGTTAGATTAAAAACACTGGTTCACCTACAATACAAAGAACATACTGTATTAGTGACAGAAAAGTATTTCATTAGTATTTTGATGACTTTTACTCTAATGCATTTATTTTGTACTATCAGCAAAATGTGGTTTACGTCACAAAATGATGCTCAGCGTTACAGTATATAGTACTACAATTTTGTTGCTGGTGTCCACACAGATGTGCAGCTTACATAACATCTGCCCTTCATGCATCCATTTCTAAATCTGAATATATATATATATTTTTATCAGCTCTTCAAACTAGCTATTTCTAGATAAATAACTAGAAACAGCTATTTTTAGTGCTGTAATTGTTTTTTTATTTTTTTTTATTTTTTTATTTACATTTTTATTTTAAAATGCATGTAAATCAAAGCAGGACAACTGTAGTAAATTAGCATAACTCACATATATTCACCATTATTAGGCAATATAAAATAGCTACTGTGAGGTTTAGATGGCCAAAAATATCTAATTTTATTAAGAAACCAACGAAAATGCAGAAAACATTTAAACCAGAAGTTTTTTTTTTTTTTTTTTTTTTCTGTTGAACAACTTTTAAGGGATGCTGTTTGGGAAACATTTATATTCGACAGAGTGGCAACAGACAAATAAAACGAAGATTTTAGTATGTTACACACACGTCTCTACTCTGATAGATCACATTATAGCCAAATCCTTCCACTGTTAGATCATACATGTTGTTATTGTTGTTGCACAGGTCTGTGGGGGCTGGTGAATAACGCTGGCAGGGCAATGCCTATCGGCCCAACAGACTGGATGCAGCTGGAGGATTTCACAAAGGTCTTGGATGTGAATCTGATAGGGCTTATTGATGTGACCCTCCAGTTTCTGCCTCTGCTGAAGAAAGCCCACGGCCGAGTGGTAAACATCGCTAGTGTCCTGGGGAGACTGTCGCTGACCGGTGGAGGTTACTGTCTCTCCAAATATGGAGTGGAAGCGTTTTCTGACAGCATCAGGTAGCAAGACAAAAACAGGGTTAATGCACATGGCTGTGAAACTGATATAGACGTAATGCCACTGTCAAAAACACAAAGATGAAAATTGAACACATGCAAAAACAACAAAATGGAAAAGAGCTGAAAGGCTTACAGTGATGGTCACTGTAAAAAAAATGGTTTAAAATGAAAATAATAAATGGACCTTGTGATGGAAAAGGGGAAACGCGCAGTAAAGTCAAGCTTTTCAGTTATTTCATAAAAACTCACTGCCTCGTTTGTCTTCGCAGGAGGGATATGCACCACTTTGGTATTAAAGTGAGCATCATTGAGCCTGGTTTCTTCAAGACAAATATAACCAGCCCAGATCTAATTAGTGCTGACCTCAAGAGGCTGTGGGCACGCCTTCCTCGGGACATTAAAACCTCATATGGGGCAGCGTACCTTGAAGACTGTGAGTAGATATGCATCTTTAAAATAAAAACACGTTGTGCATTACTCAGTGAATTGTTCTTCTTTGTCAGATGTGAGAATGCAGAACTTCTCTTTGAGGATCTTGCGTAATTCAGACATTGGTAAGGTGACCAGGTGCATGGAGCATGCACTAACTGCTCGCTATCCACGCACACGTTACGGAGCAGGCTGGGACGCTAAGTTCTTCTGGATTCCTCTGTCCTACCTCCCTTCTTTTGTGGCTGATTTTATTGTCAGAGTCCTCCTTCCTTTACCTAAAGGTGGACTAAACTAAATATCAAACATATCGTACTGCATCTGTAAAATCTGTGCAACCACTTAATCACAACAAAGTAAAACGTGACAAGACTGTGTTAAAAAATAGGACATTTATTCATTTATGTCTCAGCAGCAGCAGTTTCATTCATACGGGCTTGTTCTGCACGATCACAGGCGCAGTTTGTTCTCGTGATACAAAATAAATCAGTGTGTGAAGAAGTCATTCAGTTTGTTTAGAAAAATGTCTACATCTGCGTCTTTTGAGTCTTGTGTTGCTTGTCCAAGATCTTTACGTCCAAATGCAGGCAACACATTTAAGTACGGTTTCGTACTATTTTAGTTTTGCCAGCAACAATATCAAAATCAGAATCAATATCAGCTTATGTTCCTCCTTAACGTAGACTAGAAATGACTTAAAATGTCTGTGTTTAAAATCAGATTTATTTTATTGTGCTTTAATTTGTCAGCCCTGAAATGAGGTATATTCAACATGGAGTAAAAATATCTTCAGCTGGTGGCACAAATATCAACATATTTCTCCGGTAACCTCTGATCATATACATTCAATATGCAGGTCACATTTTATACTTGTTATAGTGTGTGTTTATGTTGAAAAATTTAAATCTAGACTATGTTCTGAAAAAAAATCTTACGGCCAAAATTTACAAATATACAACATATTAACATTTCTATCAACAGCTTCAGTGCAAAGATATACATATTGTACATCATAATAAAGAAAAAAAACATTACCACAAAATTGGCATAAGAAATGTCAGAAGGCATTGCGACAGAAGACTTTTTTTCCTCCATTATATTGTTTTTATCTGTCTTTAAACAAATTACGTTTTGTACACAGGCTGCATAAAAAAAATAAATTCTGTGCAAAGTGTGTTTCTTCGATTCCCGTCCGTCAAGAGAGGGGTTATACGTCGGTGTCCTCTTTAACAAGGTTGGCCGTGTCCTTAAAACTGTCCTCGGTTGGTGAGAAGGCGCTGGGACGATCCTTCTTTGGGGGTTTGGTGGCGGGGACGAACGGAGACGGCTCCGGAGCAGAAGCGTCCCCACTGCTTCCAACAGGCTTTTCATCCTTCATCTGTAAAATAATCCAGATTGTAATCTAATTTATGTCTCTGTTTTATATTCTGTATAATAGTGTGAATGTTTATGAAGCATTCACACTATTGTGATCCAGTTTCCTTCCGTTAGTTGTTCAGAGTCTTTCTCATTCCACAATTTTTGTGCTATTTCAGCAAATCATATCAAAACGTTCAGCTCGTTCAGGAGAAGGGTGCTATGACTTTTAGTATTGGTGCAACTTTAGCTTTTTGAAATATTTAGCCTTTTCTGCCACTTTTTTTCTCATGGAAAATGAATTGAGCTAATTTAACATCCTTCAAATGTTTAGATCAGTTTACAACCTTTTACTACTTCTTTCATATTTTGTTCTGATTCAGCTTCTTTCAGCTTCCTTGTGCAAATTTGAACTTTTTTCCAGCTACTTTCAGCTGTTTTTAGCTGTTTTTTTCAGTTGTTTTATGAGCCTTTTAGATTCTTTCTGCTAACTACAACATTTGGTGCTTCTTCTAAATTATTTCTGCTAATTTCAGCTTGTTATGCTCCTTTCATATTATTTCTGCAAGTTTCAGCATTTTCTGCTATTTCAGCTACTATTTGGTTATTTTTATGCTAATTTTAGCTTTTTCAGCTAATTCCACATTTTTTTACTCATTTCAACTTTTTCTGCCTAATTAAGCAAAATTGTGCTGTTGTCATTTCCTTCTTGTAATTTAAGCTTCTTTCTGCCTTTTTAGCTACTTTTCAGCAGTTTTTTTCTTTTGCTCATTTCAGAGTTTTCCAGATAATTTCCACTTTTTTGTGCTTCTTTCAGATTCGTTCTACTAACTATAATATATTTGTGTTCTTCTAACTTCCTTTTGCTAATTTAAGCTTGTTCTACCTTTTCGGCTAACTTTTTTAGCATTTTTACGTAATTTCAGCTGTTTTCAGATAAATTCAACTTTTTGGGGTAATTTCTGCTACTTTGAGCCTAATTAACTTTGTTTAACCAATTTCATCTTGTCATGCTCCTTTCAGCTTATTTCTGATATTTTCAGCTTTTTCTGCTATTTCGGCTACTATTTAGCAGTTTTGTGCTACATTTAACTTTTTCAGCTAATTCCACATTTTTTGTCTATTTCAGCTCCTTCCAGTTCTTTTTGGTAGTTTAAGCTTATTTCTTCCTTTTCAGCTACTTTTTAGCTATTTTTAGCTAATTTCAGCTTTTTAGCTAATTTCTTAATTTTTGAGCTCATTTCTGCTTACTTAAATGTAATTCAGCAAATACGTGTTCTTTGCTGTCTTTTGTTAAGTTAGGTTTATTCTTCCATTTCATCATGTTTTAGCTAATTTCAGCTGTTTTTCAGCAAATTCTTCAGCAAGCATTCACACTGCATTTTTGCAGGAAAAGCAATATCTCTTGTTATTTTTATTTTGTTTTTTTCAAGCTCACCTCTGAGTATGAAGGGTTTTCAAATGTGGTGCTCGGCTTTAATTTTCGCTTGAACAAACTCCACTTTGACTCCTGGAAACAAACGCAGTTAGTTGGCACAGCTGAACTAGTTTGGTTTATTTACAGTAAATGTATCTGGATTCATGTGGATGAGAAGCTTTCACCTGAACAGGGTTGCTGCTAACGGAAGACGTGCTAATGATGTCCACGTTCTGATCTCCATGATATGCTGGGTTCACAAAATTATTCAGCTGATCGCCACTCACGTTAACAGTCACCTGGTCAAAAGCAAGAACAGAAAGGTGTCTGAATATCTAAAGAAAAGGAATTTTGTGCTGAAGCTGTCAGATTTAAAGGGGTGATTAATGTTCAGGTCACTGGCGTCAGAAGCAATTCAATTAAATTCAATTTATTTATATAGCGCCAAGTCACAACAGAAGTCATCTCAAGGCATTTGAAATGTGAGGGGGGAACACTGGTGTGTGTGTGGGAGGGGGTGTCCTCCCCCAGAAAATTTTTAATAAAGTAGATGCCATTTCCTGCATTCTGGTGTATTTTAACGGGCTTTTAAACATCTACGTTTATGTACATAAGTAAACACTTGATTCAATAACTATTTTAGAGAGCATGGCACAAGAAGCAGCCTGAACAACAGCTCTCCTTGTGTGAATAGAGCACACTCTGCCCACCCCCCACCCCACCCCCTGCGTCGAAAACTGCCAGAAGTAACGTAGCGCTAAGCTAGCAGCGTGCAATACAGACGCATTAGCTAAGGTACAACAGACATAGCGCTCTGCTTCGCTCACACATCCTAACCCCTCAACCCGGTTAACAACTGCCAGTACTAACGTGGCACTAAGCTAGCGTGCAAAACAGAGGTGTCTCCCCCTCGTCCCCCGTGAGCGCACTGCCAAGACAGATGACCAGACTAAACACTGCATGCGGTGTGGAGTTGTTGTAGGTAACCAGGAAAACCCGGAGCGGACTTTAAGTGGTTTGAGTATTCTCCTATTAATCAAGTGGAATGGATTTGTTCACGAAGAAATAGAAACAACGTTGTGTGAACTAGTATTTTGTGGTAAATGTGTGTGTGTGTGTGTGGGGGGGGGGGGGGGAATGAATATTTTCTAAATGTGTGTGTGAAGCAGGTGGGAAGTCCTTCAAAATCCTGTGAATATTTTGCAGACACTATTTGGTTAAAGGTTATTAAACACTACGCGGTATATTTTTTCTGTTTTTTTTTATATTTTCATCGTAAATTATTTTTATAGGACCTGGGGTAGCATGTACCAATGCAAGTTCTTTTTCCCTTAGCAGATTAATATATCCCTTTTAGTACAGCTGTCAAATTATTATCACATCCTAGAAATAAGTTTTATAAATTGTAAATCTAAACCCTAATTCTCATTGTTTCAAGAATGATCTCATCTTGGTTAAATGTTACTAGAGTTTTCATTTCAATTACATTTCCTTGAACACAGAATGGAGGTCTTATGCTCACAAAGTTTTAAAAGGATAGTTTGCATTGTTATGAGTCTGTTGAGTAGTTTTGTGTAGTCTGTAGACAGAAGTCAGAATGATGTCAGTTTGGAGAAACAAAGAGACATGCAGGACTTAAAGCTACTAGTCAGACTGAAGCCTAATGCAGAATTTATTTCATCCATAAAAACGGGTAAAAATCTAAAAAATGTCTATCTAAGAGGTTCAAGCGATCATTTTAGTGCATGCTTTACCCCATATTTGCTTTAAATAGTTAATTTCATTAAATATTTTTGCCATAATGTATTTTGCAACATGTTTTACCTGAATTAATTTTAATGGGTTTTGGACTGTGTTCCAACCCGGCCAGTCTTTATTATCATAACCGAAGATGTGTTGGCAAATAAGAAACTAATGCAAAAGTGACGACTTTTAAAAGTTTACAAGTCAAACTGCTATGAAACTTTTAAGCATTACCGTAATCTGCTCTGGAAAAACAAGCAGTATATGTTTTGTTCTTGTTCTTTATATTGTAATGTTTATTAAGAAAGAAGTCATGCAGTAAAACAAATGTATTTGTGAGTACCTGTGTGGCATGAATGACAGCAGCATCACTGGACACAGGAGGAGCAGTGGCATAAAGCGGGTTCTCAAATGTGATTGGCTGTCTCCCAGCATCAATGGCAAAATTATCATCCTATGAGGAAATCATAAAGGTGAGTTGCTTTCTGTATTTGACATTTGAATTCTGCTCATATAAGCAGTTCTGAGGGTTGTGTGAAAGATTAAAAATGAGTCAATAAGTAGCACAAATGACATTCTTTGACAAAAAGTTAGTGGGGAAAGCTGACAGGAGACTTTCAGTCACTTGAAACACCATTAACTGAACTCCTGAACTCACCATCTGCATGGCTGTGTCGATAACAGACACTCCAATGTGCGATGGCCCGAGATCCACATTATCACCAGACCGAAACATAACCCCATTCCCGGTGTCAGCCGACTTCACCAGACTGCTGAGGCTGGACAAAAACAAAACACTCCAACCTGAACTTTAATCCCAATATTCTGCTTGTGATCTTCAGGACAAATGTGGCTTGAAAAACAGGACAAGAATGAAACTGAAGGGTACCTTGGTAGTTTAGGCATGGAGGGAATGAAAGATCCTGTTCGTTTGTAATTGAGGAAAACACCGGCAGCCAAGGCTCCAGTAATCAGGATGATAATAACAGCCAGGAGAACAGCAACAGCTAAAATAATAAAAATTAAAAAAACTAATCATTCAGATGTGTACTTATTGTATATTTACAGAGAGGTGCAGATGAAGAGTAGCCTCCATTCAAGGGTGTAATATTCCAAATTTGTTTTTTTACGTTTCACATAAAAATGAAATTATGCTTCAAAACATGCAATTTGTTTTGTTAAATGCACCTTATGTTCAATATTAAAGCCTAGACGATGAAATGCATGGGCAAAAACTTTGATGCTAAAAAAAACAATTATTAATGAGCAAATTGCAGCAGATTCTTTGTTCACCTATTTATGTTTAGCTTGATAAATGCTAAGGGTTAAAAGCAGGTACTGTTTTAAAATATCCTGTCTTTAGCTGGAACAGACAGTATGAATGTGTTCATGTTGCTGACTTGCAATGAGCTGGATGACTACAAGTCATTTAAACAAGTTAAACTATAATTTATTGTTGTATTATTTGGCTGATTATTAAAGAAACGTTATTTTAACGATTTAACATTACCAAAAGCTGCTGATTCAGATTTTTTTTTTTCTGAACTACTTTTTAAGCCTAAGCTAAAGTGTAACTACATTAGGTTGGCTTTTTGTTTGCAGCAGCAAAACACACGGTTAATGACTGCTGCAAAAATCTTGCATGATTTGTTAACACTTGGAGTGGGGTATGACTCACAGCTACTACCACGCCCAAATGTAGATCAATATCTGCAAAACTAGCTGAGTTAGCACCTTCTAGTGTTTGCTAACACTGATCATCAGTAACGGTCATTTTGAATCAGACTGACTACAAAAGTTAATTTATTGTAGCTGTATAAACCCTGAATGCTTTCGTATGTTCATAAAATGTGACAAATTGTTCGTGATATTTTGCAAACGCAAGAGACAAAAGGGCACAAAAACATATTACCAGGCAAATACATGATCACCTGCTTTTTATGTCAGAAGTCAATAAGTATTGGAAAATATCATTGAGTAATATATTAAATAAGTTGTTCGCTGTACCTGTTCCAGGTGGAGCACCTCTAGATTTGCCAATCTCACAGTAGCTACCAATATAGCCGTAAGGACATCTACACAAAGTCAAGATCACACACAAAACATCATATTTAACAATAAGAACAGCTTTCTGTACATAAAAAGATTGCATATTTAATCCTCTTTTGGTAGTTGAACCAATGGCTGATGGTTGGTGATCTTTGATGTCTAATAATGAAATCTACAACTAAACTCACTTGCACTTTGGCAGACCTCCTTCATCAGTGTAGCAGGTTCCGCCATTCATGCATCTGCATGCAAGAGGCATTGGAACAGGAGGCTCAATGGCTGCAGATGCAAAAGCCGGGCATACAGACGGTCAATCACACCATAGCACAAAACAATACACAAGCAGCCAAGCACAAGTGGAGAATGGATTGATGACATCAGATGCCATGTCAGTGTTTACACAAAGCTGCAGACAGTTTGAGCAGTCCGGCTGTTGTTGATGTTTACCTGCATCACATTCTGTTGAGTCAATACTGGATGGAGGAGAGCCTTGTGGGCAGGTGCAGGTGTACCCACCAGGTCGGAGGAGGCACAGGTGACTGCACACATTCTTACAGGGGTTGGGCACTGAAAAAGAATGAGCACAAATAAAAACAGTGATAAGAGTAAATGCATTTAACCACTTGACTGTTCTAAAAAAGTGTTTTAGAAACTTATTGCAACACTTCAAATGTCAAAATCATGGAATTTACCCATTGCCTGTTCAAACACATGGAAGAAATGTGTGAGGTGAGCCAGTGTAGTGCTGTGGTTCACCTCTGGTGGCGCTGTGTCATATACAATATACTTTGTATGGAGTAGGTGGTTGGAGCATGCCCATTGCTGTCTCTCTTTATATCACCAATATACATGTTTGATTACACATGTGCTGTACATAATGATATTCTACAGTCTGTCTAATATATTGAATGAATATGAGCAACATATTTCTTCTTTCTAATCAATCATAAATGCATAGTTAAAATACACAGGGTGAGGCAGAAAGTACCTTGCTGCACCAATAGGGGGCAGTGCTGCCCTATAGGGACAATGAAGCAGGTGCTGTCACTGTGTGTTCTTCTGTTACGCAGAGGGGCCGGGGTGTAGCAGAACAGTACACTTGTTTAAATTTGTTTAGACAAAATGGAAGATCATATCTCAAAACTAAAGGATTTTTCTATACTTGATTTTCAGTTGAAACAGACGGTATTAGAGAGAGGAAGAAATAAAAAAAAAAGGCTAAATTGAAATATAAGCTTCTATTTTGGGTTCATATGTGAGCATCCAATTCCAGAGGAGTCAGTGCCTTACCTGTCACAAACCTCACCGCATATCACTGATATATATCTATCTATCTATCTATCTATCTATCTATCTATCTATCTATCTATCTATCTATCTATCTATCTATCTATCTATCTATCTATATATATATATATATATA
>NC_056510.1:20222785-20226172 GCF_014905685.2 Nematolebias whitei
GATAGATAGATAGATAGATAGATAGATAGATAGATAGATAGATAGATAGATAGATAGATAGACCCCCCACATACACACACACACACTCCTCTGTGCTCTGACCTGACTGATTGTGTCGGTGCTCCTGGTAAAGACGAACTTGTGTCAGCCAGGGGTTGATCGTAAGGACTTTGACTTTATGTCCTCGTCCAAACTTGTTTGTCTTCCACACTTCACCTTTGTCTTTTGTTGTCCAGTACACATGTCCCTCAAAGACATCCAGACTGTAGGGGTGGCCAAGATCTGGAAAAGAAAAGCATTTCCATCTTTATTTGCTTGTAGAATACTTGTTTGGATGTCTGCAGCCACACTACGTCCGTCTTCTGACCTCCTGATATAACAATCTTCCTGTCTGTGCCATCAGGCTTCATGGACTCTATGATGTTTTCTTTGGAGTCACACCAGTAGACTCTGTTTCCATTCACAAAGTCCAGAGCCAGCCCGGTCGGCCATCCCAGGTCCTCCTCCTTCACCAGCACCTCTCTGTGCTGACCATCCATCCACGCTGACTCGATCTTTGGTTTGTTTCCCCAATCTGTCCAGTACATCATCCTGCACAAAAACAATCACAACTGCCCACAAAGTCTTTTTATTAACCAACAAAAATAATGCCTTTTTACAAAAGGCTTCATACCCCAGTGATGGATTCACAACAATGGCGGCAGGCTGGTCGAGATCAGTGTGGATCAGCCACTTCCTGTAACGCCCATCCAGTTTGGCCACTTCAATACGATTGGTCCCTGAATCTGTCCAGTAAATATGTCTGTGGACAATAATTGAAAACACTGAAAATCTATGAAGAGAATTCACTGCCACCCTGCTACAAAAACATCATCATGTTCAGTTACCTGCCAACCCAGTCTACGGCGATGCCTTCAGGTTTCACAATATACCGCAGGTTCAGATTTGTCTCTTTCACCGGATTGTTGCCGTTATCATTAAATGTGGTCATGTAGGCACGTTTGATAGAGCCAAACTGGGGTCCTTGACCAAGAACTGTCCAATAAACAATACCTGCAGAACACAAAAGGTATGATAATGCAACATTGAAGGGTTTACAATCTCTGTTTGCAGTTTAAAAAAAAAAAAAAAGCAAAAGGTTTAAAGAAGAAGACGTACTGAGGCCTTCACCCTCTGGATCCCACAGGTAGTCCAAGGCTTGAATGTGCTCAGCATTGTCAACATAATCTGAGTACTGCTCAGAGGACAGATTGAAGCGGCGGATGCGAACGTTGTCCGGTAAAAGCAACACTGGAGGGTTTCCTGTACAGACATCAGTTACTGGTAAGAGTTTGCTGTTTTAAGCAGAGAAGAGAGGATTTTTTTATTTTTTTTCCAAGTTTTTACCTTGAGCGGCACACTCAGTCCCATGTGGCTCACCATAAGACAGAAAACCTTCAGAGCAGAAACACTCATAGCTGCCTTTCGTGTTCCTGCAGTCCTGAGGACACGTTCCGAACACCTCGCACTCGTTCACATCTGTCACCAGAAAGAGCAAGAAACAACACGACACAAAACATGACCAGAGTGAGCAAACTACTTCTGTACTGGTGTTTAAGGAATATGTCTTATACCTTCACATGTGTGTCGTTGTGTGTCTCTGGGTCTGTAGCCGGGTCTGCAGGAGCAGAGGAAGCCGCCTCCTGTCAGGTCTGTGCAGTTGTGTTCACACATGTTTGCACTGCACCTGTGTCCACTGTCAGAGTCTGAAACAATCAGACTAAATGTCAAATGTGGATAAAAGTTAAATATTGCAATAATAAAATTCATTTATTTTATTGCCATTATGGTGTTAAACAAATATAAAATACAACAACCCAGTGGAATACCACTTAAATGCAAGAAAAATAAAAATTGTACAATCTATTATTAAATAAATGGCTATATTCATGGCACTGTCAGAGGAGTAGAACATCTGACAGTGAAAACACAAGCGATCACTGAAACTAAATTAGAAAGTCTTATTGATTAAATAAAAACTATTCTAATTAGTGTTAATTAAATTAGCTTATACACATGAACATGGTTTTAATTTTACACCTCGTCATGAGCTGTGTCTATCTGCATCTGTGTAATCCGGCGCCATGTGAAAATAAAATAAAAATTGTGAGATGCTGCAAAGATTAAAAAGTGCTTTGCTGGTTCATCCTGTTTCTATGCAGGATAATAAAATGATCAGTGCGCTTGTTGCATTTTTCAAATTAGCACTTTGAAAGAGTTTTATAGAGGTGGACAATGAAACTTTAAGTTTATGTGACAGATAAAACATCATAGGACTTTGCAAAACATCAACCTCTATGAAAGGCATTGAAGGCAAAGTGCTCAAACTAACCCGCTGCACCAACCTGCAGGATTAAATCTGCATAAATAATCCTGGTGGATACTGGGAGCATGATCTTGGGTTAGATAAGAACCAGAAAAATGTTTTTCATTTCTAAGGATCCAACATATTTGACAAGTTTGTCCTAATTTAGTTTAGTTTAATAAATATTGTTTTAAATAGAGCACCAGTTTAGTACAAACATCTCATGTAAAAAGTATATAATTTATTTGATATATATGATAACATGGATGTAAAAAGGCAGCACGGTGGCGCAACTGGTAGAGCTGCTGCCTCTCAGCGAACAGGTCCCTGGTTCAAACCCCGGTCCAGGTGACTTCTGGGTGGAGTTTGCATGTTCTCTCCGTGCATGCGTGGGTTTTCTCCGGGTACTCCGGTTTCCTCCCACAGACCAAAAACATGCATGTTAGGCTGATTGGTAACTCTAAATTGTCCCTAGGTGTGAGTGAGAGAGTGAATGGTTGTTTGTCTCGTTTGTCTCTATGTGGCCCTGTGATGGACTTGCGACCCGTCCAGGGTGTACCCCGCCCCTCGCACAGTGATTGCTGGACATGGGCACCAGCGACCCCCGTGACCCAAAATGGAATAAACGGGTAAAGATAATGGATGGATGGATGGATGGATGGATGTAAAAAAGTATAAATGATGCTGGGATTTATAAATGACACCATGAATGGGTAAACTACAATACTTACAAGTGGAAAGTGACAAATAAGCATGATAATTATACAAATACAAAGTTATTCAATCCATAAGTTACACAAAGGTTTGTAAAGAAAAACATTACCTGGGCAAGTCACCTGACTTGAATCCGAGCAGAGTTGGATATTTAATTTCATGACAAAAGTTGCAATAAGCAGCATCCTTTTTTTTTAAATGCCAGTTTATCTCAGTAATATTATTAAATATAAATTATGATGTATTTTAAATAGAAATGTATATTTGGTTAATTTATATATATGTGTGTGTGTGTGTGTGTGTGTGTGTGTGTGTGTGTGTGTGTGTGT
>NC_056510.1:20226182-20235621 GCF_014905685.2 Nematolebias whitei
TGTGTGTGTGTGTGTGTGTGTGTGTGTGTGTGTGTGTGTGTGTGTGTTGTAGTAAGCCAGTTTAAGAGTTGCTAAACATATTTTCAGTTTATTTAGTCTTAACTTTTCTTTGTGGTTTTCTTGCGTAGATGTTTTGTAGTTATTCTCACTTACGGCAGCCCAGCTCATCCGACCCGTCTCCACAGTCATCATAATCATCGCAGGCGTACTGAAGAGGGATGCACTGCCCGTTACTGCATTTATACTCCTCGTCTGTACAAGGTCCGTGCGTGGGGTTTTGACCTGGGGGGAGACAACAAATCAGCTGAGGAGAAGATGCAGAATTATCTACCTGTTCTGTTCTAAATCCATTTACACAAAAAGAGCATCAGTGACTACAGCGATCTTGCAACTGTACTCACAGTTTTCCTGTTTTTCATCCGAGCCGTCACCACAGTCATCAACAGAGTTGCACAGCTCGTGGCTGTAGATGCAGCGGTTATTGTCGCATCGGAAACGAAACGGAGCCTCGCACTCGATGTCCACTGAGGATGAACAGAATCAGAAAGCCTGAAGTAAATCTTAATATGCGGTCCTGTAACTGTGTAATGTGATTTAGGAGCGTAAAGAAGCAACTATCTTTGTGTGTGTGCATGTTTATTTCTCACAGCAGAGGTGCAGCTCCTCGTCTGAGTCGTCTCCACAGTCGTCGTCTCCGTCACATTTCCAGTGGGGCTGGACACAAATGTGGTTCTTGCATTCAAACAGGAAGGGTGGGCAGTATGTGCCGTTGGGAAAGCGGGTTGCTAGAAAACAAAACAGGTGGGGTATCTTTCAGTGATATGTTTAAAAATCACCATCACCTGTGAGTTTAGTTGGATTTTATTCTTAAATTTCTTGAACAGAAGTTAAGTTATGTTCACTTTTCCATATTGTATTTGTTTTTGCCTTGGTCTCTTTGTGTCTTTATATTTCCTGTAAAGCTTTTGGCTTACTTAATATCGTCTTCATTTTCTGTTTTAATTTTTATTTTACACAGAATCCCTTTGTTAAATGCAGTCACACTAGCTCTGGATTCTGGTACTGCCTTTTGCTCATTGTTCATTTGTCATTAGTTCATCTATATTTTTCCTGGAGGAATTCATCACTGTCAGACCATTATGTTCATCACACCTTGTGCTTTATTACTGATCCATCGTGTGGATTTGATTTTCTTCACATTATGTGCTTCTGCAGTACTTTATATTTATTTTCGGAGTAACAAAGGCACGTCAAGTTTTTTGTAATTTTGTCTGCTTTAAGTAAATGATAAATGGACTGTACTTACATAGTGCTTTTCTATCTTATCAAGATACTCAAAGCGCTTTACATTACAATCTGTGCCCTCAAACCAATGCAGTCGTGTTCCTGTTTTTAGTTTTCTACATCGCTTTACATTCTAGCTTTTTTTGTTTCGTGTTTTTAATACCATTTTCTTTCATTTATTCTTCTCAATTCATATGCTTTCTTTTATGTTGTCGTCTTTGTTATCTAGTGTTGTCATCATTCTTTGCTAAAAAACAGGTATCTCTTGTGAATGAGTCCCTGAGGCTCAAAGAGACTAACCTGTTTAAATAAAAGTTAAATTTACTCATTCATACAATGGCACTCTACTATATCTCTACAAAGCTAATTGAACAAATATTTCTAAAAAGACTTATCAGTGCTTTATCACATTGATGGGACACACATTGAAGGCAATGAGGGGTTCATTGTCTTGCTCGTGGACACTTTGACATGTGACTGTTGGTGGATTTGAACCCCCAACTCTTGCACTGGGCGATGACTGCTCTAACCACTTAGCCACAGCCACCCAAGTGATCCTTAAGTGATCCTCAACTCATTATACAACCAAACTCATAAAAGCAAAATCTTTACTATATTTAACAATTTTCAATCAGGTCATCTGGACAGTTTCTTTTTTTGTGTTGAAACCTGGATTATTGAGCATGGACTTTGTTGGTTTTGAACCAGTTTGACATGACTGTCGACGAGGAAGAGGGCCGGCACTGGAGGAGTGGGCGTGTCAAATACACCATCTTAGCACCAACATAACTAGTTTGTTTCACTTTGGAGTAAGCTGTTTGGGGGAAGAATCAGTTTTGTGTTGTGTGTTTCCTTGACTGATGAAGCCTTCTGGATGGAAGGTGAAACGTTTCAACACACAAAAAAAAGAAATTGTCCAGATGACCTGACTGAAAATTGTTGGATTGTATACCTGGATTATTGAGCATGGACTTTGTTGGTTTACTGTATTTAGTTCTTATACCAAGTTATGAGCAGCATGATGGCTCAGTGGTTAGCACTATTGCTTCACAGCAAGAAGGTTGTGTGTTCAATCCCCAGTTGAACCTGAGGTCCCTCTGTGTGGAGTTTGCATGTTCTTCTCGTGCTTGTGTTGGTTTTCTCCGGATACTCCGGTTTCCTCCCACAGACCAAAAACATGCATGTTAGGCTGCCTTCAGGCCCAGGCCTCCCTTGCAAAAGAGATCTGTGATCTCAGTGTGATTTGTCTGGTTAAATAAAGGTTAATAAATAAATGAGCAGTGCAGTGACACTCACGACATGACGTCTCATCCGTGTAGTCCAAACAATCAGCACTGCCATCGCATTTGAAACGTTCAGCGATACAGTGCCCGCTCCCACACTGGAAGTAGCCAGGGTGACAAGTGCGCAGCTCTGCAGCACAAAACATAACATAATGAAAATCTATGTAAAATATCAGAGACAAATTAAAAACAATCCAAATTTTATGATCTTCCTAAACTGCTTTCAGGTTCTACAGCAGCCATCTGTCTTGTCTTCAGTGTACAGTAGACATTTTTGTTTGTAGACTGAGTAATCTGGTTTTCAATAACTAACTGTTGGTGGTCCCGTCTGTCTGCGCCTCAGACTTGGAAGTTTTATTGCTTCTTTGTTTAGTGCAGCTCCTCCATCATTCACGAACGGTCCAGAACCCGAGCCAAAACAAAGAGCCTCCACTTACCGCAGTCCCTTTCATCCGAGTTGTCCTCACAGTCGTTGTCATGGTCACAGACCCAACGGTCGGGAATGCAGCGCAGATTGTCACAACGAAACTCACTCTCAGTGCACGAGCGTGGCGCTGGGAGAAAACACGGAAACAAAATAAAGCAAACGCAGAACTTTTGGTTTTAAATTCTTATAATAAAGTCACGTTGCTTACAAGAATGCAGACGTTTTTGTTGTCCCTTTTCTTATCATCTTACTCTGACTTTTTGAGCATTTATTTATTGTTCAAACGAAACAACAAGATAATGTGAGAAGCAACTCGTCCACACTGAAATCGTAAATGTGCTCGTTTCAAATGTACTTGTCCTCAGCAGTGCAGCGCACTCGGGAGCTGCGCCTCCTTATACTCCAAGCCTTTTCCTTTGAAAAGCTCCATTAAACTTATTGGCTGCCATGTTTAGATTCTCCAGAGCAAAGGGTGACTGACTCCTTCACTCCCTTTTTCTGACACATCGAGGACAGACTGTTTTTCCAGGCGCTGATAACACTACCTCTCCCACCACCGCACTCAGCACGAGTCTCAGAAATCCACATCAAATGTCAGACCAAACAATAGCAGAACTATTTTCTGCCACTCCTGGCTTCTTAACTATAGCAATATCCAATTAAATACTGGTTTGATACAATGAAACATACTGAAATACAGTTTGATGTGTGTGTTTGAGGTAATATCACTCACTGCAGCTGCGTTCATCGGAGTTATCCCCACAGTCATCGTCGCCATCGCACTTCCATCTCAGCGGGATGCAGCGATGGTTGTCGCAGCGGAAATCTCCAGTTGGATCACAGCTCACTTCATCTAGATAAACAATGAACTTATGAAGGCTGCTTTAGGTCATTTCCTCTCATCAAATAAATAAAACTGCAGTTAATTCAACCATTTATCTAGATACTTTTATAGCTCTTCAACATGTGCAGATTTTATGTTAAACAGATGTTGCGTTCTAGAAAAGGCTGTTTTAGCTAATAAAGTTTGGCATCATTGTAAAATTGTTAATTAAACAAAAAAAGTATAGGGCATGAGCTAAACAAACATTCCTGAAGTTACTCTACACATTTGAGCTCTTTCTTCAGGGGGAGCTAAACTGTGATACAGTATGAACATCGGGCATCCCTGACTCCATCAATAGATTTGAATGAAATTTAATCCAAAAACTGGAAATTTTACTTGTGAGATTAATAGTAGAAGAAGGTAAAAAGTATGTGATTAATAGACTACTTGAAATAATCCTACAGTGTAATTGTTACTTATACACCATAATGTTCAATTCATACTAAAAATGCTTCTCTTACACAAAAATCCCTTCATTCTTCACACTTGTTTTATGATGCTTAGGGCGGTGTGGGCTATTCCAGCTGACACTGAACTAAAGGGCAGACTGAGAACTGACCTTATCAGCCAAAAGGCTAACAACCATACAGTACACCCATATTTCAAAATCTGATAAATTAACAGGATTATCTCTTGACTGAAAAGAACATGGAGCACAACAGAGAAATCACGAAAAACCTTCCACCACCCCCCACCAAAAAAAATAAATAAAAAGAGAAGAAGGTAGCCAATGTGCAAACTAAAGATCAATTTAGTTGGTGACCATCCTTATCACAGTTTTGTGCAAATGTAAACAAAATTTATGGAACAAAAATAAAATTTACAAAAGCCTAAATTAATATGCACAAATAATAGGGGACTATTATATATCAAGTGCCATGCATTCCTCCTGACTCTCATTACCCTTGATTCGCATACTTTATGTAGATGTTAGTGACTGACGTGGTAATGTTCAAAAACAGTGTGGTGTTCATGATCACAGAGCAGAAACAGTGATGTGGGACTGATATTGTCATTGCAGGATTTCAGTAACATTTCATGTTTAATATCATGAAGCTCTATGGATCACCTGATTTTTATCAAACACTTCTGACAGTACAATTCATTGCAGATTCATTCACTGCTAACTCCATCTTCCCCCCTTTTTTAAACAAATTTATAGATTTAGGTTAAAAACACCAACAACTTTACTCATTACATCAGGCAGTTAAAGGTAAAACATATGCTAATTAATTTGGGGGTAATTTTATGAACGCGCACAATAAGGCTGTCATTAACCAGGAAATGTCCAGGCTTCTAATATTATTTCAAGTGTCTCTTTGAAATAAAAGACCTGGTGTTTTTTAAATTAAAAAGCAAAGGTCATAAAGGGAGGAGAGCAGGCTGCCACAGACAGATGTGTGAGCTCTGCTCATGCCAGTATCCTGCATGTCTGAAGAGGATAAGGCTGCGGGAGATGAGAACCACAGAAAGCAGAGGAGTGCAGCAGAGCTGGTCTGAGCTGTCTCTACCACTTGGTGCTGGGGGGTCAAAGATAGCACAGTGTTCACTAGTCCTGCCCTCCTTCACCCTCCACCTGGCCCATCTTCTGCATTCTTACAAGAAGATTAGCACAGATCTCCCCTCCTGCACAGGCATGGCACTAATGGAGCGAGGGCTTGAGATAAGAGAGGCTGCGACCGAGTGAGTTTGAATCAAAGTGCAAAGAGACTTCTGCGAACCCTGCCCCCACGCAAGGACAGAGCAACATTGTGCACAACGTATACACACGTATGCTGACTCATACCAACGAACAGCTCATAAATCTGTGGTGCTCCCAGGGAAAGGTAAATCTTGGGGGAGGGTGACTGGTGAGGCGCTCTCCATCAGCACCTCCCAGCACCAAAGTTACACGGGAGTCTGAAATGTTGGCTAATTGCTTTTCATTCACCCCTAAAGAATTCTCTAGAGTTAGATCAATGAAAATCCACCAAGCACAAAGTGAAAATAACTGCTCGACTGTGCACAAGACTCACGGCAGCTCTGCTCGTCGCTGTCGTCTCGGCAGTCGTTGTGACCGTTGCAAACAGACCACAGAGGCACACAGCGGTAGTTGGTCTTGCAGTCAAATTCTGTGTGGTTGTCACATCGATATGTTGGCCCCACTGTAGAAAAAGAACAATAAGCAGGACCAATTACCAAAAACAAACATCAAAAAGTTTTTATTTATTTATTTATTTTTTTCAATAAGGCAACAGCTTTGGTTCAATATCTCCTTTTGAAATTTATAGAATCTGAGCCAAAAGTTTACAGATGATTATTAAAGCCACAAAAGATGCTTCAGATTACTCACTGCATTCCTCTAGTGGTTCATCTGAATTGTCACCACAATCATTATCAACGTCACATTTCCAGCTCTGCGGGATGCAGCGCCCGTTGCGGCACCTGAACTGTCCAGGGTGACAAGTCCGTGTGGAGCAGTGGGCAGGGTCTTCGTCAGACTGATCACCACAGTCATCCTCGCCATCGCACTGCCATGGCTCAGGGATGCACCGTTTATTCGCACACTGCCACTGATGGCTTTCACATTGGTGTGTAGCTAAAAACAAAGTCGGGTGATTCAGTTGACAGATTTGAACATGAAAAACATAAAAACGTGTTCAGTATGATAACGTGAAGCCCTGATAAACACATTGCAAATATATAAACCCACCACACAGAACAGCATCTTCATCCGAACCATCAGGACAGTCCCGGTTGCTGTTACAAAGGAAATGTGAACTGGTGCAGTTCCCATCGTTGCACTGAAATTGGCCAAGTCTGCAGTGGCGAGTCGGGCAAGTGGAGGGCTCATCTGAGCCGTCTCTGCAGTCCCGCTGGCCATCGCACTTCCACCAGACAGGAATACAACTGTTGATGCAAAGCAGAATGATCAACTCGTGTTAATGTCCATCAGCATTTTGAACAACACAAACCAAACAAACTCTCTTTAAAAGGCTTGATTACAGTATTCACAGAGAAAATAAATCCTAACAAACCGTTCATTGTTTGCACATCTGTACTGGGTGCTGGTGCACATGGGAAGGCATCGGGTCACACCTCCCATTTGAACAGTCAGGAAATGGTCGGGGCACTCACAGGTGTGTTCGCTCCCCCCATGACGGATTAGGCACAGGTGTGAGCAGCCCCCATTGTTCAGAGCACAGGGATTGTTTACTATGACAGGAAGAGACACACACACACATATCAGTTTACCACAGTTGGTCAAGTGTGTGTCTTGTGAAGACTCTTTAAAATGTTCAACTTACCAATGGGCTGCCTGTAAGGATGGCATACATGGATGTCAAACGGTCTGTGCGTGGTGTTAACTAGAACTTCACGACCAGAGCCGTCATATTTGTTGCCTTTCTCCACTGTGCGTGTGTTCCAGTCAGTCCAGTATACAAAATCCTCAAACACAGTCAGTGCAAATGGATGGGGTAAATTCCCATCATACACTGTGTGTCTGTGCTGACCGTTCAAGTCAGAGAATCTGAGAAAGAGAATATCATTCTAAAGGTTAGAGATCTTTGTCTTTGTCACGCAAATGAAGTAAATGTGTTCACCTCCTAATGAACTTACTCAATGTAGTTGAGGTGGGCGTCTGACCAGTAGAGTTTGTCGTTTGTGTAGTCGATCGTGATACCGTTGGGCCACTCGAGCTTTGTGGTGATGATCGCTGTTTTGTTGGTTCCATCCATTCCAGCTCGACCAATAAAAGCTTTATCTCCCCAGTCTGTCCAGTAGACAAATCTGACAGGGAGTCAAAGAAAATCTATTTAGGACTGCTGTACATTAGTCTCAATGTTGGCCGTCAATGAATAAAAATAGATCAACTTTAAAACCATTTCAGTCATTATGAACCCACATGTGATTGATAAAACCTTCAGTTTTAGATCATCCTGATAAAATGTTTAAAATGAAAAAAAAAAAAAAACCTACTTTTAAAGAACTTCTATGTTCATGCTTAACCAGTTTAAACATAATATGCCAATGACCATAACTCATTATGACAAATGCAAGTGTTTTTTTTTACACTTTTTGCGTCGTTGTTTAGTTTTTGCTTTCAGAATTGTTACACAACTAAAAACAGCAAAACCTTTTTACATAATGTAAAGAAACAAACTACTAGAACACACATATATATTGGCGTTTTTCAATAAACAGAGGATTTTTTTTTTTAAATAACTGAATATTTTTTTGTGTTTAAAAGCCACTAATGTATATATTATTATTGTTTTAAATAAATAAATATGTTTGAGTGATAAAAGAAAACCCAAAGTATGCGTTACTATAACGTGCAAATTCCTCACCCATATTTGGGATGCAGAACAATTCCTCTTGGGTTTTCAAAGCAGAAAGTGTTGTTGGCATCAACGCAGTGTTCAGCCAGTTTCCTGACAAAGCGACCATCTAGTTCAGACACTTTGAGACAATCCAAAAAACTGTCCACCCAGTACAGCTTCCTGGCTACCCAGTCAACCGCAAGGCCCTCCCCGTGCAGAACTCCATTAACCACAACCTCCCTGTTACTGCCGTTGAACGACATCCTTTCTATCACTCTACGGTTTACATCAACCCAATAGAGTCGCTTGTCAACGCGATCGAAGTCCAGCGCGACCACGCTGGTCAGGCCCTGAAGAATGAGGGAGTAGGCCTGCCCATTTGTCGACAGGTTCCTGAGATAATAGCGGTTGCTGAAGATGAGATAAGGCGAGATGTTGCTGTTCTGACGGCAGCT
Source organism: Nematolebias whitei (assembly GCF_014905685.2). Lineage (NCBI taxonomy): Eukaryota > Metazoa > Chordata > Actinopteri > Cyprinodontiformes > Rivulidae > Nematolebias > Nematolebias whitei. The sequence goes on from NC_056510.1 coordinate 20,234,822, forward strand.
GTGTCCGTCTGGCTCTCGGAGGAATCCTGGAGAGCACTTGCACATGTAGGATCCGACAGTGTTTTCGCAGATCTGACTGCACACGCTCGGTGTCTCTGCACACTCGTTGATATCATCGCATGTTTTCCTGTCAGACATGAGACGGTAGCCGGGACGGCAGGTGCAAATGAAGCTGGTGGGCGTGTCAGTGCAGTTGTGATCGCAGTGGTGAATGAACGGGTCCGTGCATTCATTAATACCTACGTTAGAGAAGAGGAAAAATGTCATGAAAATGTGATGCGTTTTACAAACAGCTGTTGCTTGATTACAATTTGTGGCTGTCATTTTTGTTTTTACAATTCCAGAATGCAGATTTTCCACTGGATGGAGCATAAACTGTTATAAATAAAAAAGTCTTTTTTTAAAGAAAGAGAAGAAAGAAGAATAAATAAATAATAAAAAAGAAGAAGATAAGACGAGAGACCACCATGACAAAACAACATGCACAGCACAATGCCACCCACAATATCACCATGAAACATTCGACATCGCACAATGAATCATCTAGCTTCCGCCACTACCCAACCTAGCGTGCATCTGTCAAAGCACCTGAATCCAAACACCCGCGCAAGCACGCCCACCACCACCAGATTTCTCCATTTCTCTTTTTAAAAAAAAAATAAAAAAAAATAATAATAAAAAAAAAAAATTAAAAAAAATTGAGCGATGATGATAAGTTCATTGAAACACTTCACAATGTTTCTACACTTAAACTGAGCTCACAAAAAAAAAAAAAAAAAAAAAAAAAAAAAAAAAAAAAA
>NC_056510.1:20235721-20256349 GCF_014905685.2 Nematolebias whitei
AGAACAGAAAAAAAAAAAAAAAAAAAAAAAAAAAAAAAAAAAAAAAAGTCTTACAACAGAAATAAACTCCAGCCACAGATTTCTGATTTATTGCTTAAATCTTTTCACACTCACCGCATCCTTTCTCATCACTGTTGTCGGAGCAGTCATCATTCCTGTCGCACACTTTGCTCAGCGAAATACAGTGTCCATTTTCACACCTGAACTCTCCAGGGGGGCAGGTGGGAGCTGGAGTACGACACATGTGATCAAGCTCATCAGACTCGTCCCCACAGTCGTTGTCGCCGTCGCAGACAAAGTCACGTGACACGCAGCGGCCGTTCTGGCAGGTGAACTGGTGTGACTGACAGGGCTGGTAGGTGCAGCCCTGCTCATCACTGCTGTCTCCACAGTCATTGCGACGATCACACCTTTTAAAGAGTGCAAATAATTAACTGCAATTTTCCACAAATAGTCATTACAAATGTAGTCTCTAATATTTTATATCTAACCTGTAGGAGCTGCGTATGCAGAGACCATTACTACAGGTGAACTCATTGATGCCACAGGATCTGTGCGTACAGTTCTGATGCTCATCAAATGCGTCTGCGCAGTCTGCATCTCCATCACAAACCCAGTCACGTGGAATACATTTCCGCTGAGGCGGTCGGTTGTTCACACAAGTGAACTCTGCACTTGAGCACGTACGATTGGCTGAGAACACAATTTGATCAGACACGAGGATTTACAAGAAGTTAAATAATGTTGGTGACATATTTTGGAAATCCAAACATTCCAAACTGTATTTCAACCCACACAGCCGTGACTGTACTGTTTGAAGTGAGCCTCCTACTGAGGCTCAAGCAGTGCTAAAGTCTTTAGCTTTAGGCCTCTTATTTTTGGAGCACACACTGGTGAGATATAGGAATCTTGATCCACCCTGAGCCAGAAACCCAGAGCAAGGAGACATGCACAAAGTAACGACTGAGGCAGGAGAAATCAGGAATGTCAGCTCCTTGAATTGGACAAACTTCTGCAAGAGACTAAGATGCTGGGCACTGGCCGCCCTACAACACTCCCCCAGTGGCGTGTCAAAATCCTGAATACAAAAAGCATGCCGGGAGCTGGGGGTGCCAAAGTCAGGAAAATATGGAGAACAAGAGCAAAGGAAATGAGAGCATGAAGAAATAATAGAATACAGAGGAAAGACAGGTAAAGTAACAGTGCATACCACAGTTGTGCCTCTGGTCTTCATCGCTCATGTCACCACAGTCATTGTCCCCATCACAAATCCACGATGAGGCGATGCACCTGCCGTCATCACAGCGGAACTGATCTGTGTTGCAGGTTCTGGCCATCAAGGCTGCAGCGACAAAACAATCCCATTTGGATAGCACATCTAACTAGCTGCGACTGTAAAACTCAACAAATCTTAACAAATTGTCATCCACTCTTTAATTACGACATATACATTTCTGTTTGCAATGGCCATTTATTTTTACTTCCCCCACGGCCTTTCAACTTACAAAGAAGGCACAATACAACAATGGCAAAGCTTTCAAAATAGTCATGGCAACTCCACATTCCCATGCATGGCGAGCTATCTAAACAAAAGCCAAAGTGAAAGCTCTGTAACCCCTGGCGGATAAAGAGGGGGGGAGGTGCTGTTTGTCTGCGGACATTGAGGGGCGTCACCACAGAGGAATGCAGCCCACAATAGGAGGCCTGGCTGACCACATCATCAACAAAGAAATACACCACTGACTCATACTCTTCACTACATCACTCACAGGAGTGTCTCACACAATACAGATGCAGACTGCCTGAAAGACACGACACACAATAACCAAGCAGCTGATAAAGAGGTGGAGGCTGCAGCACAAAGCTAAAAGGCTCATTTTGGATGCGAGAGTTGACCGACACTCACTGCAGGAGTGGGGTTCATCAGAGCCATCAGAGCAGTCGGACCCTCCATCACAGTACCAGTGGGCGGGGATGCAGCGGCCACTGGAGCAACGAAATTCACTCTGGGAGCAAGTGGATGTAGCTATGTGGAAAAAGCAGACAAGAATAAAGTCACTTAGAGGATATGATCAATTACATTTTACTTTCTGGGAACTGAGCAGCAAGAAGATGCTTTGCCGTATTTACAATGTTCAAAGTGAAATCTTGCTAAACGTATTAAAAGTTTGGCATTACAAGGATTTAAACATCTCAATATTATTATTTTTAAAAGGTTAAGAATGGATTACTGTATTCTAAAATATTTGCAAAATGACTGACACACAAAAAACATTTTTTAACACAATATCTTGTTTTACAGTGTGAACAAAACATGTTCATTATGAAAATATTAGCAAAAGAAAACTATACTGTAATGGATGGCTTATACAGATAGTACAAGAAACTATACAAAGCAGTGCCTAAATATATTTAAAAATGATAACGACAGTGTAAAATTCTCCCAGGTATTGACACTATTTGTAATATTGAATTTCTTGTTTATTTGCTCACACAGTTCACTATTGACGATTATATGTGTGTATGCGCATGTCAAAAATGTATATTATCTTACTGGTAAATTTTGATTAAATTCTGTGACATTGCTTTATTTTTGGTGGATTTTTGTGTGTAGGCAGCAATATAAATGGCACACTCAAAAACAAAAGTACACTGTATTGTATATTGCAAAGTATATTGTATTGTGTATTTTATTTGTCTTTTATACTGAATATTGTATGTATTTGATCTCATTTAACATATTTGAATCATACATCTTATTGTACATGTTACAACATAACATAGAAAATTTTGTAAAGTATATATAAATTAAAAACAAGTGATGTTTTTACATGTAGGTTGTTTTCAATTAGTGATTTGACTTTAACATGTAATCCCAACATTAATTATTGCTTCTATTTTAAATTACCCAAGTAAAAATAAGTCACCAGAGGAAAACAAAGCAAAGTATACAGAGCCATACATTTACTAATACCGCACTAAGATTGGAGGAGTTGAACAAGAAATAATAAGAATGAGAATTTGAATTGGTACAGAAAACATGCAAGTCTTGAAACTGGTGAACTCACCACAGTGTGTTGGGCTCTCATCGCTCATATCCCCACAGTCGTTGTCTCCATCACACAGGTATGAACGCGGGATACAGATATTTGTAGACTGACATTTTGTTTGCTCTGGCTGACAGGTTCTCTCCGCTGGAATAACCGCAGGTTTAAACACATTTACTACAAAAATTAAAAAATAGACACTCAACCTCTTTTTGATTTTTTTGGCCATACTCACGGCAGTTCTGCTCATCGGAGGTCCCATTGTCATAGCAGTTGTTAATGCCATTGCAAACATAGTCCTTTGCGATGCAACGCCCATTGTTACAGGTGAACTCTGAGTTGGGGTCACAGGGTCTGAAGAGGCAGCCCACTTCATCACTATTGTCTCCACAATCATCATAATGGTCACAGCGGTAGTGGTAGGGAACACATCTCCCATTACCACAAGTAAACACTGTGGGCTCACAGGTGTGGAAGGCTGTCAGAATCAAGAACAGGTCAGAGATAAGACCAGTAGGACAAGTTTAAGAGAAATGAATACATTAACATTCACATTCACAATCTTATTTTACCTGACAAGGCAATAAAGGATGACAGCAACTGTGGGACTGCATGCAAAAACAGGTGCATTGATTTGTGTTAGTGTTTATTTCTGTTATTTATGAGGGAGTAGCATGTCACTAGAAATTCAATCAATAAGTGTAAAAATACACACCAGCATAGCTGAAGATTGGGTTAGGTCCTTAAAAAGGAATTTGTTAAGGAGAACAAGAAACATCGTTTGTTAGTAGTGAAGGTAAAAGGGAGACAAAAGTTGATTTCTGATTAAGACACGGAGGGTAACTAGAGATTGGTTAAAAAATAGAGAATGAGGAATTGAAAATCAGAAATATCAGTAATTTAGATTATTTTAAGAGCTGCCTACCACAGACTCTTTCCAACTCATCACTGCCATCTGCACAGTCATTGTCATTGTCGCATATCCATTGGGCTCGAATGCAGCGGCCGTTCATACAGGTGAACTGGCCTGGCTGGCAGCGAGTCCCATTGTCAGGGATGCAATACTTATTGTCAGCTAAATACCAGCGACCCTCTGCTGGACACTGACACTCAGCTCCATTTGGTCCTAAACAAATTATATAACATAAAATTATGCAGCGTTGAATTAGAAAATCTATTTTCTTCACTCAGAACAAATTATCAGCTTGTACCTGGTGTGCAGATGTGGCTGCAACCTCCATTGAACTGCTGGCAGGGACTATCACACTGCTGCTGCTTCCTGCTGGCCAAAACATGGATGTCCATTGGTCGAGATGGAAGGTTCTGAATCATAACCCTTAGGCCAGAGCCATCATGCTTATTAGCCCGATAGATACTGAGGGTATTCCAGTCAGTCCAATAAATAAATTGACCAAACATGGTCATTGCAAATGGGTAAATGGCTGTGCTGACAATGACTTCACGGTTGGATCCCGTAAGAGAGGACCGCTCAATCTTCTGTCTAATGACAAAGAAAATTATGTCAATGACAAGGTTTTAAAGTAACAAAATAACATAACAAATATAAAAAACAAACAGAGAGGTATTTTTCAGATCTTACAAGCTGGCATCTGCCCAATAAAGCCTCTCATCCTCATAGTCCAGAGTCAGACCATTTGGCCACACCAGACTGCTATTCACAATCTCAGTTCGAAAGTTTCCACCCAATGTGGCTCGCTCAATTTTTGCATGGATTCCCCAATCTGTCCAATACATGTATCTGTGTAGAGGGGGAAAAACTTAAGCATGTCTTGTTTAAACTCAAAAAGAGGTATACCATGCAGTTCATACCCTCGGCAGGGATCCAACATGATGGCCCTTGGTCTGGAGACATGTGCAATTATAGTTCTTTGAGCGCCATCCACAGACATAGAACTGATGCTTTGGTTTACAAAGTCACTGTAGTAAATACGTTTGTTTATCCAGTCATAGGCAACTCCATCAGGAGCCCCAAGATCTGTTAAACCATTAAAAAAACATGTAATTTATACAACTAAGACAGTTAAACTATTAATTGAACTGCAGAAGTGTTTTCTTACCTGAAGCCACAACAACAGGAGGTGAAGTGGGAAAGGGCAAGCTGATGTAGCTGATCTTGCTTGCTCCTGCTCCTGAGCTTTGTGTGAAGTATACCCTATTGTCTACAAGGTCAAAATCCAGGGCCACTGATGTACGAGGCACGTTGACAACAGGAAAGGGTACTGCATGGTCCTCAGGATCAAGTCGCAAGCTGCGCACTGTGCTCTCAGTCGTGTAGATGAGGTAATCATCCTTTGACATCTCACAGCTCTCTTTATCTTCTGCGAGATCCCCAAAAGCACAGCTGCACTTTTTATTCTGCATGCCTGTGCTAGAGCCTGGAAGGGCAAAGCAGAAGTGGGCACAGCCTCCGTTGGTTTCCATGCAGGGGTTGTAGTTCAAGTCTTGGACACTGGTGGGCTGAGTTCGCTGGTCAAAGATAGTTACATCCCTCAGCATGTTGATATTGTCTCTAATGACAGCAGGTGGCTCTGTGTTGCCTGGCTCTTTGCTCGCTTGGAAAACCTTCTTAAGGTTTCTGTCCACCCATATGATGCTATTTTCAAACACTGTAATTCCATAAGGAGTTGGGTAGCGACTGCCAAACCTGACAATCTCTGTCTCCCCTCCATGGGGGTTGATTCGAGCAATCATATCCAGAGAGTCATCCACCCAGTACACATAGCCAGTTCGCCAGTCCAGAGCAAGGCCTCGTGGGGTAATAATCCCGGAAGACACTAAAATTGTGCGGTTGGTTCCATCCAAAAGTGCTCTTTCAATTTTGGGGGTCTGACCATAATCGGCCCAGTACAGGTATCTATTTCTGGGGTCTACAACAAGGTGGCGAGGCATATCTACCTGGGTCTTCAACAGCACCCTGCGGAAAGTGGTGTTCAAGCGAAGTACCTCAATGTAGGTCTCAGTCAGGAAGGCATTGGTAAAATACAAATTGCCTGAAGACAAAATCAAATAGGACATCCGTAAGTGATATTATGATGTGTATTTGCTAGTAAAATCTCAGAAATAAACTTGAAAGAGGACTTGACAGCATGATTTTCAATTATTACAGAACCTAAATTTGCAACTTTAAGATAGCTTTAACTGAAAAGTAACATGCAAAGTTTTGGTTACTGTAGTGGCATTTATGTTAGTGTAAATAGCTGAAAAAGAAGAAGATCACCTGAAGTAAAAATCTTGGTCTACAGTAAGGTGAGTACTTGATCACAACAATTTTACAACTCGGCTTGTAACATTCTTTAGCCAGCTATGATTTTTTTTTAACAATTTTTTAGATTTCTTTTTACCATTTTCTTTTCAAAAAGCTGTACATTTCAGGAAAATCTGGGAACATGGTCCATACAAGACATTTATGACCCAAAAAAGATGAAAGCCATTGCAAAACCTTCAGCTTGCCCTTCTTACATAGTTTGTTAAGGAGTTTAAGTGGTATTTGAGAATATAATATTGCTAAAGACATCATATTTTTTACAGATGTTCTATACAAATTGTGTCTTTTAACCTTTTTTTTACTTTGGCAACACAGTTCATAATGTTAAAACACTAGGTTCCTTATTTACTGACTTTTCCATTCACAGAAATTTTCCGTATGGCTCCACGTGGCTCGTAAGGCATCGACAAAATATAGCTAAATAAACGCAACAGCTTACCTGCAGCCCAGTCCACAGCAATGCCTCGAATTCCATTGCGACCAATTCCAGATGTAACTACACTATGTAATCCTGAGCCATCAGGCTTTATACGTCGGACCCCGTTTTGTATTGCCATTGTGCTGCTGAAATCACACCAGTATAAGAAACCAGAAGCCATGTGCACATCAATGTGGAGTGCATTACGGCCTGTAAGAGAACAATTTAACACTCATTAATTCAGCTCACGTTTTTTACTGGCATATTGTTATTGTTACTGACCTCTCCCAGCCACAGGGACCATGGCATCAGAGTGGTCAGACCCTTCCAGACTGAAGCCTTTAATGGCAGACAGAGTAGAGACGACAACATAGGACTGGTAAGGAGTACAGGTCCGGTTGTCAGTATTGAGTTTAAAACCTGTTGTGCATGCACATGTAAAAAGGCCTTGTGGTCGTGGCAAACAGAGCTGTGCACACATTCCCACATTGTCACCACAGCCATTAGATGTACCTGCAGATTCTGAGTTTGTAGAGAAAGCATATTGTGACAAATACAACAAAAAAAAAAAAAGGGCAAGAATTAATGTTGTATGTAAACTGGGTAAATTAAACAATTATGAGCAATTCTGCTACTCACGTTCTCGAAAATGAACTTTTAGGACTCTAAGTCCAGATACGTTGTCTCTCAGCACAACCTTGTTGGCACCAGTGGACTTGTCCACACGCTCTATGACCTCAAAGTCACGGTCAGTGAAGTACAGGTAACTCTGATAAACAGCCACACCCCAAGGATGAGACAGACCTGTCACGATGGTGACGCGATTACTTCCATCTGCATCACCCCGTTCAATCTGTGGAAGTTTAATGCACAAAAGAACACTGGTAATGTCTTTACAAAAAGTATTTACTGTACATCCAATTTAAGGTGCAAACATATCTTTATTACCTGAATTTTAAAGAGAACACAGAAAATAAAAACTCACTTTGCCAGTGCTTGTTACAGCCCAGTACAGCTTGTTTTCTTTGATGTCCACAGTGAGGAACTCTATGTGATCCAGGTTGTGGGTGAACAGGTTCACTGGATTCGTGCCATCCATGTCTGCAGACGCAACCTTAGCAGGGATACCACTCTCTGTTCCTTGGTCTGTCCAGTACAGTTTGCTAAATAAAATATATTGTTTAATTCTGTTGTTTTTTTATGCAATTTAGAAAGACATGCAGTGCATGCTTTATATTGTTCAATCCAACATGTTATGATCAAATTTAGCATAAACTCTTTTTTTTAAGTGACTGTATGGTGCTAAAGTTTTAGTTACAACCTGTTGTTGGGTAACACTTGGAACATAGGGTGATGTAGATGGTGACAGAGTTCAATAGCTGCAGATTTAAGTAGCTGTGCCAGAACAGTAATGCATGGGGCTTACCCACGTGCTGGATCTACTGCAATCCCAACAGGACTGCCAGCTCCAGTCGGCAAACCATTATTAGTGATTAGAGTTTTCCGGTACTGTACCTCGCCTCTCAACTTTAAAATCTGGGCAAACACAAAAAAAAAGTAAATAAAAATATAAATAGGTGCATAGGAACATACATAAGTAACATGTAAATAAGTAAAAAGGAAACATTTAAATAGGTAACATTGGTTGGTTGGTAGATTTGTAAGTAAGTACGTACTTGTGAGGCGACACTTGATTTAATTTTAATGAATATTTTATTTGACCAACTTGCTCACCTCAATAATTCCCCTGGATTGGCAGACCGGGGTGGTGGTCCCCCTATTCAAAAAGGGGGACCGTAGAGTGTGTTCCAACTACAGGGGGATCACGCTCTTAAGCCTCCCTGGTAAGGTCTATTCGGGGGTTCTGGAGAGGAGGGTCCGTCGGATAGTCGAACCTTGGACTCAGGAGGAGAAGTGCAGATTTTGTCCTGGTTGTAGAACACTGGACCAGCTCTACACTCTCAGCAGGGTCCTGGAGGGTGCGTGGGAGTTTGCACAACCGGTCTACATGTGCTTTGTGGACTTGGAGAAGGCGTTCGACCGTGTCCCTCGGGGAACCCTGTGGGGGGTACTCTGGGAGTATGGGGTACTGGGCCCTTTGATACGGGCTGTTAGGTCCCTGTATGACCGGTGTCAGAGCCTGGTCCGCATTGCTGGCAGTAAGTCGGGCTTGTTCCCGGTGAGAGTTGGACTCCGCCAAGGTTGCCCTTTGTCACCAATTCTGTTCATAACTTTTATGGACAGAATTTCTAGGCGTAGCCAAAGTTTTGAGGAGTTCTGTTTTGGTGGCCTTAGGATTGCGTCCCTGCTTTTTGCAGATGATGTGATCCTATTGGCTTCATCAGATCATGATCTACAGCTTTCGCTAGAGCGGTTCGAAGCCGAGTGCGACGCGGCCGGGATGAAGATCAGTTCCTCCAAATCCGAGGCCATGGCCTTGAGTCGGAAAAGGGTAGAGTGCCCTCTCTGGGTCAGGGAGAAGGCCCTGCCCCAAGTGGAGGAGTTCAAGTATCTTGGGGTCTTGTTCATGAATGAGGGAAAAATGGAATGTGAGATCAATAGGCGGATAGGTGCAGCATCTGCAGTGAAGCGGGTGCTGTACAGGTCTGTCGTGGTGAAGAGAAAACTGAGTCAAAAGGCAAAGCTCTCAATTTACCGATCGATCTACATTCCTACCCTCATCTATGGTCATGAGCTTTGGGTTGTGACCGAAAGAACAAGATCTTGGATACAAGCGGCCGAAATGAGTTTTCTCCGCAGGGAGTCTGGGCTCAATCCTTAGAGATAGGGTGAGAAGCTCGATCATCCGGGAGGAACTCAGAGTAGAGCCCCTGCTTCTCCACGTTGAGAGGAGCCAGTTGAGGTGGCTTGGGCATCTCTTCAGGATGCCTCCTGGACGCCTCCCTGGTGAGGTGTTCCGGACACGTCCCACCGGGACGAGACCCAGAGGAAGACCCAGGACATGCTGGAGGGACTATGTTTCTTGGCTGGCCTGGGAACGCCTCGGGATTCCCCCGGAGGAGCTGGACCAAGTGGCTGGGGAGAGGGAAGTCTGGGCCTCCCTACTTAGGCTGCTACCCCCGTGACCCGACCCTGGATAAGCGGAAGAAAATGGATGGATGGATGGCTCACCTCAATAGACTGTGTAGCTGGATTGGTGTAATACAGATTCTCAGTTATCCAGTCCAAAGCCAGGCCAACAGGGGAGCCAAGAATGGCTGCAGGGGCAAACTCTGTCCTGTTAGTACCATCTGATTTCACCCTGTGGATTTCCCCCTGGAGGACAAAGGAGGACAAATTGACCACCTAATGCACAATATTGATCTATTCAGGAATTCAAACGTTTTACTTGAACATTTGGTTTGCAAGTCCCAAACAGATCAAGAACATTAAAATTAATTTATTGATATAAACTTTCAATGACATCAAACTTAAGTTCTTTTTTTATTGTGGCGTGATAGGAGAGCAAATACTGACTTACTGGGTGTTCCACCCAGTAGATGGTCTGTTCATTATCATCAAAGTCAACATCATAACCATTGTGAAGACCAGCCACAGGAACCATAGCATCGTTGCTCTTATCTTCTGGGTTTAAAGGAATGCCGTAGATGATACTGTCTCTCACAACCACCAGAAAAGGGTCTTCAACTACAAGAGAAACAACAATATCAAACAACAATATCAACACCAGTGTTCACACATTTACGAAACGGGAACTAGAACACAACTGCAGTCTCTTCTTTTTAAAGTTTCAAAGGAAATGGACTAGCTAATATTTTAAATTGATTAAACAAATTCAAAAACAGAACTGGGATGACATGCAGCAGTGATGTAGCTTTAGTCCATGATAATTAAAAACCAACACTAGAATATTTGGTACACATTAGGGATCTCAAGCTAAAAAGTTCCTTAAATTGTATTGACTGATGAAAGCTGGTTCCACAATCTGATTTGTGTTGTCATTGGAGATTAGAGTAAATGAATGGTTGTAGGGCATTTTCATTCTTGGATAATCATTGGCTTCAGAGGAGATTGCATTCTGCTTGGGTAGAAGAGTCTGAAACCTGAGATAAGTTAAGCTGCTGACCTACGGCAGACTCCTTGGACTTTGACTTAAAGGTCCCTTGTCTTCTTGAGACCGTGAAAGGCACACTTATATGATTCCTAATATTTATGTCTGGAACACCAGCTTTACAAGAAAGTCTAAATGGGAGGTTGTTGACAAGTGCTTGGATCAATTGATAACACAAGGATAATGTTTTCAAAGGTTTATCCTGTTAATGATGTGAAAATATCTCTCTCCAGAAAATATGTGAAAATCATCTTTTCTTTAACGTTTTTTATTTTTTTATAATAGTAAGCAATGCTTAGAATAATATCTGACAAATACATCAACTTCGACTTCCTTTTTAACCATGATAAGTGATCAGTGTTTTCCTTCTTTTGGCAGCATGCATACCTCTGGTGCAGGTGAATTCGTTGGCTGCCAGAGTCCAGCCTGAGGGGCAGGCACATGAATAATATCTTGGTCCCACAGCAGAAAGTAGACAGATATGTGTACAAGGACTCCTCAAGCAATGGTTCTGTCCTACAATTAGTCAAATCAAACAAAACCAGGTGAGTAATCTTCACAGATTCACACCGGTTTGTATTACAGACTGACCACAGTCAAACCACTTGCAGTGAGTTGCATTGATGCAACACATTAGATTATGCTAAATTTATTTGTCCTACCTGATGGCTGCCTGGCTGGGTGTACTGCTACCAGACCCATGGGCTGAGGCAGGTTGAAGAGCATCACTGTCTGGTTCTCCCCATGCCACTTATGAGCTCGCATCACTCGGTTGATGTATCTGTCGGTCCAATAGACAAAATCCTCAAAAATGGTAATTGCGTGGGGATGTTGCAGTACCTTTTTATAGAGAGTAGCAAAAGGAAAAAAAAGATGTGTCTAATTCATGCCATTTAAGAGAATATCAAATATCTTATGTTTGTGTTTAAATAACGAATATGTAAGTAATCTTTGGTGATAATATTAAAATTAAGTTTTGTCACTACAGACTCACCAGGTCACTGGCAAGAACTTGTTTCCTGTTGTTGCCATTGTAATCACAGTAGTCAATAAAATCCAAGTAAGCATCAGCAAAATACAGTAAATTATTTGGATAGTCTATGGTTAGACCATTGGGCCAGTACAGTTTGCTGGCTATGATCACTGTCCTCAGCTTCCCATCCATGCTTGCCCGCTCAATGCGAGGGTTCCTCCCCCAGTCAGTCCAAAACATCAAGTGAGCACTGCAAAGCAAATTGTAATTTACCATCAGTAAACAGCACGTGGAAATACCTGACATTAAATGACAAATAGTTTGAATACAAACTTCCTTCTGACCTCTCTCTAGGGTCCAGCACGAGACCTCGAGGATTGGTGACATTTTCACTGACTAATACAGTCCTGTGGCTGCCGTCCAGTTTAGACACTTCAATTGTTTCTAGGACGTAATCAGTCCAGTACAAGTTCCTGCCCACCCAGTCCACAGCAAGGCTTTCTGTCACAGTCACTCCACTGTCAAATACCTATTTGCAAGATAAATATTCTTAAATAAACACTTTCATTATACAAATAACTATAAACACAATACATATTTTAGCTCACTGTCTTACCACAGTTCTATTAGTGCCATTCTTGTGACAACTCCAGATTCTGTCCTGGCTTGTGTCAGACCAGTACACGCGATCAGAGACAGAGTCAAAATCAAGGGCCACAATGTTGCGTCCATCTCGAATCAGTGACCGGACTACATTAGGTTGAGTGGTTATGTCGTCTTGCACAATCTGGTTTCGACTGGCCACAAGCAGGAGCGCCTGCCTCAAATCTAGAAAACACAGTCATCAAACTTTTGTTACTTTTTCCATGTTCATTTTCATGCTAATAAGAGCACTTATCAGTGTTTGTGTGTATGGACCACAGCCACAGCTAGTTTGTTAAATAGACCCTAATCAAATGGCACTCCTCTGGGAATGCATGTTTGTCCAAATAATGTCCTATTGTGTTGCAAAGGCTTTCAGGGGGTTATCTGTGGGGGAAGAGGGAGCTCATGTCAGGCACGCTTCCACCATAAACAGCCCTTTGTTTGTGATTATGTTCTAATTACACCGCTGATGGTCAGTGACTGACATATATGTTATTTGTCCTATCTTTTGAAATCAGAGAAGCAAAGAAAGACACGGGAGAAGAAAAGGCTGTCTGGCAGTCAGGGCCCAGCTCCTCCTTTATTGGGGCTCCTTCTCAACAGCTGGCGGAGTGGAAGGTAAAATATGTTGAAGCTTAAATCACAGCAGGGCTGATCATAAAAGCATTTTACTTCATTATTCCATCCACAGAGAGTTTTAGGACTTTTTTTCTCACCTGATGCTTTGCAGGTACGTTGGTCTGCTTCAAGAGCGTAACCATCCTGGCAGTGACAGCGGAAAGACCCTTTTTCATTAAAGCAGTGCTGACTGCAAAGTCCTGGGGGATTACACTCGTCAATATCTTCACATGTTTTAGAGTCATTGCTGAGTTGATAGCCCACAGGGCATGTGCACTGAGCCCCAAATGGCCCCTGGATACAACCATGTGTGCAGCCAGCATTGTTATCAGAGCAACTCTCCTGATCTGGGTTGAAAGCAGGAAAAAGATAATTTAGAATTGAAAATCTATTCCAAACACGATGCACTCTGATGACGATGGACACCAAAAGCAAAGACTACTTTCATTGCTTGTCCTTAGAATAGGTTTATCTGTGCCATAACAATTTTAATCACAAACGCAGCACGTGGTGAATAATGAAAATCTATGACAAAAATCATTAATGGAGACGCATCTTATGAAAAATGAATCAAAACTACACGCAGCATTTCTATCAATGATTAAGAGTTTGTTCCTACCTGGTAAAGGCTCATCTGAAAATTGTGAGAGAGGCAAGAGGGGAAAATCACAGATCATTTTCAGATTAATAACAGGACAAATCACACACACACACACACACACACACACACACACATGCTTGATTTAAACACAAGAATATAAGTTCAAGTTGGTGTCATTCAACATAAATTTTCTGTGAATAAATGTGAATTATTTTTATACATTTCAAGAACTAGGAAAATGAAACACAATCAGTTCAGATAAGAATCGTGTTTGATGTGAGATGTTTCAATGTTACTGAAAATAAAACAGATATTAAAGCACAAAAAATGTGTTTCACATTAAAGACTTGTTGACTCAAGATTAAAAAGGAAAAAAATTCCACACAGTTATACGACTTTCTTTCATGATGACGTTATATAACTCACTTGTTGTTTCCTAGTTTTTTAACAGGTTTTTTTTGTGTGTGGGGGGCCTAGATATGATTCTATTTACATGGATTATTTAAACTTATTTTAACTTGGTTAATATTTTTCTTTTATTAAACTTAGTCAAATATGTTTGAATTCATTTGACATAAGTTAAGCACATCAGTGAAACAAAAATAATCTTTTTGGACTTGTACTAACAAATTTTGTAGTAGTTTATTCAGTCTTGAATAAAAACAGATTTAACCTAAACAGGTTGAATATTTTTACTTTTAGTAATTAGATTAATATGCTCAACTGAAAAAGTCAAATTGTTTAATCTGAAAATAAATCTATAACTTTGTGTGATTTTGTCACAAGTATTTTATATCTTTAGTCAACAAGTTATATTTTTAAACGGTAGATTTACATAAAACATTTATGCTTTTATATTGAATCAAACATGTGTCTAGGTTATTGTTTTGATTGTTTGTTGACAAAAGCAGCAGATGCAACTTACTGCAAAGTGGAGACTCATCAGCACCATTCGGGCAGTCAGGCGTGTTGTCACACACTGTGGTGAGATTGATGCAAACACTGTGGCCGGGACACTGCCACTGCCAGCTTGGACACCGGAAAGGTGGTGAGGGACAGTCTCTTTCATCGCTCATGTCCCTGCAGTCGTTGTCGCCGTCGCAAAGCCAACTGCGTAACACACAATTTCCATTATCGCAGCGGAAGAATGAGGAAGGGCAGGTACGAGGCGGGCAGGCGTGGTGTTCATCGCTGCCATCCTGGCAGTCTGGATGGCCATCGCACTCCCACATAGACGGAATACAGCTCCCATCGGACTGGCACTGAAATTCACTCTCATGGTGGCACATCCCTGGAGGCCTAGTGGCTGAGATATATAAAATGGAGTCAAAGTTACAATACATCTGCAGCGAATAACAAGACGGAGTAGGATGTAAATACTTACGACAGTTCCGTTCATCAGAGCGATCGCTGCAGTCAAAGACTCCATCACACCGATAGAAGGAGTTGATGCACTGGTGACCACTGGCACACTTGAACTCGCTCACAGTGCAGTTGTAGACTGAAATGTTTCAGGCGAGAATGTAAATGCTAACTTGAAATAGTTTTCCAGTTGTGTTACATTGAAATGTTGCACAATACAGCTATTCAGAGCAATAAACTAGGTTTAAAAATGCTTGTTCCATTTAACAAAGAATGTATTTGACCCTAACAACCTCCTCTGGAAACTGGTGTTTCTTATATGATAAATGCCTGCATGAGGTATTGAAATGTATGTATTACATTATAGTAAACAGAATTTTATTAATTTTATGAATCAGATAAAAGTGGAAAAAAGAAACACAGAATGTGTTGCATTTAATCTAGAAAGCGACTTACTGCACCCCTGTTCATCTGCTCCATCCACACAGTCTCTGTCTCCATCACAAACATAGTTAGGATCTATACAGCGATGATCTGGACACTGAAACTGTCCTGGATGACATGTACCTCCTAGATCTGTCAACACAAATAGGCAGATATAAATATGAGCTTCCTTTTTTTATTCTTTATTGGTTATATATCTAAAACCACAACAATCTAAAGCTTTTGGACTAGAATAGTCCTTAGATTTTTAGTGAGGTCAACATTTGTACTGATAGAAACAAATTCAAACACTTAAAAACAAAATAGGCAATTCTTTAAACTAAAGTTGACATCTATATGTTAGTTCACAGCATGTTTGGTGCGTTGAGTATCTCAGTATTTATTCAATGCTACAAATATGTCATCAAGGGAAAAGGGAGGAAAAGCCCTAAAAGAAAACTCAAACAAAAATGTCCTAAATAATATATTTTTTCCAATTTAATGTGTAATCCTACAATTGCTTTAACTAAGTCAGTGTGGCCCTCTTGAAAATTAAATTTTTGCCCAACCTGCTGTTAAACAAGATGAGAAAACTCACGGCAGTCTGCTTCATCTGAACCATCCCCACAGTCGTTATCTGTATCACAACGCCAGGTGAGTGGGATACACCGGTGGTTGACACAGGTGAACTGGTTGGCAGGGCACGTTCCAGGCAATTGTGTAGGGCAATTAGTCTCATCGCTGTTATCAAAACAGTCATTGTGCCCATCACATCGCCATCCTGAAGGCACACAGCGCTGATTGGCACATGTGAAGGCAGAGGGGGAACAAGTGTTGTCTAGAAAACAAAACAGATGAAGATCTGATTATATCATACTGACGTCACCTGAACAAAATCCCAGTTTTAGCTCTAGAAAGTTTGGTGAGAAAATGGATTACTGTTCATTGCACAGTTGGCTTCATCGCTGTTGTCATGACAGTCATCAACACCATCGCATCTGTAGCTGTGCGGAACGCATTTGCCGTTGCCACAGGAGAAAGAGTTGGCTCCACACTGCAACGTGGGGGGCTCGTTGGAAGGGTCCTCAACACACGTCTGCTGGTTTGGCGACAGCTTCATGCCATATGGGCAGCCACACACTCTCTGTGAGTCTGGGGCTGGGAAGCAGAAGTGGCTGCAGTCTCCATTAGGATTTGTTGGCCTGTTGCAGAGGTTGGAACCTGAGAAGGGGGTGGATGAAAGATCCATATCAGAAGTATGACAAATACATGGGCAACACAGTGGAACAGTGATTAAAGCTGTAGTCTTTCAATAAGAGGGACACCGACTTGGCTTCAGGCCTGGGCCCTTTCTGACTGAAGTTTGCAAGTTCTCCCTGTACATGTGTGGGTTTTCTCAATGTGCTCCAGTTTCCTCCCAATGAAAAACGCATGTTGGCTTAACTGGGAACTCTAAATTCACCCTATGTGTGGTTGAGAGAGTAAATGGTTGTTTCATTTGCCTCTATGTGGCCCTGTGATAGACTTGTGACCTGTCTAGGGTGTACCCTGCCTTTTGCACATTTACTGCTGGAGATAGACACTAGCTCCCTGCGACACATAAAGAAGAAGTGTGTAAAGAAAATGGAGTGATGGATGGACAGATGACAGATGTGATCTGCAGCTATACATGAGTGGTAAAGTCAAAAGAACACTGAATGAAGCTACTGACCGATCTGAGAGTTGGAGTTGAAAGACTTGACATGCATGATGTGGCTGATTCCTCTTCGGATAATGACCATCTCCCCACCATCAGTCTTGCGCACACGCACAATGCCACCCAGTCGCCAGTCAGTGAAATATGCATAGCCTTCATGTGAGAGAAGCAATAAAAATGTTATCTTTCATCGCCTCCTTTGAACATCAAGTGCTCTTTTGGCAGGACCATGATTAAAGCAGGACCATCAGACCATAGGCAGCACTCTTTTTTAGAAGAAATGACCCTGAACTGCCTACAGAGACATGTTATTGTAAAAGCCCAGATTTACCTTCAAAAATGGTGAGGCCAAATGGATGGGAGATCTGGGTTATACGATCCAAAGAAAGCCTGTTTTGTCCATGAAAATTGCTGTGCTCTATTTTGTCAAAGAATGCATCCACCCAGTAAAGACGCATTGAGCTGGGTGGAAATCAAGAGGAACACAAAGATAGAATACAGGCAAAGAGATCAATACATCAACAGGAGAGATCTTTTTTTTCTCAAAAAGGTCATTTTTATAAAAGGAAAAAAAATTGTAGCTAAAATAGAGTGAATTCTTGTCAAACTGAAAAGAACGTAAAGGTATATTGGGGCACTGTTATGCTGAACAATTAGATGTGAGACATTTGGCTCACCTCCAGTCAATGGCTAAGCCATTTGGCCAGCCAAGAGTGGTGTTTACAATAGACACAGCATGTGACCCGTCACACCAAGCCCTCATAATCTTCGCAGGCCGGTACCAATCAGTCCAAAAAATATACCTGAAAAATCCAAATGAACAAGAAGGCTTAACGTCATTATTTATTTAAATATGTCACCAAATGCTACCAAACTCTTCCTGATTTTTATTCAAGCTTACTTTTTTATGCTTGCAATGTACAGCTTTTCTGTTTAAGCCAACCTCTTAGCGCTAACTACAATACTGCCCTTCATACTGAGCTAATCTCAGCTGTTGGAAGCAGAGACCTTATGACTTTGAGACAACAGGAAATAACAGCTTGCTTTAAATAATTACTTTTATCAGGTGAGGCTTATGTATGAGGTAGTTTATAATGGGTGATTACCTCATACATGTTTTCGAACATAAAACTACAAACATCTCTATATTATGAGTGATTGTAAGTAGACTAAAGAGGTAAAACAGATAGTCTTGCTAAATGATGTTTACTAAATGTAGTTCAGAAAGTACCGGTACATGTGAATTGTCAATTGGCTAAAAGCATTTAAGAACCAAACAAACCTAATGCAAACCAATGAAGTACAATTTTACTGTTTTCTGGTTTTATTAGTGATGAATAACCTGTTTTACAAAATCTTCTTGCAGAAGAGGTGACAGTAGAAAATATCTCATTGTTCTTTGGCGATAACATTAATTTACCCAATTAGAGGGTGCACCACAATGGCCCTTGGGTTGTTCAGGTTACGTATAATGGCCCTCCTGGATTTATCAGCAAGCCTCATGACAGATATGCTCCTGTATCGAGGGTCAGTCCAGTACAGGTTTTTTGAAATCCAGTCGTAAGCCAGGTCCTCCACTCCGTCCACTCTGTTGGCTGCCAGGATCTCCCTGCCTGTACAGATCAAAGCAGTCAGAGCGCCGTTTAACTTGGAGATGAAAGAGGAATACGTTTAAATAAATAGGCTGTCAGCTTGCATTTTCCTCTCGTGAACTGGACAGAAAAAAAAAAAAAACTAAAGCAACTCCTGAAATAACACTGCAGCTCAGAGCAGTGGTTCACTTCCACAGTGGCTACTTCCCCTACCTCAGTGACAGATGAGATATCATACTGTATATCGAAAAAGCTTAGTAAAACACTATAAATGGTTATTTTTATTTTTAGGAACTAGCTATCCTTACCTATCAGTATTTGCTTTCCTGTGTTACCAGCTTGCCCCATCATACCCTCTCTAAACCTTTTGTTATCCCAACTGAATCACATGGAAGGGCTCTCCACAGCAAAAACAACCACTCAAGAATAAAGAACAGGAAAAATAGTGAAAACATATTGTGTGTTAGTTTCCTACACTCCACATCATGTTGACCCTTCTGTTTAAAGACATTCACCTGTTCCATCCACTCTCTGTTTGTAGATAATATCTTTTGCTGTGTCTGAGAAGAAGATAGCATCATCCTCAGCGCTAAAATCCACTCCGACAAAGTAGGAGGGCGATCCAGTGATGGGCAGGATGACGTCCTCCTGAGAGGAGAGGTTAAAGGGGATTCCCCTCACAGCCAGCTGGCTGGAGAACAGCAGAAACTGCCTCACAGCTGCACAAAGGAAATTAGAAATAAGCATTAAAAACATTCTACTGAATGGTGTCAGACCCAGTGACTTTTAAAAAAGTCCAAAAAGGATCATTCTGTGATGGTATAGTCTGATAAATGATAACTCACACCATTTTCAAAATGATAAAGGGTACTAAATCACTATTGTTTAACAGGGACATCTTCACTTACCCATACATCGTTTGCCATCAGCATGTAGATCATAACCCAAGCGACATTTGCAACGGTATCCAAGACCTCCATTGTCACTCCTGTGACTTAAAACACAGATTTGCTCACATCCACCTCTGTCTACACTGCAAGGGTTTGGCACTGGAGACACAAGAAAACAATCCAAGTTTCTAGAAAACACATTTAAGGTTAAATTATCCTCTTTGAAAACCCTTGCACTTACAAAATTCATGTAAATTTCCATTGTGTTTTTACAAAATATATAAAATAAGCATGAGTTGAATCTATAGCTCTCCACAGATAAAAGACTTGACTCAATAATGGGCGTACCTTGAGGTTGTTTCAGTCGGTGTATCACTGCTACTCCATGTGGGGTCTGAGATGTTGTGTAAATCACTTGAGGTTGATTGTCAATGAACTTGTTTGCTTTTATCACAGCCATCTTGGTCCAGTCCGTGAAATAGACATTGTGCTCAAACAAACTGATCCCAAATGGGTGTGGGACCACAGCACCTCCATGAGCAACAGTTTTTCTGTTAGAAGAATGTCCATGAGAAGTACTCATTCGAAATCAATATGTGCAAATCGTACCGCTTGTGAATCATATGTAATTCTTGAAAACAAGTGTTTGTCTAAAATATTTTAGGATGTAAAGATGAGGGAGAATGAAACGTGAAACTTACCGATGCAGACCATCGTATGTTGCAGTTTCAATGTAGTCATAACGACTGTCAACCCAATAGATGCGCTTGGACTCTATGTCAAGGGTGATGCCAGCAGGCCAGCCTAGTTTACTGCCAATAATCCCATAGCGGTTGGTTCCATCCATGAAGGCCCGCTCAAGGCCTGGTTGTCCATTTGCTGCCTCCCAGTCTGAGAAAAACATATATCTGTGCAATAAGAAAAAAATGGTTAAATTCCAGGTTAGACTCAAAAAACGTTCAATACAAAAACAACTGGACTTTATTTGTAACAGAAGACGTTCCG
>NC_056510.1:20256749-20280955 GCF_014905685.2 Nematolebias whitei
AAAAACTCTTAGGAACCCTGAAAGAAACTTTTAGAGGCTTTTGCCTTTTCTAGGTACAGAATCCAAAGAAGGACAATGTGTTTCTAAGTGTATCCCTCCAAGGAGCTGTATATTAATTTAAGATAAGCAGTTTCTCTGCAGCCACCTGGCTGTCCCTCTCCCTTGAACTATACTATTGGATTACAATGAGGGTCATCACTTACATTGCTCCTCACTAATCTACCCTGGGCCATCTGTTAATCTCAAACATCCTACCCCCATCATTCCATGCCAATGGAGCACAACAGACACTGAATGTGGGAATTAGGAATGGGTGGATAGATGAAAAAGGAAGCAGAAAGGGAAATTTGCTCACCCAACAGTGGGGTCCACCGCCAGTCCTCTAGGGTTTCCCAGGTTTTCAGTGATGAGCGTAACTCGGTTACTTCCATCAAAGTCCACCATGTCAATCCTGTTGACGCTGGCCTCCACCACATACAGTTTATTGTTCACCCAGTCCACCGCCAAATTCTCAGGGTAGTCAACTGATACATTTAAAACCACCTGCACATTGGACCCATCCATATGCACAGAAAAGACCTGTTTGTAAAAGATACCATTGTTGTCAGGTTATTAGTTCTTTGGAGGTCACTTTTAATCAGATAAACAGAACACTGCTCAAAACTGACAACTAAGAGTGACAAACTTGATCGTATGAAGTGGAGTTCAGTGGAAAGCTTACCATGTTACCAGTTGTAGATAGGGCTTCGAACAACCTCGGCTTAGAAAAGTAAAGTTTATTTCTAACTGGATTGACAAGATAACAGATAGTCTAAGTGGGGACAAAACCAAAGTCATTTGCTGCAGAAATATGATTATATTCTTGACTTTAAAAAACTTTTGAATTATTTGGACGTTTACAAAAACAGGGCAGCACGGTGGCACAGTTGGTAAAGCTGCTGCCTATCTGCGAGAAGGATGCTGGACTAAATCCCGGCCGGGGGGCTTTCTGGGTGGAGTTTGCATGTTCTCTTCATGCAAGCGTAGGTTTTCACTGAGTACTCCAGTTTCCTCCCACAGACCAAAAACATGCATGTTAGGCTGATTAGTAACTCTAAATTGTCCCTAGGTGTGAGTGTGAATGGTTGTTTGTCTCATTTGTCTTTATGTGTCCCTGTGATGGACTGGAGACCTGTCCAGAGTGTACACCACCTCTCGCACAGTGACTGCTGGATATGCGCACCAGTGACCCCCACGACCCAGAAAGAAAGAAGCGGGTAAAGATAATGGATGCATGGATGGATGGATTTGCACAAACAACTAGCAAAATGGTAGCTGTAGCTTGTCCTGTGCAGCCTAGGCATACGATTTTGGACACAATAACCATGAAATATAAAATTAACAGCAATGTAAGCATGCATAAAATAGTGATTACCAGTATATGATCCACTATAAAATATTTTAAATTGGAGTTGTTTTTAAAAGGCAGCAATCCTTCTTGAGCTGCTTGTTAGCTTATCGGTCTGGTCAGAATTTAAATTTGTTTCTGCAACTTAAATCTAATTAAAGAGATAATCAACAGGTAAGACATCAACTGTTCATAACCTTTCACATTCAAAAAATATAAACATATACATGCATTTTCAAGTTCACATCTAAATGTTCTTGGTTGCTAACAAAAGCAGATATTTAAAATTTACTAAAATCTGCAGCTTTCTCTCTCTTTCTTTCTGTCTTGATTTCTAATGATGGACAAAAGCTAAAATATTTATTTTTTTATTTTTTCCTTCTATCACCAATTGAAAGATTTTTCACCAACTGAAATGGAAACAGCGTGAGTGAACATCTTTGTGGTTATTTTTCTGAAATATGTCTTTACGGTACGTTACTCACATTGTGAACTTAAAAACTTTTTTGAAAGAGTCAACAGCAATATAGATGTGAAAAATAACTAAATAAATACTACAACTTGTAAAAAAAAAAAAAACATGATGCAAACTGTTCATTTTTGCCTAAAATTTCTGTCTTCATTCAACCTTTATTTACAGTATACGGGTTAGTTTCATTGAGCCTCGAGGACTCGTTTACAAGGGAGACCTGTAATCTTACAATATATTTTCAAAGCCTATAGCGAGAACTTCAGCACATGCCACTGCAGGACTACGTTGGGACCACTTGCTCAGGCTGGAAGCCTTGGCACCATGCAGCTGGCTGAGGGAGATCGCTTTTAGCAGCTCTCCTTTTTTTGAAACCAAATCCAGACATCTAAAAAGCAGGATTTTCAACTGACCTGTTTAAAGAGAAACTGAAGAAGTGGAAATAGCCTGATAGTTTAACCTTTCTGGTTGCATTCACATGCCCTGTTTGTGCTCTCCCTACTTTTAATCTGACATGCGGCCACTGAGGTGGCTAATATGCACAGATGCCCAGTCAGAGATATGTTCTAGCATTTCAGACAAAAGAGAGGAGTTCAAACCAACGAGAAGCCCACAGGTAAACCGAACAAAAGCGTTTTAGCTTGCAAAAGAATGCATATAAGTGGACAGTTCCGCTGAAAATAAATACAGCATGATTAGATTGAAGAAGATTGAGTTACAAAAATTACACTTTGGTATGTGACCATCATACAAGCCTATCAGACAGGTTTCAAGATTAAGCCATTTGGATTCTATTACATATCTATTTCCCTTCATTATGAGCCAGCCTCTATGGGGCCAAATACCATTATTATAGTATCAGCATTGCTGGTATTTTAAAAGATAACTAAAATAATTTGTTTCGGGCCAGTACCCGTCTAACTGATGAATCTTGACAAAAAACTGGCCTTCTCACCAAGAAATATCAAACGACTGACATACCAGTAAAAATTAAGGGAATAAGTTTCTTTTGGCTGCTCCCTTCTTCAGGGATCCCTACAGTGAGCAAACTCACGTTAAAGATTTGGGAATTTCTTTAAGTGGGATGCCCTTCCTGACACAACCTGGGCTCGAACCCACAACCTCAGGATTAGAAGAACATGGCACTGATCAACAAGCTACCACATCCCCACCAGTAAGTAATAAAGAATATTAAAAATGCACCTTATTTTGGATGGTATCAGTCCAGAAGATCATTTGGAAATTATAATGGTAGTCCACCCCCACTGCAACCCCTCTGTTCTGAGAAGTAATCAAAGTACGTAGGCTGTTGCCATGGATGTCACCTATTACCAGGTCTCTTCCGTTAGAAAAAATTATGGAAGGAACACCAGCTGCAAAAAAATAAAATAAAACAAGAATCATAAAAGTTACAAAACACAGGATCACACAGAAATCACTAACTACTGATTCTGCAAGAACTGAACCAAAAGGACAGTGGAAATTTATAAAATACAAGTGAAGGTAGGCAATTTCAAATCTCCATTGTTTAATGCTTCTCTTACCAAAACTAAATTCAGAGAGGTCAGCCTCTCAGACAACACTCTTTCTATGTGTGACAAAGGCCAAAGACTCACTGAAACAACATTTAGCATGCAGAAACTCTATACAGAGACTGACAAAAATGTAGTTAGGTTTATACTGATGAAACTCATTTGGATGGATCCTTCTCAGTCAGTCGCTCACAATCTGAGCATATTGCACGTGAAAGTGCCACTCACTTGAGGCGTCAGCTCTGCAGTACCTATGCTGCTCCAAAATGTAGCCCTCTCGACAGCTGCAGCGATGGGAGCCAATCCGGTCCTCACACAGCTGATCGCACACGCCCCACATGGTGCAGTCATCAAAATCTTTAGCATGATTGAAAGAAAATCATAAGACGAAGAATAAAAGCAAGCACGGCACAGATATTAAGGCATGCAGGATTATTAAGCAAGCCTATAAACTTCATTTTCATTAAAGAGCTTTTGATATATATATCAGAAATGGTGTATTACTATTAGGCAACCTACAAACAACCACTGTAGCTACTGATTTATTTAATTTCCAAGGTAAATAAAGAGTAAATACCTATGCATGACCGACTGTCATTACTGCTGACAATGTATCCAGAAGGACAGGAGCAAGTTCCTCCATCAGGGGAAGTATGACAGTGATGCTCACAGCTCAAAGATGCACATTTCCAGATACCTGATCAATGAAGAAACCAATATATGGGTGGATTTTCTGCAGTGGCACAATCTAAAAGATTACCAATATACAGTATGTGTACATTGCATGATATGATAATATTTGGGATGGCACTAACTGCAGTTGCGTCCAGCAGTGGTGTTTGTTTCGTCCTCTCCCTCGGGGCAGTCTGCCTTTCCATCGCACAGCTTATCCATGGGAATACACAGGCCTGAGGAAGGACAGGGCCATTCCCCTGGGTAACACTCCCGTGGTACGTTGCCTGAACACAAGATAAATTTATCATCTTTTCCTGCTCAAACAGATGGATGGGGATACAAAAATCTGGATAAAGTTACAATTAGAGTAACACACGTGCTTCTTAAATGTTAAGGAATAAAACAAATTGTGACTTGGGCATTGTCACTTTAAAACTGTTGCAGGGGATTGGATTTGCAAGGGCACATGGGGGCACTGAAGGCTTCTATCCTTAAAAAGCGCACACTTTTCACAATCATGTGGAGGAATTCTAAAGCCCTTTAGGGGGGCTGCGCAATCTTGTGCCACAAAGAGGCGTTTGAATAACACACTTAAAGGAGCACAGGCATAGCGTCTTGCTAAACCAAACCAACCATGGAGACTAAAGATGAATCAGGTTTCAACAGCCCCGGTTCTTTCTTTCCCATTTTAGGGGTATTTAACCAGCCAAATATGCAGGGCTTCTGCTTCCAAAAGCACAAAGTAACATAATATACAAGTACAGAGTTTCAGCTACTGTATACGTACTACAGCCTTTTTCATCTGCGTTGTCCTCACAGTCATCCTCTCCATCACAAAGCCACACTTGGTGGATACAGCGACCACTGGGGCACGTGAAGTAGTTCCCTCTACATGTGGGATACGCTGCAAATTAAAGCAATAATGACATGTTTTAATTAGATAACTCATTAGACTAAAGTTGCTGTTGATCCAAACAATGTTTTAGAACATAGATAAACAGGGACTCCATACTGCAGTTTAGCTCATCGCTTCTATCTCCACAGTCATCATCATGGTCACAGACATATTGCTGAGGAACACACAATCCATTACGACATTGAAACAAGCCTGGATTGCAGTGCTGTGCTGAAGAAAACAGAATGCAAAGAGGCTAAAAATGACTTCTTTGACAGCGACGTAATGCTTTTGTTTGTAAATTTGAACTCTTCTTACTGCAGTTTGCTTCATCAGAACCATCACGGCAGTCAAGAATATGGTCACATCGCTGCGTTCGATTGTAGCAGGCCCCATTAGCACACCTCATCTGGGTACACTGTGGGTAATCTGTAAGATTAAACCATCACCAGGCCACCATTATGCACTGAAATGAACCTGACAAATGTGCTCCTTTCTGCTTTTTAACATGTGAAAAGCCATGTGAATGGGAGGGATAACCGACTAAAAATCAAAAGCACAACCATAACAGCAGTGATTGCCACAGCATTCTTTATGCAATTGTGAGATTACCACAGTGTGCAGTGCCACGAGACTACCATGTCGGCACAATAATGGCATAGCAGCTGAACTTCAGCTTGACTAATCCACCAAAGAATCTGCAATCAACCTCTGACAACAAGAAGCATATTGTGGTCCGTTCTGTCAGTCATCGAGCCTCTTAATCTTAACAAATTGATTAAAATGCCACAGGAGCCCGATTTAAAAAGAATAATAATAAAAAAAGAGGGAGGAGCATCCTGAAGAAGACTTACTGCAGTTTCTCTCATCAGATCCATCTAGACAATCTGCCTGATGGTCACATCGATATTCTGCAGGGATGCACGCCCCGTTACTGCAGCTGAACTGGCCACTGGTGCACGTCCTGCCAGCTGAGACCAAAAACGAAGAGTGATTGTGAACACATATAGTCTTCATCATATTCTTCTTGCGCTGCATGCAATCAAAACATTGTGTTCAACATGGGCCTAAACAGCTTCCACTTCGCCGATGCTCTGGTGGGTCCATTATGAATTTACCATATCATACATGGTATGGTATGGTATGGTATGGTATGGTATGGTATGGTATGGTATGGTATGGTACGGTATGGTACGATACGGTATTGTATGGTATGGTACGATACGGTATTGTATGGTATGGTACGGTACGGTACAGTATGGTATTATGAATTTAGCAAAAACCTATAAACTTTGGTTTAGAAT
This sequence comes from Nematolebias whitei, assembly GCF_014905685.2. Taxonomy (NCBI): domain Eukaryota; kingdom Metazoa; phylum Chordata; class Actinopteri; order Cyprinodontiformes; family Rivulidae; genus Nematolebias; species Nematolebias whitei. The sequence goes on from NC_056510.1 coordinate 20,263,012, forward strand.
TGCAAACATGTCTCCTAACTTTTGTACAGTGTACTTACGGCAGTGCTGCCTCTCATCTGAGCCATCCTCGCAGTCTTCCTCGTTGTCGCACACCCACACTTCTGGGATGCACTCGCCGTCACTCAGACACTGGAAATGGCTGTTATCACATGTTACCTGAGCTGTCGAAATACACACGGACATGTCGTTATTTACATGCTTTACACTAAATACGTTTAACCCTGCGAGGTTTCATGCAGTGGAACATGATGAGAAACTCACGGCAGCCCTGTTCGTCGGAGTCATCGACACAATCCGATGTCCCGTCACAGTGCCAGTCACCTGGTATACACCGACCTGTCCCGCAGCGGAACTGCCCCACGTCACATCCTGCACACAGTTACAGCTTTAATAAAAGAATCACTGGTTGTTTTCAAGTTTTCTTGTTTAAACCTGGTTGACTTCTTGGTACTGTTGTCCAAAGGCAAACAGGTGTGAAAGGTGTTTTTGTTAATGAGAGTGTTGTCTGTTGTGTTAGCAAAATATCTTATGAACCACTGGGCAGATTTTATTGAAACACTCAGAAAGGAATTAATGAATGTACCTTTGCAACTAAATCATTTTTAAAGTCAGTCCAACTCAAGATGGCTGTCACAGCTAATCAATTTGAGCAAACACAAAATTTGTCATAACCAGTCTTTTTTTTTTATATTGAGCTAAAATTTAGTGTGAACTGAAACTTATACCTAATTTACATTCTGAGCATTAACTGATCTTTGATTTTAACTATTAGTCAACTCTATCTGTCTGTTAGCAAAATATCCCATAAACCACTGAACCAATTTTAATGAAACTTTTAGAAAGTAATCATTTGTTGTACAAATACAGTTGAATAACTTTTGTAGTTAACACAATTCAAGATACCTGCCAAAACTAATTGGAATTAGAAAACACAAAAATGGCTATAACTACGTCAGTTTAAAAGATATATAGCTAAAATGTGGTATGTTAGTAGCTATGACTAATTCACAACACAAACTCCAGTGAATCATGTTGTGAGGCATCTTTGCATATTGTTAGTCAGCCCTGTTTGTCTGTTATCAAAATATCTCATGAACCTCTGGGCAAATTTCAATTAAATTATCAGAAATTATCCATTGGCTGTACATCTACAACTGATTAACTTTTGCCGTCAACCGAATTCAAGATGGCCATTGCACCTAAACAACATGAGCAAACACAAAAATGGCCATAACTCTGTCAGCTATACATATATTGAGCCAAAATTTGTGTTCACTGATGCATGGTGTGTTTAGTGGTGAGGTGGGGGTGCAGGGAAGCCCTCCACTCATGAAACACATTGTTAACAGCATTGACAAGACTTGGAGACAAGCGTGCCAGCCATCCCCCCCAGTCAGTCCCTTGCACAACCTTCACTGCTCTCCAGCACCGAGGCTCCTTTTGATGTTTGCGCAGAGTGGCATCTGCTGAGATAAGGTACCACCAGTCCACCTTCCCTGACGTTTTCCAGGAGAGATTGATTCGGGCAGCACAGTTCAGAGGCAGAGCACTCCATCAGGCCCAATCAAACAGGAATGTGCATTTCTGATGCTCTCTGTGACAGCCTGGTTTATGGTACGTGCTGCTCCTGTCTGCTCTGAAAGGTAATTAGAATAAATAGTGGTACTGGGTGGTACCGCAGCCGATTCAACCCAAATTCTTCACAGGAAGAAGTGTGAGGTGGTGATTAGTGGTGTATGCTTGGGGTTGAGTTTTTAACTTACTGAATCTTTAAAAAAAAAAAAAAACACAGTCATATCTGGTCAAATAGCTTCCATACATAACTCAAATGCAATGGAAACTATATGACAACTTGTAAACATTTGCTTGTACGCCTGGATTTACATTTATCTGAAGAAAATATGTTTAGGCTGAACTCAAATAAATTCATTATTTACTTTATCCAAAAACTTGTTGGTTTTTTTTTTTTTGTAAATGCTGCACGAGAAAAACATTAATTATCTTAAAAGTCAGCAGTTTACAATCTCTAATGTAATGGATCACTTCCATAACAACTGAGGGATCACTGCTATATACGGTGCTAAAGGATTTGTTTACCTTGTTTTCCATTATTAACTGAACCAAAAAACTGCTTTGCAACCAGTTCAATAAAACATGTTAATTGAGCTGTTGTCCATAAAAAGAATATTTATCCTACTGAATCACTGATGGTAAAATTGCTCCCAAACCTGTTCAAAGCTGTTGTTTTGAGGCAGTGATCACAGAGAATTCTGCCTCATATGAAGCATCAAAGCAGGCAAAAATGTCAAATAGATGCTCTCTATTTTAATAAAAACTACAGTATTCATTTAAGGAACAATAGGTTCAGTCATCATACTACAGGAAAACCTTTGTTCAGGGCAATTAATATAGAAAAAGGTTTAAAAATATATACTAAAACAGGCTCAATAAGCAAGTGATAAAAATCTGCTATAACAGAGAACCCCAAGAATATGGTGCTATACATGAAGCCTTGTGCTGAGAATTTAAAACCATGTATTTCCAAGAAGTAACCAACCTGCTAGAGGCTATTATAAATGCAACCAGTGTTTTCTGACAGTATTAACGCTGGGAAAGGTGACAGAGACTGTACACTGCAGCTGATCCACTTAACAGCACTACTGTATCTTGTTTTACGGTTCTTTTAACTTTCTGGAGGAAAAAAACTTTGCAACTTTTTTACTCATCAAAATTCTGTCATCAACTTGACAGAGTCTCAGTTTGTGTCAACCAGTAACAGTGAAGGTAAAAGCAAAGCTGACTGGTGCAAATCTATAATTTAGAAAAGTTCAGTTGGAACTTGTAGCTTTTATTTTTAGCACTGAAGCCCCTTTGTACTATTAGGCTGCATCATGTTTCTGTCATTATTTTTGATTTTGATTTTTTTTATTTTAATTGTCCATGCAAAAATTACATTAAATCAGGGAAAGTGCACCATGGCTTTTGGTGGCACACTCATATGGAGGAGACAAAATAATTAAAAAGAAATTCACATATGTACATAGAAATGAGATTTTTACTCTTTGGGATTCTATAGTTCTGGCTTAGGTCATGGTAAAGACATTCAAAGTTTAAAAGCATCACAGAAAATTGGGACTTTACAGGATTCAAATGGCACTTTAATATAATTTAAATATTTTAATCAGTTGTGACTTAGAATTTATAATTTATGAAAACTTTACCACTAAAATTTCAGCTTACAACATGACGTTAATCTTTGAGCTGTCAGCAATTTTTGCTAACTCTTTTTATTCACACTTTTTAATTTAACCTTTTACATCAAATTATAAACATTTGGTCTTTTTATTTATTTGCTATTGTTGTTTATTTTTATAGTTCTATCAAATCCTTGCGGTGTGTGCACATTCACACTCTCATTAACTCCCATATATCAGCTTGAAAGTTTATATTCTAAACTAAAGAAGTTTTGAACGTCATGTCTCCTACATAAAAACGTAAAAATGGCATGTGTGACAAGCAGCCACATCTGTCATATACAGTTTAGAAGTTTTCTTCAGTAAAACTGAAGAAAAACTGTTTATCTGAGATTTACTTTTTACTCTGCTTTCAAGTCTGCCTGTTAGCATTGTTAAGATTTATTTTGATTTTTGTTGTGTCAGTGTTGATTCAGCACTTAAACTATTGTTTTACAGCTTTTTATTTTTCCATCTCCATCATCTGTTGCTTCTCCATAATCAGAAGCAGGTCTAGGAGAGAAACCCCAGATATCCCTCTCCCCATCTTGTTCTGGGGGACCCCGAGGCGTTCCCAGGCCGGCAAAGATACACAATCCCTCCAGCGACATTTGGGTCTTCCCCAGGGCCTCCTACTAGTGGAAAATGTCTGGAAAACCTCTAAAGGGAGGCAAACAGGAGGCTTCCTAATCAGATGCCCGAACCCCATCAGCTGACTCCTTTTGATGCAGAGAAGCAGCAGCTCTACTCTGAGCTCCTTCCAGATGATGGAGCTTCTCACCCTCTCTCTAAGGGTGAGCCCAGTCACCCTGAAAAAGAAGTCCATTTTGTACGCTTGTATGCGGGATCTCGTTCTTTTGGTCATTATCCAAACCTCGTGACCATAGGTGAGGGTTGGAACGTGAGCAGACCAGCAAATCGACAGCTTTGCCTTTGACTCGGCTCTTTCTTCACCATAACAGACTGAAGCAATACCCTGTGATCCCACAGTAGTTATAACACACTCTCCTCCTTTTTAAAAATGGAAACCACTATCATGTTCTGTCACTCCACAGGTGCTGTCCTAGTCCTCCATGCAACATTGAAGAGGCATGTCAACCATGACAGCCCCACAACATCCAGAGCCTTTAGCATCTTGGGGCATATCTCATTCATCCCTGGTGCCCTGCCACCAAGAACATTTTAGATTACCTCAGTGACCTATGCCATGGTAATGGACTCGTGTTCAGACTCTGCCTCCTCAAAGAAAGACTTGGTGAGTGGATTAAGGAGATCCTCAGAGTACTCCTTCCATAGCTCAAGAATATCCTCAGTTACGGTCAACAGTTCTCCACCCAAACCAACCGCAGCCTGGGAAGGGGCCCACTTTCCTTTTCTGAGTCGCCCAACGATTTGCCAGTACCTCCTCTAAGCCAACCAAAAGTCCTTCTCCATGGCTTCCCCAAATTCCTCCCATGCCCAAATTTTTACATCCACAACCACTGAAGCCACAGACCTTCTGTCCGCCCTGTACCTGTCAGCTGCATTGGGATTCCTCTGGGACAGCCAAGTCCTCAATGCCTCCTTCAACTCAATGGCCTCCATCACCGCTATTGTCCACCAGCAGGTCCTTTGGTTGCCTTTGTGACGGGCATAAATCACCTTTAGGCTACCGCTCCTGGAAGCCACATCTTCAAGGCCCTGACCATGGCCCATTCGGATTCCATGTACCTGATCTCCCCCAGGACATGTGAAAAACTCTCACAAAGATGTGAGTTGAAAGTTGCACAGACAGGGGGCTCCACCAGACATTCCCAGTTCACCATCACTATGTGTTTGGGTTTACCAGGTCTGTCCGGCAGCCTCCCTTGCCACTGGATCCAACTCACCACCAGATGGTGATCAGTTGACAGCTCTGCTCCTGTCTTCACCCGAGTGTTTAAGATATAGGGCCACAAGTCTGACGACATGATTACAAAATCAATCATTGACCTTTGGTCTAAGGTGGCCTGGTACCAAGTACACTTATGAACCACCCATATGCTAAAGCATGGTGTTCATTATGGAGAGCGCATGCATAGTGCAGAAGTCCAATAAATGAACACCATTCGGGTTTAGAACAAGGAGGCCATTCCACCCAGTCACCCCCTTCCAGATGACATTGTCATTGCCCATGAAGTCACCCAGTAGAGCATGGGAATTCTCAGATGGTACCCCTTCCAAGACACTGTCAAGAGACTGCAGAAAGGCTGGGTAATCTGAACTGATGTTTGGTGCATAGGCACAAACAACAGTCAGAACCTTCTCTCCTACTGCTTGAAGCCACAGAGAGGCAACCCTCTAATTTACTAAAGAAAACTCCAACATCGAAGCATTCAGTCAGGGGCTTGTGAGTATCCCCCCACCCCACCAATGCCTCTCTCTCTCTCTCTGTGTAACTTCAAAGTAGGAGAAAGTCCAGCGCCTCTCTCCGGGAGTTGGGTTCCAGACCCCAAGCTGTGCATAGAGGTGAGCCCAACTATATCTAGTTGATACCACTCAACCTCACACTCAAGCTCTGGCTCCTTACTTGCCAGTAAGGTAACGTTCCACGTCCCTAGAGCTAGTCTGTGCCGCCAAGAGATGGCATGGCCAGGGATCCTCCCTCGCCTGCCGCCTTGCATCCATAGCACTTGACCTCGACAGGTGTTGGGCCCATGTGTTGGTGGCTTCCTGTGCCTTCTTCAGGCTTGGCCCAGCCAAACCCCAGGAGCCCAGGCTCGATCACCAGACACTTGCCAGCAAGTTCCCCCAGCCTATTGCTATGTTTAGCTTTTAGCCTGTCTTTTCTGGCTTTAGGCAGTAAATACAAGTAGCTTTATGGTCATTTTTTACTTATAGTGTCTTGCTCTTTGCAGCTTTCAACAAGTGTTTAATTTTAGCTAGCATGTTGCCAGTTTTAAAGTTTTAAACCATTGGATTTTCTAGAAGAAAGTTAATGTATGTTGGAATTTTGGACGTTAGCAGTTTTGGCACCTTTAAAAAACTCTTCAGAAAAGTCTTGTTTCTGTTACTGTTTAAACTGTCTTTTGTGTGCTCTAATGTTTTTTCTCTGCCCTCAATTAGCAACTTGAACCCACAGCGGGAGAGAGCACTGCTCTATCTGTAGATGAAGAGAAGGACGTCGTACTGCAACTGGCCAACAAAGAAAAGCGGTAGAGGAATTATCTTTATAATGAAGCACCCCAAACAACTCAAACTCCACTGGAAATTTACAATGGTGTAAAAAAAATACTCATAACTGGAAGTGTCACTTTAAAAATAAATAATTTAGAGCAAAAATCACATTTTTCTCCTTACTTGGGGTACAAGTAAAGTAATAAACAACACCAGTCCACTGCTATTGAAATTTGACATGTATGGAGTGGCTCAAAGATGTCTTTAAGCTTTCATCAATGCCATTTTGTTTTGGCACAGTCTTCTGCACTCACTGAATGTCAGTGAAGAAAAGTTAAGAAAACGGCTGCTGGCAGCATGAGATGCAGGACCCATCCATGCTGTCAGAGCGAAGTGCTGCTGCCTATTTCATATGGTAATCAATGCAGCAGAATGCCATCAAATGCCATACAAGTGACTTTGGCTCCCACTACTACTCTCAAAGGCTGCTAAAAACCACAGGACTTTGGCAGTGGCATGGAAGCAAAGGAGAGGCATAAGGAGGGAGATGAATAAAACCCAGACCTGATTGTGAATACACAACAATTTGGTGCATGCCTTACAAAAACTAATACATTTAACATAAACAAATCTAAAATTAAGTTGTCCCTATGCAAAACCACAACTACTGGACATCTTCATTTTGCCCTGTACAATGAACTACAGTTTGCCAGATTGTTAGAAGCTCAACAGGTGTCAGCGTGCACAGGGGGGTTACAAAAGGATTTGTTCTCAGTTTGAGAGAACCGCGTTCCAGTTTCTAATGTTTTATTGCACAAGGATTTACAGGCTCCTACACCAGAAAGAAGCTGACATGCACCTTTTTAATGCATGCACTGTCCTTGAAAACTTTAAATACACATAATAAGCAATCGCATTTCTGTTACAGTCATCTAAAAAAAGAAACGTAATAAATTCAAAGCCTACAGTTTTTTGAAGAAATGCATATCGCCCTCCGCCATTTATGCCAAATTTAAATTGAACTTATGTTGAGAAATGACAGTTTTAGCCGTGTTGCAGACATTTAAAGTTCTATCTGATCTTATCTTTCTTTTGTCAAATAATATAAAAGTAATGTTATGTGAAATCACAACATTTGCTCAGAGTAGGCTACTCTCGGCTACTACCATGTCAAATATTAGATCCATGTCTGTAGAATTGACTGAGTCACGGCCCTTTTTTGTTTTAGCCAAAGTTCAATAATTGGTGAGCCATCTTGAATTGAACTGACTCCAGAAATCAATTTGTTTTAGATGAACGTCCAGTGATTACTTTCTGAAAGTGTTATCAATAGTTAACAGTTAATATGCAAACATGGGCCAAAACATAATCGCTCACCTTCGCCATGTATTGGCAGTCAATAAATGCGGACAAACTAACATGCTGCACCAGTGTTGTTCCACATGAACACACCAGTGAAGGTCTTAATGCGCACATAAGGAATTATTAACAATTTACTGGCAAATGGTTAACAAAAAAACAACATTTTACTGACTAAACGTGCCTAGAACAGCACAACTATTAGAGTATGATTAATAAATCGACACCATAAAACCTCCTCATGCTGTCAAATTAGCTATTAGGGCCAGTGTAAGCATTTCATACCAGTATCAACCTCAAGGCTCGGATAATGAGTTCCAGAAAGGTCACAAACGAAACCATTATCAAACTAAAGTATTTTTGTGGGGGACTGAACAGAGATTAAGAGAAAATACCATACTCAGCATGAAGAACTATAATTTTTTTCTACATTTAGTTGGCATGTCTAAATTTCTGACTTTCATGTACTGGTAGTTGGTTTAAAATAACATAATCCAGGTTTCTATATATATTTTTTTTAAATTACAAAGAAGTTAATGATCAATGTGAACATGCTGACAGAGAAAATCGGATGAGTTTCTGGGTCATCACACTTCAGCTGCCATCAGCAAAATTTCATCTAGAAGTTCAGCTGCGCACATTCAAAGGCATTATTTTAGTATTTTAGTACCAACGCTGGCTGATTTTTCTTGTGTGCCATTCCCAGTTTTAATTTTTCTCTATGACAGTTAGTAAATACAAAACATGTAGCAGTGACCCTGCTCCGGGCCCATTTCCCCCTCAACTTTGAACTGTTCCTTCAGTGGAAATGATTCCATTTTGCAGCAGCTGCAATTAGTTGCTTGATTCACACTAAGGAGCTTACATGCTAAGGGGTTGAGCAAAAAGAAAGCAGATTACAGTTCGAGAAGCAGGACTGAGCCGGGCTACGAACACTACAGATAAGATTGCCACATATAAAAACCAGTTTTTGTACCTTTTTTTTTTATTATTATTAGAAAATTAACTTATTTGATCTGGATTCAAAATCTGAGCGTGCAGGGTCAAATCTGTCCCACTGGATGAGATTTGTACCATATTCTCTCAGTCCTCACAGATTGTGTATAAGTCACATGCTCTTTTCTGTTACCTAGCAACACTAAAGCACAGGCAAAAGTTCCTCAGGAGAACTTGCAATCTGTCTGAGGGAGGCTTTGTGCTCAACCTTTAGAGTAAGAGGTAAAACTTTAAGCTCTACAAGCAACATGCACCAAAAACACCCCCCACTTTAATATTATTAAGCATGCTTTGTTTTATTAGTTTGCAAAGAAATACTTTATTCTGGAGCAGTTTAGCTTCAGTTCTAATTGATGAGCAACAAGTGCACAGTCACATGTTGCCTCCTCGGGTAATTATTCAGCTGTAGACAAAAAAAGTAGGAGGAATAAAGAGCACCACTTACCCTCAGCATGGCACCATCCACCCCAACATAGGAAGAGGAGAAGGAGTTTAAGTAGTGCTCTCCACATTGTGGCTGGTCCGTCCAGCTCCGCGGTGCAGATGGAGGAGCTGAAAGGAGCTGGGTCCTGGGATGCTGTTGCTTTCCTCTCTTTCTTTTGGCCCGCTGGTTGATGAAAAGGGGCGTGCGCAAAGACCTCCCTCCCCCTCCTCGACCCACTGGATAAATCCCCTCGCCCTGGCCCTGGAAGCTGCATAATGCCATGCAGGTTCGAGGCGGTGATTTTGCCCTCGCAGCAGGCGACTGTGCTTTAGTTTGTCCCAAACTCGGGGACTAACAGAGGGTCTGTGTATCCGTGTGTAACGAACAATAAAAACTATATAAATTAAACAAAATACTAGTTTTGTATTTAGATGTCATCAAATGAGTATTCTACATTTGGATTGACAGTATGCTTAATTTTGAAAAGTAAATAAGAGTGCCAAACCACTCCGAAATAAACTTTATTTATTAAACTATTTTTGGACCGGTGTATGAAGCTCATCAGCGCCCCCTTGCGTTAGAGCGGCGGAACAAACAAACCCGAGCGCGCGGCGCCTCCACTGCGGTTGCCATTAGCAACTGAAAACTTGGCAAAAGTTTCATCCGCATAGCTCAGTTTTGAGGAGAAACTATCGACGTGTTTTTGTGTGGTACATCATGACGAGTCCTCCAAGAAATACGGAAGCTTTTATAAAGGTGGAGGTATGTAAAGAGGACTTGTGAAAACTGAAAATCTGTCGGTTTGACGCAGTCGGATCCTGTTTTTCAGAAGAAAAAAAAAAGAAGAGGAAAAGAAGCTACTATGAGGTGTAACTATTCAATTAACACATAAAAAAACATTTAAACGAGTTTAGTGGTGCGTCGGATAATTTAAAAATTATTTATTTTATTCAAAAATTAGTTCTCCTGAGATTTAAAGAGCTCCAAAATAGTATTAAAATAATTAATGTTCTCCAAACACCCAGCCCACATCACTGGAAAGAGTTTAACTTTGTTTACTGGCAACTCTTTAATAGTTTCAATTTCAATTAATTTAGTTTATATATATATACATATATATATATATATATATATATAGTTTTAAAGTCAGTACTACAACTTTTATTAAATGACTCATGTGTATTTTGAGCCATAATTCGTTTTTAAAAGTCGTTTTGCTTTGACTGATGTTTTATGCACATCTGTGTGTCTTAATCTTAAGGTCCACACAGTAAAACCTATTTATGGATGTACATTTAACCAGTAGTTTTCCCAAAGTCAAACGGTACAGCCGCTTTTTATATATAATATATATATATATTTATTAAAGTTATTTTAAACCAACATTTCTATTATTGTGACTTTCTTTTTTCTGCATCATCTCAAAACATTAGGCTAAAGTGTTCACACTACTTTTTAATAGATTGCATGAAACAAAAAACCTAAATGACTAAATGAATGTAACCTGGAATAAAAAATGGCACAGAGTTACAGTCATGTTGCTCAGACCAGCCATAGTCTAATTAAGATACTTACCTACAAAATGTATTTAAAATGAGACAAAATACACATCATGTGACACACAAAAAAATGCACCTGACATCATTTAGAGGTTGTATTGTAGCATCATACCTGTACATCTCTCTTACTTTTGCAGTATACAGATAAATCTGAATCTCTTTGGAGAGCTTTTTTTGCACAACTTACAACATTTAACCCTTTATGTAGTTCTGAGTAACGTTGTTCTGTTTGGAGCAGTTTCCTGTCCACAGTTCTCACTCATTTCTTGTCCGTTTTCTTTACTCTCTTGATCTTGTTCAGGGTCATGGGAGGGCTGATGCCTATCTCAGCAATCAGCGGGAGAGAAGCATCATGCTACGCTCTGGACAGGTCAGTCTGTGACACAGCAAGCACAGAGAAAGAACAACCATGTATGCACACACACACCTAAAGCCGATTTACAATCTCTAGTTAACCTGACACACATGTTTTGGAGCTGTGGGAGGAAGATGAAGATACCCAGAGATAGCCCATATGCAAGGGGAGAACATGCAAATTCATCACAAAAAGGCCCTGCACCACAACTTGAACCTACATCTTTCTTGCTATTAGGCTGCAACACTTATCAATGCACCGCTGCAACCCCTGTTACTATTATTTAAATGTTTATTCTTCTTCTGTGTGTTGAAAAAAGTGCATTATCATAAAAACTGTATTGTCACACTATAATATACACAAAAATGCATATGTGCCAGACTAATTTGCTAAACCTCACTACTGAATCTTGCAGGAGACAAAGTACTTAAAAAAAGAAACATTAAAAAACTGGTTCAATAGAAACACTTTGCCACACAGAGGAATAAAATTTCCCCTCACATGAAGAAATCAGTTACAAAATCAGACTCGGGGTGTGTGGCTGTGTTTGAGACATTAACACGCTGTCTTACTTTTGTTCCCAGCATGAAGAAGGTATTCAGAAGTCACATGAGAACCCTAAAAACCTCCCTGCAGAGGACGTAGCAGACAAACAGATGCTGTGGTCGAGAATAGATGAGCAGTCAAGTTTGATCTGCATACTGAAGGACAGAGCAGATGAAACGCTTCTACGATATCAAGCTCTGCAGAAAATTATCTCCGACCTTGAAGATCAAGCAGCCCAGCGCCAGGAGGAATTGGACAGTGAAAAAAAGAAAGCAGAGACATTAGAAGAAAGGCTCACAGATCTGGCTGCCAACAATCAAGCAATCATTTCTTTCACGGAGGAGCTCAAGAAACAAAATGCCCAATTAAAGCTGGAAAACAAGCAGCTTCAGCTGGAAAAGGATTCCCATTTTAATCAAAAGTTACACAATAAAGAAGAATTAGGTCAAAAGCTCCTACAAGAAATCAACCTGCTGAAAAAAAAACTTAAACACGATGGCATTGAATCTAGGTAAGTTTCTTAAACTCATTATAAAGCTGCTCATCAGCTGTATAAGTTAAAGCTACATTTTAAAACTATTTTAAACAAAATATGTTGTTGGATCAAATCAAGCAACTTTGAAAGTGTCCCCTGCAGTAACCCCTTTACACTGTTGCAAATGTAATTTGAACATATTTAGTCTAATGGGTGCTTCTTGTTACATTAAAGGGAGAAATTAGCTGAATGTGAAGCAGAACTCAGAGAACAAACAGTTCAGCATCAAGCCAAAGAGGACGCTCTACTCCAGCAGTTGCTTGAATTTCAACAAAAATACAATGAAGCCATGGAAATATGTAAAGGTATGTGGATTAGAATGGTGTTCATCCCACCAATTACTGCAAACATACATCTGTAAAAAAAAAAAAATGCATTTTTCCAATGTTCAGATTTAAAGCTGAAACTTAAAGAGACTAAAGAACAACAAGCACTGAAGGAACTCAGCATGAAAGAAAGTATAGGAAATCTCACCAAAGAAAAGGACAAATTGCTGATTATTTTAAAGGAAAGAGACAAAGTAAATCAGGTAAATGAGGAAAAACTTATATTTGGGAAAAAAACTCAGTCACTTATACATACAAAATGGTCTGCACTACAGGATCAACAGGAAGAAATCCAGGAGCTGGAAACAAAATGGAGAAAGGAGAAAAATGCTCGAATTAAGGCACAAAACCGGTAAGTTTTACTTCTGCTGCATGGAAACTATGAGAGAAAAAATAATACTATTTAGGCCTGAGTTTGAAATCCACGACCGCAACATTAATTCTTTGTAGAATTGGTTGAGAGAATGAGGCACTCATCTGAAAAAAGAAAAAGTTTCTACGAGCTTAAAGTGCAGACTCTTAGCCTTGTCTTGAAAGTACTGATGCCAAAATTGAATTTAACTGAATCATCCCTGAGTGCTTTCTCCTACTTTATGTGAATACTTTCAAAACTACTGTATGCATGGCCAGTGATGACATTTTTGCACCAAAAAGGATTCAGCTATTTACTTTAAATACTTCATAAGTTACTAATTAGAGGGGGGGGGGGGGGGGGGGTTATATCAGTGTTTATAATATTCTATATATATATATATATATATATATATATATATTCTATAGTATATATAATATAATATTCATATTTTTGTGATGAAGTAGGATCATATTTACAGTAGATTTTAAAAAAGCATGTAAAAAGTATGGGTTGGAATGAAAACTGTATGCTTTGGCAAGTCATCACTTTGAAGGAGCAACTTGAAGGACATGGGAGACTCCATGGCAACAGGTTAATTAATGTAAACTAGAGAGATGGCATTTCCTGCAAAAATGCAGGCTGAATGCTTATTGCAGAAGAACTTGCTGAAATTAGCTAAAGAAAACATGCTGAACTGTAGCCGAAATGGAAAAACAAGACTAAATTAGCAGAAGAAAGCAGAACGAAAACATATTTGCTGAAATTGGTTAAAATATTCAGAAGTCAGCAGAAAAGTTAGGGAAGTATATTAAAAAAAGCTGTAATTAGGAAAAATATAGGCAGCACGGTGGCACAACTGGTAGAGCTGCTGCCTCTCAGCAAGCAGGTCCCTGGTTCAAACCCCGGTCCAGGGGCCTTCTGGGTGGAGTTTGCATGTTCTCTCCGTGCATGCGTGGGTTTTCTCCGGGTGCTCCGGTTTCCTCCCACAGACCAAAAACATGCATGTTAGGCTGATTGGTAACTCTAAATTGTCCCTAGGTGTGAGTGAGAGAGTGAATGGTTGTTTGTCTCGTTTGTCTCTATGTGGCCCTGTGATGGACTTGCGACCCGTCCAGGGTGTACCCCGCCCCTCGCACAGTGATTGCTGGACCTGGGCACCAGCGACCCCCGTGACCCAAAATGGAATAAACGGGTAAAGAAAATGGATGGATGGATGGATAGGAAAAATATATAGCTGAAAATTAGCTGAAAGGCAGAAAGAAGCTTAAACTACCAGAAGGAAGTGGAAAGAGCTGAAATGAACTCAAAGAATGTTGAAAAGCTACAATTAGCATAAAAACAGCTAAATAGTAGCTGAAAAGGCAGAACTAGCTTAAACTAGCATAATTAAATTGAAAGGAGCATGGCAAGCTAAAAATAGCAGAAATAAGTTATTTAGTCTGAAAGTAGCAGAATTTACCATGGAAAACGTGAATTTATCTGAAAACGGACGAAAATAGCTTAAAGAATGCTAAAAAGGTAGCTGAAAAAGTAGAACCAGCTTAAATTAGAAGAAGAAAGCAGAAAGAACATGTTTGTTCAATTAGTCTAAAAGAAGCAGAAATAAGCACAAAAAAAGTGGAAATTATCTGAAAAAGCTAAAATTACCATAAAATAGCTAAGTAGTAGCTGATATAGCAGAAAAAGCTGAAACTTGCAGAAACAAGCTGAAAAGAGCATAAGCTGAATGAAGTTAGAAGAATAAAAAAATTGTATTTAGAAGAAATATTCTTAAAAGAGCACAAAACAGCTGAAAGTAGCTGAAAATGTTTACATTAGCACAAGGAAGCTGAAAGAAGCTGAAGCAGAACAAAATGTGAAAGGAGCAGTGATGGATGTAACTTGAGCTAAAAAAAAAAAAAGTCAGAAAAGGCTAAATATTTTAAAAAACTAAAGTTGCATCGATACCAAAAGTCATAGCAGGATTGTCCTGAAAGAGCTGAACGTTTTGATATATGATTTGTTGAAATAGCACAAAAATTATGGAACAAGACTGGTGCCAAAAAATGTATGAAAGAAAAATGGATCCCAATAGTGTGAATGCTTTATAAACATTCACACTAATAAATGTTGAGATATAAATGTTTATTAAGTTTTTATTAAACATCCACCACATGCCATGTAGTCCTCCTCACTCCTGTTGCTAGCACGTTATTCACACTCCAGCCTTCCCAGAAATATAGTTATTGGTGTTTAATAGCAGATTGAACATCCAGCTCTCAGATAGTGCATGCTTCAATCACAGTAATGACAGTTTATTTGTATTGATTCATCTCATTAATTGTTAAATATTTCCAGTAGTGGACATAGTAAATTATTTCCTCTGCCAGTCAGGAGGCTGTGGGCTATTGCTCTGCTGAGAGCAATAAAACTCAAACTTTCCTCAGGTTTGCCCTGGAGGCCGAAGCAGTAAATGCAGAAGTAAGAGTGAAGTCTCTCCAGGCTGCTCTGCATGAATCCAATACGAAGTTTCAGAAACTAAATCGGGTAAGTTTAACCTGACAATATTAAAAATATTAATAAACGTAATAAAAGCTCAGCCATTCAATGCTAAAAACATGTTTATGTTACATAATTCACAGGATTTTGATGCTTTCAAGGACCACAGTGCCGACCTCCTTACGCGGGAAAGAGATTTAAATAAAATACTTCGCCATATGACAGGCTAAACTTTAGTTTATTAATGTGGCACATATTGTTTTGTTTTAGTTTCTGATAAAAACAAACACCTGACAGATAAAAATTTACTTATGACTGTGCAGAAACTCTAAGGACAAGAAAAATGACAAAACAGCTGATTTACATTCTGTAACATAAATATCAGCATCATTGAGAACACTTGCAGACAACACAGACAAAAAAATATTTTCTTGTTTTAATGGTTATTACTAACATTAATTGCTAACACGTTGTAACATGTTCTGTCTGTGCATGATTTAACAACTTGAGGAACATCTGGGGCTACAATATAAAATTAAAGCAAAACATGACAAATACTTTACTTATTTTGGCTTTTAGTTGCATTATTTTACTAAAGAGCCCACATTAACCTTAAATGAGTTAAACTTTTGAGAGAAGCGTCTCTGGCCAGGCTGATAGACTCATTGAGCATCATGCACCAATTTGAATAAAAAATAATTTGCTCTGTGTGAAGACAGTCGCAGATTAAGCAAATCTCAAATAATTTGAATAAGGAGTTGCATGTCTTCTTTTTATTGTCCTATAAGAGAATTAAAAGCCAGGATTTAATGCCTGCAGAGCTCAAGTACGGCTCAGTCCCACAGCAGTCAACATGCTTGAAGGCCAGGCAAGCATGAGTCCTACTGTAATAATCTCATGCAGCACAAGAGGACAGCAAAAATTAATCAGGACTTTTTTTTTTTTACATGCACAATACTGAAGAAGCATTAAGTGTTACTAGAAAAAAATAATTTGCAATGTGCTAAAATAAAACTGCTTAAGTTATTAGATTTATAACACTCTCGATGCCTCACAAATACAACAAACAATACAAATTTTAAATGGGCAATTATGATGTTAAAACTAACTGATTCTAATTTTGTCAACAAAATTAAACAAAACAGCAGAAAGTTAGAAAAGTTTACTTTTATCACAATTTCAAGAATTACAATAACCTTTACTTTTAGTCCAGGGAACTTGTGTTGTTGTCATTTATGGTGATTACGACACAATATGAAAAATAAAATGCAATGCAAAGATATTCTGCAAAGCAGATTGATTGAAGACAAACATAAATGTTTTTTTCATATAAACAGTTGAGGTTGAGTTAAATCAGAGTGAAATATGATATACAAATCAAATGTTGGATAATATTTAAAAGACAGTATAAAATAAAGCAAGAGATGAGTATTATGTAGAGACTTGAATATCTACATTCTGAGCAGTGTTTCTATGAAATGTTGGAATAAAATGTCATATGTTTGGAAAATGAATTTTAATTTGAATCATAGCAGATTGACTCAAGTGCTCTTTGTGGCATTTTTATGAAGATTATTAGTTAATTAATAGTTACTTTCCACAGTTAACTGTTTAGTCATTTGGTTTTATAGAGATATTTTTCTAACATGTGTGTCATTGTGGTGTGGTATTAAAATTTGCATTTTGCAGCAGACACAGTTATAAAGGAAAACAGTATCCAGGGTTTGCCGCCTACACATAAAAGATTAAACTTTACAACTGCATTCTCGACTTGAACTCTATAAATTGTGAATTGTTGTCGTTAGCGCTATGATGATAGGGTGCAGCATTCCTTTGTGTCAGAAAGTCTCCTCTAATTGCTTCTCGCCTGGAGCTCTGCAGCACAAAGTCTCTTCATCTTTTGAGGACAGGAGGCAGAATGCTCCATGAATTCTCTGCCAGTCGGCACAGGACCAAGCCCATCTATAAACCACACCAGGTGAAGATCGCCAAGAGGTCAAGAGGTCAGCTCGGCTGGTGGACAGTCCAAGGGTCGTTTTGCACCACGTGAAAAATGATGATGTGATGTGGGTAATGTGCCGCCTGCAGGTTCCAACGATTTATGTTCTGAAAAATATTCTGTGTGCTACTCATCTACTTGTGTCAAATATATTTGTATTTCAATTATGAAATAGAAAATAAAAATGGTAAATAAAAACTTGAGCTTTATGATTTCTCTCTAAACTGCATGCATTTTAGAAAAAAGTGTCCTAATGCATTAAATCTTTGTTTCATATTTGTGCGACAATTCTGTATTTTTCATGAACTACTAATTGTATAATCAAAGTGGGAGAACTGGTCAGACGCTGTTTTTCAACTAAACTACAACATGACTGACCATTTTTAAGCTTTTAACTCATCGTTGCTCGGTATAAAAAAATAAAATAAACGTATTGAACCTTTTAACCCCTTTTCCTCAGGCTGGGCTGTTATGATCATTCCAAAGACTGGAATGGAAACCAAAGGTGACAGGCCTTTGGCACTATGAGCCTCTGAACTTTAAACCTTGAAGCTTCAGGGATTTATGCTGTCATCAACACCATAATTTATATCAAATCAAACTGTATATTTATATATATATATATATATATATATATATATATA
>NC_056510.1:20281355-20294141 GCF_014905685.2 Nematolebias whitei
TCCAAAATCCTCAGAGGTGTCAATCAATTTGTGTTGCAGTAGTGTAAGTTTAAAAGAGACCCAACTAGCAGCTAACTCAGCTGTGCAACTAAAGGGTGGCAGAAACATTTAATTATATATGCCTTTAATCTCGTGTTGTTTAAAAATGTGTTATTTCCGAGTCAACTTGTACTTTTGCAGCTGTACTTGCAGTTTTTGACATGCCACTCTCAGCAAAGACACTCTTTATGTTCTTCCTCTCATGCAAACCCACCCCAATGGTGTTCCCTGCCCTGGAGCAACAGCAGGAGTCTTGGCATGGCTCCAGTGGATCTTTCTCTTTATAAAGAAGGAGTGAGCATCTCTGAGTCTTTCATTCTTTTCTCACAGAATGACTGCTACCTCTGCTGGTGCACAGTCAGTAAGATAACTGTCCATGCTAATGTCTTTTTCAAAATTCAAGGAATACTAGAAACTGAAGCGTGTTTAAAACAGGTTGGATTGAAAATCCCTTTTTTAAATTTTTTTTTTTTTTTATTACAGTTTACTTATTTTGTTGTCATCGATCTGATTTGATGTTTAACAGCTGACTGTGCAAATATGCAAAGCTGATTGATTTTGCGTCTTTGTGGCTCTTTTTGTCCAGGAGTTAGGATGCTTCCTTCTTTAACAACAGTGCTGCTGGTCACATTACTGTCCAGGATCTCAGCTCAAGACTTTTATGAAGAGAGGAAAACTGACAGGAAATTGAGGGCCAAGACGGTGGCTGCAAATATTCATGATGGTCAAGGTGAGAAAGTTACTGAAAATGACAAAAAAAAGTAACAATTCTAGCATCATTTCCTTGTTTGTGTTCTCCAATATAACTTAATTCAGCTCCAGAAAATGTCCTCCTTACCCTGACTCTACCATTCTACATTTAGTTGTGCACATTTTTAGGCTTGTTAGTCATTCATTGGTAAATGTATCTTTTGTGTTCACAGCTATCTTGGATGAGGACTGTAGCTTGGAGCTGTCCTTTTTGTTGGACAGCTCTGAAAGTGCAAAAGACAATCATGAGCGGGAAAAGCAGTTTGCGATGGACATGGTGGACAGACTCCAAGGTGCAGGGCTACCCACCGGCCGCAGGTTGAGCTCAAGGGTTGCTCTGCTGCAGTACAGCAGTCACGTTATCAAAGAGCAAACCTTCAGAAACTGGAAAGGGGCGGAGGACTTCAGGAACCGGATCACCCCCATAACTTATATTGGACATGGCACCTATACCACCTACGCCATCACCAACATTACACAGATCTACCAGGAGGAATCCAGACCTGGAAGCATTAAAGTAGTGGTGTTGCTCACAGATGGCGTCTCCCACCCAAGAAACCCAGACATTTTTTCTGCTGTTGCTGACGCCAAAAACCAGGACATCAAGTTCTTCATCCTGGGCATCACCCGGGCAGCCAATGAGCCAGCCAATGTAGCCGAGCGCCGCCTTCTCGCCAGCTCCCCGGCCTCCCGCTTTCTCCACAATCTACAGGATGAGAACATAGTGGAAAAGATCTTCACTGAAGCGGTGAGTATGATGTCTTGTCTTTCAGCCGACAACACATAAAAATGTGATTGATTTAAACTTTAACAGGCATCTCTTCTGGTTTTAGAGTGTGTTTATGTAGAGATAAATGTCAGACAATGCTCAGGAGAAAGACATGAAAAATGAGCTTGACAGATATGGATTTAAGCGTTATCAATAGATTTATTGAACATTGGACATACTATGTGAGATACTTATCTAAGATTTATATTGTTGTTTTAAATTGTTCGTTATATACCCAAAGTAACTGGTTCAAAATCTAAAATATGTTTGCTTTTCTTTGCAGACTTCATTAGCGGATGAAGGCGTAAGTGCTAAAGCAAACATTTGCTCGTGGACTTTTGATGTGTGGCACAATGTAATTAGGTTTAACAAGCATGTCTCCTGTTTTCAAAGTGTCCTCTGGCTCAAAAATGTGCATGTGAGAAAGGAGAACGGGGGCTCAGCGGGCCTGCGGTGAGTATTCAATCTTCAGTTTGTTTACCTACCAGCTGTGAAACATGATTTTCATCCATCAAATTATCACTAAATGACCCCAACATGTCTGGGTGAAGCTATTTGTACATGGTTGCTCATAATGAAGCTTAAATTCAGCCCCTCCCTCAGTCAGTCTCTCAGGCAGACATCTCTGTGACCAGGTGCCTTCACCTGGGAGCGATTCTTTACATTCCTACTCTCAGACAGAGGAGCTCACATAATTGCTCTCATTAGTTTAACGGCTAGACCACTTCTGGTGACTAGACATAGACGTGGTCCAGGTGCAGCTCAGGACAGTGACTGCTGGACCTGCATATGTGAAACCTCAACTTTTCTTTCATTAACAGCAATTCTGACATCCAACAATAACCTTTTCCCCTCAGTCAGTCTCCAACAGAATAAAACAAGCTTTCACTCACTTTGTTAGACTTGGACCAGACAAGTTTAAATTTACAGGTATCGGGTCAGAGCGTTACATGTTCTTGTCTTTCTAGCGCTGTCCAACAAGATAACTAAATGTCAAACACAGAAATGTCCATCAATTTTTAACCTCGATTTTGTTTCTTTCTTCAGGGTAAAAAAGGTCGCCCAGGTGACGATGGAGCTCCAGGGCAGAAAGGTCAAAAGGTGTGTGTCTTGGATGGGTAGATGTTGTGAAAATCACAGCTGGCAGTTTTTGAGTAGCTATTCAATCCCTATGTATGTCTCACTTGTAAAGTTCTTTAGATTCTTATAGGTGAGTTTATGTGGACTCTCTTACATCGTTATTGTTAGTCTCTTAAGTAGGCCTGTCGCAATAAACAATAAATCAATTAATCGCATGATAAATGAAAATTATCAACCTCATTTTCATTTACTGGTTTTATCGTTTCTTCGTGTCTCTTTCAGTACTGAAGACACTGATGACAAAAAGTTCAACTCCGGTGCTCTTCACTGAGCACTCCCTTTCTCTTTTCGCTTTAAAATCTGTTTTAACCATCCAAAATCACATTGTTGGATCGTTGACAGCAGCTAAGCTGAGCAGTTAATCTATGAGCTGAGCTAACAGGCCGACCTCGTGGAAAAAACTCTGTCTTGTCAAAGCTCCATTATTCACGGTTGAAGCCCGTGCCTTCGAGTAAAAAGTTGTTTTTCTCTGTAAAAGAAAATGAGAACTTGTTTAGTGATTTTTTATTGAAAGTTTTGTGTGAAAAATGCTATGCTAAAGAGCTCAAACCACACTGAGCGTCGGCCATTTTGAGAACTGAAGAGAGACAGCCCATGTCACGTCAAGGGGCCTCCCTCCCATTTTTCTTAGAGACACTCTGCTCGCTCCCTCACTATCCATCCTTCAGTTCGAACTGTCTTATACTGCCATCTTGTGGTCGAAAAATGTACTACATGCAAAACAAATTCAATATTTCATCCTAAATTTGACAATTATTACTAATTATTGTCAAATTTCAAACAATATTATCGTTTATCACAATAATTTTTTAGATAATTAATGGCCCAACAAAATTTGTTATCGTGACAGGCCTACTCTTAAAATCAATACTTATATGCCTACTCACAATGTGACTTTGGATGGAAGGATACACTTTAACCCTATTTATAGTTACAATAAGCACAGCTGATGGAAAAACTAGTTGTTAGGAACATAAACATAGTTTAGAAATTCTTACTGAGATAATCGATCAAGTGAAAGTTTTTCTGAAGCACTTCCTGTACTTGAATTTTGGTTTCTCCTTGCAAGTCGCCCTCGGCTGGTTGTTAGAAAGAATGCGGGTTAAATGTACTTCTACATCACTGCATACGTTTTCTGAAGAATTGTAAAGTTGTGGGATTTTTAGTAATTAATGCCATATACAAATAGTTATTTCTAGTTTTGTTTTAGCATGCTTTGACACAGATGTGGCTGCATTCATTCTGCTGATTTACACGCACTTTAAATGTATACATACAGAAGTGCAGCTTTTTAAAATAAAATTATGTTTGAAAAAGGTGGTAAATTGTGCACTGGACATGTGCAACTAACTGGAATTAAGACTAATTCAAATAAAAACTTTATAGCGTTATAAAAGATTGTCAAGGCAAAATGACAGAAATGCACAAATGGGTGCTATAAAAACTCTTTCTAGAGTTCCTAGATTTAAGTCATGTATTGATTAAAGTTTAATATTTTATTTTGTTGTGTTTAGATAAAATCATCTTCTTAATAAATGGTGAATAAAGTATGGAAAACAAGCTGATGTGTTTTGCATTTGGAAAAACTGATTATTTTTCCTTCTATCTTTAGG
The DNA here is from genome assembly GCF_014905685.2 of Nematolebias whitei. Classification (NCBI taxonomy): domain Eukaryota; kingdom Metazoa; phylum Chordata; class Actinopteri; order Cyprinodontiformes; family Rivulidae; genus Nematolebias; species Nematolebias whitei. The sequence continues at coordinate 20,285,667 of NC_056510.1, forward strand.
ATTCTTTTTAATCTTTTATCTCTTGTTCTTCAGTATAAATAAATTTTTACAATCGTTCACACATTTTATGCATTTATTAATTTCCTTTAAACTTGTTTATACATTCTAAACTCACCACAATAACAGGGAATGATTTGTATTATTTGATGTAAAGACTATTTTGTGTATTTTTATTGTTTTATCTGTGTATTTTTTTTTTTCCTACAGGGTGAGGCAGGATTAAGTGGAGTACCTGGGCGTGAAGGCACTGAGGTAAATACCCAATGACCAAAATTAGGAATACTCACTACTGATTTTGTAGTTTGTTGACACATAAAATCTATTTGTGCTTGTAGGGGAAGCCAGGTTACACAGGAGAGAAGGTACAAACTATTCTTGACAAATGACATGTTCTTTTCTTGGCCACTTTTTTTTTTTTTTGTCTATACTAAACCACATTTGTGTGCAGGGAGAGAGGGGTGAATGTGGCACCCCAGGAATCAAAGGAGACAGGGTATGACATTTGTTTCTGATGTTACAAATGATATTTCATGTTGATAACTGCTCTCTGAGTTTACAAGGATTTGTGTATTTATTTCCTGTGTGATTGGCTTCAGGGCCCTGGGGGTCCCGCTGGGGTACGAGGACAAAGAGGTCTGCAGGTTGGTAACAGCTATTGAGTTTGGAGAATTTTTAAATATTTTTAAGGTATAAAGGCGTAAATTTGAAATTGAACATTTAAAACTTGAAGTAGAATATCCACCCATCCATTATCTTTTACCAGCTTTTTCCTTTTTTGGGTCACGGGGGTCACTGGTTCCTGAGAAAAACAACCATTCACTCTCTCACTCTCACCTAGGGACAATTTTGAGTTACCAGTGAACCTAACATGCATGTTTTTGGTCTGTGGGAGGAAACTGGAGTACCCAGAGAAAACCCACGCATGCACGGAGAGAACATGCGAACTCCACCCAGAAAAGTCCCCAGCCAGGATTTGAACCGGCGATCCTTCTCTCTGAGAGGCAACAGCTTTACCAACTGATCCACCATGCTGCCCCTGAAGTAGAATATAGCAAAGTCAAATATTGCTTTTTATTATTAAAGAACAACTGGTTCTAATTGCAGGCATTACTTCACTCGGTCCCGACTTGTATAGTCAACATTTATATCTATGAAATGATCACTTTATCTCAAACAGGGAGGCATTTTAACACTGATGTTCACATCTTCATAATGAATGGCTGTATGATGTTTCTGCTCAGGGGTTACCAGGACCACAGGGAGACATCGGACCGGAGGGCCCTCAGGGAAAGCAGGTCAGCAGCTTTTACCGTCCTCATCCTTCACGTTCTGCTGGGACCTTGACGTTTCCTTCTGCAATAAGTTTGAACAAAGGCTACAGCCTTTACCACCTTGGTTTTAAGCCTACAGCAACATTTTTGTGTGCTTGAAGAACCCCGTGCAAACAACTGGCAAACAGCCAAAGCCTCCCCATCATAAAAATAAATCCTCTCATGACAGGTTCTCCTGTAACTACAGTAAATAAAGACTGAGAAGTGCCTACAGCATTGTCTGCCTCACAAACACAATTTGCAGTCAGTAACATACATGGAAAGTCTGTGTCTCTCACCATGTAAGGACCTGTAAGCAGTATTTGCACAGGATGACACAAGTCTTGGTACCCATATAGTACAATTTATGTCATATCCTTTCAAAGGGAAATTCCCGTAATATCAGTCATAAAATCTTTATTCATGCACTGTACATATACATATTGTAACATAAAAAGGCTAGTTATAACGACTTTTTAACTTTATCTTTTGGTAGCTACTCAAATTCTAAAGCAAAAACACAGTAATTGTTTCAGACCTTATCACAATAAAGCTTATAACTCATTTTTTGGTCCTTTCACATATTTCAGAAGCAAAAAGACTGATCTGATCTGCAGCACAAACAACAACAACCTTTATTTTTATTTATTTATTTATTTTTGCATAAAAAGAGCATTTTTTTTCTTGTTCCCATGCCGTTTTCAGCGTATATTTTAATTATTTCTAATAGTAACAAAATTACATTTTTTAGGTTTTTATTCTAGAACGGTGAGGAAAAAAACAAAACAATTGTGAGTAAGATGATTCAATTAATTACTTGCGAGCCAGCATAAACAGAAATATTGTTGTTGTTTTTTTTGTTTGTTTGTTTTTTGTGTGTTTGTTTTCCCAAACTCCCAATTTTTTCTTTATCTGAAACTTTGTGTGCCTAACAATTCTACACAAGAACCAGAATTTTATGTGAAACATCCTTTTCCACAGCAAACATTGCCTCTAATTCTCTAACGTCTTGCTTTGATTCTAATCATAAATTCTTTGTAAAGATGGACAAAGCCTGCCTGTCACCGAGTGGTTTGTGAACTGGTGTTTTGAAGCAGATTTGTATTTGACCATTACATATGCTGCAGAAAGGACTTCTGATCATACTCAAGAACAGACATCAGCACTAAAAAGCATTTCAGTATCAGAATTTAGGTTTACTTTGTTGGCTTTTCATACAAAATCATTTTTGCTATTGAACGTCTTAGCCTCCACCGACTCTTTGACAGAACGCAGAGCTAAGTGCTGAACTTCTCTGACCTCAAGTCTAGCTTAAATTTTCTGTCTAGAGATTTTAATCATTCTTTTGGAAACAGAGAATTTTGGGTTAGAACCTAAATAAGAACTAAAATTGAGTATTTCAGGAAGAAGGTAAAAAGCACAACCTATTTGAAATACTTTATGTATCTTTGAGACAAGACCGTTTATCATTAACCTGGTATAGATGACCAAATAACATGGTGAACTTGTAAAATTGTATTTTTAGGTCATTTGTGTATTAATGTGTTTGTGATCACAGGGTGAACGAGGTCCACTTGGCCCTCCAGGAATTCAGGGAGAAACAGGCACTGGACTTCCTGGGCCAAAAGTAAGTCATCCCGTAAACTATTCTTTGAACACTTCATTATTTATTATGTTTATCTGTGATGAACAGATCTCTTTGAGGTTCTTCTAATCAGCTGATGAATGACTGTGCAGGGTGACATGGGATTCCAGGGCCGATCAGGTCCTCCTGGTCCTCCAGGAGTGGGTGAACCTGGCCCTCCTGTAAGTTACGAAGCATTGACTTTTATATTTAATGTTAGATCTGGCACTGTTTGAGTGACATTCAACCTTTGCTATGTTTACAGGGGCCACAAGGGCAACAAGGTGTTCAAGGGGTAAAAGGACCTCAGGGAGAAGGGTTTCCTGGACCAAAGGTTATTTCAAGTATATATTATTAGGAAACTGTCATGCTTGTCGTGCTAATTGTTTAAAGTGATGAATGGAGGCTCTGGCTGCAGATGGCAGATGGATCAAGATGAGAACAAATAAATATTTGTTTAATCAAACTAAAATGTAAAAAAAAAAGAGCACCTTAGTGCAATTAAAAGTGAGACTCTGATCTGATAGAGCACAACTAAAACCAGAGGGAGCTGAGGGAATAGAAGCCCAGCTGTTTTTGTTTTTAACCTGTTTTTGGTATTGATCATGACCTGGATGACTGAGAACCTTCATACTGAGGGAGTTGTGACTTGCTTCTGTGTTAGTGTTGTTTGAAGAGCTCAATCAAGACTGAAAGCATAAAGGAGTAACTTTACAAATGATCACAACTTGCAACAAAAAACTCAAAACATCAAAATAAAACCAAAACAAGATCAAGAATACAAAAGTCTTTTATAACTTGTAAAGGATGATGATAATACAAATCAACACAAACTGCAACTTTTAGAACCATTCCAGTGTCCAAACCAAAAAATATATAAAATAAAAATATGTCCCTCTGTTGAGCTTTTACATACAATTTAGCCTCAGTCAAATTATCAAATGTCAACTACTAAACAGAAAAGAAATTAACTACAACTTTAACAAAGCAAACCACAAAAATAAGCTAAAGTGGAAAAACTCTACTGCAAAAATATTCAATGCAGAATCAATGAAATCCCAGAACATGAAACCTAAAACTGAGACAAAATTTATTACAAAAACCCATAAACCATACATCATTTTTATTTAAATGTGAAAACATGAGTTACAGTATTATTTTAACTTAATCTTGCTGCAATGATTAGTTTTTACTCCGTTAGCTAGCAGAGCTTTCTATGTGTTGACTTAAAATGACATAAACCACTTGTTAAATTCTAAGAGGAATATATCATTTGTGCAATAATCTGTGCAGCTGCCACTGCTAATGTACATTAAATGTGTACATTTTAGTTTGATTGAACCCTAAAAGACTAACTTTCAGCTTATAGTCAGTTATCCTTCATTCCATCTCACTGATTAAAACGTCAAAGCAGACTTGGTTAAGTGTGTAAAAATGTTTTCTCTCAAGCTGCAACATGTTGCACCAAGAAACCCACGTCAGATTATCCTTTCAAATACAAAGCTGGGATTCCACAAAGACATGCAAGACTGTCATTTCTAGTGTGCACATTAATACAGATGACAGCAGGTTTTACTCTTTAGTACTCCAAGAAACAAGTTAAATAAATCCAATATAAAACGGCGGGGGGGATCAAACTGCTATTTTAACTTTTTGTCATAACCATTAAATATCAAATTTGTGGGCAAATTTAGCAAAGGAGCATATTTACGGTGCTACTGAAGCTTCTCTGTATTGAAAGTTGACTGTACTTTTATTTACTCTGAAAAGTTTTAATACCCTTAAGCAACTTCGCAGCTCTTTGACCTTTATCAGACAACATGGCACTTTTTCTCCTCTGCTGAGATCTGCATGTATTAAAATCAATTTGGCCCTGTCAGGTGCACTTCATATCACTGACACCAAATTATGAGGTCAAGAAAAAAATACTGTGTCATTCTTAGATGTTTGTATCATTTGCAACAGGAGCCAACATGTTCTTTCTTTGCTTTTGGGAACAATGCAGAGCTGGCTGTGAACCAAACTCAGGCAACTTTAATTGACAGGACTAACCTGGTTTTGTCTCTCAGGGGGATCGAGGGTTCCCTGGACCGAGAGGGCCGAGGGGACAGCAGGGTGTTGGTATCAAGGGCGAAAAGGTGTGTTGTAAATTAATTTAACACAGAGAAATGAACCACAACACCTAAACAACAAAAGCACTAATGAAAACCAAGTGGGAGACAAAAAGTTTCTCTTGTCTACAATTATAAAGATGTTTTCTATTAGGGGAAAGAAGAGACAGATGTTTAACCTATTTAACATCTGGTTACTGTGAGAAAGTTTCACACAATGCATGAAGCTTTTTTTTTCCCCCCCTCCGGCTGATCCCTTCTTCAGGGTTCGCTACAGTGAACAAAGTCGCACGAAGACTTGGCAATTGTTTTTATGCCAGGTGGCCTTCCTGACTAACCACAGACCACTGAGCTACTACAGCCCTCTGTGTGGAGCAGAGAGCTGCCATCTAGGATGCACGAGGGAGCAGATGGTGGGGGTTAAGGGCCTTGCTCAAGGGCCCAGAGTGGGGCGAATGAGGGTGGAGGCAGGTGTGGGTGCTTCGCCTATCCCACCCACATTTTGATGTTGTCGGTACCGGGAGTTGAACAGTCGATTTTCCGACCACAGGCCCACCTTCTTTAACCTCTGCGCCACCACTCCCTGCATCGTATAATTAATTTACTAGAAAACATAACTGTCATCAACAAAGTCACATTTTGACTTGCTGAATTATCAACAAACAACAAATTTGAGTAAGATGATTCAACTAATTACTTGAGAGCTAGTAAACAGAAATATTGTTGTTGTTGTTTTGGTTTGTTTATTTTGTATGGAGCAGATGGAGTTGCTTTGCTGTTCTCTGTCAGCCTCACATCCTCCTGCAGAATTTTTGCTACTTTCTTTTTCTAGTCATTAGAGCTGCACAAAGGCCTGAAGCTCAAAGGTTACTGTGTGCCTACACAAATAACTTGAGACTATATTGTATGTGTAGCAGTTCTGATATTGAATTTGAGATAGAGAATGATGCAAAGACAGCACTGATAAAACGATCTGGAGATGATGTCCTGGCAAGGTCACTTGTGCAATTTGCAACAATGTTGGTGAGGTAGGGAACTAAAGATCTGCCTGTACAATCTTCATCATCATTATCCTGTTTAAACATTTTAATAATTTTGATGTGTCTTCACAGTGCATACAGTTTTTTTGTTTTTGTTTTTGTTTGTTTGTTTGTTTGTTTGTTTGTTTACTGTGAAGTCAGTTCTGTGATGACTGGTGGTGGTGATCTGGGCTGCAAATATATCCTTCTTAAAACACACATTATTTGATATGCATACACTGAGAAAATTACACACAGAACTGATATAGCGAGGTGAGTCACTTCACCACTTTCTCTTGTCAAGGGCGGATGCTTTCCCTCTCCTCTCCCTTCTCCACTTTGCTTTTGCTCTGCCCTGTCTGTGAAAATGCTTCAGAGCCTCTCTCTACATATCTTCAGAACTGTAATTTTTTCTATGGATCTGGTCAGCTGGTCTTTCAGAATCAGAATCAGAATCAGTTTATTATCGCCATGTCAATGAACGAGGTTCACAAACTAGGAATTTGCTTCGACATAAGGTGCGAATAGTAGTAAAGTAAAATAAAGTAAAAATAAAGTAAAAATTAAGTAAAAATGAGAACATTACACAAGACATAAGCCTGTGTACACCCACAAATAAAGTAAAATTAAAACCATAACATAACCATATGTACACCCATACAATAGAAAACAATAAAAAGCTTAGAGAACAGTACAGATGGAGTATTCAGTTATAATACAGATGTAATGTGACCAAAGCAGAAATTATGAGGTAGCATTATGAGTGTTCAGGAGTCCAACAGCAGAGGGGAAGAAACTGTTCTTATGGCGGGAGGTTCTGGTCCAAATGGACCGAAGCCTCCTGCCTGAGGGGAGTGGTTCAAACAGTCCGTGTGCAGGGTGAGCAGGGTCAGCTGTGATCCGACCTGCTCGCCTCACAGTCCTGGAGACGTACAGGTCGTGGAGGGATGGAAGGCTGCAGCCGATCACCTTCAACGCAATTGATAAAATTTTCTCGACAAGAAGACAAGCTTCAGGCGAGCCAACTTGCCCTGATGACACGCATGTAGCTGGACACATCATTGATTCCTGGGGCGAGTGGAAGGTGATGTGTCTATCTCTGCTGTCCATCGAGGATGTTGAAGATGCATATATAATTGGATATATGATAACATGTTTCCTGCTTTTTGGAAATGGCTGGTTCCTGGTTTAGCAACAAACAAGGAAGTTGTCAGCAGCAAATTTGGCCCTGGTCAGTCTGCCTGCCTTATGTGATGGTCTGCTCCGTGCCTCGTGCACCTAGACTCAATTGTTTTGTGAACTGAACCACAAATTGGATGTGATTTGTAAGAATTGCAGGCCACTTGCGGCCCCTAGGATTTGCTGGCAGAATGGATCATATCTCAGGGAATACTCTCAGGCACAGATCAGTGATGTGTCCACTTAATTTGGACATTTGGGATTTGTGAGGACCAGCAAATACTTAAGTCAGACATAAATCAGTAAAGTTCTACCTGTCCCCAAAACAAATGTTGTTCTGAATTTGGCTATCTGGCTGGCCTTGCAGGCCACCTTATCTCAAGTCGCCTGGAGGTCCTGTAAATTCGATGCTCTGCCCCTTTCCTCCCACCAAGGAAGTCTGTGGACCTAACAGAGGGACCCGGCTGAATAAACATTGTGTCATAATTTCAGGATTCTTGGATTCTCTCTGGCACTGTCCTAGGTTGACCTTGACACCTCTCGAGAGTGTTTATGGATCTCACCAGAGGGAACTGAATGATTATACCATTCTTATCAGAACTCCTACAGTGCCTCTGGAGTATCCTTGGAGATGCTCACTGCTCTTGCCGTCTCCCCTCCCCTGTGGAATATCTGCGTCACTATGTGCTTATGTGCGGGGTGTTTTTTTTGTTTGTTTTTTTTTCAATTTCAGGATATTTCCCCTCGGCCAAGGAGAGTCTGTCAGGATTTTTTTTTTTTTTTGTCTCCAAATCCTATATAGTAGTCCCTTGCTACTTAGTGGTTCATTTATCGTGGACTCGCTCTACCACCGTTTTTCAAAATAAGATTGGAAAGATTAGAAGATTGGAAATCACACACAATTGGCTGATTGATGGATGAGCCACACGATCGGCATATAATTTTTATTTAAAAAAAATCATTTTAAATTATTTAGCACCTGCTGCACATTTGTGCAGCCCTAGAGCTGCAGAAAAAGCTTCCTTCTGCACATTTGTGCAGCCAGTACTGCTGCAGGATAAATTTCCTGCTGCAGCTGATCAGCTCATCAGCTGTTCACCATGCAGAGCAGAGAAGTGGGCGTGGCCAAGGGCGCTTGCAGGTGGCAAAGAACAGAGTAGACAGGAAGCTGAAATCATGACATTCTGTGCTCTTTTAGAGCGTTTAGAGTTTAGAAACATTGATTAGAATAT
>NC_056510.1:20299141-20313033 GCF_014905685.2 Nematolebias whitei
ATATATATATATATATATATATATATATATATATAGGTGTGCATGTGTATACATTTGGAGGATTTGTCTGCTCTGAAGCCTCAGAAAATATATTTAATTTAATCTAACGATTAACTTATAGATTCATTCATCCTCACTTTGAGCCACATGTTTTACATTCAGAAAACGGTGATATAGTTATTGTTTAAATTGTGTTGATATGATTTGCTTAATCGTGTTTTTAGTAGTTTTGTTTCTTTTCATTGCTATATGTTTATTGAGATTATGGCAGCTGTAATTGTTGGATGTTGCTATCAGGGGTCTACGACCATTGTTGTGTTTCATTGAAGTTAGTTAAAACCTTTTTATTTTTTACATTATTTGTATATCTGAACGTATATGTATACTTTATGTCTTTGTGATAAATAAACTTTACAGGAGTATGTCGTGTGTATTTATTAAAAACACAAGTATCACCATCTGGTTACATTTGTTGGTGCATTGTGGCAACAGAAAAATAAATGTCAATTTGTATTTTATGAACTCGCTAACAAATTATTTTTAATCGAGCAAACTGACTACTTTTTCTAGTCTTTTTGTTTCGGTCAGAGTCAACATGGACTCCCTAAATGTTCTGTCACGATCACTACATTTGTAATAAAACTATGAATACCTTTTTTGGGAAAAAATATTGTACCATAGTTAATTTATTTTGTCTGTTATCTCAGTATTATGTCATTTTCTAAGAGGTCTTTGAATATAGGTTTTTACGGATATGAATAACCTAATGTGGAGAAAAAAAAATTATAATTTAAACGTCACGAAAACTGGATCCTGATTTTTATTTTTATATATGTTTTGTGTAAAGTATAATAATCAAAAATTTTATTTAATTTTAAGAGGTTTTTTTTATTTTTTATTTTTATTGTTTGGCTGTGAAAGGGTTTGTGTCATATTCAATAGCATATCTGCAGCCAGTGATAAACGGTTTGGGGCAGATACCAAAAACATAATAAGCAAAATTTATAAATTGCAAAACATTGACCGGTTGATTAAATTTATCATTACCCAAAGGCATTAGTTAAGAAATTCGTCTGAAGAACTATATATTTTGTTACACAAAACAAACTTGAAGGAAACATTTCCAACTGAGAACTGAAAGTGCCACATTTGTGACTTTAAGGTAGGATTTTTATTATACAGTAAGGTTTGTTCTTGTACATGTACAGTACGAGTTCGAAATACCTTTTGTCCTTTTGGCTTGCCGTCTGTTACCATGGCGATTGAAACGTCACGCAAGCTTATGTATGTTGTTAGCACATCCAGTGTTATGTATTAGTCGTTAGCCAGGGGTGGTGGTTATTAAACTCTACGAGTTATTACTTAAAGTCATGGCTTCTGCTTTGGATACTCTCTGGGAAGACAGAGACGTCAGATTTGACATAACAGCGCAGTGAGTTATTAAAATATTTTCGGGTATTTTAATGTCGTATAGCTAGGTTAGCATGAGCTCTACAAACAAAGCTAAGCAGATAACGCTACAGCCTAGACTTGTAATTTTGCACAACAAGGTTAGCTTTATATCCCAGGGCTTTCATGTCTTTTTCCTTTATATTTTAACCAATTGATAAAAATAAATATATGCTATAAATCAACAAAAAATATTCCCTGTTCACAGGCAAATGAAAACTCGTCCAGGAGAGGCGCTGATTGATTGTTTGGACTCAATTGAAGATACGAAAGGAAACAATGGAGAACGAGGTCCTTTTAATCCCAATGATGTGGACCATTTGTGTGTGACAGCCCAACTGGATCATAAAAATATTGTTTGTCTCTGCAGGACGACTTTTGGTAACAAACCTGAGAATCATTTGGCACTGTTTGTCCCTGCCAAGAGTCAACTTGTGTGAGTGCCTAATCATGTTAATATTTAATTATTTTTACTGGGCTGCCTGTAAACTGAGTGATTTATTATTTTTAAGTAACTGTGATGGGGTACAGTATGGTTGTAATATTACGTACATTCTGAAGTAATCAAACTCATTTGTAAATTTTCTGTACAAACCAGATTCCAAAAAAGTTGGGACACTAAACAAATTGTGAATAAAAACTGAATGCAATGATGTGGAGATGGCAAATGTCAATATTTTATTCGTAATATAACATAGATGACAGATCAAAAGTTTAATCTGAGTAAATGTAACATTTTAAAGGAAAAATATGTTGATTCAAAATTTCACAGTGTCAACAAATCCCAAAAAAGTTGGGACAAGTAGCAATAAGTGGCTGGAAAAAGGAAATTGAGCATATAACGAACAGCTGGAAGACCAATTAACACTAATTAGGTCAATTGACAACATGATTGGGTATAAAAAGAGCTTCTCAGAGTGTCATTGTCTCTCAGAAGCCAAGATGGTAAGAGGATCACCAATTCCACCATTGTTGCGCAGAAAGATAGTGCAGCAATACCAGAATGGTGTTACCCAGCGTAAAATAGCAAAGACTTTTAAGTTATCATCATCAACTGTGCATAACGTCATCAAAAGATTCAGAGAATCTGGAACAATCGCTGTGCGTAAGAGTCAAGGCCATAAAACTCTACTGGATGCTTGTGATCTACGGGCCCTTAAACGTCACTGCACCTCAAACAGGAATGCCACTGTCAAGGAAATAACAGAATGGGCTCAGGAATACTTCCAGAAAGTATTGTCAGTGAACACAATCCACTGTGCCATCCGCCGTTGCCAGCTGAAACTCTACAGTGCAAAGAGGAAGCTATTTCTAAGCAAGCTCCACAAGCTCAGACGTTTGCACTGGGCCAGGGGTCATTTAAAATGGAGTGTGGCAAAATGGAAGACTGTTCTGGGGTCAGATGAGTCACGATTTGAAGTTCTTTATGGAACACTGGGACGCCATGTCATCCGGACCAGAGAGGACAAGGATAGCTCAAGTTGTTATCAACACTCCGTTCAGAAGCCTGCATCACTGATGGTATGGTGTTGCATGAGTGCTTGTGGCATGGGCAGCTTGCATGTCTGGAAAGGCACCGTTAATGCAGAGAACTATGTTCAGGTTCTAGAACAACATATGCTCCCATCTAGACGCCATCTCTTTCAGGGAAGACCCTGCATTTTTCAACATGATAATGCCAGACCACATTCTGCAGCAATCACAACATCATGGCTACGTAGGAGAAGGATCCGGGTACTGAAATGGCCAGCCTGCAGTCCAGATCTTTCTCCTATAAAGAATATTTGGCGCATCATAAAGAGGAAGGTGCAACAAAGAAGGCCCAAGACGATTGAACAGTTAGAGGCCTGTATTAGACATGAATGGGAGAGCATTTCTATTTCTAAACTTGAGAAACTGGTCTCCTCTGTCCCCAGACGTCTGTTGAGTGTTGTAAGAAGAAGGAGGGATGCCACACAGTGGTAAAAATGGACTTGTCCCAACTTTTTTTGGATTTGTGGACGCCATGAAATTTGGAAACTACAGATTTTCCCCTTAAAATGAGACATTCTCTCAGTTTAAACTTTTGATCTGTGATTTGTGTTCTATTCTGAATAAAATATTAGATGTTGGCACCTCCACATCATTGCATTCAGTTTTTATTCACAATTTGTTTAGTGTCCCAACTTTTTTGGAATCCGGTTTGTACATTCAGCGTCTAAATTTGTTTTAACTAAAAAGTTTTACAAAATACATGCTGCGTCAAATTATGAAAACATCCATTTGACAATAATTAAGGCAATGAGATTCTGACTTTGAGGATCCACTTTCAATAAGGGCTTGCTAGCAAAGATAAGTAAAGTGAAATCTGAATTATTTTTAAATCATCTAAAAATGTTTATCGTTTTCAGCTGTGGGTTACAACACAATTATTAACATCACAACAAGGACAGCTAACTCTGTAAGTAACGCTGTTTTAACTATGTATCATTAAAAACTTTATTTTCTTACATGTTATTAGATATACAAATTTTCTTTTATTCTGAAGAGTTCTTTTAAAAATTGTTTATTTTCTTGATCACAACTTAAACAGCTTTAATTCCTAATGTTCTAAACATTTCTAGATTAAATAAGTATTGAATACTCACCAAGTTTGTTTAAAAAAGTTTAAAATATTAAAAGAACAGTCAAAAATGCTGTCAATGTTAGTTTTGACATTTATAGGGAATAAACTAATTACTGACTTAACGTCTCTTTTTCTAGAAAGTGCGAGGCCAAACCGAAGCCCTCTACATTTTAACCAAGTCCAACAACACGAGATTTGAGTTCATTTTTACTAATTTGGTTGTAGGAAGTCCAAGGCTCTTTACCTCTGTGATTGCTGTACACAGGTAAAAACACACGGATGGAATGTAAAATTCTGACATTTTAAACTCCATATATGGCTTATTAAGTAATAAATGTTTTTTGTGTTGGTACAGGGCTTATGAGACTTCTAAGATGTACCGGGACCTTAAACTTCGAGCTGCTCTTATTCAAAACAAGCAGCTGAGACTCTTACCTCGAGAGCAGGTGTACGATAAAATCAACGGGGTTTGGAATTTATCTAGCGACCAGGTACTGGTGGTGTAGTAGAAAAAAGTATTTAACCAACATTTTACAGTTTTGCTTTGCTCTGCCAAGGTAAATGACAAATCTGTATAGACATAGTGTAAAATTAAACTGATTGTGTACTATTATTTTGTGTAATTTCAAATGCAAGCGTATTTAAATTAATGACGTGTATATTTTTTTATATAATTGAGCCTCTATTCACCTGACGGTTCTGTTTTAGGGTAACCTTGGAACCTTTTTTATTACCAATGTTCGTATTGTGTGGCATGCCAACATGAATGAAAGCTTCAATGTCAGCATCCCTTACCTCCAGATTGTAAGTACAGTTCAATAAAGAACAATACATGTACAGACTTCATTGACTGACCTCACCCTTGATTCCCTTTCTTTTCATGATGGTGTGAAATGTGACGAAGGTCTTAATCTTACAAGGTCTTACAATCCCCTATTTTTGCTTATAGAGTGACAAAACACCATTGAATTTATTTAAAGTTTTTAATATTTTATTTAAATAGTAGTAATGATTCAGTCCTGAGCCCACCGTGAGATTAGAGGTGTTTTCCTCATAATTCTAAACGATAATTCAAGTCTTATTGTGTTAACTCTGTTGTAAAAATGTTTCATATTGTATGCCAAGTCCATTTTCTGCTGTAATGCAATAATTATTCTGCTTTTCTTTAAGTGGTCCATTAGAATAAGAGACTCAAAGTTTGGCCTGGCTTTGGTGATTGAGAGTTCACGACAGGTGACTTCATTCATATTTATCTGATGTAACCACATTATTACACTTTCTCTGATCGATCGCAGTGCTTGTGATTTTCAAATTTACCAAATTTTTGTACTAAATGTTTTTTGAATTTCAAATTTACACTATCCTTTTGCTTTTAGAGTGGAGGATATGTGCTTGGGTTTAAAATCGACCCAGTAGAAAAGCTTCAAGACGCACTCAAAGAGATTAATTCCTTGCATAAAGTGTATTCTGCCAACCCCATATTTGGAGTGGATTATGAAATGGAGGAAAAGGTAGGTACTGTATACATGGACAGAGTCAGACAGTGATTGAATCTTAATCCTGTCTGCCTCAGGAAGCAAGCTAATGGTATTTAAAAAAAACAAGCATATTTGTATTCTTCAGGTTTTTTTTTAAATTCAGCTAAAGTTTTTACTGTATTGTTTGTGCTGACAAAATTTTCAGCCCCAACCTTTGGAAGAACTCACCGTGGAACAGCTTCCTGATGACGTGGAAATCGAGCCAGACGAGCAGACCGATGCTTTCACTGTGAGTAAACCCGTCTGCTTTTTTTAACACTCATCACTCCCGCGGGAGTTTAAACGCTGTCCGACTCTCAGAATAGCTGTGAGCTAATGTTTCTCGGCATAACGAACAAACAGGAACCCATGTTGCTTAGTGCTCCTGTTTGTGTTGCTCATCAGCAACAATAACTTACTATAACAAGCAGAATATCCTGGTTATTTACATTAACTGTATTTATTACGTGTATGTGTACTTACTTACAGGCCTACTTTGCTGATGGCAATAAGGTAAAATGTAACTTTTTATCAATATATTTACAAAATAAAGTTTTTTAGTATGTTGTGCTTTAAAAAAAACTTATTTATTAATTTGAATATTACAGCAACAAGACCGTGAGCCGGTTTTCTCTGAGGACCTTGGCCTCGCTATCGAGAAGCTGAAGGATGGCTTTACTCTTCAAGGACTGTGGGAAGTAATGGGCTGAAATTAAAAAAAATAAAAAAAACTTGTTTTTGTAGATTTGGTGCTTGTACAGCTAATGGGCATTTATTTATCTGTAGATCAAATTTAAAGGTACAGTTTGTGTATTGGTACTTGTTTTAAATGTACAAAATTACATTTATTGTAGTAGGCCTGCTTAAATATGTTTTTCTTGTAAAGTAAATGTTTATGAACAGTTTTTAATTGTTTAATATGAATAAAACAAATCTAAATAAAAGCTGGAGATTAACTTATTTAACAATACATCAACAAATCAAGTAAGTGAAGGGAAACCACACAAAGTACAACGATGCACATGTATTTTAAAAATGGCACAGAGGATAAACCGGCTCCACTTGTAGCAGCTGTGTACTGACCCCGTCTGATGGTTAGGTGACTTCCCTTTGAATATCACTGCATTGTAGTGGTCATTGCTATCAGTGAATCGTGTGTCAACATATAAATCTCTTCAGAGAACCACAAATAGATGTCGGACACAGAAAAGTAACAAAATACATTGCGCTGTTGATCTTGAAAGTTTTTATATATTTTTTCCTAACAGAAAGCCAAGAGTAGATAAAAAGAAAAGTTCATGAGTTATTTTTGTTGTGGCAGGATAATAATGTTGGTGCTAATTACCGGAGTGACAAGCCTCAGTTGTCTTTGGTTTATGGCAGCTGTGTTAGCTCTCCAATTGGGCCAACTTGAATTCTTCTCGGACTGGGCAGCTGGCTATATTTAGAGGGCCACAGTTATATTGAAGAGGCCAGAGACTCGGCTGCCTGTAGTTCCCTCTCTTCAGACAATCAGTGGTTGACCGCTCCTCTTCCATCCATTTCCTGCCCTAAAAGAATGGATGCCCAAGGCCTGAGAGAAGATCTCCGCCTGTTTCAGAGCACTCTGCTCCAGGATGGACTCAAAGAGCTTCTGAATGAGAATAAGTTAATTGATTGTATCTTAAAGGTTGGAGACAGAAGCATCCCTAGCCATCGGCTCATTCTGGCAGCATGCAGTCCGTATTTCAGAGAGCTCTTCTTCTCCGAGGATGGCAAGGAAGTGGACAGAAAGGAGGTTGTTCTGGAGAACCTTGATCCCAGCATTATGGAGGCGATAGTGAATTATCTGTACTCGGCTGAGATAGACATCAACGACAATAATGTTCAGGATATTTTGGCTGTTGCCAATCGCTTCCAGATCCCCTCGGCATTCACGGTTTGTGTGAATTATCTCCAGAAGAAGGTGACCAGGAAGAGCTGCCTTGCTATCTACAGGTTGGGACTGATGCTGAACTGTGCCAGGCTGGCAATGTCGGCCAGGGATTACATTGCTGATCGCTTTGAGGCCGTCAACAAGGACGAGGAGTTCTTGGAGCTTGCTCCACATGAGCTTTTTGCCATCATCGGAGCTGATGCCTTGAATGTGGAAAAAGAAGAGGTGGTCTTTGAGTCTCTCCTGAAGTGGATCAATAAAGACAAAGAAAAGCGCACAAAGTTCTTGGAAGAGGCTTTTGAGTACGTTCGTTTTCGTCTGCTTCCAGAGAAGTACTTCAAGGAAAAAGTGGAAAAAGACGAATTGATAAAAGCTAATCCCGAGCTTCTCAAGAAGATGAAAGTCATCAGGGACGCATTTGCTGGAAAACTACCTGAGAAGAAAAAGGGACAAGATGATGTTGAGGGAGAGGAAGACGAGTTGCCAGGTTACCTGAAGGATGACCGCAGATATGGCATGTATGCCAAAGACATGATTCTCATGATTAATGACACCGCTGCTGTGGCCTACGATAGTCAAGAGAATGAATGTTTCCTTGTAGCAATGGCTGAGCAAATCCCCAAAAATCATGTCAGTGTCACGTCTAAGAAGAACAATCTGTACGTGGTGGGAGGACTGTTTGTAGATGAAGAGGACAAAGGAAATCCCCTGCAGTGTTACTTCTATCAGGTAGAAAAACTCATTTTAAATAAAGTAAAATTCTGTTTTTTTTTTTTTTAACATTTCTTGTTTTTAGCTGGACAGTTTTGCTGCTGAATGGACAGCTCTGCCACCCATGCCTTCACCCAGGTGTCTATTTGGCATG
Source organism: Nematolebias whitei (assembly GCF_014905685.2). Taxonomy (NCBI): domain Eukaryota; kingdom Metazoa; phylum Chordata; class Actinopteri; order Cyprinodontiformes; family Rivulidae; genus Nematolebias; species Nematolebias whitei. The sequence goes on from NC_056510.1 coordinate 20,307,493, forward strand.
GGCGAATTTGAAAACCTCATCTTTGCTGTGGCAGGAAAAGATTTACAGTCCAGTGAGTCTCATGATACCGTCATGTGCTACGACACTGAGTAAGTTCAGGATGTTACATCTCTCAGTGAAGCCTTGCAGAAGGTAGTGAAGCCTGAACAGATCCTCTTCTTTGCTTGTAGAAAAATGAGGTGGACAGAAACAAAAAAGCTGCCCGTAAAAATCCACGGCCACTGTGTGGTCTCCGAGAACGGCTTGGTGTACTGTGTTGGAGGAAAAACCGATGACAAGTAAGATGGTGATTTAAAACAATTCATATGTCAAAATGAAGTTTTATTAACTCTGCCTGTGGGTCATTTTGTCTTACTGTCTAAAGTAAAGCAACCAATAAGATGTTTGCATACAACCACAAGAAGTCAGAGTGGAAGGAGGTTGCTTCCATGAAGACCAAGAGATCCATGTTCGGAGCAGTCCTCCACAAAGGGAAGATTGTTGTTGCTGGAGGAGTCAATGAAGATGGTCTGACTGCTACGTGTGAAGCCTATGACTTTGGGACCAACAAGTAAGCACGGATTTTAACATAAATGTTTTCATTTTATTTTTTAACTAAGCATGGTTACACTGAATGATGGTTTTAATGTTTTATGTATTAGTCAGATCAGTCAGTTTTACCTCCAAATTTTATTTTAGGATTTAGAGTCCTTTTTTGTTAGGTGCACATTATCCTCAATAACTTTATTGTGCAAGAATTGCCAAAGATTATTTCAAATGTTATTCTTTATTAAATTTTCATCAGGTCCTAGAGGGAATAAAGTATTCATCCAGACTCTTTTGCTCTTTAGTCATTTTGTTATCATGCTCAACTATTTGTTGTTCAGGTTGTTTTTTAAGTTGGGTTTGGTGAAATGGATATGAACAATTAATATTTGATTTGTTGTGGTTAACTCAGTTTGGAGAAATGGAGCGTAAATTTAACCAGATTGATGACAAGACCAATAGCTGCCGTTTTACAATAACTTCAACCCAAATAATTCACGTTGGTTCATGTAAACTCTTCATTATCAACATTTACACTGCTTTCAGTTGTACTTTACATGATTATTCTGCCAAAAAGTCTTGTATTACTGCTTAAAAGGTCATAAAGCTTTAAAAAATAAAAGGTGTTTGCATGAACCTCCATGAAAGCTTAAGTTCATTTGGGGCAGCATTGATACACTTTGGTCAACCGTTGGGTTGTCAGTCCAGTCAGAAATAATATCCCTGTTTAAAGACCTATCTACAACAGGTAAGATAATTATTTATAACCTTTTCACTGAACCCTACTTCACAAGATCCTAACTTTTAAGTGCATGTATTTTGTTCGCTTAAGAAAGACAAAGACAACCTACATTATTATAGACTAATATGTGAGAGGAAATGCATTGGCTGAGCTGTGTTTTGTTGCAGGTGGTCACCTTTTACTGAGTTTCCTCAGGAGAGGAGTTCAATGAACCTGATCAGCTGCAGCGGGCTTCTGTACGCTGTAGGAGGCTTTGCCATGTTGGAGAATGACAACAAAGAGTGTGCACCTACTGAGATCATTGACATTTGGCAGTATGTTCATTAATTTTATTTTTTTCATTTAATAAAGTGATTTTTTTTTAATGCTCACAGTAAACACTTCAGTAACATTTTTGTCTTCTTCAGGTATGAAGATGACACAAAACAGTGGACTGGCATGATCAGAGAGATGCGTTACGCAGCTGGAGCCTCGTGTGTCTCCATGCGTCTAAATCCTGCCAAAATGCCCAAACTGTAAAAAGATTTATCTGCGTTATTGTTGAATTTTGTGTCTGTTTTATTTAGCTGATCATTTTTGTCATTATTTTCCTGATAAATTAATCTTTAGTGAAACTGACTTTTTGTCCTCGCATGAAATAAAAATGTTAAGTTATTTTTATAATGTGGTTTCTTACTACCAAGCGTTATCATTATGGAAAATGAGCAAATAGTTCTACACACAAATGAAGATTAATTTCTACTTTTTGTGGGGGAAAAGAGAAAAAGATGACAGAACAGTTTTTGGTTTGCAGATGTATTGACAATTGTTTCTATTATTAAACGTTTTGGTCTCATTTCAGTAGATTTTTGGTTGTGCTTATCAATTGCCGTTGCTCATATTAAAATATCATCCTAGCAGATTTGATATGTCTATTTTATATTTGTTTTATAACACCTAAAGAAATATTAACTCCATGTCATCTTTAAATGTCTGATTGAAAGGGCATCCAAACAAAAACACTGCCCCAACATCGAATGCAGATTAAAAATGGTAGCTTGGCAGAAAACAAATGCAGTGTTAAACTTTAAAAAGTTATTTAATACAAAAACACATAATAGACATTTTTGCTTAACATGAATGAGGTAGATTCATGTCAACTTCAGATTGTACTTTTTTTTTGTGTGTTATGTATAGTAACACCTTATTTAGTCAGAGTGCTGAATGTAGTAACATGTCTGTCACCATTCTTTAAATAAGAAAGAAAAAAAAGCTAACCAAATATCTTCTTTCTGAGATAATCTTTCCATGCGTCGTGTGTTGAAAGCTCCATGGAGTTCCACTCAAAGTGAGGAATCTGTAAAAATAACAAACCTTCAGATGACAACATGCCTCGCTGTCTGGCCAACAACATAACTTACACAGCTACATGTAAATAAAACAAAAAGCTGAATTTAATTTCCTGCAGTTATTTTCTCACCTGTATAACACGGTATCCCAGAATCTCAAGGTGTCTTTTTTTCATCAAAGCGTTTCCTTTTATGTGATGAGAATTTTTGCAGAAAAACCGTGAATCAAGAAAGTCGACAGCAACACTAAAAAAAGAGCAAAAAATACAAAAACGTTTCTCGGTTGCCCGATAAGTTTTTCAGACTGTATTCTTCATGTAAACATTGTATGTTACCACAATTTTACAATTACTTTTAAATGAAATTAATGTCATCTCTGTACAGAGACCAACAAACTGTAGTTCACAACCAAACTGAATATCTCGCAGTACTAAATCAAACGTGAACAACGTATGGCCCGTGGGCCAAAAGTGGCCCTTGGCCAAGGTCCATATGGTCCCCAAATTTCTTAATTAAAAAGAAAACTTTTTAAAAAGTTTGTTAAACAAATTAAACTTAAGGAAGTTTAAATTAAACCTCTTGGACAATGACAACAAAACCATTTAGCTCAAGATAGGGTAAAACTTTCAAGTTGTTAGACTTCCAGAACTACATTGAACCCTGAAGACTCCAAAAAGCAAGCATATAACATTTTTGTTGCTTATTTAAGATAATAAAGCCAGTTTACAGAAAGTATGTTGTATATTGCTATAAAATATTGGGAATGCTTTTTTCCCAAGCATGTTAACGATGCTACAAGAAAAAATATATATCTTCCAGGTTATCTGTCTTAATGAAATTTTCTATTAAAAAAATGCTGTCCACCCCTGTACTAAATCAATCCATCTACTGTTGACGCTTTGTACAAGGCGTCTGGTACTCTGTGATGTCAGAGCTGGTTTTGAACAAGGGGCTCTTGAACTTTACCAGTGATTAATGTTTTAGTGTTGAGGTGCAAACCAAAATGTCCCTACCACTGAGCTCCTGGTGGCAGCTCGTCTCGGATGTTTCTTGGTGAACCTGAATTCCTGAAATCCTTTCCTTTGCTTGAGATCAGCAGGCTGCTTGGCTCCCAGTAGCATAATGGCTGCGAGTATTTGTCCAGTTTGCATTCGAAGTCTGAAACGACACAATAAAAAGTGACTCCAACACATTAAAAATAATAAAACTGTTTCATGTTGGCAAAATGAGTCAGAATGTGAACAGGCTGCTGTGCAACAAACATGAAAATATTGATCTTTGTCATATTTCTGTGCAATCCAAGTAATTAAAATAACAATCTTCCTAATCTAATTCTAAACCAAAGTTGTCTGTCAGGTATGTGTTCAGAAATAATCCTTTTATTTTTAATCTTTTTATTTTCCTTTGAAACGGAACATATTTTCTGCTGGTTGCTGTAGCACCAGGAAATCCCTTTGTATGTTTGGCATCAAGCTTGGGGATCCCCCTTTTTACATATACAGCAACAATTGCAGATGACATCACTCCAGACCAATAAAAATCCAGTTTTCAAACTGACACTCTTGTAAGCAAAACCAGCTTGTTGCTACCCAGGTAATAAATTGCTCAATTTCAACAAGCTACGTATAATTTTGAAGAATAAAAAAAATCCTCATCGTCAGTGATGGATTGGTGGTCATTGTCACGGCCTCGTAATCTTTAGGCTGCAGGTTCGAGCCCAGGTTGCAGAAAGAAAATGTGTGGGTGTCAGAAATATATATTGTATCTCATGAATAATTGGAACAAATTATTGAAACTCTCAGAAATTGAGTCAAGATGGCTGCCAAAGCCAACTCACCTACGCAAACACAGAAATGGCTATACATAACGCAGTCAATTTCTCAGATTCCCAGCTCAAGTTTGGTGGAGTAGCTGAGAGTCATTCCCATCTGGGGTTGCAAAATTCCAGGAATATTTAGTTGGAAACTTTTCGTGTGAATTAGGGAAAATTCCTGGGAATAAACTTGAAATTTAAAATTAACCTTTATTTAACCAGGCAAATCCTATTGAAATCACAGATCTCTTTTGCAAGGGAGGCCTGGGCCTGAAGGCAGCCTGCATGTTTTTGATCTGTGGGAGGAAACCGGAGTGTCCGGAGAAAACCCACGCAAGCACAAGAAGAACATGCAAACTCCACACAGAAAGACCCCAGGTCCCACCAGGGACTGAACCCAGGACCTTCTTGCTGTGAGGCAACAGTGCTAACCACTGAGCCATCATGCTTACACGACAAAACTGAAACTGGACACTTAACGGGGATTTAAATTATAATTGAGAAAAAACACTTTATTGCATAATACCAGATTTCAAGCAAGTGCACGAGTATGCCAGTGCTTTTCCTCAATCAAGTGCACACCATGCTTACTGCAGGGATGCCACGCACCTTACATGATCTGTGCATTCACCTGCACAGATTACTTCTACAACCCTGTACAACAGAGGCCATACTTTTTGAACCTAGAGCACACATTTAGTTACACATTTGTGTTCTTGGACTAAATAAAGAAAAGTACAATAGTCCCTCGCTACTTCATGGTTCATTTACCGTGGACTCGTTCTATCGCAGTTTTACAAAATAAGATTGGACATGACACACAATTGGCTGATTGATGGATGAGCCGCACGATCGGCATGGAATTTTTATTTAGAATAAATTATTTCAAATTATTTAGCACCTCCTGCACCTTTGTGCAGCCCATACTGCAGGATAAACTTTCTGTTGCAGCTGATCAGCTGTTCACAGTGCAGAGCGGAGAAGTGGGCGTGGCTAAGAGCGCTTGCAGGTGGCAAAGAGCAGAGGAGGCAGGGAGCTGAAATAATGACATTCTGTGCTCTTTTAGAGAGTTGAGAGTTTAGAAACATTGTTTAGAATATTGCAAGTGTGGGAAGGGTTTAAAACACCTTTAT
>NC_056510.1:20313433-20329007 GCF_014905685.2 Nematolebias whitei
ATAATAAAAATAAACTACTACTTAGTCCTTGTACTATTCCTACTTCATGGTTTTTCACTTATCGCAGGTCTTCAGGGTACAGATCCCCCACTATAAACGAGGGACTTATTGGCCTTATTACTGGGTTAAAATATTAGGCGTACAGTATTAACACAAAATTGTGAAAGCTGCGTTGTCTGAATAAACAAGTTTTTAAATTCCAAACCACACAGTATTGATGTTTCTACCACTAGATGACATATATATTAATTTGATTATATCCCAACATTAATGTATGTTTCCAAACATTTGAGTAAAAATATCAGAAAGGCGTGGGTTTCCGATCAAACAAGATAAGGTTTCCAGTTTGAAATATTTCCAGAATCCCCCAGCTCAACCTCCCACGAAAAGTGCCTGTAAAGTTTACGGAAAATTACCAGAAATTTTCCATCCCTTTGCCACCCTATCCCCAACACATAATCTGAGCGCTAACAGACTGAACAAGATCTTTGTTTAAAGCCTTACTGTTGGAGTTAACTCTGTCTGTTGGCAAAATATCTCATGAGCCATTGGGTGGTCTTTAATTAAATAATCCTTGGATGTGCATGTACAGCTGATCAACTTTTGGAGTCAACCCAATTCAAGACAGCCACCACAGCTAATCAACCATAGCAAACGTATAAATAGCTATACCTCAGTCTATTTTACAGCTATTGATGTTTGTTGTTGATGAGATAGATTTTGATTAAAACTTTAGCCAAGGTGTAAAAGGTGTAGAAGTAACTGGAGCTTATTGCAAGTGTTGCGTTCTTTCACTTGTGACCTTTTCAGAGAGGAGAAGGGTAGATATAAAGGATTAGTTGTATAATACTCACCAACAGTGCAAAAATATGGAGTGACAACAGCTACTTGAACAAAGTTAATTCCTCCGAGGACTTCACCCAGCATTTTGTGGATTTGTTGTTGTACAGGACTGACGGTGCCGTTCCCTAAAGCACATAACGGCAAGCAATGTACGGTTTATTTAAAAGAAAACTGCACTTCTAAACCAAAAGGCATCGCATCATTGCATCCTCCTACCTTTCCTTTTCAGCTGCTGACAGTAGTGCTCATGGAACCACGGTACCTGAAACTGAGGACACTCGAGGCACAGAGCACGGTTCAGTTCCATGAGCGTCTGTCGTATCCGCACAGCAATGACGTAGGACAGGCCTGTAAACACATGAATAATAACTTCAGCTCTTTTACACAAAGCGTTTACAAACATGTTTGAAAAGATTATTTTGCCACAGGTGCACATTTTCATTTTAAGAACAATTTAACTGGTGACTTACTGTCCAACTGGCCATCCAGTTTTCTCAGAAAGTCAACGCTGAAGATTTCTTTGACTAGTTCTTCAGGAAAATGACCAGCTACTGCCAAGGAAAACGCCAGTAAGACCAGCGAACGTGGGTCAAAGGCGCCTAAAAGAATATACGGTACATAAAATATGGGAAAACGTTTCCAACAAAATTACGAGGAAGAAATTGGTAGTGAGACGTAATACGTACTTATGTGAGGCGTGAAATGTTTAATGCAAGCATCATAGAGTTCTTCTGCCTGTGCCGGTTCATAGTTCAAGTGAGAAAAAGGTAGCAGGGTGTCATACACTGCTGAGAAGTGAATCTGAAAAGAAATTAAAAATAAATATGGTTAATATTGTTGTTTTATAAGAAAATTGTTGCAGTCTTTTGAAAGCACCTTGTCGATGTGCTCCACAGCCACACTGGCAATTCTGTCCAACAGAGGACGGTGGAGGTAGTCCATTTTGGCTAGGAAAAAGGCACATTCAGACACGTTGTTCCAGTTGATTTGATCTATCATCCTATTGAGTGTGATGATGGTGTCTTCGACCAGCATCTCCCTGAACCACGCCCCTGAGACGGATTTCAGGTTGTACAGCACCAAGTCAAGCTGGTCGGCGGTCTGCAGTCTCTCGCGGCTGCAGTGGCTCAGCCTCTGCAGCAGCCTGATGTATTTGCTGTGAGTGTTATGGCAGTAAAAAGGATCATTTTGGACCTGCTTGGAAACGGCGACAGAGATGATGATGAGGTCGCTGAGGTTGCACTGTGGGATCACTTCGTCCACCCGCGAGACCACGCCTTCAATGAGCCACGGGGAGGGCAGCATGGACAGAACTTGAATCAGCTTGGCCACCACCGACGGGTAGAATGCGCTCTGCAAAAATCTGCAAGGTGTTTTATTCTCACCAGTTTGATTCAGTCACACTGGAATGCAACAATCTATCATTAATTAAACGCCTAGCATTCCTTGAAGAAATGCACATTCCCCGCCTCCTTCTGAACCAGAACTTCAGGTTAAGATAACCTGATGTTGAGAATTGATGCAGTTGGTCAAACTTTGACAAAAACAACATGCACAATCTCATGCTCAAGGTATGTGTTAAGGTACTACAACACCAAACTTTAGCTCAGTCTCAGGGAAACTCACTGGGTTATAGCCCAATTTGTGCTGGCTAATGTCTAATAGTTGTAGCAGCCATCTTGAAATGGATCAAATCCAAAATATAATCAGTTATAGACATAAATCCAATAATTCATTTATTTTTACAAAAAAAAAAATCATTCCATCTGTCCAGTAGTTCATGAGATATTTTGCTAACAGACAAACAAGACTGACCCTAAGGGTTAATGCTGAGGTTTTTAGCAAAGATATCACAATGAGGTGCACTGGGATTATGTGCTGTAAATGACTCTTGACTATAACCACATCAACTTTCAGCTTAATATTCATAACATTAACTGATTTAAAGTCATTTTTGTGATGTATAAGTTTAATTGCCTGTGGCAGCCTTCTTTATATGGTTTCACCCCAAAACTGTATGTATATCCAGTAAATACTTTCTGAATGATTCATTTAAAACTGTCCAGTGGTTTATCTGGCCTTCACCTTGTGGGTGATATGAAACACTTACCTGAGCAAAACCGTTCTTAATACAGCAAAGAGCTGGGAGTTCTGATAATGCAGACAAATAAGGGCCTGGGTGATTTTGGCAATGTCCACTGAATTGTAGGCATGAAGGTCCTTTTGGATAAGCAACCCAATTCTGGAAAAGAGATTGATATTTTAACGAATCAAGAACAGCATTAGGGAATTTTAATTTTCAAGAAAAACAGGTCGATCATAATAAAAAGTTCATTTTAGTTATTTTTGGAGATTTGTGACTGATATGCTGACTCACTTGTTCAGTAAACTAAAGTTTCTACTCTTAATTTTCGCCAGCGCTTCTGTTATAGCCAAGATTTGTCGAGCACTGAACTCATCTGCCAACAGGAGGGCCATGCCCTCTAACCTGAGAGGAGCAAGATCATGGTTAGATCAGAGGAACCTAAAACCAATGGTAAATGTCCACTCATGTATTGATGCACTATGATCCTGACCTTCCTCTGACCTCCGTACTAGCAATGGGAGCCAGAGTGACAAACAGTTTACAGAAGGAGAACGGGTCAGTGCTGGTGTCCATCAGCTCGGTCAGTCTTTCTTTAGCAGCAAGTATGAAGTCATAGTTTTTGAAGTGGAGTTTCTGATACATATTCATAATGATGCTGATCATCTCCACATCCATGATGGAGATTTCGCACAAGAAGATCTTGTTGTACTTCTCCAGCAGAGATTGGTCTATGTACTTGGTGATGTACATGAAATTAAACGCCTTGCGCAGGGTGCTGTATTTCAAGGAATCCCCGGTGTTCAGGAGCTGATTCAACCTGCTCATCAGAGCATCCTGCAGCCGGGGAGACACGAGATTTGACACGCTGTTCATCAGAGGCGCGAGGACTCTGGAAAAAAAGAACAATTGTAAACAAAAAATATGAGGTGCTTATTGCGTACTCATGGTGTAAAATGACTCACCTGATTTCATCAATACTGTACAACTTCTGATCCAAAATGCTGGCAATTCGACCCATTAAAGGACTGTTAAAATGGTGCTGATAGGTTAACATGACAGCAAACTTGGACAGAGATGACATTGGCAATCTGCAAAAAGTTCATGTAAAACCACAGGGGATCAACTGCAAATAAACCAAACGCACACAACTTTGAGCATCTATGATGTCCTAATCAACTTCTTAAATCAAAAATAAACTGATTACAATGTAATGAATACACACCTGTCTATTCTTAGCCATACTTCTGAAACCATCTGCTGCAAGAGAGTCTTGTGTGGTTCTACATTCAGCCTAAGCACGGTAGAGAGATAAAGTGGGCAGCAATCTCAACAGTGAGATCAGAATAAATCCTCCCCTAGTAAACTGCTAATATTAATTTACCTGAAGAAAGCATACATCGTGTCCACCAACATTAAATCGTCCATTAGAGTGATTTGGTTCTCTGCCAGACTCTTGAGCACGTGAAACTGTGGGTGACTGTTGGTGTGGTCGATGTTCCGGATCAGTTCAGGTCTATTTTTCTGAAACTGCCACAGCAGCTTCACAGCACAGCTCACATGGTCCACAGTCAGCTTGGCTTTGTTCTTGCTCACCACGTCAAACACCTGGTCTTCAGAGGAGCAAACTTGTAGCCCCTCCAGGACCTGGTCTCTGTTTACTGCACCCAGATGGAGCAGCCTTCTGAGGCAGGGGTTCACACATCGCAGTCGAAACATCCTCATACACTTGAGGTCTTCATTTCACTAGTGATGGCTGTTCCAGCTCAGTGTCAGGACACAACAACACGGCCCTACAGACAAATCAACACTTGTCATTGGAGAAGTAAAAAAAACAAAAGTAAAAAAAAAAAAACAATTTGACCTGTGTAACGGTTTAAACAATTTTCATAACAAATACAAAAACCTTACACAGATTAATCAAGCATGCTGATCTCACTTTTCAAGAAAAATGGGAAGAAACAGCCCATTAATTACGACTTTATTTACCGATTTCTAATTGTTCACAGCTCACGTGGATGCAGAATCTTCTTAAATAACCTTCATCATCATTTAACCGGAATTATTTCCAGATTCCTGTATATTACAGAAAAACATATGTATTATTCATTACATTAACAAGACACATTCACTAATATTCCTTAAAGTCAAAAATTACCGTGCATTTGGGCTGTGTGAAGTTTTACTTCCGTATGAAGTGACGTAATAAATGTAATGTTAACCCTGACTTTTAACTTCCAGGCAGTATTGACGCGAATGCAGTCGCTTTATCGGGATTTCGCCATCAAGAGTTGAATTTTTTTGGGCTCCCACACATGTTTTCACTTAGTTCTGCTTAAAGCCTTTGTAAATAAGTACGTTTGTTATTGAATTTGTGTGGGGAGGGGATAAATATTGTTCCAAAGGTGGGGCCTTTGCGAAGACAAATGTTTTGCCTAGCAGAAAAGTCTGAGGGCCCGTTTAACAAAAATTCACACTAGCGCATGCGCACGGCGTACTTTGGCGTCCCTGCCGCGCCATCTTTAGAAAACAGTGAGCCAAGCAGTGAATGAAACTTCATATTCGTCCCTTGTAAGAACGTGTCGCTGCATGGACTGAAATCCTTGGTTTTCAAGGTGGTGTGTTTTCTGTTTATGAACGTATTAGTCTGTACGTAGTAAATATGGTAAAACTAATGTTTCATTTTTTGCATCAAACCCACTCTGTTCATAGCTCTTTCTATGGTGAGCGTAATGAGGTGCTAACGCTAACGGCAGGCCTACAAATACTATGAGAGCTTGCTTGTCATTTTCGTCCTATTGTGTTAAAAATTGTCTTGTTTGTGTAAAATCATATGCGTTTGTAATAATTTAGCACTTGTTGTATCACTAAACAATTTTATTGTTTCAATCTAAAGCAAAGTCATAGGTGGCTAAAGCTAGCTAGCCACGAAGTTAATCGTCAGAGCCTCATTTACTCGGTGTATTTTTGATCACTCGGCTGATTTTTATTTGATAGCAAACATAATTAACTGTTTTGTAGTTTATTATATATTCAATACGCCTGTCAGACTATGAAACAATTTTGGCATATATTATTTCGGTTGACATGTTGCATCATTGAGGGATTTCTGCAGGTAAAAAAAAAGACATGATTGCTTATATTTGTGTATTTTATCTGTGTGCTTGTCGTCTGAAGGTCGTGAACATGGGGATCAAGGTTCTCCCTCGCTGCTTCTTTGACATCGGAATCAGTAATGTTCTTGGTGAGAACACAGTTTGCTATTCAGTTCCAGAAAATGTTTTTTGGTGAACATTACTAATATCGTGTGATGCCCATGACCATAGTATTTAATGAATAGCAAAAGTTAAATATATATGTTTTGTCTGCAAAGCATGTATGTATAATATATTGGTATATATAGATATATTGTATTATACCAATATAATACCTATACAATTGTAATGCCTATATTAGGGTAGTCATTAATACAAATGTTTTTCCAAGTAAAATGAACTAGTGTTAAAGTGGTCTTTGTTACTGTTTTTGTACAAAAGTTTATTAATTCAAATGTATATGACGCTTGTTGTAAATGTGTCCAGATAGATGTTTAATATGAAGATTGCTAACTTTGGGGACACTGGGACCAGGAACAGTGCTTGTGTATTCAATGACTGGTAGCGTCACAGAAATAATAAAAAAAACATTCTTTAAAAAAATATTGGTGCATATTTTATTCACAATGGTCTGTGAGGTATTTTTATTTGGGGATAATGATCAGGCCTCTTTCTTGGACTTGACAATATTTTTTCCACATATAGATTTTTTTGCATACTAGCAAAGCTACAAATGAATTCAAGCTGAAATTAGTAAAAAATTGATTTTGCTGGGGAATTTATTTTTCCTCACTAATTTGGTAAATATTTGGTGTTATGCTTTTATTTGTCAAACATAACTTGAATTTTATCTTACATGTCAACAAGTTGACTATTGGCTGATACTAAAGTTTGCTTGGTGCATCCCCAGTAATAACCATTTTATGCAAATAAAAAAAACCTGTGGTATTGAGGTTTTAGTTTGACACATATTCATGTGGATGAAGCAGTTTGATTTTTGTACAGTGTTGTTTAGACTATGATATATTTTTATTTTTTTACTGAGAAAATTTGCAAAGGTTTTGGAATTCACCACCAAATTCAGCTTCTGAAAGTGCGTTTAAAACTAAAGTTTGAGGTGGGCGGTTGTCTTAACTGCTTTTTATTTGGTACAATCTCAGAGTCAGAGATTCTTTATTGTCATTCGCACCACATGTGGTACATGTAGTGGAACAAAATTGTGTACACAGGGTCCCAGTTACATCAAACAATAGCAAAAATATAAAGTGTACAAAGAAACTGCAAATAAGGATCTGAGATATAAACTGATATACGCTAAACGAACGTCAAACGGTACGTTCTGCAGTGACAGCTGTGTGTTTGAGCTCAACGTCCTGCAATCAAAAATAAACCGTGACTCTGGTTTCTCCTGACAGTTGGCAGAGTTGTGGTGGAGTTGTTTGCAGATGTCTGCCCTAAAACTTGTGAAAACTTCAGATGCCTTTGCACAGGTATAAAAAAAAAAAAAGGATGATTTTTGTAAAAACTAACCATAATATTCACAGTGTAAATCAATGATTACCGTGCACTTCTGACTTATTTAGGTGAGAAAGGTATTGGTAAAGGAACTCAGAAGCCCCTGCACTACAAAGGATGCCTTTTTCACCGAATTGTTAAAGACTTCATGATCCAAGGAGGAGATTTCAGTGAAGGTGAACACAAATATCCAAAATAATCAACATTTAAATGTAAAGTGTTTTTTATAATGCCCTAAATTCCTCTTTAGGAAATGGAAGAGGAGGCGAATCCATCTATGGAGGCTTTTTTGAAGGTAAAGGAAGTGCCTGTCAGTTGTTTTCCAAAGTGGTGTTGACTTCAAGATGGCGGTAAAATCTTCTCCTTTTCTCTTTAGATGAAAGCTTTGCTGTCAAACACAACAAGGACTACCTGCTGTCTATGGCCAATAGGGGCAAAGATACAAACGGATCCCAGTTTTTCATGTAAGCACAGTTTAGCACTAGTAAATATTGTTTATGTGTTGTATAAGTGGTTGTTATTCAATGCTAGTAAGTTTAATAAATGAATGTGATCTTCTTTTTTTTTTTCTATTGCCGACTGTGATGCTTCAGAACAACAAAACCGGCACCACATCTGGATGGGTAAGTGCTTGCAAATGTCTAAAACTCAAATTTATTGTATAATGAGCACTATATTTAATTTATTCATATTTTTAGTGTCCATGTGGTTTTTGGCCATGTAATCTCTGGCCAAGAAGTAGTTCAAACTATGGAGAACCAGAAAACGGATCCAAACAGCAGGCCGTACGCTGAAGTGAAAATCCTTAACTGTGGAGAACTCATCCCTAAATCTAAAGGTTTGTTGTAACCACAGTGTTTTTAAAATTAGATTTAAATGTCTACCAACTGCTTTAAAAAAATATTATACTTTTTGTAGCAAAGAAATCTGAGAAAAAGAAAGAGAAAGCCGGCTCCAAGTCCAGCGGTGGCTCCTCTGATTCTGAAGCCTCCTCAAAGTCATCATCTGAGTCAGAAGAATCAGAAAAAGAATCCAAGAAGCGGAAAAAGAAGGCGAAGAAACAGAAAAAGAAACAGAAAAAGGAAGAAAAGAAAAAGTAAGTTATTATTTACTCCGTTTTGACTGCTATGAAAACAACATGCAGCATTTGAAGTATAATGATGTTACAGGTCTGTTGCTGAGAGCGTGGAGGAAAAGGAAAAAGAGCAGGAAGACCTGGTCACATCTACTGTACGTCCTGAAGAAATACCACCCATCCCTGAGAATCGTTTCCTCATGAGAAGAAGCCCTCAAACAACCCAGACGTCAAACAAGGAGGAGGAAAAAGATCAGAGGAATAAGGAGGACAGGCCAAGACAAAAGTTGGTGTTTTTCAAGCAGCGCGTCATGAAATATCGTCTTCATGTGTTAATTTTTGTCACTTCTCTTTTAGTGCAGCATATAATTCTCTGTCAGCATATCAGAGACGGTTTGTGGTGACAACTCGATCAGGCAGGAAGATAAAAGGAAGGGGGCCACGGGTAGGTGTGAGGAGCTCAGATTAAAAATGTTCAATTGTTATTTAAAACCATGAAGTCTAAACATATTTCTGTTATCAAAAGTTGGGTACAGTTAGCTTGTTTGGTGTGTTTATTATTTTAATTTTATTTCCAAACAGAGATACCGAACCCCATCACGCTCCCGCTCAAGGTCCAGAGATCGATATCGGCGGAGTGAAACTCCTCCACACTGGCGTCTGGAGATGCAGCGTCAGAGGATGAGGGCAGTCACGGGAGAGAGATGGATTAAGGGTGACAAGTAAGATCATTTCGCTTGATTGATTCGTTTGACTTTAAACAGTGACACGCTGACGATGTAAATTGTATCCAAATTGTGTGTCAGTGTGTGCAGATACAGTAAATAATACTACCAATGTTTGGCCTGCTTTATGAATGTTCTTGCTTTAGTGAACAAACGTTGGCTGTCAGACTCTCTAGCTTTAGCTTCATCTTAAATGGGGTCGACAAAAGTTAATCCGTTACAGAGGTGCATCCAGTGATTACCTTCTGCACATTCATTAAATTTGGTTCAATGGTTTAAGAGATACTTTAACACAACAGCCAAAAACATTAGTTAAAGAGAGATATGCAAATGTCTGAAGGACAGCCTAATCCTACCTTTTCGTCTTTGTCTAAGTGCAATGCTAGCCTTTAATTTGAATAACCCTAATAGTTTTAATAATTACCATTTAAAAACCATTGCTCTTCTCAGAATATTTAAAACTGATTATATTTAATCCACAATATACTTTTGTGACAGTACTGGACGAAAGTTGCACTGCTATAATTTTGGGAATACCCGACAAATGGTTCCCTCGTGTTGGCTTGTTTTACACATTTTTTTTGTTTGTTTTTTACAGAAGTGAAATGAATGAGACTAGAGATGAAGAAACAAAAGCTCCAAGGCGAGAGAGAAGGACCTCCAATGCACAAGATGAACACACAGATGAGAGTAAAAAAGACAAGCGTAGGTCTCGTCGCTCTAAAAGCAAAGAAAACGACACCGTAGAAAAAGCAGACAAGGACAAGCATAGCAAACACAAGGCCAAGAAAAAAGAAAAGTCTCGCAGTCGCAGTAAAAGCAAAGAAAAGAGTAGAAGGTCAAAAAGCAAAGAGAAGGCTAGCAAGCATAAGAGTGATGACAGAAGAGGTCGCTCAAGGAGCAAAGAAAAATGTGTTGATAAGAAAGAAAAGCAGTCGGAATCTGATCAAAGTAAAGATGGACCGAAGGGTCATGAATCTGATAAAAAGCATGAAGACACAAAAAGTACCGAGGAGAGAACGGTCCAAATCATCAAACAACTGTCAAAGTCTAAAAGCAAAGAGCGATCATCTGCAAAGGATGAGCGCAGATCCAGGAGCAGAAACAGGGATAGAGATGAGCCAACAGCATCCAAAGATAAGGAAAAACGAGAAAGAAACAGAGGGAGAGAAAGAAGCCGAAGTCAAGACAGGCGACGCAACAGTGACAGGGAGGATCGGAGAGGAGGAACGTCCAGGGACAAAGATCGTCGGTCAAGAAGTCCTGACAGGAGCAAGACCAGAGACTCGCACCGAAGCAGGCGCTCCAGAAGCAGAAGTCACAGGAGAGACCGCAGCAAAGACCGATATTATCGAAAAGACCGAAGCAGAGATGCTGCCAACCAAAGGAGACGCCGCCGCAGCAGCAGCTCCGAGAGCGACAGAGCTGATAAAAGGAGGCGACAAAGGAGCCCAGATTCCTCAAGGAGAGCCAGGAGTTCCTCCAAATCCAAAGACAGAAGAAGCCCGGCCAGACCTGACAGTACTAAAGGTAAAAATAGAAGCGATGGCAAAAAGAATCGGTCGCGCTCCAGCTCTGACAGCGACTGATTGTGGGCTTTATTGATACCAGTCTGTGAAATTATTTAGTCCTCAGTTTTTTGCAAAGCCAAGATGAGTCTGTTCAAGCCAACTCCACACTGGTAAGTTAATGGTTTACAGATAATTAATAGTGACTGAGGGGGCAGATCTGAACATTTAATTAATCTCTGCATAGATGTTATTTTACATTTTCACAGTAAACCACATTACCGTTTTTTTTTTTGTTTGTTTGTTTTTTGCACTATAAGGCGCACCGGATTATAAGGTGCATTAGGCAAAACAAAACAGATAAGTCAAACTTTATTCAGCTCATTCACAATAACATAAAATCTGTTGGAGGTCAGAAAGCACAGCCAGAATTAATACATAAGGCACACCGGATTATAAGGCTCACTGTTGATTTTTGAGAAAAATAAAGGATTTTAAGTGCTCCTTATAGTCTCAAAAATACGGTAAAGATGGTTTAAAAAAAAAATTTGGGATAATTTTTATTTGAGTTGTGTAGAAGCTCCTGTATCAAACATTTTAATTCCTGTCAAGCTAATTTACAAAATGTCTTGCATGTTTTTCCCAGTTTTTTTTTTTTTTTTTTATTAGAAATTTCTTTTGTCTTATCACATTGCTACCATTTTTATTTTATTTTTTACTGTATTGGTTTTTGTTATTTCGAATGATAAAATGATGTTAGTACAAGATGAACTTGACAAGTTGGTTATAAATATCTACTGGAGTTAAGACAATTTGAAAAAATTATTTTTTTGTTTGTTTGTTTGTTTGCTTTTGTTGTTGCTTATAATACTCTGTATCTGCTGAGTCCAGAATATGATTTGCATTCAAAACTACAATCATAAACAGACATTTTATGACGGAAATATCTGTGTAGTCACACTTTATTGTCTGATAAATAAAAATGACTGTTTTGAATATTCTCACTGTCATGTTTATTTTGATTCAATTCAAAATACTTTATTAATCCCAAAATCCTGGTTTCATTAAGTGTCGTTATAAATGATGGCTGTGGGCAGGAAGGATCTCCCGCAGCAGTCCTCACAGCGGATCTGAAGAAACTGGCTGCAGATGCCGATCTGTCCACCTGGACCCAGCGGGCCCTCGGTCCTCCTGGGCAGCAGGACCACCTGAATGTTGGGCAGAACTTCTCCCAGAGAAGAACACCTCCCACTTCTCTCAGCAGCTTGAGCTCCTCGTCATTACAGACAGACAGCTGCAGGTGATGGGGGATGATCCACGTCTTCTTGTCATGAGCCACGTTTCCTGCCAGCTCCAAGGATCGCAGTAGTCAGTCACTCAAGCACCTCCGCCAGGTAGACGGAGATGCATCCACGGCGCCTCCTTTACAACTCATTTGGGGATGTTGAGGTAATATTTGAGCTTTGAGATGTTAATCAGCTGCTCCCGGTTGTAAAAAAAAAAAAAAACTTGTCATGGTTACGCATCATAGCAAATGTTCAAAAGTAAAATGTTTTCAGTACAAATCCTTCCAGGTGCACAGCAACTAATACCAGAGGAAGTAATCATCTGAAAAAAGCTATTTACATCCAGAAAAAAAAGAGGAAATAAAGTTTTCAAAAGCAATATCCCAGAATGAAAGTAACGGCTACTCCAACGTGCAGCCACCTTGAGCGGCACAATTCTAGAACTATTTATTTAATAGTCCACATCAAGTGTTGATCCACTGAACACTTTGTATAAGAGCTTTGTAAAGTTGGTCAAGTTTGTTTTTATTACATCATAGTACTAAAACAAACTGGACATTAAAAAAAAGTGATCGTGTTTCAAATCAGAACTATGATGGTGATGAAAATAAACAAGTAAATGCTAATAGTACACACTGTCAGGAGAGATTATTTTAATTTTAATTGCCGTTGATTAAAATGAAAGTTCATTTTGACTTTCTTTGTAGAGAGAAATGTCAACTGCTTGAAATTAATTAGTTACATCTTCAAATGTCCAAATTTAAACTGTGAAATCAGTTACCCAACAGGTATTGATCTAAAATCTATCAAAGTATTTCTTGAGTGATTGTTTTTTAATCACACATTTTAAAATTGTACACAGTTGTACATTTTATTAGGATATTCATGGAACAAAAACTTGCCAGCCATCACCACAAGAAGCCCAGTCGTGCCTTCGCCTCCTGGATATCTGCAGGCTGGTGCAGTTTTTTAATTTTTTCAGTAGTAGCCGTGACACATTTGGGCATCTGAGCGCCGGTGGAGTCATGGACGAGGTAGATGGGCCAACCTTCCCCCAAAAGACTGCACCCGCCTCCAGTCCCTTTCCTCGCGGCTTTGTAAAGTGGAAACACGTTTTTTTTAGCCTCCACTGCTGCGTTGATGATTTGCTGTGAATACTGCTGAAACCTGTTTTCCTCTTCAGCGATGAGTTGTGCGGTCTTTGCTTCAAACTTGTGTTCTTCTTTCAGCCGCTGTAACCTGGCACTTTTTTCAGCCTAAAAAAAATGAAAGACAACTGTAAAGTTTTGTCGTTTGTTTTTTCCTTCAAGATTGACCAGAATTGTTTAAACCAATTTAATCCCTGCTGGAACGATAATTACCACTTGTGCAGCGTTATAGGCCTGCTGTTTAATTTCTTCCTCTCTGAGTTTTTCAGCCTTCTGTTGCTTTTTCTCCAAGAATATCCTGTCAGCCTCCCTCTTTGCCTGCAGGGCATCTTGGGTTTCCTTCTTGGTGATTTGGTCTCTGTGCTCCTTTTCTTTTCTCTGGTTAGGCAGTTTGTGTTACAGTTTGATGCGGCCTTCATGTCAGTAATGTATAATTTAAGACGTTACCATGAGTTCCCTGTGCGCCGCGATCGACTTCAGCATCTCGGACTTCTTCTTCCTCTCCTCCTGTCGCAGCTGTGTCCGTTTTGCCTCCTGCTCAGCCACAGCTTTGGCTATTCTCTGCTCCTCGGTGGCAGTTTGCTCCTGCTGTGTGACGCTCAGTTTGTTCAGAATCGTCTCTCTGTGCAGCTGAGCCTCCCTGGAGAACAGAACAACGTCAGTGTTCAAACGGTTGCTACAAAACCTTAAAATCAGATCTAACTGATGGTACTGTCTCTACCTGAACAACTCCTGCTCTCTTTCTTTCCGTAACTTTGTCATTTTTTGTTTGGTTGAGACAAAAAGTTTCCTTTGTTCTTCCTCAGCCTCCCGTTTTTCGGCGTCCTGCATTTTTATTTGGGCTCTGTTGTCGATGTGATCCTGTAAGAAGACGAAATGCATCGGCAGTTTAACGCGTGGTGAGACAGGGCTGCACATGCATGATCATCCTTGGTGATTGGACCGACCAGGTGAGCTTGCATGAGGTTTTTCTTCTGCTCCGCTTGTCGTTCTGACTCCAGTTTTTGCTCCCACTGATGGAGCTCAGATAGACGCTGTATATCCTCTCCATCCTTCTTGTTTGCCAGCTTCACTTGCTCTCTTGCAAACTCCTTTTGTTGTATCCTGCAGAAAGTATCAAGTCATGATTTTATATTTAACTTGGTACTTTAATCACTGTAGATGGTGTAGTTTCAAACTTTATTTTAAGACTTATGCCAGAGTTTTACACTAAAATAATTTTCTGATTACATTATCACTCTTTGCCTTGGGCTGTGGGCGATAATCAGTGCTCACAAAGACTAACTGGAAGAGGTCTTACTGGTTTTTCAGGTCTTCTGCTGCAGCCAGTCTCTGAAGCTTCCTCTGCAGAGCTTTCTCCTGCTCTTGTTTCGAGGCTTCTTCCTCTTTGGTTTTTACCACTTCCAGGTACGTTTTGTTCACGTCTTCAGAGGCTCTTTTCATCCGTTGCTTCAGCTCAATCTGAGCCTCCCTCTGTTTCAGCACGTCGCTCAACAGGAGTGCACTCTGCAGAAGAAGCAACAATTAATTACCACAGAGTTTACGCAACATGTTACGTGTGAAATGCTTAACACTGACATGTAATCCTCTGACTCTGTCGGTTTGATAGTAATGCTGAGTCCTGGCCTTTTCAATGGCCTCTTGCCGCTTTTGTTCCTTAAAACTGTTTTCTTCCATTTCAATCTGTTTCCTTTCTTCCTCCTCCATCTGCTCCCGAATCTTCTTGGCTTCTAACCTCTTCTGACCTTTACTCTGAAACAGACATGTCCACACTTATGTTTCTGTGCCCGCATGTGAAATCCAACATGCTTTTAACAAACTACTTACAGTGATGGTATTGGACCACAGTTTCACCACTTCTTTTGACCGAAGGTGCAGGGCCTCTCTGTGTTTAGCCGCCTCTCTCAGACGCTGCTTTTCTTTATTAACCCCTCTCAGGTCATCTTGAACTTTCATCCAGTCAGTCTTCTTTAAGACAGTGAATTGCCGAAGAGCTGGAGGCGGATTTATTTGAATGCCTTCTTGTCCATCTCCCTCTGATATAGAGGGAATAATATAAGAAGACCAACTGTTTATTATTATTTTAGGTGAACTCTGAATACCTTCATGAAATTGCAAAATCATATTATTTTATTTATACCTTGACTCAATAATAGCTCATTAATTATTTGCTGGATCATTAAGCACACAAAAGGTTTTATTAGCTGTTATGGCAGGTTGGACTTTTTTTTTTTTTAAACCAACCAGTTGGTGAGTTTAAACAATAACACGCACCTTAAACATAAACTGTTATATT
>NC_056510.1:20329107-20355213 GCF_014905685.2 Nematolebias whitei
ATATATAAATTGCGTGTATTATTAAAAAGAAAAAAAAAAAAGTTAGCATTTTGACCTTTGGCCTAAACTGAAAACTTGAACGAAATAATTTTCTGTGAGTGATTTCTTTAACACTCACCACTTTTACAGAATCCTCTTCGACGCCCATTGGCTGCCACCGACGCCATTTTAATACGTCCTTTTAGTGCTGATAATTCGCGTGAAACTAGTGTAAAACTTCTTTGGCTTTTGCGTCAAAAATAAAACTGCTTTCAGCGATGAACTGGATCGGCGTTGAGGATTGACGCGACCGTCTAACACTATTAACCAATCACCAGTCTTGCTTTAACCAAACCACCAATCACAATACGTCATCCCGCCCACCCGGCGAACCTCCGGCTGATCCAATATAATTGATCGGCTCCACGTCCCTGCGTTTGTAGGGATGTATCCAGGCAACGGGAGAGCCAATCACAGACCTTCTCTTCAACGTCACCTCTCACCAGTGGGATTCTACTTTTTAATGAATAGTCTAGGCAATATGTTTAACTATTTATAACATATTTAGACTTCAAACATGCATTCTTTCATTTGCATGTGTTGATGTGTTGAAAAACATAAACCCAATGTTTAATTGTAAGACTACAAAAAAAAAAACTTTGAAAAAATGTGCAAAGGTGGGAATGGGACACAGCTATCTAACTGAATCTAGGATATTTATAAATCTGTTTATATGAGTATATGTGGAACAGACTTACTATACCATGTAAGAAAGATGTAATTTAGATGATAATTCATACTTTGATTGGTCACGTTTTGTATTTATTTTAAACATTTTGGCATGAACTTTTGAAATAAGCCGTGCTAAAGCTGTCATGGGGTCATTTTCAGACACCTTACAGTGTTTATAGATTTATTTATAAAGCTATAAGGAGTAAGGTCGCATGTAATATTTGTAGAGAAATATGATGCATGAAATATACAATAATTTAGGTCAGAAGGTATTTATTGCTCTCTTTATGCTTTTTTTTTTTTTTGCAAAGTACAGTGTTTATCTTTAATTACATAAATCAATATGAGGCATTGAGAAGAGGTTTCTGCAGTCAAATGTGCAAAAGTGCTCCTCCAGAAAGCTTTTTTTTTTTTTGGTTTGCTTTTCTGCAATTGGAGCTAATTTAGGTACAAATGTAACAACAGCAGTATGGGCTGACATTATTAAATGTATAAGTTTGTAGAACCCATTTCAAGGTTTTAAACATGTTTGAAGGTTGCTGTCTATATATAAGCCATTATGACAGGGATTTTAGATTAAATCAAATATGTCAGTTTGCTTTTCCAGTAAATACTCTGCTCCTAATTATTGACTGAAAAGCTTGACTACAACAGCTGGCTTTACAAGCAAGGATATAAACAGTCACCACAGTAGCAGTCATTTTGCACTTTAAACAGATGCAGTGACTGTGATAGATGTGATAAATGACTGAGACAACACAGAGAAAGGTAAGAGGGGCTGCCATGTGCTGCTTAATGAGTCAGGGGATGAGCAGCATCTGTTAAATTAGCACAGTCATGTCCTAACTTACCGGTACTGCTCGACAAGGGAAACTGGTGGTGGTGGGGGGTTCCTTTTTGATGTTTATCTTTTTTTTTTATTTCATTGTAGCACAGATTTATATGAACAGATCTGGGCCTGATAAGATGGGGGATATAGAGCCAAAGTGCAGGCCATGCACACGTAAATTGTGATTTGCCCAAACTGGTCGTTCTAAACACTTTCACGTGGCTCGTTGGTCAATTGGTTGCAAACACTCGGAATTTTAGTGGGACTGCAACAGAAAATGTCTGCGTTTTCTCACAAATTTCCATCAATTTGGGGTCACCATCTCACAGGTACAGCTCAGTGAGATAACACCTGAAGGGTAAGAATGACACCTCCTTTCACATCAGCCTCTAGTAACATCAAAAAAGTTGCGAGATTTTTTTTTTTTTTTTAAAGAGTCACTATAGCGTGGTCTGAGTAGACCCTAAATAAAATGACAGCAGGGGCTGTTAGATGATCAGTGTGGTCAGCAGCACTGAAGTAATATTACCTGTCTCTGGATTATAAAACACTCAGATGTTGCACTGCTGCCAGTCATCGTTGACTTGTAAACCCCTCTGAATGGTTCTCTCACTCAAAACTGTCTGGTTCCTGTGTGTACTCCCACAGAGGAGCTTAGCTCATGGTTTGACTCCACTTGTCCATCTGTTTCAGATTTGGTTGCTCCTATCAGAATTACGCAGCCTAAGGCTCAGCACGCCCAAAAGACGATCATGATACAATGTGCCTGTGCAGTAAAGCTGAACGCAAATGGAGTTGGGCCCAATCCTTAGCTTCATGTTCAGACCTGTGGCGTCAGTTTCAGGTGCTGGAAGAGATTTTGCTGACCTGACTTGGGAGAATCCATGATTCAAATGTTCTACACTATTTAGGTCGGCTCACTGTGTCCTCCGGGTTTGTCTTATTTAGGCCTCTTCGTCCCTCTGTGAAGATTTTCTCCACTTGTTTTTAACAAGGTTGCCTCTATTCTGCACGTGATCCTTCAGGTTTGGTTCCACCTTCTGATGCCTTTGAGGAATTTGAGGCTGTGACTTTATCTTGGTCGCGGTAGATCGTTGGTCAGTTAAAACCTTCAGGTTCCCCAGTGGTCCTGTCCATCCTCAATGTTTTAAAGAGGTGTTTTCCTCTGTGGTACCATCAGACCTTGCAGTTCTTAACAGCAGCCATGTCTTGTGTAGTCACCGATAACAATCATATTTTTTTTAAAGCATTGATGCCATTGATTAAAAAAAGCAGAATTTGGACCCTGTAATCTTGGTTAATTTCAGATCCATTTCTAAACATCCTTTTGTTTCAAAAATCCTCGAGAAAACAGTTTATGGTCAGTTGATGGATTTTTGGGAACGAAACAACATTCTTGAGGGTTTTCAGTGCAATTTTAACACTTTGCACCGGACTGAGTCTATACTCTTTTAGGAATTTTCAATACATATTTTTAGCTAATGGTAGTGATTGTGGGGTGCTTGTGGACCTGATGGCTGCATTAGTGGATCTGGTTTAGAACAGGAAGTGGATTTAGGTTTGTGGTACTAGAGTGGTTCAGGTCCCTTGGCAGGTTGAACATTCTCTGTTGGCTTCAATGGTTTTAGATGTGCTTCTGTCCCCCATTATGTGTGGCGTTCCTCAGGGTAAAATTTTGGGTTCTCCTGTATTTTATCACTGGCTCCCATTTGACTCCATTTTCAGGAAGCATGTCCCTTTCCACCGCTGACGATGATCAGACATGTTTATACAGTTGTTGAGGCAGTTGGCCAAGATAAGGTCAAGTCTTTTGCAGCAGTTGTTTGAAACAGTGATTGTTGTCTTCAACATGGCTGGACTACAGTAACGCTCATTGGGGTCAGCGCGTCTGCCGTCATTTACAGATGGCACAAAATTCAGTGGCATATCTTTTACCTGGAACAAGATATTTTAATCACATTAAACCTGCTTAAACTCTCTCCAGTGGTTTCCAATCCACTTTAAATTAATTTTCTTTGCTTTTAAATCTTTAAATGGTCTCGCTCCTTCTCATCTCTCTGAGGCACATCCTTATACCTGTTCATTCTCTCAGATCAGCTGCTCTTGAATGGACCAAAAGGTGTAAGCTCAGAGGGAACTGGGCTTTGGTGGGGCCAACATTTTGGAACCAGTTGCCTTTGCACATTAGACAAACATTATCTGCTGCTTGTAAATCTTCACTTAAAACTCATTTTATTTGTTGGCTTTCATTACCTGTTAGAAGCTGATGTTTATGGTTTTTTTTTTTATTTTTTTTTTATTTTCTTATTTTAATCTTGGTATTATTTAATTAGTTGTATATTTGTTTTATCTCATTGCATTGTTCGCCACTTTGTTCCATTGAAGGAGTTATAAATAAAATGAACAAATTTTCTCTGTTTTGTATTTGAATTTTTAGCATGTGTATCATCTATGATAAAATGACCGCATCATTTAACACCAAAAGATTACCGCATAATTTGTACAAAAAAAAAAGGGCTCAGAAGAATCATATGTTGTTGCCAACAATTGAGTCTTTTGTTGACACTCAAATGTTGACAACTTCGAGCACTCCTGACGCACAACAGATACCGAGTCGATAAAATGGATGTAAACAGAGTCAGGAAAAGGTGAAAAGGTGAAGTTCTCTTTTTCTGAAAGGAAACCGTGATCAAAACCTGTAAGGACAACAGTTGACGAAGGTAAAGTTATTTGTGGAAATTAAGTGTTAGTGTTAATAAAAGTTGGGGCTAAAATCATGTGAACATGAGTTGTGTTGAGATATTCCAAATTACTGATCGCTACATTTAGTTGCAAATAAAGGCAAGTGATATTTGCTGTTCTCTAACACTCTTTCCCTAAAATCCTTATGAGTTTGAGCTAAACAAACAGTCAATAAATTGTATAGAAATTGTGTGAAACACTTTTTTTTTTAGGAACGATAGAATAGTAAGCTATTATGACTGTTCTGTTTTTTATTTTCAAAACTAAGGTTATTCAGAAAGCTGGACATTTAAGATATTTTATGTTCATAACATTAAGTAACACCTTATTCTAAAGAATTTAAGTATCGCTTTAAACACTAATTGCTTTGTTTTTTGTTTGTTTGTTTATTTATTTATGTACTTTTCGGTAGGCTTGGGATCAATATTGAAATGAATGCTTCAGTTTCGACGCTGCAGCAAAAACACTGCGCGCATCAGTACCTCGCCTATATGGTTTGACTGGTTTCCAGTCCGCAGCGCGCGCTTACGTAACAAGAGGAGACGCGCGAGAGGCGGGACCACGTGGCAGCAGGGTTTCGTCTAAAATCAACCAACAACTGGGGAAGAGGGGGGTGATAAAGGCTCATCGTCGCTTCACCACCACATCCACCTCTGCAGCGGTCCTCCAGCGAGCAGCAGACAGAGAAACCTCCAAGATGGCCCCCATCTCCATCAGAACCGTGTTAGTCAGTGAAAGTGTGGACCCGCGCTGCAGGGCGGTCCTGGAGGAAAACGGCATCCGTGTCACGGAGAAGCAGAGCATGAAAAAGGAGGAACTGATCGCAGAGATTAAGGTGAAGTCGCGCGTTGTTTCGTGTTTCAGTAGTTCGGCCCTTTCATTGGGAAGCTGATGCAACTCATGCCTGACTTTCCATCACTGCAACAAGACGCATCAGGCTTTTTACTAAACCATGTGGTGTGTGGCTGTCATATATCATGAGATGTTAATCTGAAGTCTGCCACTGAAGCCATCCTGCTGAAGCCGAATGTGCTGCAGGAGATTCAGGGCCGGATTCACCCTCTCCTGGGCCCCTGGGCCAAATAAAATATGGGCACCATTAAACCCCCACATCTCAGTTGTTACTGTATTTGTTATAGGTTAATTGAAAGCTTTATTTTTTTTTTCGTTTGTGGTGAATGGATTTACATTTATTTGAGATTAGGGGTGTAACGAGACATTCATCTATAGAGATCCTGGGTTTACAAGACAAGCTTTACAATACTTTGAAGAATAAAAGCCTCCAGCTTCAACTGTAGTTGAAGATCATGTTCTGACACATGATCTTCTAAATTGTCATTAAAGCCGTCTGACCCTCTAACTCAGAACGTCAAACTGATTTTCACGAGGGGCCTGTCATTCCCCGATCTGTTATGGAAGCACAATCCGTAGTGTTGCTCATTTGTGCATGGGCTAAAAGTAATACTTCCGGGTCGCACGAATCGCCGTTGAATATGCTAGATTAAGGAAAATGTACTAGTATAATTCCGTTTACAAATAAGAATTGTCTTAATTTACTTTAAAAAGTATGTGCTCTATCTCTGCCGATTTTCTTGTTGCTTATTTACGCCGCTCGTATTTCCGTTAAAATCGTTGACATATTTACGTCATGGTTAAAGTGATACGCAGCTTCACCACTGAGCGGCGCTGTTTCACCATGGAAATAATTCATTCTGTATCTTGCAGGGTTTTTCTCATTCAGTTCAGGCTGGGGATCAGGTCTAATGCGTCGCATATCATCTTAACCAATGATTTGTAATAGAAATACGAGTGGCGTAAATTAGCTACATGAAGATCGACGTAGATAGAGCACGTAATTTTCTAAGTAAATTAAGACAGTTTTTATTCATAAACAACGGTGAACCGTGTGACCCGGAAGTACAATACGGATCGTGCTTCCATAACAGATTGGGGAATGACAGGGCCAAAATTAAAAACGTGGTTGAGGCCCTATGTTCGTTTTGTATATATTTATATACCAAACTAACAAAGATTACTTATATAGCATAAATGAGATGCACTGATAATATAAATTTGGTATGACCTATAGTTTTTGCCTTTTTTAGGACTACGATGGCCTTGTTGTTCGATCAGCGACCAAGGTAACAGCTGAAGTTATCAATGCTGCTGATAATCTTAAAATCATTGGGAGAGCTGGGACCGGTGTGGATAATGTGGATGTTGAAGCTGCCACTAAAAAGGGCATTATTGTCATGAAGTAAGTCTTGTTCAAAACACAGATTTGTTGTATCGTTCTGCTCCAATGTAACACACTCTCCATTACCTTTCTTATCCAGCACACCAAGCGGTAACACAATCAGCGCCGCCGAGCTTACATGTGCCCTGTTAATGGGCCTCTCGAGGCAAGATGAGCCGTGCTTCAGTAAATATCTCTTTTATAAGCCTCGAAGTTTATTAAAACACTTCTCCCTCTTCTAGAAATCTCCCTCAAGCTGCAATGTCAATGAAACAAGGGAAGTGGGATCGCAAAAAGGTAAAGAGATTCCCGTCTACTCCCCATTTGGAGTTGTAAAGAAATTTATTTTGCATGACTGGCTCCATTGTTCACCCAGTTGTCAATAATGCAGCATGACACTTGGGTCTGCGGCGTTTAATATTTAGTCATAGGGTTCTTTGTTGCTGTGTTTTCACTTCTACAGTTCATGGGCACGGAGTTGCTCGGCAAAGTACTTGGAATAGTTGGACTTGGAAGAATAGGAAAGGAAGTTGCCATGAGGATGCAGTCTTTTGGCATGAAGGTGAGTTTTGGGGCTTTTCTGAATAAATCAGTGGTACTCTGCTAAAATCAACAGATATCTATGTGTTGGACTGCAAGGTGGATCTTTTGAAAGAGGCTAGTTCAGTTCAGAAGTGAGGCAATTCCACACAAATGAACATACAAGTTTGTGTGTTTTGTGTGATCTCTATAAACTAAATAATCAAAAATTTTGCAGACAGAAGTTATTAAAGTAGACATTGTAAGTACTGTATTTTTCGCCATATGAGTCGTGTTTTTTGCATAATTTGCACGCCCTGCGATTTATACACCGAAGCGACATATTTATGGATTTTTTTTTCCATATTTATAAACCAATTTTTGGCTGAGATAGGACCGTTTTCATTCATTCTGACTGAAAATATTGAACACTACCATTTTCAGCCACTAGATGGCACTCAAACAGTATGGCATGCCGTTGTGTTATATAATAGGTAAAAGTGGCTATTAATGACACAATCGGCTTGCCATAGCCTGCCACCTTCGTTCAGCTCGCTTGAAGCAACCATCAAATCAGCTTCATTTCACTGCACCGCCCCGGTGAAATGCAGCTCATTTGACCGTTCAAGTACATTTATTAAGTAAAACTTCAACTGAGACATAACTTTGCTATAATGTCGAGCAAACAAACAATTGTTTTCGGTGCTTACCTTGTTAAATTTCAAAGAAATGCACAGCGAGTCCTCCCGTGCACACGCTTACGTCTACGTATTGGCTTTTGAAATGCAGCTGATTTGACCGTTAAGGTGCATTTATTAAGCGAAAGTTAGACTGAGACACACCGTTACTCTAAAGTCGAGCAAACAAATAATTGTTTTAAGTGTTAATCTTGTTAAATTCTTGTTAAAGTCCTCCCGTGCACGCTCCCACGGCTGCCATTTGGCAGCCAATCGATTTTTGGCACAACACCGGCCCACATTTCCGTGTTGTCAGCTGTGATGCGTAACAAACGCGACGCATCAGAGGTGACGCATAATAGATGCAATGTATATGGCGAAGGAACATATTTATGGATTTTTCCATTTTATTAGACATATTTGGACTGATGCGACTTATAGGATGTTGCGACGTGTATGGCGGAAAATACTGTATTTAGGCAACAGGCTCCCAGCTCAGTCTAATGTAAACATGGACGTGGTTGTTGTACAACCTAACTCTCCAAGCTCCAAGGTTATTTCCAAACCCGCTTTTCTTTAGATGTAGGTCGTCTCATGGATCAGCGTGAAAAACTACCCAATTCTTTGGTTTCTACTTCAAGTTGAAGATTATGTGTGAGATGTTTGAGTCTCTGCATCAGGAGGTGGTAATGTAATGTAGCAGAGGAGGGGTGCACCAATAATCCTAGGGGGAGTTTTTAGTTTTTAATCAGTAACTTGCAGTGATACGCTCAAACAAAACCAGAATGGATCTGATTACGATGCTTTTTTAGTGGACCATTAGAAACTAGTATCTGCAGCCATCTTTACCAATCTGGATTCATTCTATCAGTAAACTGCTTAACCACCTGCAGCTGGAACTACACAGGTCAAGGTTCCTTAGTTTGTTAAATAGAATTATATATTATTTGGTCTTCCAGCAACCAGCGCCAAAAAATGGGTGTGATGTGTGCACCCTTCTTGAGCACCACTGCTTTGTATCTGAAGTCCTAAGAGAATAAAACCTGTTGCAGCTCTCAATGGCTAACCACACTAAAACATTGTTGTATCCTCCTGTCAGACAATTGGCTACGATCCAATCACTCCACCTGAGGTGTCAGCCAGCTGGGGGGTGGAGCAGATGTCTCTGGAGCAGCTTTGGCCACTGTGTGACTACATTACTGTTCACACTCCTCTGATGCCCTCTACAGCTGGTGAGCATCACTGTCCGCACTGAATAACGCCAAGAAAAACTAGATGCTGGCTGACATAGAATTTGTCTTTCATGTGTGCTTTTTTTTTCAAGGGCTGCTCAATGATGAAACATTTGCCAAGTGTAAGAAAGGAGTCAAGGTTGTGAACTGTGCCAGAGGGGGCATCATTGATGAGGATGCTCTTCTCAGAGCTCTGGAGTCTGGGCAGTGTGGAGGAGCAGGACTTGATGTCTTTGTTGAGGTAAAGTCACATCCACCAAATGTTCCTCAACAATCTGCAGTGTTACTATCACTGAAAGAAGGCCACAAACAAAAATAGGTGGCGTTTGGGACCGCCATCTTGCTGAGTGCTACATGTATCACTGTTTATACCTGGAAACTGCTGGTATACCCTGGACAGGCACAAGTCCATCACAGGGACACGTACAGACAAATGAGACAATCAATCATTCTCTCACTCACATCTAGGGACAATTTAGAGTTACTAATCAGTCTAACATACATGTTTTTGGTCAGTGGGAGGAAACTGGCGTAGTCAGAAAAAACCCACATGCGCATGGAGGGAGCATGCAAACTCCACCCAGAAAGGCCCCCGGACCGGGGTTTGAACCAAGGTTACCTGCTCGCTGAGAGGCTGCAGCTCTACCATTTGCACCACCATGCTGCCCGAAACTAAAACTGATAGAATTAAATTTTATACCTCATAATTTTAGAAATATGTAGGCATTATATACCTGAAACTTTAGTATATATATTTGCATACAGTAACTGAGCTTGTCAATACACTAATATGTTATTATTAATAATTACATATGTTTTACCCATAAACTAGTTAAAGCACAGATATTTTTTAAAGTTATGAGTAGTTTTCTGACAGCATACGTATATGACGTACATAATGGGCTAGACAAAAGCTCAGCTGTAACAAAATGTCCCATTTTCAGTAATTTATGAGCTAATATAGTATATTTACTTATATCATGTTTTATTGTAAAAGCAGGTTCCAATAATTATAACAATTTATAGAAAACTATGGGCTTCTTGGTTATGATTTTTTTTCCCTCTGGTATCCATGATTTCTTTTCATGCTGCTAAGGACATCAAGTAGCACCTACCAAGATGGTGGCACAGTTTCTCACCTCATCAGCATAGACTGCACTGTGGCTGGTCATTCCTGCACATTTCTATTTCAGTGGTTGCTGTACTGTTTCTATAACAGTCTTGTTTTTGAATTAAAATTTCTAGATTTTATGTTACATGTGCTATTTGCTGCAGGAACCACCGATGAACTGCTCTCTGGTGGACCATCCAAATGTCATCTGTTGTCCTCACCTGGGAGCCAGTACGAAGGAGGCTCAGGCTCGCTGTGGGGAGGACATCGCCCTGCAGATTGTGGACATGGTGAAGGGCAAGAACCTGGTCGGAGCAGTAAGTCCTCAGCTCTTGTTTCAACTTTTAATCATTCACCTTTTCAAACCATCAGCTTGATCCATTTAAAACATGTTAACTGGGTTCTATTGCAGGACCAGAGTAACAGATTTAAATCCAGCAAAACCCAAAACATTTTAGAGCTAGAATGCATGTGTATGTACCAAACAGAAGATCATACACTTACTAATATTTGTATTTGCAGGTGTAAGTCAGCGTGAATTGATCACTGTGGAGCATCTGAAAATCAGACTTTGTGACTGTGTCTGTGTCCTCCTTGTGCAGGTCAACGCTCAGGTTTTAGCCAGCACCTTCACCCAGGAGTCTCAGCAGCTGATCAAACTCGGAGAAGCCGTCGGAGCAGTTCTCCAGTCCTGCAGCGCTTCTAAGACACCGCTCAGTCATGTTCAAGTCAGCACTTACGGTAAAAAAAAGACTGGCCTAACCTGTTTCCGTAGCCTGTGTTCTGTAAAAGGGGACTCAGCTCCTAGAAGGAAAAAAATGTTGCATGTAATTTTTCCCTCCCTCTAGTTTTCATTCAACCTTTATTTAGACAGTGGTGTGTTCATAAAAACAGTATTTAATTCACGCTACACAGTTATGTCCAAGTGGCATCAACTGTTGTGATTATGATTCTTCTCCCTTGTTTTAAAGTGTTTCAACTTCCCTGTTTTCTGCAAACCAGGAGACTGCATGAAGTCCTGCACAGGTTACATGACCTCAGCTGTCCTCGTCGGACTGCTCAGTCATGAACTTGAAGGTTGCCCGAATCTCATCAACATACTGAGCCTAGCCAAGGAGACTGGAATCATGGTATGAAATCTCACATCAAACACATGACAGAGATTAATTTTATGTCTTACATGTAAATATATTAGAGCTGCCTTTCCAGGTAAAGCAGACCCACTGTGACTCCGACGGGGCAGCTGGTGTGTGCAAGGTGGAGATCGCGACTAATGGCCGCAGCTTTAAGGCGAGCGGTTCAGTTCAAGGAGGTGTTCCTGTCCTGCTGGAGCTGAGTGACAGCGTGTTCAGACAGCCCATCTCCCTAAGAGGAAATCTGCTCTTCTTCCAGGCTTCTGGAAACCCTCAGCTGCTGTCCTCAGTGGCTGGTGAGGAAATAAGAATCACTGCAGCAAAATAAATCCTCTCAAACTGAAGCTAGCTTAGCTTTATGTGTGTTTTTCTAAAGCAGGCCTGTGTTTTTTTTTATATTATTATTTCTGAAGTCAAGAGTGTCAGTATTAATAGTGGTCTTTAAACAGGAAAAAACATTTTAAAATATCTGCTTAACGGAACACCAGATCTTTTGAATTGGGGTTCTGTGGAGAGGTTATGAACAATTAACATCTTACCTGTTTTAGAATATACGTCATTGGCCCAGCTCTTCTTGAAGGTGGGTCTAACGTTACCTGCCCACTTTGCAGTGATTCAATGGACCAGCTCCTCTCTCGCCATTGGTTACTTTCAAACTAACAAACGATTTAAAAAGCCGCAACATGAATGTAACTTGTAATACAAAGTATTTTAGGAATGTAGTGTAGAAAGTACAGATACTTGATGTAAGATATAGTGGAGTAAAAGTATAAAGTACCCACATTTAACTCTACTTAAGTAAAGTACAGATACATGAAAAAATGTACTTAAGTACAGTAACAAAGTATTTGTACTTAGTTACATCCCACCACTGATGGCGGTCATTTCATTGAAACAGTTTATTTCTGACCAGATTGATGAGCTAAAGGCTAGTCTGAGTGGGGCCAAGACCAAAGTAGATTGCTGCTTTTTTTATTTCTACAATGTTAAAAGTTTCCTAGTTATTCATGCAAAGGCTATTTCATCATTTTATACCCCTATTTTAAATTAACTCTACAGTTTATAAACATTTTGTTGTCAATTTGTTATTTTACACTTATTCCATTATGATAGTCCTGCAGGACACGCACCAGGCTGCACTAGAAGTGCCACAGCTAGCTGCCACTGCTGCTATTTGTGCTTGCAAATAACTGCAGCATTTTATGTAAACAACTTTGTAATCCAAAACTAATGTCAGTGAATTATAAATTAGTGTTAGCATAAAATGTAAATTTTTAGAATAGAAGTTGTTCAAAGTCTGCAGCAATCCGCTTGAAACAGCTGTAAGTTTGTCAGCCTGATCAGAGATAAACTTTTTGTTTGTTTGTTTTCAAACTGAGGGCCTTCAGAGAGCCATCTACAACAGGTAAGATAATAATTGTTCATAACTTTTCACAGAACCCTACTTAGAAATATCTTTGGTGTCTCTTAAGGAGACCCAAAGATTGTTCCATCAGTCATTAGGTTTTTAGACCTCGGTGTTTGAATCACTGCTTCTTTTAATTCAAGCTTTGAGGCAATTGATTTTAAATTACCTGAAGTGGAGTCTTAGTAAAAAGAAGCTGTGATGTAAATAAAAGTTTTTCATCCAAACTCTGTATTTTCCATCCCACTTATGTTTATCCAAGACTGTTCTTAATTTAGACGAGAGGTGGCGTTCAGTGATGGGTTTTAAATTGCAGTGTTCTGGCGTTCTTTTTCCCTTAAATTCACACTCATGCGTTCTTTTTCATTGTTCTTTGTTTAGGAGTTTTGGCCTCAGAGGGAGTGCAGATTGAATCTTTCAGCGCTCCTGTGGACCACACCGGGGACGTGTGGTATTGTGTGGGGGTGTCGTCTCTCCTGCGAGATCTCAGTGCCTTGGAGCCTTTGGTTAAAGATGCAGCGCAGCTGTGTATTTAAAAGACAGCTCCAGAATAACAGTCTGTAAAAATCCCAACACTCTCAACAGTACTGAATCTAAAGAACCTGTCTTGGTCTTTTTGTTGACAGCTAGCTGCTTGTTTTAAGTCTAAAACATGTATTTTTATAACATTCCAGTGTTAAGATGTCCAATAAGCTTGAATGAAGAACTAAATAAAATGTTTGTCATGTGCCATTAAGTTTGAGTGATTTCAATAAAAATGAAGGGAACTCTCCTCCTGCTGCCCTTGGGTCAACGTGGCCCACAATGCCCAAGTTCCTCGTTGGTCATTTTGATCCAAGGGCAGCAGCAGGGTTAATACTATCACATGAGCCGTGACTGCTGGAGACATATCGACGTGAACTTTGCTTGATGGGAGAAAATGGAAAAGATTTTTGTCAGTCTCTTTATTTTATTTTATTTGGAAATATTCAGATTTACAAGAAATTAAATATTACATATGACAAGCGTCTTCCCATTTTCCAATCTTGATCATTTGCGATCATTCTCAAATTTTACAAATGCATGTATTTATTGTAGAACCCCTGTACAAACTGATTGAACATCCTTCTTGGTTTTCACTTAGCTTACCCAAGAGTATTGTGGCATCTCAATAATGTAAATTAGTAAAAAGAACCAGGGGAGCTTACAAGGAGATAAAAGTAAACGGTAAAAGGAAAAAAACACAAAACGGTATTACAACATTCACCAGTATAGGGAGAAGTCATGTCAGAGAATCCAATAATTCTCAGTCGGGTCATCTGGACAGTTTATTTTTTATAGAGACGTTTCGCCCTCTATCCGGAGGGCTTCATCAGTTAGAGGAGTTCCAGTAAACTGTTTCCCCACCAAGCAGTAAACTTAAGTGGACCAACCAGTTTGCTGGAGCTAAGATATTTTCTGGGGGCCGTCCTGTCCCTCGTCGACTCCTCCCAGGCCGGCAGCCACAGCCAAAGTGGTTCAAGGCAACAAAGTTCATGCTCAATCATCCAGGTACCGAATCCAATAATTCTCAGTTGGGTCATCTGGACAGTTTCTTTTTTTATAGAGATGTTTCGCCCTCTATCCGGAGTCAGTCTGATGAAGTTCTCCGGATAAAAGGTGAAATGTCTATTAAAAAAAAATGAACTTTGTTGTCATGTCTCCGGCTCTAGTTGGGGTTACATGCTTTATCCACTTGTTCCAAATTTCTGTCAGTTTCAAAGAATTCTGAGTAGTTGCAAGTGACCAGCGAGCCATGCGGCCACATTAAAAAAATAAAATAAAATCCGCTCATTTTTGTGTGCAAAGCTTAAATGTTCATGACCAATATTCACTCACATTGTATCCACGTCACCCCACTTTGTACCCATGTTGGCAGCCACACCCACCAAAACCTGCTTTCAGTGATGTGTTTTCTGACAGTTCACAGTTTGAAAACCGCCCTGTGATGGACTTGCGACCTGTCCAGGGTGAACCGTGCCCCTTGCATGGTTACTGCTGGATATGTGCACCAGTGACATGACCAAAATGACATGACCCAAAAAAAAAGAATCGGGTAAAGATGATGGATGGTTTGAAAACCCAACTTTTGTCCATGTTGCATTCAGTGCAAAATAGAATCCAGTGAGCTAATCTATAAATACACACAGCTTTAACAGAATCAGCTCAGTCATGATTCAAGTTATTGTAAATCAGGAAACATTTAAATGGATTCATCAGCTGACTAAAACGTTAATGACCTGATAAAGTGTTCTTTGCATGAGAAGATAACAGCCGGTCTAAAGTTTAAAATGTAAGTCCAGATGTTGCTGCTGCATAGGCAAACTTTACCTCAATATTTAATCTAATCTTTTCACATGTTAATCATTATTTTCCATGGAAACAAGAAGATAATTTAATATTTACTCAAGCACACTTGAGGAAATTTGCGTTGCCAAGTCATGTTGCCATGCATTGTACTTAGATGTAGAAAAAACAGTTATAGTATGACTTCTGTTGTGACTTAACGTTACATAAATAAATGAATTGAAATAAACCGTTAACAAATATGCAACAGTATAAAAATTAAGAAAGTGAATAATTATTTTAACAGACCAGTCAAGTCCGTCTCTGCAGGATATAATCAAACCCACTGTTTTTCTGTCCACCTGGCAGCACATAATCCACTTCATAATACACACAGAGATTTCCACACATATACTCTTTTATTAAAGCTTGTAATACTGATTACAGCAGAATGAGTTTAAATAGACCATATTCAAAGTTCCAAATAGCTTTTATGAATTCTGTTGTTTTAATCCCGTGTGAAATTTCCTAATCCAGAAATATGGAGCACTTTGGAGTTAATCCAGGTTAGGATTACGTTAAGCCTCTGAAATACATTCAGAATACCATGGCAACGGCATGGGGAGGCAGTGGGGGTCATGAATGGCTGTTTTGAAGCTCATTTGTGTCTGATTTGTATTCTGTAAATGAAACCTGGTCTGTGCCCGCGCGTCACTGGACTAAATGGTGGGAGGTGGTGGTGGTGGTGGTGGTGGTGGGGGGGGGGTTATATTTAGATGCTGAGAGTGGTGGAGGAGGAGGGGTGGGATTTTTCTGTGAATCTGAATGGTTGCTTGGCTTTGTCAAGGACCTGGACAGTAGAGTGCAGGAGAGGAAGAAGAGGAGGAGGAGGGAGGGGATGGGAGGGGGAGGGTGGCTGCTGCACAGTGCACACACATACCAAAATAGGACCGAGCTGCCTGCGACCGTCCTGAGCTAAATTGAGGGTCTTGGTTGTTTTGGAGAGCAGTGATTGGAGGAGAGAACGCCGCGGAGCGTCACTGTGGGAAAAACGGTTCTCCACGGAGATGTGAGGTGAGCCCACCTTCAGCGGCTCACGGACTCTCCTCCATCTGATGCGTGTTTCTGTTTTCAGACAGCATGTCTCGTGAAAACGAGCCCTACACGTATGACTTCTGTGATGGGGAGCATCCAGCCGAGCTCCTGGACGCGCTCAGGCGCTTCTACCTCCGCGGCCTGTTCACCGACGTGACGCTGCGGTGCGCAGACTCCGGACAGGTGTTCCACTGCCACAGGGCGCTGCTGGCGGCGCGCAGCTCCTACTTTAAAGTCATGTTCACGGCCGACATGAGGGAGAGGTCCAACAGCGTCGTCACGCTGAGCGGGGTGGACCGCGCCGTCCTGGGCGCGCTGCTGGACTACGTGTACAGCGCGCAGGTGCGCATCACCGAGAGCAACGTGCAGAGCCTGCTGGAGGCTGCGGACCTGCTGCAGTTCACCGCCGTCAAACGCGCGTGCGAGGAGTTCCTCGTCCGCCTCCTGGACGTGGACAACTGTCTGGGCATGCGCACCTTTGCCGAGCTTCACCTGTGCGCCCAGCTGGAGAGGGAGGCGCGCCGCGTGATGCTGAGCAGGTTCGCGGAGCTCATCGAGCAGGAGGAGTTCGTGGAGGTGGATCATGAGGAGGTGAGGTCGGTCCTGGCTGCTCAGAGCCTCACTGTGCAAAGAGAAGACGTGCTGGTAGATGCTGTGGTCAGGTGGGTCACCCACGACTTGGATAATCGAGTTCAGCACGTGTCGGACCTGCTGCACTCCAGTCATCTGGGTCTGGATGAGATCCTCTTCAGGGCCTCGTTAGAGGTGTACAGACCTTACCTGGTGAAACATGGAGGCAAACTAAAATCTATGATTGTTCAGGCTCTGACTTCAAATGGCAAAGAGATGTCTCCAAGCAAAAGAACATCCCCCAGCATGTACATCATTGGAGGGTACTACTGGCACCCACTGTGCCAGGTCCACATCTGGGATCCTGTCAGCAACACGTGGGTGCAGGGGAAAGACATGCCTGACCCCGGGAGGGAGAGCTACAGCATCAGCCTTCTGGGAGCAAACATCTATGTGACGGGCGGCTACAGGACGAACACGGTGGAGGCCCTGGACTCTGTTTCAGTTTACAACTGTGACTATGATGAATGGACAGAAGGCTCCGCCATGATCACAGCCAGGTACTATCACTGCTCCGTGGCTTTACACGGCTGCATTTACGCCATCGGCGGCTACAGAGGAGGAGCTCCAGAACAAGAGGTGGAATTTTATGATCCTTTAAAAAAGAAATGGTTTCCAGTGGCCAAAATGATCCAAGGTATACAACGATTACACGAAAGAAAGGCCTTTAATAACTCGGTGTCTTCAAATTTGTGCTTCAGAAGAACTCTTTTACTTAGACTGATAAGCTGTGAATAGGTTTTTACAAATGCATGTTTCAAAGAATACTCTAGTTGCATCAGATTCTAGCAGTAAAAACTATAAAGTTCATTAATCCACGTCATTAAAAACTAAATGTTTGAGGGTTTAAATCTTAAGTCATTCTTTGTGTCAGAGCTATAAGACTCAGCTGCATTCCTTCCTTTGTAGATGGAGTTTGCTCAGTTGCCATGGAGATGGCTCGGTTGTTATGACAACATCACAGTGGAGTCCACACTGTGTCACAAGCCAGTCAATAGCAAAAGATCTCTGGTGCTGCAGCCTAAAGACATGCAGGGTCACTGAGGTCGCTGAAAGATCAACAGACTCGCTAACTGAACGAACTCCTTAAACACGTGGACACTTAAAGTTTGTCTCTGCGCTGTGACTCATTGTTCTGGTTTTATCTACTTTATTTATTCTCTTGGTCCCGTTTCATCACTGTCTTCATTTCCAGCAGCTGTTTTGACCAAATAAAAAAAAAAAAACCGTCTAAACCATTTATTTAAGTACAGACTCAGCTGGAGCAGAGTATGTAAAACTTTTCCTTAGGAGCTGTTGGAGAGATTAAAAAAATTCAAAAAAACTAAATCCTGATGCGACTCCAGCTCAAACAACAAGAAAGAATGAGCTGTACATGCTGAGGTCATCAACTTTTACCTGATGTGCTTCTTTTGAAGGTGTGGGAAATGCCACTGCGTGTGTAATGGGAGACAAAATCTATGTGACCGGAGGCCATTATGGATACAGGGGAAGCTGCACTTATGAGAAAATCCAGATGTACAGTCCAGATGTCAATGAATGGAGTATCATTACAGAAAGTCCCCATCCAGGTAAGAAAAACAAACAAAAAGAACTAAAGCACTGATGTGTTTCGAGCTGATTCCTGAATTTGAACCTTGTGTTTTCAGAGTACGGCCTTTGCTCCGTGTCTTTAAACAATAAGCTGTATCTGGTTGGTGGACAGACGACTGTGGCAGACTGCTACGACACCGAAGGAGACAAGTGGACGCCCGTCTTCGTGATGAAGGAGAGGAGGATGGAGTGTGGGGCCGTGGTGATAAATGGCTGTATATACGTCACGGGTGGATACTCCTACTCAAAAGGGACTTATTTGCAAAGCATTGAGAAATATGACCCGGAGCTGGACTCCTGGGAGATTGTGGGGACTCTTCCCAGCCCGGTCAGATCGCACGGATGTGTTTGTGTTCATGCTGTCCAGTGACAAACGTTTATCTCAAAGCATTTTGTTTCTTATAGATCAGATTGTATATTCACAGTATTCATGAAAGCATGCAGAGAGCAGCGCTGAGTAATGTGCTGCACACAGCTTTTTCCAAATCTGCTGGATATGGAAGTCCATTTCTGCCACTTACAAAAAAAAGAAGCCAATTCTCAAAATCATAATCATAAAATACTATCTCCGTCATTCAAACTCACCCTTTGTGACAATTGGAGATGATAATAAAACTAACGATGAGCTGTAGATGTGCAGGAAACCATTACGCTTTGAGAGTTGCACTAAAATCCCTCCAATGGTTCGAGAGATATTTTGCTAACAGACAATGGTAGCTTGAACAGTTAATGTCAAAGTTGCACGATGTGTCACACTTGGAGCATGCATTAGGCATAACTCTCAGCTACCACCACACCAAATTTGAGCTCATTATGTGCAAAACTGACTGAATTGTGGCGTTTTGCGTCCTGTGAGGTCAGTTAGCTGTGGCAGCCATCTTGAATTGTGTTGACTCCTAAATTTAATCAGTTGTAGATGTATTCCCAGTAATTAGAGTTAGGATCCCCAGATAAAAAAAAAAAAAAAAAAAAACTGCAGGTGAAAAGTTTCCACCAGAATTATTACAAATGAATTAATCTGTCTGCTCCCTTCTTCAGGGGTTGCTGCAGCGAACTAAGTTGCATGAAGACTTGAGAATTATTTTTACGCCGGATGCCCTTCCTGTCGCAACCACAGACCACCGAGCGACCACAACCCTCTGTGTGGAGCAGAGAGCTGCCAGGGCGCACTGGGGGAGCAGGTGGGGGTTAAGGGCCTTGCTCAAGGGCAAATGAGGGTGGAGACAGGTGTGGGTGCTTTACTTTTCCGAACCGGCGACCTCCTGATCACAGCTGGGATAATTAAAACAAATACAAAGAGTATAAATTAAAAAGGAATGGACTGTATTGTCATTATTCTCTCATTTTAAAGTGTTACTAGAACGTTTTGTAACCCGTAACCGGTAATATTCGGGGTCACACGCCTCTGCAGTATCTTATTTTCTGGGTCAGACCTTGAAAGGTTTAGAAACCATGAGGATAGTGGTGAGACAGGTTCTAATGATCAGAATCAAACCCTTTTTAGGATAGTATAATTTAAATTCACTTGTATCTTTTACTGTCGATAAATAGGACTCATCGCTCACTTGGTGTGTGAGTTTTCAGCAAATCTAATTTTTCTTTAGTGTGCCGAGTCAACTGTATCTGCAACAAACTTGCAGACAAGCTTTAATATTAACATGTTTTAAAATCAGAAGCATGGTCCAGATTGTTTTCAGCAGCATCTCACTGCAATCGAATCTTGTTCTCTTATTTAATGAGTAGCCTTCAGAAGCTCCGTCTTAACCGTTTAAACATGGACAACTTGGAAAAGAGTTTTAAACTAAGATCATCTCATCTTCAAAAATGATGGATTTTTGGTGGTTTTGGTCAAATAATAAAAATGACATCACACACAATGGCATTTTTATGTTTAGATGTCAGTTCAATGATTAATTTATGAGTTTAATATTTGTCCAGTTGTTCAGGAGATGTTTTGCTCATAAACACAGAAGAGACCAAAACATCACATTCATGAACCGAAAAGCGCACAATACTGACATCTAGTGGTCCTACGAGGAAACTGCACCTTATTTACATTATAGACGTGGATCATTTTTGTTGAAAATATTAGCAGGAATCTGCCACTTCTTTTGTGGATAACGTAATTAAATGTGTTTAAAATAATTTCAAGCATCACATTTGTCCACACTGAAACAATTCAGGTTTAATTAAGGTTTTTTTATTTATTTCTATGCAACGTGACAAAAACAATTACATCTGTAAAACACACATTCGGTTGTTTTGCACAATGCTCTCTTTGGTTTCCTCCTGTGGAATAAAAAGTTCCTCAGTGATGATCTACAGTCCAGTGGATGCTACTCGAACACCTCAACAAGATGAGGGGACTGACTGCATTTATTACTAATATTTCAACCTGATTTTGTACAGACATGTACACTAGAAGGTCAAAAAGAACAAAAATCGTTTTATTTATGAAAAGTACTAAATAAAGACTTGTTAAAAAAATCCTGTATTGTTTTAAATACATATAATAGTCAACAATTTGTACCTTAATTTTATAATTAAAAAAAAAAAACCGACAGCTTCTGAAACAGCAGTAAAATAATTATTAAACCTCTGATTGCATGATTTTTCAGTATAAAAACACATATACAAAATGTGCACAGGTATTTACAACATTTACAAAAATATTTCAGTATCTGTACAGTGGCTGTGTCCCAGTTCAGAGGTTGCATGCTTCAGAGGGCCCACCCTGGAGAACTACGAAGGCCGGGTCCTCCAAAGGCCACAAAAGCTGACCCAGCAGACGTCCAGAATATGTTACCGAGCTATACACAATGGAAATACCACTGAAACCTGAAAAACTGCATCCATTAAATACTTATGATTACTGAGTAAGTTTAGACTTCGCTGTCATGTTTGTTTGGCTGAGAGAAATATAGAGAATGAATAAATTTTGTTTGTTAAAAACAGAATTTTCTAGAAAATGTCTATATCGTTTAATTATTTTACATAAATTGAATGTGTTTTATTGTTTTGTTTTACACAAAGACAAAAATAGGGCTCTTCTTTGTAATCATTTTTAATTACATTTTGTAAACAGCTTTTTTGAAAGTTGCATAAAAAAAAATCTAACGTCAGAAATTGATTCCTGTCTAACTCCTCTTCTTTCCTCTTTCCTTATTTAATAACCATCTTTTCAAACAGCAACTGTCTAATCTGTCATTCAGCTCCTTCTTCTGCCTTCTTCTAAAATATCAAACTCTCCTTTAATAATTCATCTTCTCATCATCATCAATATCATCATAATCCCACTTTCTCCTCCTCTGTTCACATTCATAGCTGATGTCTCCTCCTTCTCTTGTCCTCCTGACATTAACCCACAGCTGAACTTCGGCTGGAAGTGTCCTCATGGATGGAGGCAGTCTGGACAGAAGACACCGTAGTGTCTTTCTCTCAGAGGAGCTCATCCATGAGGACATTCCTGTTGCTGCCGTAGGGCCTTGCGTCCACGCCTTGGCCACTTGGTAGACATTTGCATTCCTGGGCAGGAAAAACAGTGTCTGTTAAAAATGTCTACTCAGTTTATAGCTAAAGCATCTTAAAGTAACTAAAACTTCAAAAATAATGCTTACTTTGTATTTTCTCTTTTTTATTGGCCTTGCAGCCCAATTTTCTCCATGATTGTCCTTTTTTGACGACAAAAGTATAAAGAAACAAACAACTTATCAATTTGTTAATGAAAATGTATGCAATTTGTATAAAAAGGTATCACCAGTAACAAATACCTCCACGCCCAGTCAGCTAAACGTTGGGCTCCAGTGAACAGGTGATTAATTTCTTGCCTTAGTTTTATAAATTAAGCCTTTTTACTCCTTAAAACAAATGGACATGTTGCACAAAATAGTAAACAAAAGAAAATATTAGAGCAATCTTTCTAGAAAAGCAGCAACATCAGTGTTAAATAGCATACAAAAAAAATTTTGTTAAACTGTTTTCTATTAATAAAGTAAACAATTATTTCTTAAACAAACAAACAAAAAAAATGCTGGTAACGGTATTAAACAGCAACGTTAATATGCAAATAAAAAATGATAATAGCCATTAAAATCAAGTTTCGAATTTCACTTTGAGGATTTTTCTTTAATAGAAATCACACATCAAAATAAATGTCTTTATATTAATAATATAAATACAAGGAAATTTAAACCTAATACTCACTTTTAAAATGAAATCCGAGTTGATTCGGTATTGATTTCACTGCTGTTGATCGCCGCACGTGGCTGAGCAAAGCCAGCTGTGACACATCTGGCTTTAAAATATGACCTTTAATGCATGCAGCCTCTGAATTAGGACACAACCGGTGTATAAACTCGAGATCTTAAACACAACTAACTCCCAAAAAGAATTATTTACATTTTCAATGACACTTATTTTCACAAAAGTAAAAAAGACTAAGGTCAGTGCATTTTTGGCACAAGTTAAGCAGGTTTGAACATTCACGAGTAACTTTCATTGTCCATCCATGTCGTCATCCACTGCTTCTTTTCAAAAGCATCAAGGATGACTTTTCCATCGCGACACAGAGGAGTTTCCTTTTTTATTCTCACGGCGTGGTAACGGGGGACGCTGTCATCCTGTCGGGAGCGTTTGAAGAATCCGCACTGGATCAGGGAAGACATTAAAACAATCAGTTTCAAACGAGGAGCGTTTGTGAACTCTAAACAACCAAAGGGCGATGCATAGGAAAGGGTCAGCATGCTTTGCAGGTTTTTGATTTCTCAAACAGCCAAGCAGACGACAGGAGAAGCAGCTGCAGAGAACAGTGGTGTCAAAACCGAAAACTTTGCATGAAAACGCAT
The DNA here is from genome assembly GCF_014905685.2 of Nematolebias whitei. NCBI lineage: Eukaryota > Metazoa > Chordata > Actinopteri > Cyprinodontiformes > Rivulidae > Nematolebias > Nematolebias whitei. The sequence goes on from NC_056510.1 coordinate 20,352,169, forward strand.
CAATTTCCTGGAAAAACTCAGACACATATTGCACAAAAACCTCAGTAACGAGCACAAGTTCTAACTTTTTTTTTTTACCAGTTGGTAAAATATATGTTTTATGCTGACTTTATGTGAAATGTTCTCCCAAATTAAAACTCTAAACGACTTGTGTCAGCTCCGTACAATATGCGTCTGATTGGATTTTTTTCTGCGTTCAGTCAGCAGGTTTGTTGGAAACGTGAGCTCATTAGCAGCTGCAGTAATAATCGCACTTCATGCCAACTTTACCCCAATCAGAGAGAATAAATCAGGCCTCATCGGAGCGTTCGTCAGAGGGCTGAACGTGGACCTCGGCCTTGTGATATGCAGCATTGTATTGGTCTTTAGCTGCTCTCTTGAAGAAACCACACTGAAGAAGAGCAGAGGAATATTTTATCTCCAGTCCTGAAATCAAACCTGCGACCATTTTATTTCATACCCAAACTATGTTTCACTGATTGTTTTGGTCTCTTATACATCGGTTTTGTGACAAATAATGATTAAATAACTTATTTTTACTCTTTGGCTTCTGTGCATCTACAACACAAGTTAAAATGTAATGAGATTTAAATATACAGGTGAGTAATTTATTAGTGCCTTACTGTTTGACCAGTTTTCATGCAGCTTATAAATTCTTGTTTTGTTTGTTAGCTTTGGTTCTAGTGCTTAAAAACTAAATAAATGCATTTAAATGATAATCCAGATCTTTTAAAGTGGGGTCAAGTGGATAGCTTCTGAACGCTTATTATCTTACCTGTTGCAGATAGCTCTTTTAACAACCACACTTTGGAGAATCAAAGATTTATTCGGACACAACTGACCAGCTAACAGCTAGCCCGAGTGAATGGGTATTTACATGGAATTCTGCGGTTAATTACAAGTGCAAATAAGCAGCAGCTAGCTGTAGCCCTTCCTGTGCAGCTTTGGGCACCTGAATGACCCTAATGCAAAACTGATTTCAATGTGAAGATTGATGAAACAGAATTTGCATAAGCAGTTGTGTATTTTTGTGATCGGTGCTTTTTCCAGATGGCAGCGATCCACTTCAGTTGGTTCAAAACTAAAATTTATTTCTCCAAACTGAAGTCGTTCAGTGAGCTATCTGCAACAGGTAAGATAGTATTTGTTCATAACCTTTCAACAAAACCTCAATTAGTATTTGAATGACTTCCTAAAATAAATTACTTGACAAATATTTTTTTCTATTATTTACTTATTTATTTATTTTTATTAATATTGTTCTCAGTTTTTCTGGGTGCCTTTTTAACAGCCCCAAAACTGCACATCAAACTTTTACTAAAAACCAGAAGCTTCAGGGCTATGAAAAATGTTAATTTTGTGTTTTTTTTAGTTAAAACTTCTGAACTTATTTCCATCATGGGTTCGCAGGTGTTCATGCTTTTCACCAAACAGGTCATTTAGAGTTACTGTATTTATTCTTCTCCTACCTTTGACAGTAAAAACACCATCAAAGCCAAAATGGAGACTCCTGCGAGGACGGCCAGCAGTATGATCCACCAGGGAACTCCTCCGTACTGAGCCACGGAGCTGTCAGGGGACACCGTCACCTTCACCTGCAGCACAACATCAAAACAGGAAAAGCAGAAGACAACGTGACGTCGGGTTCGTTAAAGAGTATTACGTTGGTTCTGATGATGAACTGCGTACGATGGCGTCAGGAGTTGTCAGGATCAAGTTCTGAGCCTGAGTGTGCAGCACCAGAGAAGCCTTCACTGTTAAAAGCACGGTTGGAAACGAAGCAAAATCCTGTGGAAAACAAACAAAAAAAAAGGTATTAAGGAAGTTAATCAAGAACTTCAGCCTCATAATTCAACAAAGAAGACATGCAGAGACAATAAAGGTACAGTTTTTCATTACCTCAATGAAGGTGGAGTTCCACAGACGAGATCTCAGCTCAACTGCTGTACCATCAAAGCCCTGCAGGGGGCACTTTAGCACCACGCATCTGTTTTCTTCCTCACAGGACTATAACCGGAAGTAAATTAATTATTATTATTATACTTCACATCTGCATATTTATAGCAAAAATAAATAGATAAACTCTAATACGTACCAATGCATTATTCTTTCCTGCAAGAAAAAACATTTTGGAACCAGAGTTTCTTTCTTTTGCAGCAATTTCTCTTTTTGTTCGGGTCACTGAGGAGTCCTGAAAACACATTTCATTCATTTAACAGAACAAAAGCAGGAGAAGTCTGTTGGGGTTAGTTTATGTGACACTACTTGTTAAGAATCCCCAACCTGAGCCAGTTTAAGAAAGTTGATCTCAGATTCTGGGGAGCAGGCGACATCCCCTGGTCCACGAGACATGATCTTCACCAGGTACAGAAGCCACTTCCCATCTTTGCTTGACTTGGGCCAGTGGATGTAAAGAGAGGCTTTAATGGAAGGCTCCAAAGACTTCCACAAGTTGTTGATCTGAAGGAGAAATTCACATCTTCGTGTACAATTCAATGACAAGAAGATGTCGGTATTCACAAAAAGTTTAAGCTGTGGGACTAAACTCACCGTGAAAGAAAAGTTGATCAGACTTCCGATGTCGTCTTCTCTTTTCATCGCACTTTCTCCTTTCACAACACCTCCGAAGGAAACCTGACTGGGTTTGGCTTCACTGATGGAACAAAACAACAAAAAAAAAAACGTATTTGCAGCTACAGTATATGAGAGGTTTATGTAAAGCCAGGAATCTTCAGCGTCATACTTACCCACTTATTGACAAAGGTAATTCAACTATGACTTTACTTTTAACTTTCACAGGAGCAAGATCAGTCTGATCACTGGACCTAAAAGAAAATCATACACAAGGTAATACTGCATACTCATAAAGTTTAAATTACAACATACAGTTAAACATCGTGTTATCAGTCGTTTTAAGTCACTGTCAAGAAAAATTCATGTACAGTATTGGTATACAATATACTGGAGGGAAAGGGTGAGAATTATATATGTATACAGAATATATATATATATATATATATATATATATATATATATATATATATA
>NC_056510.1:20355223-20362008 GCF_014905685.2 Nematolebias whitei
ATATATATATATATATATATATATATATATATATATATATATATATACACGTAGTGAGGAAAAAATAAGTATTTAAACACCCTGTGACGTGACTTTGCAAGTTCTCCCACTTAGAAATCATGGAGGGGTCTGAAATTTTCATCTTAGGTGCATGTCCACTGTGAGAGACATAATCTAAAATAAAAAATCCGGAAATCACAATGTATGATTTTTTAAAACAATTTATTTGTGTTACTGCTGCAAATAAGTATTTGAACACCTGTGAAAATCAACATTAATATTTGGTACAGTAGTCTTTGTTTGCAGTTAGAGGTCAAAGGTTTCCTGTAGTTTTTCATCAGGTTTACTGCAGCAGAGATTTTGGCTCATTCCTCCACACAGATCTTCTCTAGATCAGCAGGTTTCTGGGCTGTTGCTGAGAAACACGGAGTTTGAGCTCCCTCCAAAGATTTTCTATAGAGTTCAGGTCTGGAGACTGGCTAGGCCACTCCAGAACCTTGATATGTTTCTTACGGAGCCACTCCTTGGTTCTCCTGACTGTGTGCTTCAGGTCATCGTCATGTTGGAAGACTCAGCCACGACCCATCTTCAATGCTCCAACTGAGGGAAGGAGGTTGTTCCTCAAAATCTCTCACTACATGTCCCCGGTCATCCTCTCCTTAATACAGTGCAGTCGTCCTGTCCCATGTGCAGAAAAACACCCCCAAAGCATGATGCTTCCACCCCCATGCTTCACAGTAGGGATGGTGTTTTTGGGATGGTATTCATCATTCTTTGTCCTCAAAACACATCGAGTAGAATTAAGATCAAAAAGTTCTATTTTGGTCTCATCTGACCACATAACTTTCTCTCATGACTCCTCTAGATCATTCAAATGGTCATGGGCAAACTTCAGACGGGCCTGGACGTGTTCTGATTTAAGCAGGGGAACCTTCCGGGCCATGCATGATTTCAAACTGTGACGTCTTAGTGTATTACCCACAGTAACCATGGAAACAGTGGTGCCAGCTCTCTTCAGGTCATGGACCAGCTCCTCCCGTGTAGTTCTGGGCCGATTCCTCACCTTTCTTAGGATCATTGATACGCCACGAGGTGAGATCTTGCATGGAGCCCCAGTCCGAGGGAGATTGACAGTCATGTTTAGCTTCTTCCATTTTCTAATAATTGCTCCAACAATTGATCTTTTTTCACCAAGCTGCTTGGCAATTGCCCCGTAGCCCTTTCCAGCCTTGTGGAGGTCTACAATTTTGTCTCTGGTGTCTTTGGACAGCTCTTTGGTCTTATCCATGTTAGTAGTTGGAGTCTTACTGATTCTTCTTCTTCTTCTTCTTCTTTTATGTTTAATGGCGGTTGGCAAACAACTTATAGGTGCATTACCGCCACCTTCCAGACTGGAGTATAGATTAGATGTCCTATCATTATATTCTCCCCATAATGCCTGACATCTTGAGAAACCTAAAAATGCTGTTAAAAATTATATTTTCAGAAGATCTTTGCAGCAAATTTTTAACATCTAAATTGATTTTATTACTATTCATCTCTCTAATTAACAACTCTCTTTCCCGGCTGTATTTACTACATTCTAGAAGAATATGCTGCACCGTTTCTGACTCTCCACAAAAATTACACATACCTGTACTATGTTTATTAATTATTTTCAGCGTACTATTCAGCCCCGTATGCCCAAATCTTAGTCTAGATATAATATCCTCTTCTCTTCTATTTCTATTTCCTTCCCTACATTCCCCTACTTTCCTTTGGATGCTATAATAAAATCTTGCCTTTTCTTCTCCATCCCATAATTCCTGCCATTTCTTTTTAAAATATATTTTACTTATACTTTTGATTTCATTTCTGCTTATTTTCATATTTACTTCAACCTTATCCCTTTTCGCTGCACTTTTAGCAAATTGATCCGCCAATTCATTTCCTATTATTCCAATATGAGCAGGAATCCAAATCAACTTTACCCTGGATCCAAACTCTTTGATTCTAAAAATTAATTGACCAATATTCAATATGATATCTTGTCTTGTATCTGAATTCTGTTCTAAAATACTTATTAATGCACTACTTGAATCTGAACAAATCAATATTTCCTTCTTTCCCGTTTCTTCACACCATTCTAGAGCCATTAAAATAGCCATTAGCTCACCTGTATAGACTGTCATTCTGTCTGTTACTCTTTTATTTTTCATAATATTTAAGTCCGGAACTATAAATGCTATTCCAATTTTACCATTTACCATTTTAGAAGCATCCGTATATATTTGTAGAAATTCAGCATATTCATTATTTACATACCTTTCGACCTCTTTTTTTTCTATTTGTCTGCCTTTTTCCAATAATCTTAAATCGACTTCAGGATTTTCAGTTAACCAAGGTGGAGTTTCAGGAATATTCACCACAGGACTAATTAAATAATGACTTATTCCTAGCTCACTTATCTCATTATTTATAATCCATCCAAAACTATTAATTTTTGTATTTTTTACTCTTTCTTGACAAGGTTGTAATGTAACATTTGGAGGATAGTTTTCCTTATGGCCTTTAATATTTGCCCAATAATTAATGACTAGTTGTTTCCTTCTGATCTCTAATGGCATCTCACCCATTTCAACTTGTAAGGCTGATACTGGGGTAGTTTTCATTGCTCCACAGCAAATTCTTAAGGCCTGATATTGGATTCTATCAATTTCTTTTAATAAACTGTTAGACGCTGAACTATATACAACACATCCATAATCAATTACTGACCTGATTAGTCCTATGTATATCGTTTTTAATACTTTCCCACTAGCTCCCCAATCTTTACCTCTTAAACATCTCATTATATTTAAAATTTTTTTACTTTTCTCAACTATTTTCCTTACATGTATTTTCCATGTAAGTTTTTTGTCAAACCAGATTCCTAAATATTTAATCTGATCTATCTTTTCTACATCTTTCTCATATAATTTAAGATTTACATTAGCATTCATTTTCCTATTAGTAAAAGTAATAAACTTGGATTTAGATATTGACACTCTAAAACCCCATTTTAAGGCCCAATCTTCAACATTATGTATTGCCTCTTGCATTTTCTTATTTATAAATTCTAAATTTTTTCCCCTTTTCCAAATAAGACCATCATCTGCAAATAATGACACTCCGAAAGCTTTGTCTATTTTACTAAACATATCATCAATCATTATAACAAATAACATAGGACTTATTATACTTCCTTGAGGAGTACCATTTTCAATTTGATGCTTTGAACTCACTTCACTACCTATTCTAACTTTTATATTTCTTCCAGTTAAAAAGTTTTTAATCCATCTATATATTTTACCCCTTAATCCCATTTGTTTTATTTTAATCAATAAACCTTCTTTCCACAACATATCATATGCTTTTTCTATATCCAAAAAGATTGCTATTAATACCTCTTTGTTCACCTGGGCCCTCCTGATTTCATGTTCCAAATATATTATAGGATCTATTGTACTTCTTCCTTTCCTAAATCCAAATTGATATGGTTTAATCTTCTCCTTAGATTCCAGAAAATATATTAATCTGTTATTCACCATCTTTTCCATCACCTTACCAATACATGATGTTAATGCTATCGGCCTATAACTCTCAGCTAAATGTGGATCTTTTCCAGGTTTACAAATGGGAATAATTATAGCCTCTTTCCATTTATCTGGTAGAATTCCTTCCTCCCATATCTTATTATACATTTCTAATAATATCTTCTTACTTTTTTCACTAAGATTATTCAACATAATATAGTTAACTTGATCCTCCCCAGGTGTTGATTTACTAGAGTTTTTTAATGCTCTATTTAATTCCTTTAACGAAAATTTCATATTCAAAAAATTCTCATCATCTTCATCATTACATAGCAACTCACTGTGATTATTTAATGTCGTTTCCCGTCCCTTTTTTTCAATATTACTAAGATTCTCCATACTATGTATCTTAGTAAATGCTTTTGCTAATATTTCAGCTTTATTCTTATTATCTATTATGGTGTTACCATTATCTTTTATTACTGGGAAAAAGTATTCTTTTGATTTACCTGACATTTTTTTAATGGTATTCCAAACCCTGTCTAATGCCGTATTTTTCCCCAATGATTCACAGTATTTACTCCAGTAATCCCTCTTAGCATTTCTTATAATTCTCCTGACTTCTGCTTGTTTTCTTTTATAATTTATTAGATTTTGGAAGCAAATATATTTTTTGAGATTTTTATAGGCCTTGTTTCTTGATTTAATTGCTATTGAACATTCTAAAGTCCACCAAGGAACTATCTTCTTTTTTTTAACCCCTTTACTTCTAGGAATGACTGTGTTTGCTGCATGCACAATACAATTACTAATTGCTAAACTTAATTCATTTATTGGTTTATTTATATCTATATTCACCATACTACCTTCACTTATTCTTTTATAGCTTTCCCAATTTGTATCCCTAAACCTCCATTTCCCTTGACTAACTACCTGTTCTTCTTCTATATCCATTCCTACTTCAATAAAAAGTGGATAATGATCGCTACCTAAAGTGCTATTTTTATATACTTTCCAGTTGCAATTATCTGCCAAAGATTGAGATACCAGTGTCAAATCAAGAGCTGATTCTTTACCTCTTACCAAATCTACCCTAGTGCCTACACCATTATTTAACACTACCATTTCTTTTTCTTCAATTATTTCTTCTAAGACCCCACCATTATAGTCATCTTGTTCTCCCCACAAAGTGCTATGTGCATTGAAGTCCCCACACCAAATTATTTTCCCTCTCCAGTGTCTAAGGATCATTTTGAGTTTTGCTTTTTCTATTTTCTTACAAGGATTATAATAATTAATTATTTTAATAGTTTCATTATTTGTCCAAACTTTAACTGCATTAAGTTCTAGATCTGTATTTAATTGTATTTGAGCAAATTTTAAGTTTTCCTTTATAAATATGGCGCATCCTCCTCCACTCCCGTTTATTCTATCTTTACGTAAAACTGCATACCCTTGAATACTAAATTGCATTGTTGATTTAAGCCATGTTTCTTGAATACATACTATGTCTGGTTTTTTATTTAATTCGTTAATGAACCCTTTAAATTCTTGACCGTTAGCTATTAAACTTCGAGCATTCCATTGTAATATTAGAGTCATGTAGCGATTTGAGGAGCTTCATTTTCAGATGATCCTTCTCCACATCTAAGTTCATCCTGAATTTTCTCCCATGACAGATCTTTGACATTAAAGAATTTTGCTGCTGCCTTTACTATGATTTTTATTTTTTCAGTCTTAGTCCTTGCTTGCTCTGAACAGTTTATGATATATGCCAGAAATGGAATCAGCTTTTCTAATGTGATATTATTTTGAGTATCTTCTATCTCTTTTTTCTTTTCTGACTTTGTTTTGTTAACATTTTCCGTACTTTTCACCTCTTTCACTGCTTCAGCATAAGTAATTTTTCTTTCAGTTTTAATTTTCTGGACTTCAGCTGCTTCTTTCCTGACCACACACCCCGCATAAGCTGCAGTGTGATTGCCTCCACAGTTACAACACTTAACTGGATTCTCTCCACATTCCCCATAAGGGTGTTCACCTCCACATTTACCACATCTTTGTTTTCCTCTACACACATTTGCAAAATGACCAAACCTTTGGCATTTGTAGCATCTGATAGGTGGTGGAACATAAACTCTTACGTTGAAACTCATGTACCCAATCATAACTTTATCAGGTTTAACTTTATCTTTGAATTCCAGTAACACAGATGTACTGTCCAATCTTTCCCCATTTCTAAAAGCCTGCAATCGTTTAATGCCTGAAACTTCTCCTCCTTTTATTACTTTCTTTAATTCCTCCAAGTTTTCTCCAACCGGAATCCCCGATATCACTCCTCTTGTTCCTCTTTCTTCCCCTACTACTTTCCTCTCCACCACTTCTTTTTTACATACCATTTGGAGTTTTAATGTCTTGTTCTTTTGTTCAACATTCTTACAGACAATAAGAAGGCTCCCATCCCTTAGGACTTTAGCCATTTCCACATCTCCGATAACTTTCTTTAGTCCACTAGATAAGCTGATCGGACTCACCCCAATCATATCTTGTCCCGTTTTAAATTTCAGGATTACTTTAGATTCTTCCGTCATTTTTTTCTTCCTCATCTCAACACTTTCTTCCTCATCTTCCAAAGATCTTTTGCCTACATTTAGTCCTTTTTTACTCTTATCTCTCCCTCCTCCCCCTTTTCTGTTTTCTACTAAAGCCCAACCTGTGTCCATAGTTTCATCTTCTGAACATCCCCCGCTATAACTAGCCATCTTAATCTACTCACAGTCCAGATTATGCCAAAACCGCCTTAGAAATCGACTTTTTACTCGCCAGAATTCGTTTCACTTCCGGCTCCTCCCGCCGGACCCGCTCCTCAGTCTTACTGATTGTGTGGGGTGGACAGGTGTCTTTATGCAGCTAAGGACCTCAAACAGGTGCTTCTAATTTAGAGTAAGTGGAGTGGAGGTGGACGTTTTAGAGGCGGACTAACAGGTCTTGGAGGGCCAGAATTGGTGCTGATTGGCAGCTGTTCAAATACTTATTTGCAGCAGTAACACACAAATAAATTATTTAAAAAATCATACATTGTGATTTTTTTTAGATTATGTCTCTCACAGTGGACATGCACCTAAGATGAACATTTCAGACCCCTCCATGGTTTCTAAGTGGGAGAACTTGCAAAGCCACAGGAAGATCAAATACTTATTTTTTTCTCACTGTGTATACATACATATATAT
>NC_056510.1:20362408-20385029 GCF_014905685.2 Nematolebias whitei
TTTTTTTTTCTCGATACGTTTTCCTTTTGACTTTCCTTTTTGTTGCCATTTTATTTTAACTTGTAAAAAAAAAAAAAAAAAAAAAATTTGTATGCCTCTTTTATGACTGCCTATTGTTGTCCACTGTTGTTATCACTCTTTGTTAAAATCAGGTCTCTCTTGTAAATGAGCCTTCGAGGCTCAATGGGATTAACCTGTATAAATAAAGTTTGAATGAAAAAATTAATAAATAAATAAAAGGTGATCATTGTAAACTTTGGTTTATTTACTGTACATAATGATTTTAATCGCTGAATGTCCGGCCCCCGAGCTGTTAGTTTTCAGAAACTGTGGCCCCCTGAGCAGTTTTGTTGAATAGCCCTGATCTACAGAGATTACCATAATCTGCTGCCTTTTGACAAGTATAAAAAAAAATCTACCAGACACAAATTTCCTTATTTTTTGTCCTATGTTTATGTAAAGACATCCTAACTCTTTAATACATGACAACATATGGAAACATGACATCCATCAAATTATGCTTAATTCATGTGCAAGCTCTGTCATACTTACAGTCACTGAGCGGACGCCAGAGTACGACAGGGTGTTTGGGAAATTCCCTACAAGCTTTGCTTCATAAGCATCGTCACCGTTCATGTTGGTCACCGTCACCAGCAGAGCCAAGTCCTTCTTCTGATAGTTCAGAAAAAACTCTGGGACATTGTTTTCACTGCAGAAACACGATTATCACTGACTTCAGACACTTCTTGGAGAAAAGAGAACAGGCTCTCAATTACAGGTTGATGCATTTTAAAAAGGAAATGTCTCCCAACAGTTCTTTGCTTGTCACGTTGGCGTAATACAAAAAAAAATAGAAGCACAGTCTCTTTTATATTCTTTAAACACTGATATTATGTGCAAAGTGAACAGTTTTGTGTTGCTGTAAAATGAACTCAAAGTTGTGTTCAAAGACCTTCGGCATACTGCAATGTTAGCCTTTCTTAACATCATCTTCAAACAGTAGCATTTTTAACCTTTTAGGTAACGAGGTGAACTCCTGGCTGCTCTCTTTGTAGTGCAGACTGTACTCCATCTTCAGGTTGCTGCGGCAAATCTGACCATCCCTGCATCCCTCCTTTACAAAGGTTATCTGCCACACAAAATATAAATACATACCACAACAATGGGGTTTTGTGATTACCTATAAACAAACGCTAGATTTTTTTACCTCTGTGACAGCTTTGCTTGGTTGATTAGTATCTAAAATGGGCAATATGTCAGGGAGGCTATGTTTTGCTTTCTGTTGTTTTGCACCAATAATTTTCGCAGAAACTTCAATGATGATGCTCCTCATCTTGTCCTTAATGTTGTCCTGTGTAAACCCAAAACAGAAAGTTAAAGTCAGAATAAAACAGGCTTCTGAACTGATACAGCAATACACTTAATACAACATGTACACCACCGGTCTCGTCTCAGTGGTGTATGCCCCCACCCCCCACCACATCAGGGGTACAAGCACCAATTCATTGAAGAACAGTCACACAGCTGTTGTTCTCCTGCTGCAAAACAGCCCACAGCTGTTGCTTTGACTGCTCCTTGAGATTCAGCAGATTGGCACTGAGTCAGAGTTGATGTCTGAGCCGATCCCACATGGGAGGACCTCAAAAAGATGTGGTCAGTCCACAGATGCACATGCAATTTGTAGAAGGACTGTGCTAATGGGGACTGTCTGGGGGGGTTAAGGCTCAGTATGACTCAGATGTAGGGTCCACTGATTCACTTCTGATGTAATCCAACAGATGACTGTCATTCGCCACTTGTACTTGATGGCAACTTCCATTTGTTTCTGACAGCTGTAAGGGTAACACATATGATTTACCTTAAGTTTGGCTGTTAAGATGATGCACTTTGGCTTATTTTGACCCTGGAGCTCTATTGTGCTGTTAAACTGGTTGTCAGATTCAGCCTGGGATTCATTCAGGAACATCACTCTGGAGTTCAACCGAAGTCCGTCCGCCTCAATAGAATATCTAATAGCTGAGACGTGGAACGAAAAACATATTAGTAAGAACAGCTATATGTTGTGAATGTTATGAATATGTATTTTTTTGGTACATACTTAGTTGTGGGTTGTAAAATGCAGGGTTCCCTTTGAAGCTGAAGCATGTTTCAACAGTGAAGCTGTGGATTATAAAAGCCCATTTAAACAAAGTTTTGTCTGCAGTTTATCTAAAATAAGTGAACATACACCAGAACATTTACCAAAAACTGTTTCCACAGGTAGTTTGACTTAGGTCAATTTCTTCAGGAGATACTTTGACATCTTTTGTAATGGTAACAACTGGCCTCGCCCTGAAAAACATCTTGTTAGGTTAAATTAAAGATATCAGTGGGATTTGAATTTATTGTACCCATGTTGCAAAGTTACCTGTAAATTACAGCAGAATCTGACAGAGATCCTACAGCCAGGTCTGGATAAGAGTTATCATCCAGGTCCATGTTGCCTGCCAAAGAATATCCAAAGAATCTAATGCTGTGCGCTTTACCTGAAAGGATCTTGGATGAAAGAGAAAAAAATTACCTTAAAATTAAAAATTTGAAGGACAAATTTTGTATTTTTTTAAACTATGGACCGCTATTCCAAATGAAAAAGAAAAAAGAGATAAATTCAATATCGTGGCTAGCTAGACAGGAGCAGTGAAACTGAACCAAAAGGACATTTTAGCTGTTAAAATTCAGATAAGGATCTCCGAGTTGCTTCAAATTCATTTGAGCTGTGGAAAATTGCAGCAAATGGTGTGAATTTATTACAGCACCGTCAAAAAATATTTTCTATCATGGGTTATGAACGTTTTATCGTGTTCGCGTGTTGTGATGATGTTATAAAAGTCAACAGAAGACCAGGTTTGGGGTTCATTCTGTGGCGCTGGATATAGGATAGTATTCTACATTGTTTGCTAACAAGGTGTGCTGTTTATGCAGTTTATTTTGAAAGGGCTTTTTAAAGGTGATAACAATTATTGTTTTAAAATGATATACCTTTTGAATTATTTACATCTATGCTCCTCCTACTTTGTTGAATGACGAAAATTGGTTAAGAGCATTCTAACAAGATTAAAGAGCTCTTATTTGCTTCTTTCCTGGCTGGTGTTGAATGTTTATTTTTGGTGACTTCCTTTTTCACGTTAGACATCTAAAGGAGACGCCCATGGTGTCTGGTGTTAAACGAGTCCTATCTTGATTAACAGTTGTTGATTAGCAACTCCGTTGTTTTGCTTTCTGTCACGGGACGGTTTTACGCCTGTTTGCTGTTAGCTCCAAGCTAACGCTTCATGCATTATTGTGGATTCTGTTCACAAGTGTTTTTTCTCAGAGTCGGCAGTTAATATGTGTTGGAAGTGCTGCAAATATTCCAGATGTTTTAGATAAATCGTCATGGGTTTAAAGAGTCTAAAAATGGGTCTCACTGAGGCTTTTGGGTATTAGAAAGCTAGTGTATTAGCTGTTACCATGCTACAAGCTATCTTTCATCAGAACGTGAATCCGTTCACGTCATTATTTGACCAAAACTAGTGACTTATGCTCATGTGGTCCGGGGTATGCTGTAAAACTGCTGCGTGAGTTTTTAAGGCAACTTTTTCCCTTTTTAACTGTCAGGATTTCAACATTCATGGTAAGACTGACTATCTTTCATAAGCAACCTGCGCAGAACTGGTTTTGATTCCTTGCGCAGATCCATGATAAATGTAGACGTTTCCTGCCCCGTCATCATCCTGTGGCGCTCCAACTGCGAGATCTGTGCAAGAACAGAGACGAAAAAGGAGTTCATCAAAGTGCAGTTGATGACACTAAACATAATGGGCACAAAGTCAGCTGTGTTACCTTTGTATGAGTCTTGATTGATGTCTCCGATGTCCTCCACGGCCAGTCCGAACATTGAGAGTTTGGTCCCGTTCAGCTGGACAGGAGATACATTTTCCCAAAGTCCGGCCTTGTTAATGTAAACATAAACAGCTCCACCAATGTCTTTGTCCTTCGTATAGAAGTGGGGAGCTCCTACAACTATGTCCTCCCATCTAGATCACAACGAAAAAGTAGGTGTCAGTATTTGGCAATAATATAGAAAAAATGGCCACTGGTATGTATATGTGAAATTAGCTATTCTCAAACTCTCAAAACCTCAAACATGTTTTTTTTTTTGTGATGTGTAAATTAGGTTGAAAACGTATTCCTTAAGAAAAAAATGTCTCTTACCCATCACCGTTCAGGTCAACCACAGCCACATCGTATCCAAAGGAAGATGCCGGGCCCGACCCGTGGAGAATGTGCTCCACCAAAAGTTTGCCGGAGAGTTTATTTTCGCGTTTCAGCAGGACTACAGCTCCTTTGTGATTGGCTCTTGGCGCTCCAGCCACCACTGTCAGGTCACGACTCTTGGTGATGCGGTGTCCCGAATCGAGCGAGAATCCTAAAGTTGGAGAAATGATTCAGACGAAAACCTTTAGTTTTGTACTAGAATATTAGTTCTACCTTTTTGGAAGGTCACTAACATTTATGTCTTCTTGTTGCCTTGAGAATAGCATAAAAGTTTCAAATGGTTTGCAGAAGATGAAAAAAAAAAAATCCAAACCCTTGTTCTCTCCTTCTTTAAGGTTCTGACACTTTGGTTTTTGCAATCGTCTCTCCACTTTTTAGGTTCTAATTTTAACAAGTTAAAGACTCCAAAGAAAAGCAGAAAAACTCAGAGACGGTACAAAATAACATATTTGCTTGTTTACATGTCGAGTTTATTGCAAATGTATGCTATATACTGTAGAAACAGGGCATATAACATGAGATCCAAGGCTGAAAAGGAAACTTGAGGTCCCACAGTAAAGTGGGAGACTGTCGAGAATGCAGGTCTTTTAAGGTAGAACCCAAGGATGCGGGCAGGACTCAGTCGACTCGGTGGTAAAAATAAGAAGACACTTTAATAATACAAAAATAAATGGCTGTCGAGGCAGCAAAACTTACACGTAGAAAAATCACGAGGAGGCACTCAGGAAAACACTAGGGACTCAGGAGGATTACAAGACGAGTACAAGACGATGCCCAGACCAGGAATAACACTAAGACACAGACTTATATACAAACACTGATGAGGACAAAACACCTGTCAGGCTCACAGGTGTGGGAAAAGGGAAATCACATGAGAGGAAAGAGAACAGCAACAGGACAGAGACACACCACTAGGGGCAATATCACCACAGAGACTCCATCATGGGTGGTGGAGAATGACAGTACTGTGGGACTTTCAGACACGCAGGTGATTGCCGGATGTTGTGGTGGTCGGCAAGCTACAGAAGAAGGCAGTGCTGATAGATGATGCAATCAAAAGAAGTTCGAGAAAAAACAAGGGCTGAAAGAGGAAAAAAAGGTGATTGGAGCACTCGGAGATATGACCCCAAACTGTAACCTCAGAGATCTCTGTCCAGGAACAGCTCAGACACTGCACAGAACCCTCAGGTTCTGATAGAAGACCCAAGTTTTGAAGTGAAGTAGAACTAACCAGGTGGAAAAATAGAGGGTGGGATGGTGTTTTATGTATATCAATACCTCACCTACTTTATCCAAACTGATTGTTTTACACATAAAAAAACAAGCTACAGGGCTTATAATATGCTCAAGTGTAAAAGCTTCTTGTGTACAAGTCCTAGATGTTCTTGTAAGATGTTTTACAGCATGCAAGTTATTCTACATTTAATGTGAAAATCATTTTCACATTACAGCATTAATACTTCTCTGGTCTCTAAATAGAGCAAATAAGCTACCAAGCGTACATTTGGACTTTTCAAAGCAAAGAAGCACAACTAAAATGCAAACTCAAAAAGAAAGTGACTCACTCAAATCTACCTGTGGTTTGTTGGTAAAAATACTCACCTAGGTAGCTGTTGGCAGGTAGAGAATTGAGCTCATTCACAACCTCATAAGGGCCATCTTCAAATATTTCCATCTCTACCAAAGTGTTGTTCCTTTGGTCCACTTGCACAATCCCTGACGATGATGTAAGCGATAATAATGGATGAGTTTGATAAATCACAGCTGTAGATATTTTCATGATTTGATGCAAATGACGTGGTTAGATGCAGAGTTACATATAAACCTGATCCTAACTCAATTACCCTGCCAGTTGTAAGCTCCTGGGGCTCCAAACATCACATAATGGTAGTCCTTAGTAAAAGTGGCTGCTAGGCCTTGCTGGCAGAAGCCGAAATGGTGGTGGTCTTTGCTTCTGCCCTCACAGAAGTTCCAGCCGCCTCCGTCCGTATTAGAGAATGGGTCGAAGGTCAAGTCCTGACTGAAGACGTAACAGCGTCCAGGAGTGGTGTAAGACTCCCAGTAACGCTTCTGATAACGATGAGCACATGTCTGAAATTACATGATTTGAAGGTGTTCAACACTATATATCAAGAAGAACGAGACATAAAGATATCAAGGGACAAAAACTGACTGTCTCACCATGATCTTTCCCCCAGGTCCTTGACTTTGTACAGTTACACCCATCCACTGGTTCTCTTTACTCTCATGTTGTGTGTCCTCTTTGAAAAAGTAGCAAAAATTGAGTTATTTAGAAATATTGCCCAGGTGGTTGGATAGGTACATGCAGGTAGGTTCCTCACCTTCATTATCAAACTGGACACGTTCACAGCCAGTGGATTGGGTGATTTCACATTTATAAAGACCTCCAGTGATAATGGATGTTTGTCTGTTTAAAGCCTTGGCTCTGGGGGCACCAACAAGCAAACTGAGGACAAGCAAAACAAAAGCATGAATTTGCAACGTGATGTTGAAATAAAAAAGCCTCAGAATAAACCGTGCTGCAGCCTCAGTGCATAACAGTCTTGCATTATTAGCATAAATGCAAGAGTAGACATTTATGAATTTTATCTGCAATAAAGCCCAGAAAAAAATAAAACGTATTTGTCTTAGTGTTCAGTCACACAAACAGCTGTGACTTTTTAAAGAATAAGAGTGGCATCCTGGCAGGCTCTGTTTGAATCTGCCACACAGAACAACATCCTTGGGTTTTTTCCGGTCGGGGATCTTTGTTACATACTTTGCTCTTTCACACTGTTTCCTGTCAGCATTGTTGCTTTCAAGTCCGTTTGTTTAAGAAACACAATCAGAAATGACAAATGGTCCATGAAGGAAAGACAAAATAACAGAACATCAGAATTATTTGGGTAAAGTAAAAAAAAACAACGAAATTTTCATCACTGACTTGCTTTACCAGAAATATACACAAGTTCAAGGAAAAGCTACACATCAAGTGTGGCTACAGCATAAATGACTGAAATTATCAACAGTTCTTCCTCTGTCTAAAAAATTATCCAGATCAGAATATAAGACGAAAATAGGCAACAATAAAGACCATATTTAGCGTGCATACTGTCTGTTTAAATGCACAAACATAATGTTTTATATATTTTTGTCCAGTGTGCTGAAGCCTGCTTCAGATCAGTGCTTTCTAGAAACAGGAAAAAGTTATGGAGTCCACAATCCTGAGAGCAGCAGCTGGCACAGTGGATCAGTGAATAGTGGTCGTTAGCGGTTTGTAACTTTAACACACTTCAGCAGCAGCTTCATGCCTGAGACTGAGCAGAAACAGATTAATCAAGCTGTCCATAACGAGGGGAGTTATTTTATTGCTTGACAGAAAGCAGTCATTGTCTTGACGTGACTCTCTGCAGAGGTCGTTCTGTAATGTGGCCACGTTGTTCAACCTCAGTCTGAACTCAGCTTCTTCTTTAAAGCCACATCCTCTCAGAACTGGAGATGAAGAGCCTCTGTGTTTTATAGCTGACTCATGCCTGCAGCCATTTTGGAAAATGATGTTCAGCACGTTTTTACACAAAAGGCGCTAAATGCTGTAAAAGACGAGGGCTACTTGTGCGAACACCAAGTTGTGACGCTTGCACATTGATACCATTAAAACGCAGTTATAGCTGATTGACACTGTGGCTTTTGAACACTGTTGAAGGTGTGAAAGCATCAGTCAGGCACAAACTTCTTGTCAGAATAAATTCATCTTGCTACATGAGATGCAACTAAAATGAACACAAAGGAGGTACAGTCATTTTATTTATTTTAACTTCTGATGTTTGTACTTCTTACACATTTTTTTTTTTTTTTTTTTTTTGCTCTCAGTCGTGCCATCAGCTTTTTTCACTCAAGATACATGCTGAATATTAGCCTCAAAACTGACTTTCGAGGTGGGTTGTTTAATGCCGGGCTTTTAAACTGACAAAAGAAATAGTTCATATATTTTAAAGTGTGCTTCTGTCAAAAGAGTATGAACAATTAATGTTTTACCTGTTGTAGATGGCTATTTAAATGACCCCAGTTTGGAGGAAAAATTGAATATTTATGTGTTATGAAAATATTAACAAGTTAATAGCTAGTCTGAGCGAGGCCAAGAACAATTTCTTAGGTGTTCATTTAAACATTATTTTATGAACTTTTATATTGCTGCATTACTCGTGCATTTACATATGTTTATTTGCAGTTATTAGGAGCTGTAGCACTTCAAGTGTAGCCTTGGATACTAGCTGTTAGCTCATAAATCTGACCAGAATAAAACTCTGCTCCTCCAAAGTTCAAAAAGCTATCTACAACAGGTTAGATATTATTTCTTCATAACCTTTCCAGAGTCACACATCCAAATTCTGAGCTATTCCTTTAAGATAAAAAAAAAAACTGTTGCAATATCATAGGACTAGAGGATGTTCGTCACTATAGACTGAGTAGCAGCAAAATATTTTTAATCCCATTAAGACAGCTGGCAGCAAAGATAACGGAGGAAAGAAAGACAAAAAGACAGTCTGGTTGTTTTAGATATTTAGGAGTAATAAAAAAAAAATTAAGCTAACAAAATACATCATGTGTGTGTTCACCAGCAAACTCGAAGAAGGATTCTTTTCAAAACAGGGAGAGGAAATCCTCCCTGTGACCCTGCAGCTCCTTCTGTGACCCACCTATTGGTCTGCGTGCTCCTCATTAGCTAAACAAGGACTCTCCAGGAGAACAGCCTCATTTTTCTTCTCAAACAAATCCAAGTGACAGTAATTCTCATTTTCCCACCTCTGAGCATCAGTTCTAAGTGCAAAAGAAGATTTAGTGCAGAACTGAGGCAACGGTGAATCTGGTGTTTTTACATTTAAAGCCAAAGCGGATTATTCATGTCTTTTGGGATAAGAAAAAATAAAATAAAATTCAAGCAAAATTAGCACACACATTCATCAATTTCTATAGTTAAACAGGAGCTAATTAAACTTTAGATTGGTCAAAACAGCACAAGCTAAAAACAAATAAGCTTATAAGCAGCTAAAAGCTACAATAACCGTTCTAATTATTAAATATCTACAATAATTGTGTCACTCTAAAATAAATCATAATGCAACAACACAATAGACAGGTAGAAATGAAGGATTCAGACAGTGAGGGCACTTAAAAGACATCTTTTAGCCCTGAAGTGGATTTGATTATTGCTGGCAGATGCATTTTCTTTTAGAAATTCTAAGACATAGAAGCTACACAGGAGAGAGAGAGCTTGTCATACAGTTGTAGAGCAGTGAAAAAACATGTGCAGCTTAAAAGCAGACCGGCGCAACATGTAGAATTTAGAGCATACCCGAGGAAGGTCAAAGAGAGACCTCAGAGAGAGTTCAGCTCATATTTTGCATCAGAGATTAATGCAAAAGTTGCAGAATACGACTAATAAAAAAATAAGAGCTAAATATTTTAGCCTTGACAAGAGGTAAAATAACGTCAAACTGCATGAATGTACTGTCTCTGTGCAGCAGCTTGGAAAAAAAATAAGCAAAAACGTGTGACTTAAATGTGCAGGAGTGAATTTTTATTTTTATTCTTCACCATAAAAATGGATAACTTAACGTGACAGATGGTTTGTTACCTAAAAACATCTGTGAAGCCGTCCAAAGAATCCTACAGACTGTCCCGAACATATGGGAAAATGCAAAGTGTCCGTCAGCTATAAGATTACTGGATTTTTTTTTAACGATCCCACTGTATCAGTTTTCAGAATCAAGTTTATTCAAGTCCTGGTTCAGCGTGAAACCACATCTCATCACATGACACGTCTCTCAGCGAAGTGTAAACTGCAGAGCTGGTGAGGGTTTACCCAGTGAGCTCACTGGTTTCTGTTAACAGATGTGCACCAGTGCTCCCACAGCTGTGCACTCAAAGCAAGGAGAACCACCGCAGCTGTTCTAACTGAGTCCGTTTGCTCTGACTGGAGCTGACCTGTGAGTGTCTGGACACACTTCACACAATGAGCTGTGGATATTCTAAAACATGAAGTTCACAAGTTTTCAAAGTTTCTTCTTTAACTCCAGTTTAATTAATTACTCCTTTAACTGGACCGACCTCAGTGTGATGCTTAACTGGAATGTCCTGATTGATGATTCACTGATGCGTTGACTCTCTCAGGTTACATGTGCACAGATGGCTGTAAACGTCTGCTCAAATGGCCCTTTTCTCTGGTTGAAGTGAGAGAATCCAGATCATTTACTCATTTATTCATCTGACTGCATCTCCTTTCACCCAGCAGAGACTAATATGAGAGGAAAAAGATAATGAAGGCATAAATACTATAAAAAGGCTGTTATAAGGAATAAATATCTTACCTGTTGTAGGTAGATTTTGAAACACGTCAAGTTGACTGGCTAGTCCACAAAGAGGCAAGATGAAAGTGGATAGATGTCTATGTTGTAGTAATATTTTGTGTAAATGCTGTTTTATAAGCTTTTATACTTGTCAGTTTTACAATATACGGTTATTCGCGTACATTTTTGTGGTTATCTACAAGCTCAAATAGCAGCTGCTAATTGTAACATTTAAGCATTTCAGCGCTATATTTCTGCCAAAATACCTGTTTAAAGTGAAACTGACAGTGGTGTAAAGGTTTCTAATAAAGAGTTTGTATGAATCACAATGAAGTTTTTTTTTTTAATTGTACACGTTTCGATGACAGCTACACTTCGACCTAAGCCTTGCTTGAATTTGCGGTTAGTTCATGAATCCAATTCGATTCAAATTATTTTCTTCCAAATTGAGGTCATACAAAAAGCTGTCTACAACAGTAAGATATTAGTTGTTCATAACTTGTCCACAGAACCCCACCTTTCAGGCTGCAGGTAAAAAACTCTTTAAGCTTTAGCTTGAAATGGAAAAAGATATATGCAGCTGCAACAGTCTCCTACCAAATATAGTTTTCTAAAGAATTGAATAAAGTCTGTTTTCTTCTCTTTAACAATAATCCCATGCATGTAAGAAGCAGAAATCTGCAGCTGATGATTATCAAACATTTGTTCTTATGAGAACAGGAGACAGACGCAGCGAGAGACAAATTTAGATTTGTGGTTTCCCAAGTTCAGTGAAACCATTCAAAGCATCATTACACGTGTGCGCTCTGCTGAGCATCCTTTACGCTCGTTTGGTTCATAATCTGAAGATCACGTGACGATTTAGAGCTAAGACCACAGCGGAATAAAGGACGCTTTTACAAACTGACTTAGCATTTTTATCTCAGTAAGAAAAACATCACCAGGACAGAGCAAATAATGGCTGATTTTAATAACAACATAGTTTGTTGTTTTTGTTTGCCAGCAAAGCCAAAAGCAGAACAAAGTTTTGTCCATTTCTATGTGTGCATGTGTTCGTTTATCTGTACTGTTAGCAAAATATCTCACAAGCCACTTGATTTGAAACTCATGAAGCTTTCAAAAAGTAATCCAAGATGGCTGCCACTGCTTAGCGATCTTAGCAAGCACAAAAACGGCTATAACTAAGTCGATTTTACAAATACTGAGCTAAAATTGTGTGCAGTAGTAGCTGAAGGCTAAAACATTATCCTGTCGTTCACCTGTCTGTGGCGAGTGATAACAATCAGTGCATTCATAAACAATGTCAACTCTAAACCAAGTAGAGAAAATTAATATAAATGAGATCCAGAAACGCAGCTTCCTTCTTTGTTCAATTAAAATGGAGTGAGATGAAGTGGAACGCTGCTGTTCGGTCCGAACAATCAAATTTCGAAATTATTTTCAGGAAATCATGGATAATGCATCCTCCGCGCTGCAGAGGAGGAGGATCATCTGGTTCAGGGTGTCTTATTATGTGCCTGTCATTTATAAAACTAATGTTTTTTAACCAAACATTTTTGGTTTTGTGTCGTTTGATGCATCTCTTCATGTTTTATTTAACATACTGTCAAAACTTATTTCATATTCTAAATAAAAATGATAATTTTTTCAAATGTGGCCTACACGAAAATGGCTATACTTCAGTGAATTTTACAGATATTGAGCTAAAATGATGTGCTAGTAGCTGATACTTCAAGTGCTAACAGATACGAGATATTCAAAATATTATGGGATATGTATAACGTTTTTATCAAGGTATGACTAAAATTGGTGTTTCTTGGCATACATCTTTGAAAGATGCTGAAAGGTGGTGGACAATATGTGTTCCTTCAAGAAACACTAAGTCTTTAATTGCATTTGTGTATTCCAAATTTCTGATTAATCAACAAATAAAATGCTGATAATTCAATATTTCGTGCGAGTGCCTTTCCTTCCATTTCTTTTACACGTTCGCAGACATTTGTTTTGGTTATGTTGTAATTGGGGCAACGTCCTCATAGAGCAGCATTCAGAGAGGAAGTTCACACTTCTCCTATTTTTACTAGTAAAAAACAAATTACATCAAGTCATCGTCACTCGTTTACTCAACAAAACTAACATCCGATTCATGAGCGTCAGTCTCGTCACGCCGCCATGCCTGGAACATTTCGATTCTTTTTTTTTTTTTTTGTTCACATTGCAAGGTGCGTCAAACTTTAAATGTGACAACTTGTTCATCTATCCAGGTTTTTCTGAGGGTTTGACCTTTTTTAAACTCAGTCAGACACATTCAGAACTACAGGACCTGTTTTTGCTTAATTGTCAAAACAACAGATCCAGTTCCATCTAATCAGAGTGATTTCTTATCAGAGCATCTCACAGCTGCTCCTCAGCATGCTGGCTCCTGTTCATACTTCTACACATCCAGGCTCAGCTATGGGCACTATGATTGCTTGGTAGTTAGCGCCATTGCTTTTTGTCTCACCTGCCCATCTGGGATGCTCAAACCGGATTATTTGCTGTGGTCCAGCAGCATTGCAGGGGATTCTTGGGATGCGACTGTAAAGTTTGATGGTTAGAAACTTCTCTAGCTTTTGTTAACTTGCTCTGCATCCCTATTTCAGTTAATCCCTCCTTTTTTTTCATTAGAAATCAGTGAAATGTGGATGTGGATTTAACGTAGCATTCTAATAATCAATTAAATCCAAGAAACCTCCAGAAAGTACTCAAAGGTTAAGCCAGATGATGATTTCAAGGTATAGCACTGCATTTAAAAGTGATGATGTTAAAACCTTTACATTTTTCCATACAGTTGAATACTTTTAATAAAATCCCAAAGACAAAGCTGTTTTATTTGTTTTTCCTCCCTTTGGTCACATGACTCCCACTCTCTTGTTCCGAGCCTTCATTTAGTTGTGCACAGAAGCTGAGAGGAATTTTCCAGCAAAAGTGTTGGTAGGAACATTTTTGTTTTCAAATAAAAGCAAAAAATAAGTGTTTTTAAGTACTCGTTTATTATTGCTATACTGAAAAAATTGAGAATTTTTCATCCATCCATCCATCCATTATCTTTACCCGCTTATTCCATTTTGGGTCACGGGGGTCGCTGGTGCCCATGTCCAGCAATGACTGTGTGAGAGGCGGGGTACACCCTGGACGGGTCGCAAGTCCATCACAGGGCCACATAGAGACAAACAACCATTCACTCTCTCACTCACACCTAGGGACAATTTAGAGTTACCAATCAGCCTAACATGCATGTTTTTGGTCTGTGGGAGGAAACCGGAGCACCCGGAGAAAACCCACGCATGCACGGAGAGAACATGCAAACTCCACGCAGAAAGGCCCCTGGACCGGGGTTTGAACCAGGGACCTGCTCGCTGAGAGGCAGCAGCTCTACCAGTTGTGCCACCGTGCTGCCCTGCATGGAGAATTTTTGCTCAAGTTTATTTTATTGTCAAAATCTCATACTGGACCATGCTTGATAGTCATACACAGGGTTTTTAAACATATGGAGTTTGGGAATCATTGCCTACTTTAGTTTCTTATTTTCTAGTTGATATTACAGCTCAGTGAAGTTATTAAAGCTGTACTGTTTTATTTTAAATTCATATTCATAAAAAATATTATGCAGAAAACACTTTGGATGTAGGAAATGAAAGTAAGCAATTTTTTGGGGTGGCCATTACCCCCGCTGGACCCCCTTTGGTGGCACCCCTGCATTCAAGCAGGATAACAACCTAAACATGCAAATACAGACTGAAAGTTATGTATTTAACAGAATAGCGTTACCAGCAACACATTTTTAATAATTTGTATTGAATAATTAGTTTTTCTTTATCAGTCAGCAACATACAGTCAATATAACTTCCTGTTTTCAGCAGTCCAATGTGCACATAAACAATAATAAAAAAAAACCCACTAAATCATCAGTCAGTTGGAGCTCTGAGAATGATTTTTTCCTAAACTTCTGCATATACAGCCACATTTACGTTACAGTTAAAGCAATTGTTTCTGCACTTGTCCAGATGATTTTTTAAATTCACCTTCATCAGCATCACCGAGGAAGAGGCTACAGTGAATCAGTTTAAAATTAGTTTGACTAGAAATTTAGGCTCTGGGAGGTTACAGCAACTTTAATTTAAGAAAGGTTACAGCTCAACTTGTGGAAGTCAGCTCAGAGCTTCAGAGGAAGGACTGATCCAATCTGTCCAGACTGAGACAAGTTTAACAGAAGAGGGAGTAGATTGGACTGGGGAGCTTTTCAATGGTTCATCAGGTGTGCCTCCCAATCAGTAAAGATGTTCGAACACTCACATGACTTGATCCGGGTTGATTTGTCGGTGCAGGGCGAGGGAGAAGCCGAACAGAGAGTCCGGCTCCCCGTTTTTCCTGAGGACATGAGTCGTGTCCAGGTTGAATCCGAGCACCCGGCTCGGCTCCAGAAGATGGATAAAAAGTAGCAGAACAGCAGAGGATCCTCTCTGCAGCAGCATGGCAGCGAGTCCAGCAGCAGGTCCCGCAGATCATGTGAGGAGACCTGCAGCCGCTACTTTAATAAAGCAGGTCCTTTCATGTGCTCTACAGCACCACCTGTGGCCAACAGGAGGAACTACAGCCCCACAGGTGACACTAGCTGTCCGCGAACAAATAAAAAGAGCAATTAAATGATTTAGTTGTTAAATGATTATTCATTTAAGATGCACAATGTAATGTCATAAACACTGAGATAAACAAAGCATAAAACAAGAAACAAAATGCACATTTATTTTCTCACATCAGGTGTACGCAATTTAAACTTTTGTAAGGAAAATGTGTGACCGGCTGCCAACTATCAAGAGTTTTTTTTTTTTTAACTACAAAACCAACTGAAGAGACTACAAATAGGTCAACAATAGCAATATCCATAGAATAAATGTTTAGGATTATAAAGTCAGCCATCTATTCAAATGTAATCTTTCTTCTCAAACGCCTTTTCCAAGATTCAGTGTGATTCTGTCATATTTGTGTACCTATAGACTGCAGCCAGCTCAGTGTTGGTGAGTCGCATGTCCATTGGTTATGGCTCTGGATAACCTTTTTTGTGTTTTTTTTTATAGTTTGCAATGAATACCTTAATTGGAGTACAGAGAGCTAAACTATTTCATGTGTTACTAAAGAACAGCATGAAAAAAAAAAAAAAAAAAGTAAATTACCTCCATTGATCTCCATCTGGAGACTGGTTCTGCTGGAGGTTTCTTCCTGTTCCAATTGCTTCATCCTCAAGTCGCCAACCTGAGATGTATTTTGTTGTGAACCTTGTAAAAATTATGTCATATACAACTCTCTATATATTTACTTGTACCTTTTCATTTGTTATTTTGCAAGCAGAAGGAAAATAAATCCTGTTTTCAGCACCAGCTGTCTAATGGTCTGTGTTCTAAATGAATTATTAATCAAGTATTGAACTGTGTTTGACATATTTCTTAAAAGTTTCCTAATAAATCTTTAATCCACCTACAGTGCTTTAGTAAAATAGGATTAGTATTTACTCATTTACTAATTACTTGATGAAAACGCTGCTGTTTTTTTTAAAAAATAAATAGCTGTATTTTTAAAGTTTTTATTACAGTAATATTCTTTATGTGTGTTGGAAATACAGAGTAGCAAATTAAACCTTTACACACTTTCACATCATTTCTTAAACTCATGCAGGCTAAAATTAAATCAAAATTATCATATTTTCCAGACTATAAGGCACACTTAAAATCCTTTAATTTTCTCAAAAATCAACAGTGAGCCTTATAATCCGGTGCGCCTTATAGCCCGAAAAATACGGTAAATATTACATATATTTACAAAAAGCAATGTGATGAAAACAAACATCTTGGGTTTTGTAAAATGTGAACTTTGTGTTGCACATGTTTACATTGAACAAAAATAAATGGTATCATTTGTTCATCTCCTGTTCGTATGATTTACCACAAATCAGACAATAAACTCAGGAGGTTGTTTACTCGTGTTAATTGCTGATGCTCATAAAGTGCATGTGTTTACATCAGCTGGACAAACAAACCTCCTGACTTCAGTCACACCGGGAGACGAGTGGCTAACTAGCTAAAGTTAACACCCTCGGAATAACGGTCATAGCATTAGACTGTAAAAACTGAAGTGTTAAAAGTCAACAAGAGCAACAGAAAAGCCTGTTCTGATCAAATATGTATTCTGCTGATAAGTGATTTATGATTCGGTGAAAAAGAATACAATATTTATGTATGCCATTAATAGGAACACCTGCTGATGCTCATAAATAAATAATTACTCTGAGATCAGTGGCTCTGCTGTTATAAACACTCCAGTTAACTCACAGGCCTTTATTTCTGATAGTTTCTGACTCGAATACCAAAAGTTCAAATCACAAACAGATCCAAGTCCCAGAAAACTGGAATTTAACGTGTTCCAAGTTGAAGATGGGGGTTGTTATGTGTCATCTTCCAGAACCTGAAAGGAATGTAAAGCTGCTCCTTCATATTTCATGCACAGTTGTCTCGGGGCTGGTGCTGGATGGTGGTGTGAAGTTTGATCCAAATTGGGTCGCAGTCGCACAGCGGAACACGGCACAATGTGTGCATTGTTGGGGTTGGAAAGACCAGTCAGTGTGTGTGTGTTTGTGTATGCGTGTGTGTTGCTTGGCAGGCGGGGACCGGGTGTATGAGCGTGTGTGGGTAGATGGGTGCAGCAGGGTCTTCGTCACATTCCTAATTGCAGCAAAAGACCGGGGTTGGTTCTGGTGTAAACTATGTGAAAGGCATCTCTGTTGCTGTGGGTTTTCTGACAGATGCACCAGATATGAACGCATCAGAGGCCGCTTCCCTGATGTCACCCATCTTTCCTGCAGCACTCCCTCTCATAGAGCTCATACAGGCAGAGAGGTGCTTTTTACATGTTTTTATGCCATAATTGATAACCTTACAGTACACTGAAGCAATACTTCAACCACACTCCATTTCTTATTTGCCAATAAAATTCACAGAACTGTAGTCAACCTCCCAGGATGTGGACGCAGGAAGAAATGCAACCCCAGGCTGATCAGCTCGATAATGAAAGAAAAGCTAAATTTAGGCAGAACTCTATGTTACTTCATGATCTGCACCATTTGTTACATTTTGATTCATGAAGGGCTCTATGTGAGAAGACCCAAGAGCTTCATTACTGACAGAAAAACACACCAAACCAGACTGGAATACGTCAAAATGCATGCTGATGAGCTCAAAGGTTTCTTGGACAGAAGAGACATAACTGGAGCTTCTTGGCCTCTCACATCCTTTGTTGTTGTGGATGGGTACCTACAAATGTATCTATGTGTGTAAATACTGTGTGTGCATGTGTTCATTTGTTGGTCTGTTAGTAAAATATGTCATAAACCAACAAACAAGTTTTAATAAAACTTCCAAACTGAATGTATATTTACAACTGATTACATTTTGGAGTCAACCCAATTCAAGATGTCACAATTATTCAGTTTCAAGCACAGGAAATGTCTCAGCTCTGTCACTTTTACAGCTGTTGTGTTAAAATCTGGTGTCCCCATCACATAATCTGTGCATAAACAAACCACAGGAACTTTTTGTTTAATCCTCTGACATGCAAGGCAGTGGGCAGTATACAAAGAAGAATACGCCTCCAAGTTTAGCAGAAATCCTCCTTTAAACTTTAATATTCTAAAAGTATTGATTTATTCATTTAGTCACTTAAGTAATAACATGAAGCATTGAATTAAAAAAGTCAAATAAGTTGGTATAATTTTGACTTTCGATATTTAATGTTGTGTTTTAGTTTAGGACTTGCTTTCAGCACAAAGACTGAAGACAAACAGAGACTTCTTTATTATGACTATTTATTAGGAAACATTATCAGCTTAATTATTTATCAGCTTTTTATTGGTAGTAATTAATAATTAATTATTATCAGCTATTATCAGCTAATTATTTATTAGGAAACATGGCAAGAGACAGTTCTTTCGAGATAAAATACAACAGGCAGATAATGTAAATACGTGCTCTTTACTTTAGTTTGACAATTTAACTCAAGGGTTTCATCTGCAATCCCTGAGGAAATACAAAAAATAAAACCATCAGCTAATAGATTATATCAGCTTATTAAATATAAAATTTTAAAATAAAGGCACTTATTTTAGGATAAAATTTGTAAGCAGAAATTATTGGATTTTATGGTTGTTTGTGTCCTTCAGCAATCAAACAATGCCGTTTAAAACTGTACCAAAATATCAAGAGACATGCACAAGACAAAAGAATAGAGCAAACAAGTAAAATAAAAATACAGACATTTACTAAAGAAAGGAATAGGAAATGTTGCATCGCAGTGCAAACAACTGTGAAGACGTTCCCAAATTTAAAGTGAATCAAATTAGCGAGAAGCAGAAATGTCTCGTGGAGCATCATGGAGACAGCCTTGACTTTTTCTTGTTGAAACCCAAACAAATCTGCCCTTGGGATGTGTTCAGACCCGTACAATCCGGCGAGCAGAAAGTAAATAAAAGACAGAAAGATCCCTCCTCTGACAGGGGGGAACATTCCCTCCCAGTTCAGGAGAAGAGGTGTGATAACAGAGGTTGTGTCTGCATCAGTGGCTGCGTAAAGCTCTGCAGTAAACCTCCCTGTGTGAAAGTTGGAGCAGCTGATCCTGGTTCTGTTGTGACAGTGCAGCGGTCCTTTGTAAGGAGACCATCCGCAGTAAATCTCTACTCTTCTCACACAAAGAGACGCTTCCTTTTATGGATCCTGGGCAGGGGGTGGGTGATGGAGGGGCGGTGAATTAACAATGAAGGGAGTGGGACTTTGCAGACCTTTCTGGATTCTTTTCCTGAGCGGGCCATGCAGATGACAAGGGGGATTCTGGGGATTCCTTTTTGTTCATCCTGGAAAACCAGAAAACATTTCTGCTTCAGTGTTGCTGCTATCACTGGTCACAAATTATTATTATTATTATTATGTCTGACATTTTACACAACTGGCTCATTTTTTCTTTAAGAAACACACTCAAAGCTTTCATGATCTGGAGCAGTGATTTCTTCATCAGACCAAGGCTGAGCACTAATGTCTTTAATGAAACTCAAAGGAAGTAATCATTAGCTGCACATTACAACTGATTAACTTTTGGAGTCAAGATGGTCGCCACAGCTAATACACATTAATCTACCCCAAAATAACTCTACTTCAATGGATTTTACTCAAATTCGTTGTGCTGGTACAGTCATTCACAAGATATTCTCCAGGTAATGTTCAGTATTGCATGAAATTGCAATTAATTTTTCAAGTTTGACCAAACCAAACTTCAAAGTGCCTAAACTCTCCCTTTAAAGCTTCAATTTACTTTTCTCACCATATCCGAAAAACAAGACAAAATAATAAAAAAAAGATTGTGAACAGCAGCTTCTTCCCCCACGGATCTCCCCAATAAACATAAACTCTTGCATCTGTTATGATGTCGACCCAGAACACTTCCTTCCAATTGTTACTGTGTGCCTGCGTTTGTCATTAAAGCTCTCGTTGTTAAAAATAACGTCTCTTAAGGGGAAAATAATCACTGTGACTAATTGTGAGGAAACATATGCCGAGTCATGAACAGCCCCGCTGAAGGTTTCCAACCTCAATGCTCGTGTCCGGAGTGAGAAGAACTCAACCTTTCAAACTCAGAGGTCAAGAAACACTCGGTAGATCATTTCCACGTTTGCAAGAAGCACGTGGAGTGAACACATTCAGACGTTTTATCTGCTGACTCTGCATTGTGAGATTAAAACCAAATGGAAACAATGGAAAAATGAACGAAACACCTGCTGTTACTTTTAATGGTGTGCAAGCTTTTTAAGACAAAGGTGGAAAAACTTGCAGTAATAAAGAGACCGAGAGCTCCGACTGACTCAAATCACTCAGCTAAAACAGGAACCTGCTTTTATTTAACATAAATACATATAAACAAAGATTCTATTATGGCAAATAAAACATCTGTCGAACAATAATGTAGTGCAGCTGGAACATTATCATTACAGTACTTCTGTGTACTTTTTACTTTTTATTCCTAACAGATTAGAACAATTTACATTGTGTAAACTGGTTAAGTGTACTGCTTAGAGGGGGAAACAGTTTGTTTGTGACTCCTCGGACTGATGGAGCCCTTCGGATGGAGGACAAAACTTCTCTCAACAACAACAACAACAACAAAGAAACTGTCCAGGTAACCTGATGAACATTGCTGAACAATTTACATTGTGTTGAAAATATCTGGAACAATTTTTAAGACAGGGTTTCATATATTTATTTTCAAACTGATATTTGTACCACTGGTGGTACACTATCTCACTTAATGTACACAAAAAGTACTTTATTGTCATCCCGCTGTTTAGAGATTTTCTATGATAGTTCATATCTTTTAAAGTGGAGTTTTAAGGTTATGAATAAATAATGAATAAATCATCTGAGCTGCTGATTATCTCATGCTGCTGATTATCTCATGCTGCTGTATTCATTCATATCAATCTGCTCACCACAGACTCATGTTCAGGCTGCTGCTGTAAAGCCGTGTTGTTTTTCATTATTAAGGTTAGTGTATATCTTAGATCTTTTAGAGTACCATTTGGTGTTTGTTTAGCATATACAGTATGTTATTTTATATCTTAGATACTTATATACTCTGTTTTTAAACTTTATATATTGCTATTTTTGGGTGTAATTGGGACCCAGTGTACATAATTTCATTCCACCTCATGTGCCACACGTGATGGAAACAACAATAAAGTTGACGAACTTGAACCTGAATAAACAAAACAATATCTTACCTGTTGTGGATAGCCTTATGAACAACATTAATTTGAGAAAAGGAGTCTGATTCTGACTAGATCAATGAGTTAAACATCAGACTGTGTTGGACCAGGTCCTGCTGCAGTCTTTAAAAAAATTATATTCTGAAATTTTTCACGGCGCTTCACGCAAACACTATTTTAGAAATTGTCAGTTTCAGATTGTGTGGTTATTAACATAGAAAACTACAGTTATTTGAAGTAGCATTTTTTGCTCATATTGTTGGTTAATGTGTCCTTAATAAAAAATTTGGAAGCAAATCACGTCTCCAAACTACTACGTGTGTTTGTTTATCTTGAGAAACAGCCGAAATGACTGAAAATTGGTCAACAAGGTGGACGTCGACAAAAGAGCCATTTTGGATGAAGAAGTTGGACCATTTGGATGTATTGGTACATAATAATATTCAAATTTGTTGAGTAAAATATGCAGATAACAGTGTTTTGTTTACATTGATTGCTTACCCATATTTCAGAATCATCACAACTACTGGAGTAAACTTTTTCAAACTGGACCATTTTGTTATAGCCCAGGACAATCAATCTTATGTATGATTTCACATTTTGTAAGACATACCTTGAAAAACAAGTTTAAACGAGCCCTTTCACAATTAGGAATTAGTATTTAAAGTGCAGTTTTTAGGGCATATCTTCAAATAAATCAATTTAAAAAAAACACTTTTAGGTAAAAATTCAAATTAGAAAATACACTTGGGCAGCATGGAGGCTCAGTTAGTAGAGCTGTTGCCTCTTAGTGAGAAGGTTCAAATCCCAGCCTTTCTGGGTGGAGTTTGCATGTTCTCTCCGTGCATGCGTGGGTTTTCTCCGGTTACTCCAGTTTCCTCCCACAGACCCAAAACATGCATGTTGGGCTGATTGGTAACTCTAAATTGTCCCTAGGTGTGAGTGAGAGACTGAATGGTTGTCTCATTTGTCTCTATGTGTTCCTGTGATGGACTGGAGACCTGTCCAGGGTGTCCCCCATCTCTCACACAGTGATGACTAGACATGGGCACCGGTGACCCCCGTGACCCAAAAAGGAAAAAGCAAGTAAAGATGATGGATGGATGGATGGATGGATGGATGGATGGATGGATGGATGGAT
>NC_056510.1:20385039-20399336 GCF_014905685.2 Nematolebias whitei
ATGGATGGATGGATGGATGGATGGATGGATGGATGGATGGATGGATGATGGATGGATGGGAAAATACACAATAACGTTTTACACATTAAACTTCTTAAAGTTGCATCAAGATGAAAACACAGCAAAGCCTTCTAACAAGGTCTGAATGATGCAATAAATTACATCATACATCGTATTCAGTTTGTGTAAACCATTTGTGCAATTCTACTTATTCAGACATTTAAATCAACAAATATATCACGGTTTGCAGTAAATGTTACGTGCAAGAAATCAGCAGACATGAGTCAAAAGGAGTGCATTCCTTCCATGCAGCCTTGCAGAGAGACCACCCCCACAAAGCAAAAACAAAACAGAATAATCTTTGCCTAAAATCTTTAGGGTACAGCGAGAGGATTTTTGTAATCCTGGTTTGGTGTCCTGCAGTCTTGTTCACAAAAAAACATCCCTCTTATCACTAAAAAAAATAAATAAATAAAAACCCTTATTTTGTCACGGATCTGCAAGCAACGCATCACAAGAAGCATTCAGAGGAGAAAATCTGGGTCTGAATGATAGCAGAGAAATGTTTGTACTTTCATTTTTTAAACATATAAAACAAAAATGAATGAGTAGTGATTAAACCTTCATGAAGGCAACAGCAGAAGCAGAGTTGTTTTTTCTTTCCTAACACAAAATGCACATCAGAGGAGATGTGGAAGCATGCACGCACTATAAACCGTGCACGCCACTGCAGAAACTCAGTGTGTGCAGGTCTGACATCTTAAAGATCCATGTTTTTGGTTGTCATACAAGCTTGTCCAATAAAAACAGGACAACAGACTCCCACGATCAATAATGTCTCAGAAACACCAGGGTTTTTATCTTTTAGAGCAACTTCCTGTTTTGTGCACTTTGAATCCTCAAGACAAGTTGTCAATATGAGCCTGCGGAGTTGTTCTCGGAGCACGCTTGTTCTCTTCAAATCATTTGAAAACTGCTGACAGTTTAAATGGTGCTGGCTCTGATTTGTTGTTGACTGACAGAGATACTTACATAAACTTGGTTTAACAATAACTTTAAAAAACAACAACAAAGAATAATAACAATTAGGTTTTTTAATGTTTCTTGGTTGCACACTTGATTTAAAAAGTTGATATGACATCTGCCCCATCATAGAGGCAAAAAAGGCATGTTTCGTATTAATTGATTAGGGACAAAAGAAATGTGGTCATATGTTGTGACACATGAGATTACAAGTGAAAAAAACATCAAATGTATGTTGTTTTTTTCTAAAATGATGATTCAAAGTTAATCTTTAAACAATGGATGGATGCTTCAATAGGCTTTTTAGACTATTGATGAAACAGCAGCAGAAAAAAAAAAATCAATTATTACTAAAAGTTCCTGTGAAACTTGTTGAAATTAACAATAAACTTTAGCTTAAAGCTGTTTTATGAGTTAACTCATGATGAGGCAAGAGAATATAAAAAGGGCATTTTCAAATCTCCTCTCATTTTCACATCTCTGAGCTCTCGAAGATTCATCGTCTCAGCTGCTCTGCTAGTTAAAAAAAAACATTTACAATCAATTTAGCTGACATGAACGGCATGAAAATACAAAGATAACAAATACAGGAAACGAGATAGTGAATGGAAATATATTTACTTTAAGGAGTGAAAGAAAAGTAAAAACTGTTATCCATTTATTATTTTAAAACTGGTCTTTATGTCGCACAATGATGTTGTTTTTCATGTGCATATTTCAATAGTTTGATGTTTTTATATGTAAGTGTTGCTTGTACCCACTGTTTGGTTTCCTTCTGTATCAAATTTTTAAAAATTAAAATGATTATTTACAAAGTGGTGTGTATGGTGCACTTGGCGGAGAAGGTTTGAATCATGCTGAATACATTAAATATCTAACTTTATTCAAATTCATCAGTGGAAATTCAAATAAATGTTGTAACTCGTTATCCTCGTTTCATTAAGAGATGTTATAGATGCTGATGGCTGTGGGCAGGAAGGATCTCTTGTAAAGGTCCGTCCCACAGTGGATCTGAAGAAACTGGCTGCAGATGCCGTCCGATCCACCCAGACTCGGCAGGTCTCTCGGTTCCCCCTGGCTGTAGGATCACCTGAACTCCTCTCAGAGCGATGGCCGGTCTAGCTCCTCGTCACTGCAGACAGCCAGCTGCAGGTGCTGGAGGACGATCCCGGTCATTCTGCTGTCACGAGCCACGATTTCTGCCAGTTCCAGGATCTCAGCAGTCAGGCACTTGAGCACAGCGGGGAGGTAGACGGGAATGCATCTACAGCGCCTCCTTTTCAACCCATTTGAAATTTGGGGCTGTAACTGAGATATTATTTGAGCTTTGAGATGGTAATCAGCAGCTCCCGGTTGTACAAACCACCTCGTTGTCATGGTTACGCACCATAACAAATGTCAAAAAGTTTAAAAGTGGCAGTAAAAATCCTTCCAGCTGCTCAGCATCTGACAACAGATGAAACAATCATCCAAAAATTGTGATTTACACCCAGAAAAAGAGGAATTAAAGTTTCCAAAAGAAATATCTCAGAATGAATTAACAGAGCTACTCAACATGCAGCCACCCCGAGCGGCGCAATGCTAGAATATTTATTTGTTCATTTGTTTATTTATCAGGAGAACACAAACTTAAGCTATGAAAAACAAATGAACTGCCTTATTATCAACACACGAAGAATAAAATCCAAGAACGTCAAACTGACAAGGAACAACTCAAAACCAGAGCCAGGCAAAATGCGGATGAGAAAGCAAAGTGACTGTAACAAATTAACCCCCACAAAAAAAAAAAGTTTTGTAAACTAATATAAATATATTTTAAAAGGGTGCTACCATGACCTCATTATCAGGGAGTGTAATTAATTAGAAAAAAATGTTTGTTTTCAGCTTCTACTTGACTCCATCTGGGGAATTTTAGCTCTTTGTGTCTCGGCAGGTTCCTGAATGATACTTTGTGACACCACACCAGCCTGCCCTGCTCTTCATGAATACCATGGACTGACTGAATCCTCCATAACTGAGGTTTCGTTCTGCAGAGCAGTTTCAAGTTTTCACTGACTCTGGATGATGATGAATTACTGAATCATATAAGTGTCA
Organism: Nematolebias whitei; assembly: GCF_014905685.2. Classification (NCBI taxonomy): domain Eukaryota; kingdom Metazoa; phylum Chordata; class Actinopteri; order Cyprinodontiformes; family Rivulidae; genus Nematolebias; species Nematolebias whitei. The sequence continues at coordinate 20,388,157 of NC_056510.1, forward strand.
GTCTGAAGCTCTCGGTATATAAATATGCTGTTATTCTTGTTTTATCTTTGAAATGCAACAGAAAGTGGTGATTTTAAATGTTATAGGAAAAGCTTCTGAAAGTGTTTTCTGCGTCTGTGGAGACGATAAGCTCAGATGATGTCAGCATATCTCAGTCTGCGATTGGAAACAGAAAAATGATAACAAGATGCAGGTGTTGTACAAATACCGAGAGACACGTGGAGCTGCAGGCGAGCATCGAACAAGAACAGCTAAATTATGACACTTCAGCATTTCTGGATTTTGACTTCTCCTTCGGAATAAAGTTCAAAATAGTTTGGCTTTTCCAAAATCTCTCTCTTTCTTCTTCTTCTTTTTTTTTTTTTTTTTTTTTAAAGTAAAACAACCTGGAGTTTTATGGAGGGAATTTTGTCTTTTTACCCTCGCCATCTAAAAATCTGATGACATCCTGAGAAACTCTCCGAACAAATATATAAACGCGACGCTTTTCTTTTGCTCGTGTTTTTCACGAGCTGAACTCAAAGATCTAAGACTTTTTCTGTGTACACAATTTTGTGTAAGTCTGTTCCCGTACTTCTCCTTTACCGAGACGATCCATCACCTCACAGGTCCAGATGCTGATTAAACAGCATGGTTAGGTGTGCCTCAGGCTGGCTTTAGATGCTTAATACACAGTTTGAATAGAACTGTGTTGTAATGAAATAGGAGACAACGATTAAACTCACTTGCTTTCATATAGAAAGTACAAACTTTTCTCATTCTTCTACTTCTACAGTCTCTTCTGACCTACGCTGTCACAGCAGTGCAGAACTGAACATAAATAGAGAAAACCAAAGAGCAAAACAAACTGTTCCTTCTGTCTTGAGATGGGACTACAGCCCCGAGTACCCGGGCCTAACCTCACCATCACATTCAGCATCTTCATATAACAATGTGGTGCTTTGGAAGACAAAGGTGTGTAGAAATTTTCATTTCGAGTCGATAAAATTAATAAATGAGCATAACAACCAATCAAACCTTAAAGATCAATCAATAGTCCCTGGTGCTGACTGGAATCCAGTGGCATTCAAGCAGTCAGGAAACAAAACTTTAATAATCTCTGTTGGTTTCAGTGAAGTTATCTGTGCTGGTTCCTATGAGGGACTATGCTGCTATCTTGTGGTGAGAATAAAAGCATCTCTGCTTGTCAAACTGGATAACTCGTGAACTTTTTTATTTTCAAAAGATTCAAGGAGCACACTGTGAATCATGGTCAGCTTGAACCTTTGTCACACAGCCATGGGGTCTTTGGGGTCATAAGAAGGATGAGTTATGGTTTGCTGTAAGTGTGCCAAAGGCGTGAGAAATAAAAATAAAAATATTTTTTTTTACCACGTGGGAGCGCTGTGGTTTTGTTCTGTGGTCACCAAATCTCCTTCAGCATCAAGAACACTTTGACTTTCAGCATCTTTAGAAGACGTTTGGCCAAATCCTCCCTTGTTCACCTGCTGGTGGTGCCAACTGAAATGTAAAAGTTTATTTATTTATTTATTTTTGTCATTGTTTATTTTAAACATGCAAAAAGTTCACAACAAAAAGACATATGGGCTGCTTCATGTAAAAATGTGCTAAATGTAATCTTCAAATGTATCTTCAGCAGCACGCTGAGCCATTTTATATCTGGGTTGGAGCTGATGTAAAAATCCGGATGAGTATGATTTTCTATTAACATTTATTTTTTATTTTATTATTATTACAAACTGCCTGCAGACAACCGGAAAAGACAGACCTGGACAAATAATAGATGTCGTGGGGAGTAGTCAGTCGTGCAGCCCTTACCCATTGGTTGCCTCAGACACAGCAGCGCTCACTCTCACATAAATGCGCTCCCACCGCCGACCGTGGCAGATAATCACAGGCCACTGCGTGGGGGACACACCTTCTGCTCGTTTTACCTCGGTTCGCGCGGGGGATGCGTTTTGATTTACAAAAAGCTCCGACAGATCAGAGTCGTGTTTCTTTGGTGATTTTCGCGCATACAGGTTTCCAGTCTGCTCTGCTCCAAGATGACTGGGGTTTTTGAGAACTTAAATACTGATATGCATTCGAACCAGATTACCTCAAACAGTTACCACAGCTTGCACAAGTCGCAGGAGTCCCCGACCCTGCCCGTGTCCACGGCGACGGACAGCAGCTTTTACAACAGCCAGCAGCCGAGCCACTGCGCCGGCTCTCCGTTTGGCCAGCTCGGTTCTTACCAGTACCACGGCAGCGCCACGAGCTCTGTGCCATATAACGCAAAGTCCTACGACCTGGGGTTCAACTCTTCTTATGGTGCATACAGCTCCTACGGGTCCAACTCTTCTCCGACTCCAGCCGACACAGGTAAGGTTTTGTGCCAAATTTGGAACACATATAATTTTACGCATTTATTTGAGCTCAAACTCGTTGTGTAAAATTAGTAACTCATTGCACAATTTTACAGTATTTGATAAGTTATTCCCAGACCAGAAATTAGATTTAACGCACGCATTTCCTTGTGCGTAAATGCGCAAAGCAATAGTATATTGTTGATTTGTTTTTGTTCAACACACACACAAAAAAAAAACTCTGTTGCAAATTACCAAAGTATTATTAAAATCTGATCTAGTTGTTTTTATTACAACGTGCACACAAAAGACGCACGCCGACTTTACGCACATATGCGCCAAAGTTCTGCAGCGGTCGGAGGGAGAAAAAAAAAAAGAAGCAAAACTTTAACCGTAATTGCTTTTGACTGTTCCCTCAGAGAAAGAAGAGAGCGAGCCAGAAATCCGGATGGTTAATGGAAAACCAAAGAAGGTCAGGAAACCTCGAACCATTTATTCCAGCTTCCAACTGGCTGCACTTCAGCGGAGGTTTCAAAAGACGCAGTATTTGGCTCTACCAGAACGGGCCGAGCTGGCAGCCTCACTGGGCCTTACGCAAACACAGGTGGGTGCATGTAAAACTGCTGTTAAATATCACCTTCCTGACTTCTACAAACGCATGAATTGTGCTAAAGACGGAGAAAATCAGTTATCGATTTTATATCTGTGTTTGGTTCAGGTCAAGATCTGGTTCCAAAACCGCCGCTCCAAGTTCAAAAAGCTGTGGAAAAGTGGAGAGATCCCACCAGAGCAGCACGTTACTTCCAGCGAATCTCCTCCGTGCGCGTCTCCTCCAACATCTGCCTGGGACTTTCCACAGACTCAAAGAATGAACACTGTCAGCTCGAGTTTACCTCAGAGCGCCAGCCCCCCCAACACGGCTGCGCCCTCGTCGTTTTTGGCTAACTACTCCTGGTACTCAAGCACGAACTCTGCAACGCATCTCCAGCCTGCTCTGGTCCAGCACCACCACAACTCGGCCATAAACGCAGGGACGATATTCTGAAAGGGAAACACAACGTTCGGGTCTAAATTGGACAAGACTGTTGGGAAGAAAAGAGATAAAACCTCGATTTTACACACCTAACTGTGTGCGCCTTTGCGCACAAAATCTAGGAGAAATTGATGGAGCAAAACAGGTTCATGGAACTTGCTGGTTTTCACGAGATAGACGCAGATTTCTACAGTTATTTTTGTATTTATTTATTTTGTTTATGTGAGGGATGAGTGAACCACTATTACCCAAAGCAATCACAGCCTGGGCGCATATAAGCCCGTTTTTACGCGGACGTCACTTTTTTGCCATTTCTGCAAAACGAAATCATTGACTTCAGGAGAACCAGATGTAGCACAAGTTAACTGTATGGTGCCTTTTTCAACATGACCTCATTTTGTTGTGAGAAAGAAAAGAAAAAAAAACTTATCTTAATTCATTAGTTGATTTCAATATATTCAAAGGGTAAGTGTCTGGATCCACGTTGTAAATATTTTACTTCTGATAACCCATGTTGCTCTGATTTTTTTTTTTATTTTATTTTATTTTTTTAGGCTGTTGGTGCAAATCCATTAACCACCGTACAAGCTACTGATTGTCCTACCCTCTGATTTACTTGTGTATTCCATTTTATTGTATTTTTGTCTTATTTATTTTAGCTGTGTTTCATATATGGCCAGACTTTATTTAAATAAAATGTTTTTTTGTGAATGTGGTTTCGTCTTTTTTCCCCTGAATTTACCAAATAATTCATATTAATCTAAGTGTGCCTATTGATAAACGTGCCAGCTATTACAACAAATGCTTATTATTTGCTAATTTATACATGTAGCATAAGTTGTTTAAATAAAAATAAAATAAAAAAAAAAGCAAAACATTTTAGTTCTGTATATTTTTTTCCACTTAAAAAAAAAAACAAGCTCATTTCTTCAACCAGCAAGGAGGAGGCCGGGGGCACCACAGTGCAGATGTGATGATGCTGGTGGGTAGCTCCTTCACGCAGACTCCGTGGAGTCAGAGAACCGTTTTCCAGACGTTTTATGAACTCATCTTAACAAGAGACGGGGAAAAGGAGACGGGAACAAGATCCAAGACGGCCCAGAGCTAACTGGACCATCAGACAAACACTTCTCATGTCTCACAACAAACCTCTGATCTCTAAAGACGAGCTGGTTGACCCAGCTGGAAAAGGCCTGTGGAAAAAAACAGCTGCATTTAGCCTGGAAACATTTTGAATGCTTTTAAAATACAGATAGGCAATGAAATATTTAAACACCACTATAAAACATATTTAGTTTCAGTTTATTTAGATTGGCCTATTATGACTCCAACAGTGGGGCGCATATTAGTCAGTTGTAGCCTATCACTTAGTGGGAATTAACATCTACTGCCATCCCCACGTGCTTCCCTTTAAACGACCACAGGCCATAAAGTGAGATCGTTTCCTTGTACATAATTAGGACTGTAGCATGTCAGCAAGTGCTATATCTGCATGATGGAGCCCCTACATACACAGACACACACACCTGACAGTATCAGACAGGCCCTCAAGCCTGCAGCTATATGTGTTAAAGGTATACTCATTGATTGGTCCAAAACAATCACAAAATCCTTACAGTTTTATTTTTCATATCTCCTTAGCTTAAAAATAATAAAGATTTATAAGCTCAGTTTGTGACCTGATGCCAACGCGTTTGTTTATCAAGCAAAGTGACTGAAAATAGGATTACACCCAGGGAAGATCCATGAGGGATAGAGATTTTGATTGTTGTTTACACTCAGTATGCAGATAATGCTTTAAAATATTCTAAACAGCAGCAGACATGAAAACGAGCTGTGTTTAAATTGGTTTTATATGAAAAATAAACTCATAAGATTCATTCATCTTTAAATATTTTGCTTCTGGATTCTACTCTTGTTTATTTCTGCCCAGTTTGCTTATACACACTGCCAGCCTACGTCTGTCATGTGACTCAAGTTTTGACAGATTCGGCTTTGTTGACATTGACTGCATACCTGCATTTTAGAACAATTGATCTGGAAAACTACTGTAAACTCAATCAAACTGCCCCATTTAGCCTTTTCTTCCATTTTTTTTTTTTTTTTTTTTTTGTAGTTTGTAATATATTTAACCGTACAGACTAACAACACACATGCATGGTTTTATCTTGCGGAAAAGTTCCTTTTAAAGGATTTCTGCATGTTTTCAGTTTCTCATGTGATTCCAGTCATGGATTAGAGCTGTTGTGGCTTTTAGTTTTGCATTTCTCCAGGCAACTTGTAAATGCCACATACCCCCCCCCCCCCCCCCATCCTCATTTAAACCCTGATCTGTAATTTCATCCACATTTGCTCTGGTTGGAGCATTCTGGCTTTCAAATCTGAAAGCCTGCAATTACTATATAATTCTTCGCAATTTCACATGTCCTAATATGGGGTGTAATTTTTACACAAGACAATTTCCCGCTATTTCAAGCATCAACATTGTCAAAGTTGTATGTACATAATAAATGGGAATATCAATGCATAGTTTTTAGCCTACCATCTTGACTCAACGATAATTATATCCGTGTGCAGCCCTACGCGGAATTAGCCTGAATTGCATGGTAACTGCTGCTTTAAAATTTAAAAAAATTACTCATAATTTCCCCCAAAGATTACCAAGATCTCGAGTGCACAATGTCATCAGCGTAATGAGGAGTAAACATTTATGCTAATAATCTACATTTTTTCTCTCCATCGGCTATAAAAGGGGGGAAATAAAGCAGAGATTTCCAGTCATATTCTGAACTCTGCAGCTATAGCTCGGACCCACATGGGGACACGTTTTGTGGGGATTTAAGCCACGATTGCGTGTGTTTGTGTGTGCGTGTGTTGCCATGATGCCTCAACGATGATTCCTGCAAAAAAAAAAAAAAAAAACCAGTGAGGAAGCTCCGACTCCAAGCAGAAAGGTGTGTGCTGAATGTTTTTTTTTCTCTCTCTCCATCTTTAGCTTTTAGACACCATAAAGACAGGAAACAGGGTTGATCTCATTAATTTGATTAATTTCTTTGATTTAATCATTCGAGCTCGTGTTTTGTTGCAGATTCTCTGATGTTATTAGGAATCCTTTAGAAGGGAAACGTCAGTTTTCTTCGTTTGAACTTTATTGCAAATAAAAAATGCTTTTGTGCAGCTCGGGAGGCGTGCAGCTCGCTCCTCTCTCGTCGTGCGTCTCTAATCTTGAAGCCTCTTTGCATTGACAAGTCGGTGATGTACACCTGCAAGCAATTTGTCACTCTTATGCAAAAGGCTAAATCTAAGGGAAACGGTGACAAAATGGCAGCTCACCTATTTCTCTCCCCCTCTCACTCTTTCTCCTTTCTTTTTCTTTTTTCTTTTTGCAGCAGAACATTTCCTTCGGAGCACTCTCTTTTGTTAAGGCAAAAAAAAAGGATCCTCGTTACAAAAAAATAAAATTGCTCATAATTACCTCAGAGATAGGAAACTGCATTAGAATAAATAAGGGCAAAATTACTGTAATTATGGCGGGTTTGATGGGCTCAACTCGTATAATCAAGGAGAGAATACAGCGAAATAACACTGACCCTCTTGGATGTGCAGCTGCGCCTTTTTCTGGGACTATAGGTAGATTTCTGCTGCAGCTCTGCCTCCTTAGTGCTACTTTAATGGGCCCATAGATGTTCACAAAGGATTGGAAAAGTTATCAATGTGACAATAGAAAGAGGATTAAAGCTGTGGATAGAAAGGAATAAACGAGACAGGAGCTTCTTTTAATGTGAAATAATAATAATAGTAAAAATAATGCATCATAATGCGTAATAAATTAAAACGTTCCTTTCCGAAGGATCGAACTCAAGACGCGCAACTAAAAATTCAAAATACGTTTTTAATCTTATTTTTTTGCTATTTATTTTTATTTCTACGTACGAATCATATTATTAGTGACAAGTAAAATCTATATTTGTCAAATGTTATGGTCGCTTCAGTTCACTCTGAAGGAAAAACGCATTTGGTGCAGGTTTATTGGTGCGTTTTTACGCACGGAGCTTTGTGCAAAATGTCCATATCAACCAAGTTTTGAAGTCAGGCTTCGATTTTAAATGGAGTACACTTTCTGTCAAGAATTAAATAGCCTCCTGATAAAGATAAATTCAAAAAAATGACCACATTTTCACGTGCCTTTCTTAAAATAATGTATTTTTAATTGAACAAGAAGGCATTGGGAATGTTTATTTTCACCTGTCTGGTCAGACTTTCAGCAGCACCTGCTTCCTGATGCGCTCTGCTGATCAGTATTTTGTGAAGCTCAAACACATCAATTTATATTTCAGGAACACTGATAATCAAATCAGTTGAAATAAAGGATTACTGTACCCCCAAATTTTAATTTATCACACTCGCTTGACTTAAATATTAAGAAAAAAAAAATGTTTGCTTCTATAATCTGCAGCAGTTTGGGCACATCTGTAAGCACTGAGCAGAAGCAGCACAAATCCGTGTCTGGGTGATTGTTGAACATGAGGAGCCTCACATGGTGTCTGCTACAACAGCCATCATATGTGTCAGCTCGCATTAAAGATGTGGATGGAGAGACTGGAAGAAAAGAAAATAAAAACGGTGGGGGGGGGGGGGGGGGTGGACTGAATCACACACCGGGCTGAACATAATTTAAATCATATTTTACTGCTTTTTGAAACTTAGCACTTTTTATGTACATAAACTCCAGGAACAGATAAATAAATTAAAGGGATCAATACAAAACTAAATCGATTCTATGGTGACTAAAAACACATTTTGAACGAGGAGATATACACAAACCTTAAAAACCCTGTTTCACAGCAGTATACAGCACAAAAAAATAAAAAATAAAAAATAAAAACAAATCCAGAAATTATGTACAAAACACAGTGACAAGTCAGCTGCTCTTCCTCGGGCTTTTCTTTTTCTTCTCTTTTTTTCTGAAGCAGCGAGTCGTCTGGCCTTTTCTATTTTTCACATCACATGGGGGGGGGGGGGGGGGGGGGCACGGCATAGAAAAAGCTTTAGTGCAGCATCAACAACACAGTGTTGCTTTCACAAACAGAACACAGACTAACAGAAAGGTCTGAATAATTTAACTTAAATAAGGAACACGTAAACAGAACATGTGTGCGTGTGATGGCCTGCGCGCCATTTGTGATCAATAATTTGGTTAAAGGCGCGCTGCTGTGGCCTGATTGGCCTCGAATGGTTTGAGGTCATCATCACCTTAAGACTCAACTTGTGGCGCCAACAAACCCGTGTTTTCTTCTAAACAGAACAAGCTCAGCAACTAAACTCTTCACACAAATTAAGAAATTGAGAGCAGCCAAAAGAAGGATGCTTTTTTTTTTTTTTTTTGCCTTTATGGTTTCCGCTGGACTTGCTGCCCTGGATGCATTGTGCGCCGTTTCACCCCCTCATCTCCCTCATTCTCATTCTTCTCCCCCTGCTTCTCCTCCGCCTGCCGTCACCCGGTCTGAGGAGGCCTCCGTGTGTGAGCGCGCAGGGATGCGGCAGCAACAGTCTCCGGTTTTTATTGTCGAGCATCATCAATGCTGAGCCGGCCCGTCACCATCCCGACACTCCGGTCTCTCTTCACATGAGCTGCGACTGTTGCATAGACTCTTGGTGCGTGCTTGGGTACCACGAGGTGTAGCTGGGGATATAAGAGCCCGTGGTGCCCACAGAAGCCTTCACGGTGGTCGGCGAGGTCCATACGGGCGCAACGGAGGGGGAGCCGCTCGAAAGTCCACGGCCCGTGGCTAAAACGTTGGTGTCAATCGTGCTGCCGCCCTGCTTCATCAGCTTCTTGAATTTGGAGCGTTTATTCTGAAACCAGATTTTCACCTGCAGAGACAAAGGAAATCATTTTAATTAGGAAAAGGGTGTTTTACGCACGATTTACGCGCGCCTTACGCATGCGATCCAATGGAATAACAATAATAATATAATAATCATCATAATAATAATCATAATAATCATGTTAATAATAATTTGATTGTCCTGTAGTGTGGAGCTATTTGTGAGTTCCTCAGCCTTGCCTGTGTCTGAGTGAGACCCAGCGACGCTGCGAGCTCCGCTCTCTCCGGTAACGCCAAATACTGAGTCTGTTGAAACCTCCTGTTCAAAGCCTGGAGCTGTAAACTGGAATATATAGTCCTTGGTTTTCTAATCTTTTTCCCCTTGCCGTTGAATCGCACCTCCCCGCCTTCCACCACCGTGTTTTTCTCCGTTTCTGGCGCTGATGGAGACAAAAAGTGGGAAAAGGGGTTAAAAAAAAAAAGAAAAAAAAATGAAGGGAACAGAAGCGAGGAGCAGCTGTAGTTCTGCGCTGCAGTGAATACTTCAGCACAAGTTAACAAGCTGTACTTTAAGTATAATTACCCTTAATTGCATACATTGTTTATAGCGTTACGCAATAAATAATTGACAAGCTTGGTCCCACATCTGGGGCGTCTTTTTATTCCAAGCAGGGAGCCGAAGAAACACAGAAAGTCAACGTACCTGCGTCCTCCAGTCGTGTCTGCGTGAGCCCCGAGCTGTTTTGGTAAGTCTGTACTGTGCTGAGATATGGACTGGTGGGGTGGCTGCCGTATGGATAACCCAAAGATCTGGGGAAGGACGAGGCCGGACTGTAGCTGTCATGCTGTGTGTGACCTGCAGAATGTAAACAGTGCATGGGGTAGTGTCCGTGAGACATGGAGGAAGGCGACATTTGTTGACTCGGGGGTCCAAACTCCATGAAAACGGCTTTTCCTGAGGCAGGGCTATTAAGACTTTCTGGAATCGTAGTCATTGTCATCTCTTCTGGCAGATCCCCTCGTCTCGCTTTTGTTGTTTCCCTCCAATGATCTCAGTGAAGGATGGATCCCAATTTAAGCCGAGCGCATTTTTTCTCTTTCCATTCATAAGAAAATGCAGTTTGTGCCCGTGAAAAAGTCCCAGGAGTGATGCTGTGGAGCAAGACAAACTCGCTCAAAGGTTTGAATCTCGGACTCATGAATATTCATCGGAGGCTGTCACTGATTGGTCCACGCTCTCCAAGGGAGACGCCGATTGGTGGAGCTGGGGCTGGGTCCGAAGAACCTGGTGAAGTCAAGGAAACCCAGAAAAACCTCAGAGCTCCTTTTTGACATGTTAAGATTCACTGGAGCGTCAATGTCGCGCCTTTTCCTGGGAGTTCAAACAACATTTTCATCACAGTTCCAGCTGCTGCCGGCCAGTCTGATTAAAGCTTCTTTTTTAATTAAAGCTCCTAACGCGCCATTAGGAGGAAGCCGCGTATTAGCATAACACTAGCGTTCAATTTTCATAAGCAGGTCTGTAATTAGTCATGTATTTATCACGTGGAGCTGAGGTCTCTCCACCTGGCAGCTTCAGGTAGGCCTCAGGCTGCAAATAACACCTAAACGCAGCTACAACACTCTTAAAAAAACCTGTATCCTCTTATTTATTAACAATGTTCTCATTAATTAAAGATATAATTTATGGCTAACATTTGAAATGCTTTATAAAGATGGAAAAAAAATGTTGTTTATTGAATTTAATTATTCAAATGGATGTTTTCTGCATGGGATTTCATAAGCTTTGCAGCAAGAGACATTTTCATGCATGTAATGTGCAAAGCGTTGTACACATTTTTATTTTTATTTATCTGAATTTAACCCATTATTTTCATTTATCTTAACTGACCAAGAACAAAACAGTTATATATATATATATATATATATATATATATATATATATATATATATATATATACATAATTTTTT
>NC_056510.1:20399436-20455163 GCF_014905685.2 Nematolebias whitei
ATAATTTTTTATCATTTTGAGTTGCAGAATTTTCTAGTTTAAAGCGCAGATGTCGCCATGCAATCTTAATGACTTATAAAATTAAAGGCTGTTTTTCAAATGTGATAAATAACATTTTAAAAGAGTTACGTGATGGAGATGCAGGAGATAAAATCCGCGCCATCCGAGGTCAGAGCCTCTGCAGGACGCTCCCGGCCCCCACCCTTCTGAAGGCAGGAGAAAAGGCTCCAGGATCTCCTCCTTTCTCTGCAGCCTGCAGCTCCTCTGGAGTCTGTGCAGAGCAGGAGCGCAGCCGAGCTGCTCCATCATCCTCCGTCCCTCCATCATCATCTCCACCTGAATAACAAATTAAAGGCGCTTAAATTCCCTCACTGCGATTATCAGAGTAATTGCATAATTGAAGAAGGGGGTGGGGGGGAACTGCACTGACAAGTTGCAAAACGTTTTATCTAAAAAAAACAAAAAAAAAAAAACAAGGCGGCTGACATCACGCGTGTTGTGCGCCACAATGGCTGCCTGACTGCAGGATTTAAAGATTTCTGTGTAATATTAGGCTATATAGCCAAAGCATGGTCCCATGTCCCCCCCCCCCCCTAAAATGGGCCAATTTGAAGTGATGTCTCTTGATTTACTTTTTTTTTTGGGGGGGGGGGGGGGGGATGCCTCAAGATTTTCCTCTATCAACAACGACAATGATAATGGTGGTACAACCAATAATTATCATCTTCCAGAACAGAGGACAGATTTTTTTTATGGGTACTTGGTGGGTGCGACTGATAACTGTCATTATTTTCCCACGATTATAGTATCTACAGACGGCTGCGAGCAAAACCATTAACAGAACTGAGGCGGAATTTGAAGAAAGCAAGAACAAAAAAATCATGTAAAATAATAGCAGAATAGGAAGAAGAGCAATGAAAGAGGGTTTTATGAACTGAAAAGACTGAACTGAAACACATCCTGCAGAAATACTTTGAATGATAATTTTTTTCTTTATTAATATTCCTACAAAATGTTTCTCAAGCCTCCTCCGTGTGGACGGAGCAGAGATGTGATAATATTCCCAGTGTCATTAATAATTTGACTCTGAGCCCCCCCATGGCAGCAGCAGGACTCTTAACTCGCCACACTAAAAATAAAGTCCTCCATGCATGGCTGGAGCGCGGGGGCAGGCCTCATTAGGAGTGAGTAGCTCTGTGGCTGAGGGTGTTTTAACACCTGCTGCTCTTCACCTGAGGGTTAGTGCAGAGGTGGAGAGACAGACGGAGAGGAAGGGGGGGTGGGGGGGGCAACATGTCACCGGCTTCATTTCAGGAGGCCCTCCTCAGCTGCAGATTTAACAGCCACCAGATATGATGGTGATGATGATGATGATGGCGTGAAGCTGCAGCTCTGCAGAATCTGCATCTGAGGCCACGATTAAAAATTAAAGGCTCCCGCTGCAAACGCCAAACATAAAAAAAAAAGGTGATCCTGAACTATATCACGTGGTTTGACCGAGTTTATAGTTTCCCCAATATGTTGACGTGTAATTCTGAAATGCAGGTATGCGCTCAACATAAACAAAGCACCTTCATCTGCACTCAACAGATGTTTAACGAAAGACGAGAATTGTATCTTTTGTGAACACCACTGCTTCTAGTCACTTTGCCTCAAATGTGTCACTAATTTTGAATTTAGTGCACATTTGTGAGGATTTTGATTCTTACCTCTATTTTTTTTTTTTACTCCTTTTCATGATGTATGCAAGAGGAAGAAAGAAATGCTGTTTATTTATTAAATCCACAATCATAAAATGCTATTTTTCTTTTTAAAACAATGTTTTTAAGCTTTTGAACAGTTTCTATTTAAAACAAACACATTTTTAGTCATTCTTCTCTTCTTCATCATGCTTTGACACAAATAAGGCCAACATGAAATTCCACTAAAATCAAATAAAAATATAATTATTCTCTATAGGCTCATTTGCTCTTGTAGTGGTCATTACCACGGCTTCAGCTGCAGACCCGAGTGGTTCTGTGAGTGACGAGCAGCAGACGTGTCAAACTACGAAGGTTGGTGTCCCACGCTTTAAAAGCAGCGGATCAAACAAGTGAAATTGTCTTTTGTTCTCCGGCGTGTCTCTGGCTCTGCTTCTCGCTGCCATCCTGTAATTTGCAGCGTCAATGAACGCAAGCTAGACGCGCCACAATTAACTCGATTCAGTGTCTATTTTCATGTTCAATGTGGCATCAAAATGTGAATTGATTTTGTTTGCTGAGTTATGTGTAAACAACAACAAAAGGGCTAGCATGAGCTGAGGAGTAAGCTTATGTTGGTTAATCTGCTGCGTCAGCAGAAAAGGTCAGAAAGGTCACGTGGGGGGAAATTAAATAAAGTTTTATGGTGTTTTTTTTTTTAAGTGTGAAAAATGTTACTTTTACAAGATTAAATGAAATTACATCCCACTGTGGGTAATATATGTGATAATATTTAATTATAATGTTGAATAATTTTATTTTGCCCCATGAATTAAAACATTAGATTTGATATTATAAGTAATTAAAATGTTTTCATTTTTATTTTAGTTAAATTAAGCATTAAATGATTATAGATTAAAATGTGCAGGATTTTGATACTGATGCTGTTTATTACACATGTAGTGGTTTTTAAAATATATTTGTATAAAACTTTATTTAAGTGTCATGGTTTAAAAGAGCAGAACACAGCATTTTTATATATTTATTACATATAACTGATTTAATTTTATCTAAAATTTGCTTTTAAATTCTGTATTTTTGACTTTATTTTTCCTATTTTATTTGATTTGAATGTTTTTGTGTTTGGTTTAAAAAGTTTTCTGGGTATATTAAACGACACTTAGCATGTTTTATAATTAAAACTGAATCAATTTCAAATCAATAACAAATCAACTTGAAACTCAACTGAATGCTTTTTTCTTTTTTCTATTAATTCAGTTGTTTTAAGAATGCATTCAAAATGTTTTCCACGTTTAAAAATAATAAAAGCATAAAGTTTTATGAATTTTGTGCAGTATTAATGCTTGTTTTGTTTGTTTTCAGGTGCTGCCATTACAGCCACTCGATTACATCACCTCATCATGTCATGGCTGCTAATATTCTTGTTGAACTTTGATCATTACTATTAAAAAAATAAAGAAATTGTTTCTGCACTTTAAAAAAAAAACGCTGCTTATATCATTTACATAAAAAAACTCTTTAAATGTTAAAAATGATGATTATATTCCATCTGATTAACCCAAAACTGGCTGACTCAGAAACAAACCTGCTGAAGCTGCATTTCTACTCCCTTTTGCTTTTTCAGTGTTCAGAGGTGCTTTCTCCTTAGAAAGCAGGGGTCACGGTGTGGAAAAAGCCCCCGGTGAACTGGTAGAAATGCTGTGCCCATTACAGCAGCAGCAGGGGTCAGGCCATGGCAGCAAGCATCCAAGCTGCCCAAAATTGGCTGCAAAATGACCAATTACCTGAGTGAAGGCAGGGGGAGAAAGGACTTGGAAAAACATGGTTTTTACTTAATTCAACTAAACTGTAAGAGAAACCAGTGTCACAATAACGCCTCAGACCTGCTGCATCCAAACTGTTGGGTGGAGATCTGCTCCAATGCGAGAATTAATTTATAGATAAGCCACGCAAAAAAAAAAAAAAAAAAAAAAAAAGCATAAAAGCTCAGTTTGCATTGTGATGTAAGAGAGCCGGGGAATTATTTCACCAAAACAATGATTGATTAAACATCTTTACATGCAGGTCTTATTGAATTAATTCCCCCGCAAATGGAAAACATGCAAATTTGGCAATTAAGTCATTTGCCCATGGAGAGCGGGGCTGCTTGACGTTCAGCTGCCACTGCGCCTTTAGTCTGAAACCCTTTTTAGTTTTTGTTAAGAGTTAAGTCTCCAACAAAGACAGGAAGGAGGTCAGCACTCAGCCAACACCTGAATGCGCCTCTCTTTTTTTCCTGCTCCCCTTGATCCCCACAGTCTGTGCCTGTCATTAGTCTTAATGATGGAAAATTGTCATGTTGATACAAGTCTTGCTCTCCCCCTCTCTTCTTTGTATAAGTAGAAGGTGGAAGCTCCATTTGTAACAAAGTTCTTTGTGACTAAAAGCCGTGGACATTGCATTTGTGCCGGGGGAGAAAAAAGGCTGTAGATGCTCTTTCCATAGCTGGGATAATTATTCCTACTGTGACCTTAATGATTCGCTCTGTTCATCCTGCATCTCATCCACGCGCCAGGCCCTCAGCAGAGCCCTGTGTCAGGGAATATGAAAAACCCATATAATGAAACCATTTTGGCTGATGGAAAAAAGGGGGCTACTGGAGCCGCACTTGCTACAAAGACGGCTCAATTATATGAGTAATTGTGATAATTTTCCCTCCATTCACTGCTTTCTCTGAAAGGTAAAAAAAAACAAAAAAAACACAGATGCTGAAAGGGAAATTACTTGGACAATATATAATCTGTGAAATGGTCACAACAGACAAAAAAAGATGACTGTAAGAAAGTGAAGGACTATAAATAGGTATGTTAATGCAGGGCACATAAATACACCCTCAGAAGCTCACAGACATAAACAAACAGCACGACAGTGCGCTCGAGAGAGGGAAAAAAGCGACAAATGACCACTAAAATAAAATATAAAGAAGAAAGAAAAAAGCATGATAAAGGTAGATGTGCAGCTGCCAGAAATTAAACCTCCTTCTTCTTCCTATTGACAAATTTCAGCTCCTGAAAGTGCACCCCCATAGTTGGCTATCATTTGTTGTTCTCTGACAGGAAAAGGATAATTATCTCTCTCAGAGGCAGGGAGACTGACATGCCCTTTTAGACTTTGCCATGAATGCTGAGGCGTGACAGAAAGCTCGAGGAATAATTTTGTTCTTCGCTTTTCCTTTATGTTGGAGAGCGCGTTTTATTCCGGAGAACTTGTGCACTGACAGTATTGTGGAGTGCATTAAACCATTAGAGGTCTCTACTGTAAATATGACATCCCTCTGTCTATCATTCTGCGAGGAAAATAACTTGGAAATGCATTAAAACGCCTATTTTTGGCTCGCTGCAAGACGAGACAGTGGGATGTGAGTTGGTTTTTCCTTTCACAGCAGGTTAGATACTCATTGTCGTTAAGTGAATCAAAGGTGTTTCTTCTAAGTTAAACTTTTTGTGGTGATAAAATCTATTGTTTTCTGGCATTTGAAGCCTTATTAGCGAAAAACACCAACACCAGTGTGGATTTTTTTATTTTCTTACCACAAATAAACGGCAGTTTTTGCAGAGAAACCTCCAACGTTTGAGGCCCTTAAATGCTGTTTCAAGTGAGCTGAGCAAATACTTGTATCAAGCTGAAATGATGAGTTTGCATCACACCACGTTATCAGTTTCACCCCAAACCTTGGGAAAACGTCCATCCCATTGAGCCCCCCTATGTTTAGCTGCCAAGGCATCTCATGAGACCCCCTGGTCCTGCTCGATTATGGCTCTTGTAACATGAAGAAGCAGCTTCTCCCCACCAAGAGCCTAAACTCAGCAATGCTTTTTGTGCAAACAACAAATACACACTCATATCCTCCTAAACCACCAGCCTTAAATCAGCGCACCCCACTGTGAACTTCCTGACAGCCTCCTGAAATGTTTTCAACTTGTCACATCCCTACAGGAAAAAAAATCCGGGCGAGGAGAAGGCAGCAAAATAATAATCATATGATCAGAAATGAAGGTTATGTAAAGACTGTGAGGAGCTGCAGCTTTCAGCCTCTTTTAGATGCTGTTTCAGGTGGAAAGCGGGGCGTGAAAGCTAAAACTGTTTGGTCGCCTTGTCACTGACAAGCAGGCGCGGAGTTGAGTTTTTCCCTCCGCTGCAAATTTGGAGCGCAAAGTTTTTCTAAGCAGGTTAATTTTCACTGACAGCAGTAAGATGGAAAATTATCAGGAGGATGAAAAGAAGCTGGAGGCGTTTGTTTGCTTATTGTTTATTTGTTTGACAAGGAAAGGCTTTTAACTTTCTATCACCTTGCTCTGATTATTTATTTCACTCGCCTGATGAATGTGTTCTGCATCGGCTCCGCTCAGGTGAAACGTAAACTCTGACGATAAAGATAATCAAAGATTCAGCTTTTCGTTAACGGATCTTTATGACTCGATGTGTGATCTCTGGACTATAAAAGGTTTTTTTGGCCCACAAACATGATTAGGATTTCATTTTTTGACATTATTACAGAAAAACGTTTTATATTCAGCTCCGACTGCTCTTTACTCCTCTTAAAATGTTTGTATTAGTAAAGTTTACGATGCAGCATTTGACTAAACGGACGTGTCATGCATTTTTATTTTACCTCCACGTGCACTTCTGTTGAGTGTCCTCTTTGCATGCTGGATTATTTAAAATCTCTGATAAATATGAGAGTCCACGTGCATAAAACTGACCTAATACAATAAACAAGATTTGCTGCAAGTTTGCAGCTCATGCAAAACACTCGAAAACTCACTGGTACACAAATAGTGACTAAACTAACCCTAAAGGGTTTTCTTTTCATTGCTTATAACTAAAATGCACAACGTCATAAATCAGTGTTTTAGTTTAAACTGTACACACAATACATTTGGAAAACTTTATTGTGCGCTTTCTTTTCATGGGAAGTGTTATATGCTGACACTGAGTCTAAAATATTATGCTTTGCATCTTGTTTTCCTCTGAATATACAAATTAAATGTCTTTAATTATTACTTTTTATGGAAATAAAGTCTCAAATAATGAAATGGCTGATCAATACACTGATTTTGCCAATAATTTCCAACTTTTTGATAAAAATGTCACCGTACAGGCCCACTAAAACAATCTTCCTTTTCAGGGAAAATATTAAAGTCATCTTTATGATTCATGGGGTCCATATTGTTGCCTCTGGGAGCGCAGACACTGACCCGCCGACAGAGGTGGTCTGATTTTGTGCTTCATAACCAGCAGTCTGATGTAAACCAGTCTGACCTACAGCTGTACCTCCCAGAGATTACAAGCCAGGAACAGAGAGACTCGTCTCCCAATTACACCGCTGCATCACGACCTGAAGCTCAGCCATCTATGAAGAGAGACAAGGCTGTCAGAGACTTTAATAAATGTAGGGAACGCCGCATGGGAAAAGTGTTGCTGTCTCAATAGAGTGGCACAGACAGGCCAAGGCTGTCAATGGAGCCCCTAATGACAGAGTAAAATAATGACAGACCCCAGTTAGAATCAGCAGGAAGAGGAAGATCAATCTGCAGCCAGAGAGGGAGGGATGGAAGGAGGGGAGGAAGAGAGGGGGGATGAACTGTGGGCTCTTTCTTTTCTATTTTCTCAGTTTTAGCTCATCTCATACATGTCTTTCTGCTGCAGCTGGCTCGCGCCGTGGCAGGGCAGCTCTGCATTAAGCGCACAGTGGATCAATAGCCATTACAACTCCCTCACAGCCTGACACTTTGCAGGGCCGCAGTTGACATTTCACTCAGGGCTGCATTGATCCCCAGTGCACGATATTCCAGCTCCTCGGTTCGTAGCTGAGCCTGGGGTCTGGCTGGAATTGAAAAGCGACGGGAGGGAGTGTTTAAAAAAAGGCAGAGGGCTGGCTAACCAGCTGCCCATGCTCCGAGTAAACAGCACACCCTTCAGTGCATTCCTCGTTCTCAATCTACTGGTTTTCCTGCCACTGCTGGCCAATCTGAGGCTGTATCAGAGGATCAAAGATTTGACCTGTTTTGAATAATTTATCCATGCAAAAGATCATGTGTTAGTCACAAACAACCACACTGGCATCATTGTTGTCCAGAGGTTTTTAGTAACTCTTGGAACTAAAATAAGCATTTGGCGCAATTAAAACCTGGGAGTTTCCAGCAAACCTCGCTCAAAATAAACATTGAATAAGGCAGACATCACAAAATTAGGTATAATTTAACCTAAATTTGTTTTTAATTGCACCCCGAGATGCTATCTGTGCGTTCAGTTTGCAGATAATCCTCAGATAAGCGCAACGAAATGTTCAGCTCCTGCAGGAACTTTGGTTATGTTTTTGCAGACTGGCATTACTGAAACACTGGTTACTTCTTGTATCAGTAAATGCACTGTGATGGACAATAAATCATCCCAAAGTCAAATGTTCTTAAATAGTTTGTGTTATTTATCTTTTTGATACGTATAACTCTTATTTATTCATGAGTGAGTGCACAAATGTGTGTGGGTTTCTGTTAAATAAGGAAAACAAAGGGGTGTGTCTTTGTAAATAGTGCAATTTCTAAATTATATATCAGAATTTAAAGAAGAGCAAGTGTGAGGTGACCCCACTGTTCTATAGAGGCGTAAAATAACTTATTTCTTATAGTTTTTGTTTTTATTAAATGTAAATCAATGCACTTTTAACTCCTTTAATGTATGACTGCCAAGTGATGCACTATAGGTGGAGGTGCATCAGATTACAGCGTATTGCCATAATTGAACTCATCTTCTGGGCATAAATCTGATTAGATCAATTGTTGATCCCCTGCTGCCGTGTTTAAGACCGCAGGCGAGGCTTTGCACATATCAGTAACACATACATTACAGATATGTGCACGAACCATCACTGTCTCAGCTCCACACAGAAACCTGCAGCTCGTCTGTAGTTTCAGATTCAAAGCCTGTCGTCACGTAGTCTGGGATCATTATGAGCTGCAAGGAGGAAGAGGAGGGAAGAAACTGTACATGAAGATGACTCTGCAGTCACAAAGCTCTCATTTACCGTCTCTCTGTCCAATCGTGGGACCCGGGAAGGCCCAGCAGAGACACCGGAGCCTGCAGGCGGACAGAAGACTCTGCCCATCAACACTCACATAATGCTGCTGCACAGCCTCACGAGGAAGATGAGGATTTACTCTGAGAGCTGTTGGCCTGCGTCCAGGTGGTTTTTATGGATATATTCCAAAAAGGATGGACTCCATGTTTATACAGGGAAGGCTGTCTGAATTGTTAGCTGTCACGTTGAATCAAATACAAACGTAAACCCTAAAATGTTTCAGTCTTGGGCATAAGCTGTATTTTAGAAGTCCAAATCTGCCATTTAGACTTGAGCTTGGATTTGATGAGGCACTTAAAGAATGTTTTTTAATTCAGATTTTTTTGTTGTTGTTGTTGTTGTCAGGAAGCTGCTTTATTTTATTTCCAGTCTTCGCTGAAATCTACCTGTTTTGTAACGCTCTAAAGTCTCTTGTCTGACTGGTCAGGTGCTGTTTTTCTCCCTCGCAGCCTCACAAATATATGTCTTATGACAACGACTAAATTATTCAATCGTTGCTTTTATCAAATAACCATAACTTGGAACACACATTCTCTTCTAATAGAGAAATAGGAGCAGTCTGGCAGGAAACTCCAACTTAATTTCCACCTTTTCTTCATGCAAAAATGAAATATTCAGCATTATTCCCTTTTTTAAAAAATAATTTAAAAGAGGCACTTTGATATTCAGTAGCCAGGGAGATAATTAATGTTTGTTATTAAGAGCTCAAGAGTTGAGTTTCACATTGACGTTGACTGCTAGGAGTCGCCCTCTGGACAGTGAAGGCAGCACTTTGACCCGGCTTTGCTCAAAGGAAACACCTGCAGAGAGCAACACATGTTGGTCTGCACTGCCAAATTATTTCAACGTAACTGGGAGCTGCTTTTGAACACTTGCAGCTCTGGATTTTGTTGAAACTCTCCCCCCCGTCTGGGGCAGAAATGCAAGCAGCAGTTTTAGTTTCTTGCAAGAGGGAACAAGCTTTGGTGTGCAGCAGCTTTTCTTCTCAGAACAGTGTGAGAAAGTTTTCTCCCTCCATGCAGCCTGGATAAATTAGCCCCAGAGCCAGAGTGTGGACAGCAGCTGGAGTGCAAGAGTCAGCTCTGGCAGCGGTGATAATCAACAGGGAGGATGTGGGGAGAGAAACCCTGAGGGAGGTGGGGGGTTGTGGTGGTGGTGGTAAGAAAGAGGGGGGGGGTGACTGTGATCTTACAGGCCCAATCAGAACCCAAGTGGAGCTGAGGCCTCACGCAGTGTAACAGCACACCATCACACTGCAGCACTCTACATCCTGGACACAGAGCAGGTCTCCTCCCCGACCGGCTGCTTAACCCTTTCTCAGTGTGTGTGTGTGTGCATGTGTGTATGAGTGTGTGTGTGTTAGCGGCTCCCCCGGCCCTCATTCGCTCATCACCGCACTAATCAGCCTCAGAGACAGCAGCTGCAGGGGAGCCCCACTCCTAACCTGAGCTGGAGAGGCTGTTGTGCTCAGCGAGAGGAGAGCAAATACAGAGCTTAGTGTTCGCAACGGGGGCCGCAGAGGGCCCGCGTGTCCGACACGGGGCCCCGTCATCCACCGTGTCACCATCAGTCATCACACAAAACCACACGCGCCTCCTGATTCAGAGAGGTTACTTCTTTTATTGAAGTTTGTAATTGTTTTTTATTACTTCAGCTCATACCATGAGTATGATCAAAGCAAAAATATTAACGCCTGCATACTTCTTTTACAGGATAATCCTAACTATGATTAAAGGAATGCATTTACTTTTCATGAAACTGTGTCAAACACGAAAATGAGGGGAAAAGTATCCAGAAATCAGGAAACACAGCAAGGGTGATGATATAAAACCTTTAAAACCACAAAAAGAAACGTCTTTGTGACTTAGTGTACTCAATTAAAAACAGGAAGCAGCTGCTTTAAATAAAGAGCTGGATTAATTTAAATGTATTAAATAAAAGCTCAATGACTGACTTAGTAAGAAGCATCTGTTCACACATGAAAACAACAAATTTTAGATATCTTAAAGTGAACACTTTTAAGCAAACCGCCTGCATATTTTTAATTATTTTTAAATTTTATTACATTATGTCAAAGAAGACATAATGAAACTAAAACACACAAAAATATAATGAAGGAATAATAATTACACTTTTTAAACTAGAAGCTCAGTTCCAACGCTGCTTCATAATTAATACATTCATACATATATAACAAATAAACAAACGGATTTTAAAAGATGTGTAAAACACAAAACTTCTGACTGATTTTTATATGAAAAGTTGATGTTTAAGTGTTTTAAAGCTAGTCACATCCACCGAGGAGGATGCCAAGACAAGAAAAAAATCAAACCAGATGCCTCATTTGTTAGAGTTCATCTTTTGATCAGACTGAAAGTCATCAGTAACACTCGCCCTCTGAGGTCCTGATTTACTTTAACAACTGAACTTATGGCTGCATGCATGAGATAAACATTTTTTGCTGCAGTTTGCTGATAAGGATTAGCTGATAAGGAGACTTACTTTTTGTCAAAATAATCTAAAACATATTCTCTTTTTCAAATTGACCTTGACGTCAGGAGAATGTAAGTTTAATAAAGCAACTTTTTCCACTCATTTCAAGGGTGAAAGATTAGATCTTATTATTTTCTTTGATCTTATTACCGTTTTTCTTTTACATTTTATACTTTTGTTGGATGTAACTGGGACCCTGTGATTTCGTTCCACCACATGTACCACATGCAAATGACAATAAAGAACCTTGAATTCTTGAAGCTTTGAACAAGTGGAGTGAAACGTCTCATGGTTTTATGAAAGGAACGTAAGTAAATCAAGACTCCAGCAAGACTTATTGGGAACCAGTTCATTAACTGAGCAACACATTTCAGCCCGAGGCCTTCATCAGATGCTTTATGTTGATCCTGATGAAGTCTGGGTTGGTGAAACGTATTCACAAGTGTGCAGAAGTGAACTTCAAATGCCGTTAGTCTTTCCTTCTGCAGCTGACAGCTCAAAAGTAAATCAGTCTGAGTTTAAATAAAGTCCTGATGGATGTTAAAGTCACATAATGATCCACTGTACTCCCAGTCGTGGCTTATCACGCTGAATCAGACTGAGGGAGGAGTCAGCTCGGACGCTGCACACGTCCAGAGGTGTTCATCAGCGTGTGTGTGACACTCGGCCATGATGGAGGGTTCAGACCGGACAGGTAGGGTCAGAGCGGGGTCTGATTGCACAGCTGCAGGTTCTCCTTGAAGAACCTGCTCCAGGACTTTAAAGGAAGTGATTATAATAACCCTTAAAAAGGGTTATTATGAACAAATAATAAGTTGGCTACGCAAGAAACAGCAGTCCAGACATTTATTGTCTCTTTTGGGGAAATTTGGTTTTAATCAGAATGACACAAGAAAACAAGACGCACAAATACAAGAGCCTGCAAACAGTATGACCACGTTCAGACACAAAAATGTGCTTGTTTCAACATTTCTATTAAAATGCCAACAATAAAACAAACAAAAGATGATGCAGTGCTACTTAACATGACAAAGAGGATTTAGCAGATTGATTCAATGCATTTATTGAATAGGTGGCTAATTTTTTTATTGTCATTTACAATGCTGCCATATAAGACAAGCCAAAACAGACTCAGTGAAGAATCATCATTTTGTTTGAATTAAAATCTCTGATTCTGCCAAAAAATCATAACCTCTGCATGCCCTTCTTACAGACTGTAGCTGAATGAGGGGGGTGGAAGATGGTTGTGGTTTCCGCCAGAATTATCATATTTTGTGAAACTGACTGTAAGGGAACAATGTTTCAAGTTCAAGGTTCTTTATAGTCATTTGCATCACATGTGGTACATGTGGTGGAACAAAATTGTGTACACAGGGTCCCAGTTACATCCAACAATAGCAAAAATATAAAGTGTAAAAGAAACAGTACTAAGGATTAGGGATGCGTGATATTGGATTTTTGGCTAATATTCGAAATGCCGATATGTTCAAACTTATTTGGCTGATAACTGATACCAGTGCATATATTTTTTTCCTAGACCTACTTACAGAGACTACATAGCTTTCTCTGCTGTGGAGTTAAAATACTACATTATTCTGCATGGCCTTTGTCAGTTTGGCCTGCTACCAAATGCAGATGGCAAAAAGGGGCTGAAAATGATGTAACACTTCAACTTGGATTATGTTTAATGTCAAATGTATTCATGACATTTACTCTTTCTAACACAATGGCAACAGTCGAACAGTGCAAATTTGTAAATTTTCACAAATCTAAACTCAACCTGTTCGCAAGCGACAAGTGAAAAGTGCATAAGTAGTAGCGTATTAATAGATCTACTTGACAGTTTCTTAAATTAAAATTTAACTTAAAACAGAAGTCTTTTATATCAGTGAGTTTTTTCGATGGAATGGCCAATGTCCGATATTTAATTTTATCGCTAATATCGTCCGAGACCGATACCATGCCGATAATATTGTGCATCCCTTCTAAGGATCTAAGATACTGTATGAACTAAGAAATACACTAAACACTAATATTGCAAAAACAATATGCCAAACAATAGCAGCACAAACATGAGTCTGTGTGAGAAGATGAGTACGAATGAACACAACACCATGAAATAAATCAGCAGCATAAGATCAGCAGTACATATCAAAGAGGCATTACAGTGATTTTTTTTTATTTTTTACAGTGATAATCCTGACTAGGGATCCATGAACAGCTTCATAGTAGAAGCTGTTCCTCAGTCTAGTGGTTCTACACTTAATGCTCCCCAACCTCCTTCCTGATGGGACAGGGGCAAAAAGTGTGTGTGCTGGGTGAGTGGGGTCCTTCATGATGCAGGTGGCTCTCTTCCTGCATCTGGAGGTGTAGATGTCTGTGATGGTGGGGAGGCTGACTCCAACAGACTTCTGTGCAGCCTTCACCACTCTCTGCAAAGCTTTTCTTTCTGCAGTTGTGCAGCCTCCATGCCACATGTTGATGCTGGAGCACAGGATGCTCTCCACTGCACACCTGTAGAAGGAGGTGAGGCCGCCTGAGGAAGTACTGTCTCTGATGTGCTTTCTTGATCAGGCTTTCATGAGATTTGCATGAACTGTTATGACATTTTGGAGATCTGAATTGTTTTAGGACGACCACCGCCCAGTTTGGTCTTGAACTTTCCAGGACCAGCTCACAAGTTTGGTCAGAATTTAACTCTATTTCCTCAAAATGACATTGTTTAAAGGGTGATCTGCAACTGATAAGATAATGAGCATTCATAACCTTTCCAAAGAATCCCATTTTCAAAAAATCTTAACTTTCCCTTTAAATCTATTCATCAGGCCCCTGATACTGTTCTGCTTTGTAAACTTCTGATGTTGAGAGCGTCATTCTGTGAAGACATTTGCGGATCTGTTACTGTTTAAAGGCAACAACCACAAATAAATAGCATATGCTCGACGCCTCTATACAAAATGTAGCTAAAGAAATAGTTCTACCCAAGAACTCAGTCATACTGGAAGAGCCGATGCAATCTCTGAATTCCTGCTTGACATGACATGAAGCAACGATTTCATGTTGTCTGTCAAACAGAAAAGGGGAAAAAAATCAATGCAACTTGACAGCGTTACATAAAGAGCCTTTGTGTCTTGATATTTCTTTTCTCTCTGCCTGTACTTTTGTCTGGTGTGCAGCGAGTTGCTGTCGAGGCCCAGGGGGAGCAGCACCAGCGAGAACAATGTGGGAATCCGAGGAGGCAAACTGCACGTTATCTTTTCTCTACTGCTTCCCCCAAAAGAAGAAGGCTGCATCTTTGTGGACCATTTCATACAGCAACAAATCCATCAGAGCAGACAGAGGACAGAGTTTAACAACCTGACCTCTGATTCTGCCCAGATGAAGCCTGTGGATGTAGAAAAGCTTCAGAACAGAGATATCAATTCAGCTCGACATTATTTTTGGCTGCTTTTATAAACTTTATATTTATTTCTCTGAACTGACTCTCCATTTTCTATTTTAGGGATTCCAAACACATTTAGTGGCCACACAAGGCATTTTAGTAAATTAATGCAAAATATAAATTGATAAATTAAAATTCAAGTGCATGAATGCATCAAGCACTCATTAAACTAAGAGCATCCCTCTGCACACTTTAAGTTGAGCTCATAATTTGTTATTTTATGAGAATATAAGGTAAACTGAACATAAGAGCAAGACATCTTAGCTTGGTGGAGCCTTTAAAAGAGGTCACAGAGCTGGAAGCACATGACCGTCCAGGTGCAGTCAGACAGCCCGAGGTCAGTCCCTCTGTGTTCACCTTGCACAATTCGGGCCACAGCTAAACGCTGCAGCCTCCCACTCTCCCTCCATCTCGACCCTGAAGAGGATCGGCGGTGGCTCGGAGCTGCCGGGGGCCGGGAGGTGAACAAGTGGGGCTTTGAGGAGCCCTCTGCCAGTCAGACGGAGAGCTTCAGGCCTGCAGCCCTCAGGGGTTAACCTCTCAGACTGCCAAGCAAAATACTGCAAGAGGCTCGCAATTATAGAGACAGTCAAAGGCCACACGCAATTTCCAGAGCTATTTACACAGTTAGAAGTCCTGCCCCCCCCACCCCACCTCCCTCCCTTCAGACTCACTAAGAATAGGCAGAATTAAGATGGTAGTTAGAGGGAGGGTACTTTTTTAAATACCTTTTGGCCTTTTAGAGCTTTAATCCATTCACAAAGCAGCTGATGGCAGTGTGTCTGAAGTACATGAGCTGAACTGCACGTCTGGAACACAGAATTCATCTGGAAAGGTCAAAGTTCACAGGGGGCCACCTGTTCAGGAACACGCCTGAGCATCCAGGGCACGGAAAATCTACAGAAAAATACTTTTGTTGAATTACCAGGTCAATGGTTTGAGATAATATTGAAACAAACTAAGATTTGTGTGAATCTATTTTAACATAGAAATTCATCAGAGTAATGTGAACCAGTTAACACGAAAGCAGTCCTGCTGATTTTTTTTATAACGGCAAAGGTCAAAGCGCACGTCTCTTCATCGTTTGATCATCTCGATTGTGCATTTTGTCATTTTCATGACAGACTTCTCGATATTTGCTAATATTCCTTTTCATTTGGCCTTTTCTGTGATTTTTGCATTGACTTTTGATCTTGTGATCGTTTCGTATCCTTTCTTTGACTTATTTTCATTTTTGTTTCATTTTACGTCTTCATTAAAGCATCTCTTCTGCGTGCTGTACTCCTGGTTTGTACACATTTTGTCATGGGAGTTCCACAACTGGACCTCAAAGGGTTTCAGTGCAGATCTTGGAGGCAGCGAGATGAAAAACAATCAGCCTGCGTGTGTGTTCTCCTTTCATTGTAATTAAGTCTTTTCCTTTGAAATTCACTAAAATCTTTCATGTTGTCAGACTTCTACAAAGCTTCCAACCAAAACTGTGCAAGTCACATGTCAAAAGATGAAAGCAAGGCGAGGAACAGATCTAATTCTCCAAAAGCTCTTACATGCAAACCAAAGTAAAGCATTATGTCTTTGATTTTTCACAAATTTCTAATGTCCCGTTTCCCTCATGGGATCGAAACTTGTGGTCATTTTGAGAAAACAGGGACGGTGCCACCTCATATGCTGCACCTACAGGCTCTGATGAAAAGTGCATGATGAGACTGAGCAGGGAGTCGGTGCACAACCCCACCCCCCAGACTCCCCCCTCCTCAGGAGACCTGAACAGCTTCTAACCCACACAGCTGTTCTCCTGGTCTAGAGCCTCACCAGAGCCTGGCAGTCCCTCTTGTTTTTGAGAACGCCAGCCCTGGGGTGGAGGAACTTGGGGGTTTGGGGTGAGGGGCATCACAAAAAAGCTCTAATAATAACAACATCTAACATGCAGGCCTGGGGTCAGACGAAAACCGTGACCCTCCCCAGGACCTTGGACAGGAGCCAGGACTCAAGAGTCACAGTGCTGCCTGGGAGGGCAGGGCGAGGAACAGGGTGGGTGGCGGCAACCTTTCACGTCCTGCTTAAAGCACCACCACCACCAATCTGAAAGGTGGAGGAGGGTGGGGGGAGCTGCTCCCTTCATATGGATAACCACAGAAAAATCTGCATTTTTGCAGAAAATGTAGAATGCTGAAAATTGTTTTAAGATTTCTTTTTTTAAGCTGAACTGTTATAGCTAAAACAAGCAGAACAGAAGCTAAAATCAGCAAAACAGTGTCTAAAAGGTAAAAAAGTGGAAACATAGTACTTTGAAGCTAAACAATTGCTTAAAGCTAAATGTAACAAACCATAACTATAAGCTAAATATTAGCTAAACTGTAGCTAAAGCTAAAATTAGAGACAGTAGCTAAAAGTGGCAAAAGAAAACAAATAAGAGCAGTATGCCGAAGAAAATTGATTGTTTTTTGAAGTAATTGAGATGTTATTGTATTTAAATGAGGATTTTCTTTTGTGAATTAAGTCAAATAATTAAAACGTTAAAATGCTAACAAAGTCAAGACATAAAGAAGCATATGTTTCTTTGAGTTCATGAGCTTTTCTGGATTTATCATTGCAGTTTTTAACAAAAACGCAGTTTATTTGGATTCCTAATCTTTGTCAGGACAAAATGAAAACTGTGATTAACTCGGTTTAAGCCTGTGTGTTTCTGCTCGGAACAACAGTCCAGAGTTTATGCTCGGAGTACGAACACACAGCTCCACCCCGGTCAGGTCCAACAGGTCGGCCAGCGGTGCACTCACAGTTTCTCACACGCTCCATCCGTTGGGGAATACTTGGCTCTAATTACCGCCGAGCATCTGGCAAATGTCAGCGTGTCTCTGTGTGCAGAGTTTCTTATTTACTCAGTAAGCTTGGCTTCAGCTGGAACAAACACAGAAAGAGCTTTGGAGTGTTTCAAACAGACGTCCTGGGAGAGAGTTTTGGTGCCGGATTGTTAGTGACACACAGTATGAGTGACGTTACAACAGCCATGTCATTATCCTCTGACTGCAGGATGGTTCTCACACCCCCATAAACACAGCCATTACTGTTAGAGAAGTAAAAAATACTTTGCAAAAGTCTCTGACACTGAAACATCCTGTAAATGAAATCAAAGAATGTGCAAGGATTTGCAGACGAACACATTTCCTAACATAGTTTTATGCATTCCTGTTCCTGATAAAGGGCACTTCAAGACTCTCATGTTGGCTCTAATTCACTTTTAATGAGATGATGTTGCACATTTTTGCATCGAGAGCGTTGCTTGCTGTGTGGAGTGTTGGCTAAAGTTTAATGTTTAAAGCTGGAATAGTTGTGCCAACCAATAAAACTGCAAATAATCCTGTTTATTTTTGACACCCTTCAGGCAATAATGTATCACAAACATACCAAACCTGTTTAAACCCTCCCGCTGGGTTAGTTTAGCTCGTCTGGGTACCAGAAGCATGAGCTGTGCGTGATTATGAGCTCAACAGCAACCACAAACTAAATGTTAGAGGAAGAAGGAGGCAGCAGGGCCCAATTCCTCACAAGAATTGCAAAAGTGTTGAACAAAGATCTCATGTGATGGGGAAGAGTGCACAGCAGGTGTTGGAGTTCACACTCAGCTACTACCACGCCAACGTTAAGCTTGGCGTCGGTAGAATTGTAGCCATTTTTGTATTTGGCAAGTCTGATTAGCTGCCAGCTTGAATTGAGTTGATGAATATTCAGTGATTGGCTTCTGAGAACGTCATTGAACTTCATCCATAAGATGTTTTAACACACACACGCATACTGTACACACATTTGGCAATTGATGGAATGTGTTATTCTTTATGATGGGCTTCATCGTTGAAACTGAGCATGAATCGGTCGTGCAATATCTGGAAAAGTGATCGAACTTTTCATTTCATCACTGTGAGCAAATGTGGCGAAGCAAAGAAAAGGACCTTCATTTCAGCCCAGCAACACAAGCACGACGTTAGACATAACAGTACTTCATCTAGCTACCTAATGGTCACTAATGGTGTGCCACAAGGCTCAGTCTTAGGACCCACTCTTTTTACAATTTATATAAGTAATGAGGTCAAAACATTCCTGACGCCTCCTTGCATCTTTATACCAATGATACTGTTGTTTATTGCCGAGCTAACACATTTACCAAGGTTTTCCAGCTTCTACAGTCTGCATTTGACATCATTCAGTCAGACTTATTCCATCTCAGGCTGGTGCTAAATGTTGATAAAACCAAAGGGATGTTGTCAAACAGAAAGTTGGTGCCAGCAACTCTTCCTCCTATCTCATCCATGCATGGTGTTCCTACTGAGTTTGAAGATTCTTACAAATACTTGCACATCTCTCTTTTAAACGACATATCAAGAACTTAATAAAGAAACTGAAATTAAAACTGGGTTTCTTTTTCAGAAATAGACCTTGCTTAACTCTGAATGCCAGAAAACGTCTTGTAACCGCTACCTTACTACCGGCCATTGAATATGGTGACATTATTTACATGAATGCCCCTACAAGCACCTTGCAGATGTTGGATGCAGTCTACCATGGCGCTAAGGTTCATAACTAGTTGTAACTACCGTACCATCACTTCACCCAGTACTCATGGTCAGTTGGTCATCATTATCTACACGTAGGCTCTCACACTGGTTCATTTTCATCTATAAATCCCTCCTTGGTCTGCTGCTTTCTTATATCTCCTCCCACATGTCACGCTGTCAGTGCAGTTACAGCATGCGCTCTCAGGTCATCATTACCTGCAGCGTTCCCTCAGTGCGGACTGAACTTGGCAAAAAGGCCTTTTCCTACGCAGCTCCTGTAACACCTTGCAACAGGAACTGAAGCTGTCCACCTTAATTTCTTTAGGGGATTTTAAACGTGGGCAGCACGGTGGCGCAACTGGTAGAGCTGCTGCCTCTCAGCGAGCAGGTCCCTGGTTCAATTCTGGGTGGAGTTTGCATGTTCTCTCCGTGCATGCGTGGGTTTTCTCCGGGTGCTCCGGTTTCCTCCCACAGACCAAAAACATGCATGTTAGGCTGATTGGTAACTCTAAATTGTCCCTAGGTGTGAGTGAGAGAGTGAATGTTTGTTTGTCTCGTTTGTCTCTATGTGGCCCTGTGATGGACTTGCGACCCGTCCAGGGTGTACCCCGCCCCTCGCACAGTGATTGCTGGACATGGGCACCGGCGACCCCCGTGACCCAAAATGGAATAAGCAGGTAAAGAAAATGGATGGATGGATGGATTTTAAACGTGATAAGGTCAAAATATGTTCTTGTTTTAAGTATTTTATTTATCATATAGCACCTTGATATATTGTTTAATAACACTTTGTTTTAATTGTATCTTACTAGTTTATTGTTGTCTGTATTTTATATGCCGTCTCTCTCAAACAGGTCTCTCTTGTAAAAGAGTCCTCGTGACTGAATGAGATTAATCTGTATAAATAAAGGTTGAATGAATGAAAAAAAAAACATCACTCCAGTTTGATTAGAAGTAGGCCACTCTTAATTAGTAATAATGAATTTAAAAGTGTTTGAAACGGTTGTGATCCTGACTGGATGACTGCAAATACTCACCTGCTTAAAAGCAGCTTGGTATCCATTTTATTTGTCACTTTTAAATGATGTCACCTCACTGTTAACCACTGCAGTGAATGCTTCACATCTGCACAGCACAATTCTTCTTCAGAAAGCCCAAAGAGCAAACGCACATTTCTTTATTGCATAACTGCTTATTTTTTACGAGACTTGTATAAATTATAAAAAATATTTTAGGCAAACAGATCAAGACTGACATCAAAATGAAGACAATCAAGCTCTTAATTGCAATTAAACAATTGTCTAGTAAAATTTCATCCAAGTGAATGTATTTGCTAAAATAGAACAGAATTTTATTGTCATTGTTCCAGGAAAAACAAAATGCAGTTTAATATCCTTACATGTCTGTTTATGTCTTGAATTGGTACTTGTTTTTTTTTCTTGAGCCATAATGTACACAGACATTTGTTTCTTTATCCTCTGTGGTGAAAAAGATGGAAGAAATTTACAGGAAACCTACTCGCACAGATCAGAACCTTCTGTTTGACTCTCACCACCCGCTGGAACACAAACTTTCTGTCATCAGGACTTTACACCACCAGGCCGAACATGTCCACACAAAGACAGAAGGAACAGAAACACATGAAAGAAGCTCTCCAAACCTGTGGATATCCTAAATGAGCAGTCATTAAATTGGCAAATAAATAAAAATAAAAAAATTTTAAACACGCTGCAGAACAGAACAGAGAGAAGAGCAAACCAACCGTCATCCCAAATGTTGCTGGAATATCTGAAATACTCAGAAGGATTTTCTTCAAACACAACATCATGGTACATTTTAAACCCAGCAGGACCTTCAGACAGAGGCTGGTCCATCCCAAGGACAGAACCCCCAAACCCAAACTGAGCAGTGTGGTGTCTGCAGGTCAGTGCAGCGAATGTTCAGACTTCTACTGGAGAAACTAAACAACCTCTTCTACCGGAGAGCAGCTCTTCAGGACTAGACTCAGTGGTCCACCTACGCCTCAAGGACAAGAGACACTTTTTTGAGGACCAATATGTTCATGTTCATATTTTAGACGGAGAAGACAGATGGTTTGAGAGGAGGGTAAAGGAAGACATTTACATCAAACAAGAAAAAAACCAACGTTAGGTCTCAGATTTCAACTTTCAAAAACTTACAATGCAGCATTAGGCCTGATTCCAGGTCAACTCCTCTTCAATTCACACCTTCATGCAGGTGATCAAAACATCTCTCTCATGAGCCAGGCAGACAAAGAGCCTAATGAGTCTCCATTATGAGGGCCAGTAGTTCCAGTCTAATGTGCAGCTGAATCTAATAGACAACCAGGCCTCTCATGCAGTTCTACAAAGCTTGGAAGTCCACACACTCCAGACATTTGAGAAACATCTTCAGCTTCAAAACAGAAGTCCAGTTGTTTTTGTTTTAAGTCTTTTTTTTATTTTTTATTAACCATAACCTGAATGACTGAGACTCTTCGCCAGTAACCACCTGCCACATGTTTATCAGACTTATTTTATAAGACATAAAAACACAAACAAATGTGTTGGCACCCTTACAGATCATTGAAACAATGCTTCACTTTTCATGAAAAGTAGTTCAGTCAAAAACAATTGTCTAATTTGTATCAGCTTACCTTTTGTGTGTAATGGAGTAAATAAATGAGTGAAAATATATGTTATTTACCAATATATGCTAAATAATTATGGATATGGTTGTTGGTACTCTTAAATATAAATAATCTTTTCATTACAGTCATGTTTCAAACCAAGCATTTGACCTTAATTAGTGCCACATACGCATGCCTTTAGGCATTTCATCAACCATTCAGCCTATTTAATGGAACAAACATGTAGTTAGGTATGGATGTGAGCACCACACTAAACATGACGCAGACAGCAAAGGTGAGAGCTGTCTGAGGAGTTCAGGAAGAAGATTATAGATAGTCATGTTAACGGTAAAAACTAAAGGGCCATCTCAAACCATGTTCCTCTGACCTCCACAGCTGATATTATTGTAAAGTATAAGGATTTGTGGGACTGTAGTCAACCTCTCTTGTAAAAGAGTCCTCGTGACTGAACTTAGGATGTGGCTGCAAGAGCAAATGCAACTCCAGGTTCATCGGATGGATAGTGGGGTAGAAATAGAGCTAAAAAAATCTTCCATAACCAGTCAAGCTGAATAAGGTCAGCTTTCTGATCACCTCATCTGTTACACTTTAAATCTTAATGGGTTTTATTGAAGAAGACAAGAAAATTCCACTATTAACACAAAAAATTGTCACATCTAGTCTGGACTATTGCAATGGTTTATTATCTGGGTGTCCAAATTCTTTTTTAAAACGTTTTTAGTTGATCCAAAATGCTGCTGCCAGAGTCTTAACTGGAGTTAGTAGGAGAGATCATATTTCTCCAGTTTTAGCTTCTCTCCATTGGCTCTCTGTCAAATTCAGAAATGAATTCAAAATCTTACTTCTAACCTTCAAAGCTTTCAACAACCTAGCTCCATCTTATATTAGAGATATTATTGTTACACATTTTCCTAACAAAGCACTTCACTCTCAGACTGCAGGTTTACTTGTGGTTCCTAGAGTTTCCAAAAGAAGAATGGGAGGAAGATCTTTCAGTTATCAGGCTCCTCTCTTGTGGAACCAACTTCCAGTTTCTGTCCATGAGGCCGACACATTGTCCAGTTTTAAGACTGGGATTAAGATTTTCCTTTTTGATAAATCCTTTAGTTAGGGTTGGCTTGTTATGCTGCAATACGTTTAGACTTCTAGAGGACAAACTGACCTCATTTCTTAAAATGAATTGCTAAAATTGAATACTTTTCATTTGCTATTATTTCTGTCGTAACATGTGATTCTTGACCTGCCATTGTGTATCTGTTCCTCTCAAACCCAGCCGGTCGAAGCAGATGGCCACCTGTCCTGAGTCTGGTTCTGCTAAAGGTTTCTTCCACATGAGGGAGTTTTTCCTTTCCACTGTCGCCTTCATGCTTGCTCAAGACGAGAGTTCTGCGATGGAGTTAAATTCAAAGCAGTCTGCTCTTCAGATAAATAATGTTAAATTATTATTTTTATATATATATATATATGTTTCTCTCAGTGCCCTGAGATGACTTCTGCTGTGACTTGGCGCTGTATAAATAACTAAAATAATAAACAAAAATCACAAGAATTTGCTTCAACGCATGTTGTTGTGGAACAAATGTATCCAGGTCTTAACACCCCTTTACATCTCCTTGTTTTTTCTCATAACTCCCCACTTATGAAGTTTTTAAAAACCTACAGCTCTGTGCTCTCTCATTAGTAAACACCCTTAAATGCAAACACTCAGGTGGACTGAACTCAGACTGTGCAGCTACAGTGCAGCAGAACACGAGCAGAGTTCAGTCCAGCTGGCTCGATCTCAGCCCAGATCTCCAAGCTGACATGATTACACAGAGGCTTCCTGTCTCCTCGACCCTGATACCATCTTAGTCTGACTTCTCCCCCCCTTACCGCTCAACCTCAGATAACAACAATTACACCCTAATGGGACAGTTTGATTTCGAAAACGCCATCTAAGCAAAGCACATGTTCATCCAGCTCCAACAGCATGGCTCATTAAAGAGATTAAAACTGTGCGTGGCCCAGCAGTACAAAAACAACAAAAAATCCTCGGTTTTAGGAAACAGCAGCTCAGGAAAAGGGTCCATTCATGTGCAGACCACAACTCTGTTAATGCTAAATGTCTTTTTATGTTTTCAGAATACAATTAAATCTTCCACGCTGGGCATAACGCCGACACGTGAATGTTTCCTTCCTCTCATAATTACTCGTTTTTAGTTAAAACGCAAACTGAAAATTGGTCCTCGGTGGATTTTTAACCAACTTCCTGGTGGATGCTGTTAATGTCATTCTTTTTTTTTTTAGAACTGCACATGGAGTAAATGAAAACCAAATGCCACAGCAGGTTCCAGTCAGAGTGATTATATGTAGCACAATGACAAAAAAAAAAAAAAAAGCTAGAGGTCATTTGCATTTGTTCAAGTCAATTAAAACAGCACAGCAGAAGAGGAAGAGGACAAAGACAATGCGGCAAATTAAGCCCTTTCAATAATCGGATTTAACGAGCTGTAAAGAAGGAAAAGATTATTTGACAAAACGTGAGAAAAATAGCACGTCTTGTCACGCAGCTGCTCACTCGCTGTCAGTCACAATAAGAAAATTAATGTTAAAAAAAATAAAAGTTATCTTTTCAAGTCGTCAAAGATGACCCAAACTCAAGAATGAATGTTGATCCAAACGCACTAAAGTGCAAATTGTTCAGAAAACCATTCTTGTGATTGTGCATGTGAAAAAAAAACTGAATCTAAAGGCTTATTTTTTGTTTGCAGACTCTTGTGATGACGTGCACTGCTTGTGATAGGGCCATGCTTGTTGTGAGAGGAACCATCCGACTGGACTTTCTGCTACCAAACCCCATCAGAAGCATCACTTTCATCACATCCTTCACTGCAGCAAATTACCATATCAGCAGCACGATCTGAAAGCAGCCCCCCGAAACCACAATCTGTGCCTTCTGACGCACAATTAAAAGATGTCAAACTTGGTTTCTTTTACACTGTTTGGGTTCTGGCTGTCAGCGCTTCAAAGATTATCTTAAAGGGGACTCGTTTAGTGAAGAAAAGGAACCGGCCAGGTTCGCTGACGGTGATGGGCAGGCCCAGGAGCCCCGGAGTAACCGAGGAGGACAAAAGAAATGGATACACGATAAGAAAAGCAGCGATGGTGGTGGAAGCAGGTGGAGGGAACTTTCCCTCTCTCCTGGGAACCCGGGGGCTGAATCTCAGAAACTCCTCCACACAGGTATCAAGTTCAGCAGGTCGTTCGGTTCCGCCGTGCTCCTGTCCAAACCCTCTGTCTGCCTCGGTGGAGAAATGTGGAGGCGCCACGAAGAACGCCAACAGGTGAAACCGAATCTCCAAGTCAGGTTTGATACTGTTGTTGTCGTTCTATAGAAGTGGCGTTAAGCCTTTCTGCCTGCTTTAATGTGAGTGACGTTGAAGGCCAAAACATCCTGAAACACAAACAGGGATCAGCTTTAAACATACCTGCACTGGTGCGAGTTCCTGCGTTCTCCGACATGTGACAAACGGAGCAAACAGAGAATTTCAGAAGTGAGTCAACCTCCCACACCTCCAGAGAAGAGCAGAAATAAAGAGCCTCTGCTGGTCCAGTCATGGGTTTGACCGCAGCAGGGAAGTACACACTGTACTCGTCAGACCTCAACTCACTGCAGCTGAGAGCCTGAACAACTAATACACTAAATAACACACACTCTCACACAACGCTAATAAGTTACAGCATGTCTGGCACACTCATAAATAAACTTGAGAAATTAAAAAAAATGAGAAAACATTTGTTTTTGAAAACAAAATAAGTTTTTTTTTTCCTTAGAACACTTTACAATAAGGTACACAAAATTTGATTAACTACTAGGGAACACCTCAGGAACGAATCAGGAGCTAACCAGTACTTACTGGGGATCACACAGCCAAGCCTTATTAGGGGATTACTAGCTAGTCACTTTGTAAATGAAGAGGAACTAATCAAGAACTAATGGGTAGTTAACCAGTACTTACTGGGGAACGCACAGCCAAGTCTTATTAGGGGACTACTGGTTTGCTACCACAGAAACAGAAGAAATTCTCCATGTGGGTTCTGAATAAACCCTGCACCAGTGAGGTCACAGCTCATAATTGTCAAAAACATGTTTCCCAGCGATTACTGGTTTTATCGGCTTTCCTCTTTTGTAAACCTATTGATGAAAGACATTATCAATTTCATAATCTTGTACTGGTGTCATCTCAACTATGTCTGACTATCACTTACTGATACCAAATCATTGCCTGGCTGTTATTTTGTTCACAGATGTAGTGAAGCATCATACCAAGTACTTACTGAGGAACTAATCATTACTTATTCACTACCTGACCATTACCTACTGGTTTGTTCATGTGGTAACAAACCAATAGTTCCCTAATAAGGTTTGTGAGTGGTTATTGGTAGTGTTAGCAAAATATCATTCAGAGTAATCACTGAATGCTCATGTACTTCAGATCAACTTTTGGAGTCAATCCAGTTCAAGATGGCCACCACATAGAATCAGCCTTAGCAGACACAAGCCTGGCTGCAAATCAGTTTACAGAAATTCAGCTCAATTTGATGCTTTGTTAAAGACTGCATGAACAAAAATGGACACAATAAAAAAAAATAGCAAAGAAAGTTAAAATTGGATCATCTTTAGCTTCTTAGTTCAAAATGTAGGCGTGAAATGACTGTTTGTGGTCTGCAGTGCAACAAAAACAGAGAAATAGGGTTCAGAACAACGAGCTCAGATACGTTTAAAACCACTGTAATAGTAAAAACTCAAATATTAAAAAATAATTTATAAAAATGGTGCGTAAAAGCCTTCAATATTTTTCTTTTTTATATTTGACTTCCAATGAGTTTGTTGTAACTTTTTAAAGTTATCTTTTTATCAATATTTCTTTAGGCTTTCTGAATGTCTTTCAAAGGTTGAACGTTTTAGGACTTTGGCTGCTTTTTAAAACCCACTCAGCAGAATGTGCTGTGGACATAAAACGAGTGGGGGGAAAAGCACCCACAGCTCAAAGAAAAACTTTAAAAAATGGATCTTCAGTAACCCTAAAGCGCTGTTAAAACCATTCGAGGAAGTTTGACTCCTTGAAAGAATCGGTTTAAAACTTTTACATGTTATGGTATACTAGTCCAGAAATGTTTTCTTTGGATCTGTTTTTCTTTTTAACTCTTTAATCATTCGCAAATCATTGCAACCTTTTTGTTACACGATATGCTGACCATGTGTGCAAAGGGTTTTAAATAAAATGTACCATTACCATGAAAGCTTTTTTTATTCACCTAAAACAAATACAACTGCAACTGAGCAAAATAGTTGAGGCAATTTGTGAAAGTGTGGAGGACTACTGAGTAAATCGATGTCTCGAGTGATAAAATAAGCTTCGCAGCCTTCTGACAACTAGAGGCCTGTAGAGCTTCCAAAAAATAAAAAACATTTCTTTTGCAGCTTTTTGGCTTTATCCATTAGGCGAGACTCGGACTGTTGAATGAGCGTGCATCAGAAAAGAAGGATGATAAGACACCAGCTAAACTTCAACAATAATGCTGCTTTCCATTGGCAGGTCAGTCGGGCTAAGCTTGTGCGGTGCAATAAAACTGAGCACTCAGTCCAGAAAAAAGCAGATAAAACTACAGTGAGATGAGGCCCCTTCATGGCCATGAGTGGATTCAATCAGAGTGAATTAGAGATGTGAAGGGTTCCAAGGTTTGGTCTTGTTTCAAGTGGAGATGTGGGGGGAATTGAAAATTGACCCGCAGCCTTCATTTAGTGACAATGTGCTAAAGTATTATAAAGTATGATGGGTGTTCATCACCGCGATCTGCACAAGCAGGGGCAACACGGCAGCACAAAGGGCTTTCAATTGAAAACTATAAAGCTCATTAGTTTAAACGCTCAGCATCAGCACCAATCAGAAGTTGCATTAGCAGCAAGAGGGTTCCTGGATGATTTACACTTACCAAAAAAATTCCAAGCACAAACTGAGAAACAAATTAATCAGGCTATTGTGATCTATAGTTTCCTAATAAAAACACGTCTAAATTATAAGGATATGTGTAGTTTAAGGAGACATTTAGGTCGCCCGATTCATTCTACAGCACTGACAAGAGTGAGATTTCCCTCCTAATGTTCACATCATTATTCAACTCAGAAGAACGTGACGGCAAAGGATGAGAAAAAACAGCAAATGCTGAAGGAAACACATCCAGTGATTTAGCTTCAGAGGTGAAGATTGCAGGAAAATAAGCCAAAGAAAGAAGAATGCAGCAGAAACTGGGCGATGGTGAACTGCCTGAACAGAATGAAGGTTCAGCAGATAAGTTTTCTTGGTGAACAAGGTATGTGCTGCATGTTTTTACAGTAAAAACAAGCTAGGTTTCACAAGAACCCGAAACTTAGTTTTGATTGGGAGTTGACTGTCAGAAACCCGTAGACCTCTGAAGGCTGAAAGAGAAGTTAAAGTGTTGGCTGTGAAACAGTTTTCAGCTTGTTGGAGTGTGAGGGCTCAAAATTGGCTGAATTTCAGTATTTTATATTTATAAACTTGGGCCAAGATTCCTGCAGGTCACGTCCAACTAAATGAGCAGAAGAGCCTCCAGACAAGAATGTAAATTTTAACATTAAAAAAAAAAAAATCATTAAGATCTTTTTGCACAAAACAATTATTTTATAAGCCTGTGAAAGGAAACTTTTATGACTAAATGCAAATATTGTAAACAGAAAATAACTGGAGGACTGGGTCTTCATTTAGATAACTTTTACATCACAAAAACGTACCAACTTACCTTTACTAGACACATTTGAACAAATATAAATCACAGTTGTGCCACAATACAGATGTTACAACTGGACTTTAAAAAAAAAAAACAGGAAAAACTACATTTGTGTTAATTTCCTACATTTTGCTATTATTGCAAAATAATTTGAACAAACTCATACCTTTAATATTGTAGCAACTGGAAATATTTACATTCCTTAACTTGTAACTATAGTTTTAAGCTAAAAATATCCTGGACTATGCAAAGTCTACTGACCCCCCACCACCCCCAGTTATGATTAAAAAATGTACTGAATTTCAAACTTTTCTCCGTCAGATGTTTCATAGGGCTGCTGACTACAACGGAGCTTTAGGGCCACGCTAAGAAAAAAATAATAATTACCAGTTAAAAGCCATAAATTACATGAATAAAGTCCTAGTATTATGAGAATAGTCAAATAAATATTACCAGAATAAAGTCGTACAAGACTCTTTTTTTGCAGCTCTCGTTAATTTTTTTCCACGAGTCGAATCCACAACGCGACCTGTCAATCAATCCAGTAGGCGTGTCAGCAAATGACCAATCCAACGCTAAATGCTTCTTACCTGCAGAGCTGTGCTGCAGCCCATCAGAGTGTACCACTTTATTGTAATCAGATTCAAAGTCCTGATACTGATAATCTGATGTTGATGTGCTAACAGATTAACTATCTCCTTATTTGTAAAAGCAATACCAAAGTATAATTTAACAAGATGCTCAACATTCTTCATTTTACCAGTTAAGATCCAGTAAACCCTGCTTTATTACTGTTGGAGTCAGCCTCTCCACCATCACAGACATTTACACCTTCAGGTGCAGGAAGAGGGCCACCTGCATCATGAAGGACCCCACTCACCCAGCACACACTTTTTGCTCCGCTCCCCTCAGGAAGGAGGTTAAGGAGCATAAAGTGTAGAACCACTAGACTGAGGAACAGCTTCTACCTTGAGGCTGTTAGACTCATGAATCTCTAATCAGGATAATCACTGTGAAAAATCACACCATGTTGCTGCTGATCTGTTTCATGTTGCTGCTGCTCCGTTTCATGTTGCTGTGTTCATTCGTGCTCATCTGCTCACACACTCATGTTTGTTCTGCTGTTCAACGTATATTTTTTTATGCTATTATTGCTTAGTGTATTTTTAATTAATGTTTTTCTTAGTTCATATCTTAGATCTTAGTTTTTCTTTTACATTTCATATAACTGGGACCCTGTGTAGTTTCATTTGCACCACATGTGGTACAAATAAAGAATCTTGAATCATTTATCGTGTTGGAGTTTGGATAATATTACGACTCATTTAGCTTCGGATTGGTCATTTGCCGACACGCCTACTGGATTGATTGACAGGTTGCGTTGTGGATCTGACTCTTAAAAAGAAAAAAAATAAATAAACAAAAGCAATATTTTTAAAAAGTCTTGTACGACTTTATTCTCGTAATATTAACTTTGACTTTATTCTAATACTAGGACTTTATTCTCATAATTTTATGGCTTTTTAAAAAAATTTTCTTAGTGTGGCCCTAAAGCTCCGTCGTAGCTGACCAACCTAAACCAAGTTGTTTATGTATTCATTGTGAATTGCTCTTTTAGCCTCGTTATTTATGGGCTGTGTTTGTAATCTCACTATAGTCATATTTGTTTTTTGTTGTATCGCCAAGCTGTTAGACAAAAAAACAAAAAAAATAACAAGGTAAACTTGTTTGCTTGTTTTTATTTCTGTTTTCTTAGGAATCAACTCATTTGAACATACAAAACCACTGAATTTTTTTATGAGACAAGTGCCTCAGAAAA
Organism: Nematolebias whitei; assembly: GCF_014905685.2. Lineage (NCBI taxonomy): Eukaryota > Metazoa > Chordata > Actinopteri > Cyprinodontiformes > Rivulidae > Nematolebias > Nematolebias whitei. Next base: position 20,430,000 of record NC_056510.1, read on the forward strand.
CACAGAAAATTAAATAAAATAAAAACCTATTACGGAGGAGGGGAAAAAAAAAAGTTTTTCTGGAGGATCGTGAATGTGTGAAACCCTGTGAAAACACATCATGTTGTGATCAAACACACGAAACGAACAGGGCGTCGCGCTGTCCAGCTGAAATTTCCGCCTGCTTTACTTTCATCAGCTGGGAAACAGAGAAGCCTGTTCTGCTGAAGCCAACCACAAGCTTCAACGATTCATAACACTGCAGTGAAAGTCTGTGGTGATGTGGGCTTTCAGTACAATCCCTTCAGTTCTGAAGAATCGCACTCAGATCAGGCCTGCGACGCTAACCTCTCGATGATCCGCCTGTAGTCTTCCACAACAACCTGATAGCTCTTCTCCAGCTCCTCGTGCTGCGTCTGCGTGTCCATCTGGCCCATGTGGGACACCAGCTCTTCTGGCCGAAGACACTTCTTCATCTTCGCCAGTTCCCTCTGGTTTTTCTGCACAATCAGCCAAAAAATACATACCGGGGTTTCAGTTAGCCTGATAATTTCTGACATCAAGCTAGAAACATAAATATGTGGCTTTAACTTCTGACACCTTGTGATATCCAGCAGAACAGGCAGAAACCTGCAGGACTCACTCATTTAATGCCAGAAGTCTGGTCAGAAGTGATCTTCAGCAAAGAGTTGCAAACAAAAAGCCTGACGCGTAAACAAAGCTATCTGACCTAACTATGCAAAAATGGCAGCAGGTGCTCTATGCTGGAGTCACATTTAGACAGATATGGCTGCAGAAGAAGGCAGTGTGTTCGCTGAGGGCTGCAGAGTGGTCCAATAATGTGTCTTAAGACGAGGCTGCATTTCTGTGAATGGAGTTGGAAATCATTGGTTTCAGTGCTGAGAAATACAAGCCGATGCATTTTCATGAGGGAAGCATCTGATTGCTCACAGATGTATTCTGCAGCAGAGCAGTGAGCCCGACTATAGTGTCGTTATATTATCAGCTTAAAAATTAAGAAGTGCCAAAAAAGTGATTCTATGACCCACACAGACCTCTGATCTCAACATCATCTAACATGACCCCCATCTGTAACTCAAACTAGAGATTAGGGATGCACGATATTATCGGCATGGTATCGGACGATATTAGTGTTAAAGTTGAATATCGGACATCGGTCATTCCATCAAAAATAACTCACCGATATAAAAGATGCTGTTTTTGTATGACAACCCAGTGACAAGGACGCCTGCAGCAGCAGTACAACGTGATGACGTCACGCACGCCTACCTGATCTGATCACGGCGGAGAGGACGATGTCACGTCGGCGGTGTGGACTTTTTTAATTTGTTGAGGATGTCGGATTCCAAAGATTTTTGGACTACGCTGAGCCTCGCTACATCAACCCCAGTCTTGAGATATTTTTCTGATGCAGCCTTACCCAAGTTACAAGCCGTCATTTCCAACGTCATTGAGAAGCTAATGGCTGATAGCACTTGTTTTATCACAGACATTTGGACGTCATGTTAGCCCCGTTAGCATGATTAATCTTAAGGCACAAGGGACAGACAAAACTTTGATCTTAAAAAGTCTGTCCTTCATGCACAGGAGTGCAGAGGATCCCACATTGCAGCTAGGAACCTGGAACAAGCCTCCACAAGTGAAACAGCATCGCAGGTGACTAATGCTAATAAATAACATTTAACACTTTTCATTTAATATAAGCTAAAGTGCTATGCATATCATATGGTTGTTAAAAAAAAGAAACTGTCCAGATGACCTGACTGAAAAATGTTGGGTTGTTAATTATTATGTTAAAAGAAAGTACACGTTGATCAAAAATAATCATAAAAACTCATCGGCAATGCAAAACTCAAAGCTTGGTGCAGCAGCAGCTGTAGGTGACATCACACAACCACGCTACTTTCAAACAGAACCTTAAAACATTATTAAAATTCTCACTTGAAGGCTGCATAAAGCCCAGGCTGTGTGCGCGGAAATCCTGCACATGTAGATACGATCACCAGAAAACTGGGAGAAATGTACCATCCCTTTACATTTGCAGAGCTGCAGCCTCCGTCAGCTAACTACATGCTAAAATCTTTCGGGTGGGGGGAGAATATCCTCCTGCATCTGGCCACCAGATCTTTTACAGCCACTCTCCCAGGAATTCCTCCTTCCCACTTTTACCACATAGGTCTTTTCTGTGTCAGCTTCTGCCTTTCCCTGCGACGTGCGGTTTCCCCGCTGACAACATATTCTCTAATGGATGGCGTGCAAAGTTCCACCGAGCAGCTTGAACAGAAAATGTCACAGGGAAACAGGATGTAGGGGGTTATTCTCGTGTGTGGATCTACTCGGTGTTTCCATGTCGTTTGAAACTCAAACGCTTTCTGTCGGGTTTTTATAACTACACAGCTCACCCAAAGCATACAAAACAACAAAAACACGATAGAAAAAGTGCACTGCTTCTGAAAAGCACTGAATTCTGAATGGTTGCAGCCTTTTTGACAAAGTGCTTTAAGCGCGCGTTCATAAAATGATTTCTCCCAAAGAAATGCAAATCCTGACTAATGACATGCCTGAATAGGAGAAAAAGCTCCAGCAGCAGTGAAACCAGACGCCTGGTGCGCCCTATTGTGGCTGCAACAATACGGCACTCGTAATCTATCAATTTTCACAGGACTGAAGATCAATTCTTCTGATGTTTTAAAAGGTAACATATTAAATGGTGACAATACAAGGCTGTGAGCCGATCGAGTGTATGCAGCGAATGCAGCATTTGTCTTCCCCCAATCAAACAACTATAATGTTATGCTAACAAGAAGTGGAACAGTGGATTCATGTTTGACAGTAAAGACGATCTGAGCTTCACGTTTATTTGAACACATGAGGAAATCACTCAGAAACGTCACTCTGAAAGCACTTTTTTTTTCCTCCACTCCACACCAACACGTGAAGCTGTAATATTTGTAACCTCACCCTGTACGGTCCAAAGAGCCTCCTCTTCACCTCTAACCGGTAGGCTCTCGCTTGTTCTTCATCACTCATGTCTGTCGCTCTTAGACGCAAGATTTCATACACTCGCCTTGCGTGTTTCTAAAAGGGAAAAAAAAAAAAGCACAAATGACATGATTTTTCATAAAACTTTGACACCTATTACTGTATTTTTCGCTGTATAAGTCGCACCTTTTTGCATAAATTAGCATGCCCTGTGACTTATACAGAGAAGTGACTTATTTATGTTTTTTCTTCCCATATTTATAAAACATTTTTTGGCTGAGATCTGACCATTTCATTCATTCTGACAAGCAAAATATTGAACACCAAAATTTTCAGCCACTAGAGGGCCCTTGACTAATATGGCAAGCCAAGTGTATCAATAGGTAAAAGTGGTTAATAATGAGACATTTGGCTTGCCATACAAAGCCACCTTCATCTCTCTACGGAACTCCTGGAGCAAATGTCAAATCAGCTGCATTTCGCTGCGCCGTCCATGTGAAAAGCAGCTAATTTGACCATCAAAGTGCATTTATTAAGGAAAAGTTAGACTGAGACACACCTGATATAATATTGAGCAAATAAATAATTGTTTTTAGGCAGTTATCTTGTTAAATTCTTGGTAAAGTCATCCCGTGCACACTCCCGCAACCACCATTTGACAGCCAATTGATTTTTGGCACACCAGCCCACATTTCCAAATTTCAAATGGTGTCCCCATTGAGTTTGTTGATTCCTATAAATATTTGGGTATCTTGGTCGACTCACATCTTTCTTTTAAGCTTCATGTGGAAAACTTGGTAAAGAAACTGAAAGTTAAACTGGGTTTCTTTTTCAGAAACAGATCCTGTCTAACCCTGAATGCTAGAAAACGCCTTGTATCTGTGACTTTCCTTCCCTCAATTGATTTTGGTGATATTATTTACATGAACGCTCCTACAAGAACCCTGCAGATGTTGGATGCTGTCTATCATGGTGCACTAAGATTCATAACTGGCTGTGATTGTCGTACCCACCACTGCACCCTGTATTCATTGGTTAACTGGACATCATTAACTTCACGCAGACTCTCTCACTGGTACATTTTCATCTTTAAATCACTTCTTGGTCTGCTGCCTTCATACATCTCCTCCTACATGTCTCTGCGTGAGTGCAGCTACGGAGTGCGCTCTCAGGACATTATTACCTGCAGTGTTCCCTCAGTGAGGACTGAACTAGGCAAAAGGGCCTTCTCCTACTCCGCTCCTGTTTCCTGGAATATCTTACAAAAAGATTTGAAGCTCTCGACCTTGACCTCTCTAAGTGGCTTTAAGAATCTGTTGGACTCCTGGCAGGGACCAATGCAGACATGTTCCTGTTTTTAGTTTTATACATTTGTCTCGGAATCTAGCAGTTTTTTTGGTTTTGTTACCTTTTTCCTTTTAGCCATCCTATTTGTAAAAAAAAAAAAAAAAAAAAAAAAAAAAAAAAAAAACTTTAGTATGAGTTTTTATAACTGTTTATTGTTGTTGCTGTTGTCCATTGTTGTCATCTTTCTTTGTTGAAATCAGGTCTCTCTTGTAAATGAGTCCTCGAGGCTCAATGGGATTTACCTGTATAAATAAAGGTTGATTGATTTCCAGGTGGTGATGCAAAACAAACGTGACGCGTCAGCGGTGACGCATAATAGATTCGACTTATACAGCGGTGCGACGTGTACGGCGGCAAGTATGGTACTAATATCCTCCATGTTGTTGGACAGAGATAACTAAAAATAAAAGCCAACAGAGAGAGAAATGCAGTGACTTTTGATCACCTTGGCTGCATTCTCCCATATAAGGCAGATTACAGCTCCTCAACATCTTTATTTCTTGTTATTTTTCACACCTTGAAACATAAAGTGGCAGAAGTGGAACACCTCAACTCATCTGTTACTGGGCAGTAAAATGTGCGTGTAGAAGATTGTTTCTTTGTAACACTTCTTGTGCTTCCTTAAACTAAATTTTTAAGACTACAAATATTACAGACTTCCACCTATGAGTTTTTTCACAAAGCATGTTGTTGCCACAAATTGGCTCCTCGCTATGATGAGTTCATGGACTGGGGAAAAAAAAGAAGTTTGTTTTCGTAGTTTCAGATTAGCCGGTCAAGCAGCTAACGTCACTGCCAACGGGTTGTTGCACTCCTAGCTGCTACTTACTTATTTATTTGTTACTCCAGTAACAATCAGATGTAACACTGGAAAAATTACAATATGCAGAAGCTGAATAAAGTTTAATGAAAGTTCAAACAAGCAGCACGCCAATGCCACGTTGCAAGGGATTTGAATAGTGAATGTTTGTAGTTTTCTACATGAGTGTTTTGATGGACTGGAATTGAACAGGGAACACAATTAAACCTTCATGTTTTCTGTGCAAGATATTCAAGTGGGAAGAAGTTAAACTGTGTACAAGAACAGAGGAAGTTGTTTTCTTGTCTGATGTGGCGCAGAGTGGTGGATTCTGGCGAGAGGAGGGAGCAATTTTATCCACCACCAATGGCGGAGCCAGGGGGTGACCAATGGTGGCCTTGACTATGGTGTTGGCGATCTTGTATTTTGACGTGGCAACCCAATTTTCAGTGAAGTAAAGTAAAATGCTATGTGTTGTCATCATAGTATGTTCCCTTACAGCGGTGAAATCAGTCTCTGCATTTAACCCATCAAACGTGAGATACACCCAGGTGGAGCAGTGGGCAGCTATGTAAGCACCTGGGGAGCAATTAGGGATTGGGTGTCTTGCTCAAGGACACCACGACACATGGAACTGCGACTTTCTGGTCCCAAGTCGGCTGCCCTACCTCTACCCCATCTCGGCCAATAGGGACCTTTCTTACGCCTCGACGCAGCCTCACACCAAAATGTAAGTCACCATCTCATTTATTTTTTCTGTTATTTCCAATTCCCCTCTTTGCACTGTAACAGGGGACAATAAATGTTTCTCCTGTAATCTGTCTTTCATAGCAGTTCTGACTTTCATCAGCAATAACAGATTCAAAGATGAAACCAGTTGGATGCAGTTATTACCCCGTACCTTGTTGATTTTCAGCTTCTCTTGCGCCTCTTTGATCATGTCAGCCGAGAAGCCGCGAGGCAGCTTGTCTGCAGCGAAGGGCGGCAGGCTCTGGCAAAGCTTCACCAGCACGTAGTCTCTCAGCTTCACGTAGTTCTCTGAGGGGTCTTCAGCTGCAAACACAAAACCAGTTTACACAAGCTAACTATGGGTGTGCAGGTTTGTCCGTCATCTACAACACAGTAATGCAATAGTCCTGTAAGAATCATAACATTTGACAACTGCCATTAAAATAATTAACAACAGAAATAAGTCGTTGTGTATATTTCATATACTGTATATGTGCACTGCCATACAAATGCACTGACATAATAATATATTAGCAACAACAGCAACCAAATATATGGCTTAGCCCTAAACACTGCCCCTCTTTTATTTTTTACAACACTCATTATAAAAATTAAAATGATTCTGATTGGCTGCCCCAAGTAAGGCTGGATGAACCCCAGTTATGGGACAAATCAGATCGGACACAAACTCAAGTCTTTTTTGCTCAAAGGCACACGTTGTGGTTCGTGTCTCTTGTAAGCTCACTTACTGAAGAAAAAGAAAAACATGCTTTTCAGGAGATAGTTATAATAAAAAGACTAAACCAAACGAGAAACTCTTGATGTAATATGAAAGAAATCCTTCCACCTAAACAATTTCATCTTGAAGTGGTTTTAAGTGTTTTTGTTCTTGCATCATAATAAAAATCATCAATTTGAGCCAACAAATACATTCTGAAAGATCGACCATGCAAACTAACTAACTGCAGAAAAAAAAACAAAAAACATTTGACTCTTCACAAATGAAGCCTGGATCTTCAGATGACATCTCAACATCCTAAAAGAGGTCCATGCTCACCTGTGATGTCCAGAACTTTGGGCAGGCTGCAGTAAAACCTGTGCACTGCCTCCAGGAGATGAGCACCATGACCTTCTCCTTGGAAAGGAGGCAGAATCAGCATTTGGCTGTCCAGATAAAGGAAAGAAACAGGCCCAAATCAGATTATTATTATTATTTTTTAAATAGGCTAGTTTAAAGTTGTGAGAAACACATTTATCTGCTGTGTAAGGAAGAGTTTTTCCTCAGTGGGAATAAAAACTCCTTGATTGAAAGCGGTAAATAATAGACAGTTACAATGACTCACGAATGATATAAACCAAATCTCATCAAAAGCGTATCCATACAGTTGTTTTCAGATACAAATCACCCTGGTTTGGTGCTGAAACAAGATCTGGTTGAATGGTTGGCTATATAAGCCAGTAATTTGGGCTTTTTGGGAAAAGGATAAAGAAATGTATAATTTTCCACTCCTTTTAAAACACAAAAGAACGGGAAGGCACGTGCTGCCCCGGCAATTACCTTACACGTGGTCGGGTTTTGTCTGGGTATACGTAGTAATTATAAACTGTCATGTAGCCAACAGTTGCGTAGAGAGTCTCCCCGTCTTTATTGTACTTTTCAAATCTGCAGATAAAAGACAAAGGCAAACAGGTCAATTACAGGCACACTCCCATGCAGTGTCCATTTTAGCCTCTGTTTTCGTGCCCACCCCTACCTACCCCCCCGCTTCAGCATGTTCGAGCAGCGAGGGCCCGATTGGTACACCTGCTACAACCTGAATACATTATGCACTTAATTGGAGTACTGCAACTTAGAGGAAGAGAAGGGTTTGGAGGAGGGTTTGAGCTCCTCAAAATCACTTCAGTCCATTTTGCCCATTGTCACCATTAATAGGTGCCAGGGTAAAGAAAACACTGGCAGAGGCTCTTTTTACTGTTAAGACATTGTTCAGTGTTTCAAAAGACAACAGTATTCAATTCAGCTCTTGCCCCTGAAAAATCTGAAAAGGGCTTTTGGCACAAAGGAAGCTCTTGCCTCATCAACAATTCTCCTACAGGGGGAAATATAATCAAACTGTCCTGGTAATTGGTCACAAGCGCCTCAAAGGAGGGCTTTGTTTTTCAATGACACAATAAAGCCTTTAGGGTAAAGCTGGGGGGGGGGGGGGGGGTGTCAATTAAGGAGGGCACTCACACAAGAAAGAAGTCCCAACGATCGTCGTCTGTGTCTATGAAACTGGCTGTCTCGATGAACCACATGAGGAAGGTCTGCAGGCGCTCGTGGTACTCTTGGAATCCAGGGCAGGTGATGTCGGCCTGGGGCGAACGAAGCAAAAACGCTAAGGTTTACATCTCGCCCTAAACTGACGTTAAAACTCAAAGGCTTGATGAGATGATGCACCTTGTGAATCTGGTAGGCGAGTTCTCCCGCCTCTTCGTTGTGGACGGTGTACGAGTGGAGCATGGTGCCGAAGGGCTTGAAATTGGCCTCCTTCTCCAGCAGCGAGATGAAGTCGTCCGTGTTGGAGGTGAAACCGGAGGGAATTATTTCCCGGGTCTTCCCTTCAACATCGTCCGGCTGGAGAACACAACGAGATTTGATTTTGTTCAACAAATTACTCTAAAGTGTAATTCAAAATAATATAGGAAATCTTATGTTGATCTTCTTTCTTGGGTCAAAACTACAATTTTTTTTAAAAACCAAGAGGTTTTTTTTAGCGCTGCTAGAAAGAAAACCATTAGGCAATTAAAACCATCAGCTGAGCAGAGACCAACTCCCCTCCTCCCCGACGAGGCCACTTAAATCTGTACATTTACTACTTATGTTAAACCATGAATATGTGATGAAGTTGCCACAATAAACAAATTCTGCTTCTCACTGGGGAAAAAAAAAAAAAATCTTATGAATTGATCTCAGCTTAACAAACCTTTGGGCGTCCATAATGGAGGCCTCGCCTCTAATCCTGCCAAGTGAACCCAATCAAATGAATTTGGCCCCTGCGTTTTCAAAGAGCCTCAGAGACAAAGGGCCCCTTCCCCTGGACTTTTTACTCAGTTCAACGTGTGGTTAGTTCAGCTGTAATGTTTGCATTGTATCCATTTCCACAAGGATTGACATGAGAACACTTTGCTAAGCGGCCCTTTCACACCATTTACATGTGTGATGGGCATTATTGGAGCACACAGACCCTTGCTGCTCTGCATTGAAAACTGGGAAATGAAGAAGGTCTGAGCAAAATGCACTACAAAAGGCTAATACAACATACTACTAATTCCCCCCTTTCAGACATCAGCTAATATCTAACTGGAAGTAATGCACCTGCAGCTGAATGCCTCTCAACTATTGTAATTGTTCAGCCACATTTCTGGGGAACAAGGACCACACTTAAAAGGCCACGGACAAACAAGTCACTTTGTCCCGAGCACTCTCTTATATACTAGACGCTAAATTGCACAGCCTTCCAGAATAGATACCTCAATCTGCCATGAATATAACTTAACAATGTTCCCTTTGCAGCAGTTTGTTGATGTCTTTGATTTCCAACAATAGGTACAAAGGAAGCACAAACTATCTAATTTGCTACATTAGTATTATTTCATCTGTTTATTCCACTTTGAGATTCATGCAGTCGTTACTTGTGGTAATTTTAGGTTTTAAACTACAAGTTTTACTCGTTCAAAGGGATTAGTACTAATGAGAAACATTTTATAAAACTATTTAAATGTCTTCATACGAACAAAAAAGATGTGGCACTAATTGAGTTTTCTGGAAAACGTCCAGCAGAGTGGTTTGAAGGCGAGAAGGTGAGTTTTGGTCAGAGACCTGTATCAATGTAGCAGCTGCATAAACCCCATCTCACCGTCCCCTCATCCCTCGCCAGCTGCACCGCACTGCGACCGTCCACACGCACTCAGAGACAAACGATCTTCAGAAGCAGCCTGAACTGTGCAGCTCGCCTCTCTCTGCCTCTACGTCGGCAGCTGCACTCAAACCCTCAACGAGGCCAACCAGCACCCAGGGGTCAACGCTGAACTCTGAGCAGTGGTCCACACTGACATCACTTTTCTATTTGAAACGTTGGCTTCAAGCAGCTTTATGATAAAAAGGAGAGGTTGGTTGATGAGTTTACCCCTTTATTTTCCTAAAGCTATTACAAATGTATGTCCAAGCACACAAATAAACATCAATTCCCGATTTCTGATTATCCATTTTTTCTCACTTTAACCAGTTCAAGAAGTTAAAACAGGCAGTGGATGTTTGTACAGGGCACTGTAGCATGTGGCAGTAAATATGGATGCTACACGTCACACTGTGTGCATCAACGTTGCAGTTGTGCAATCAGAGCCAACAAAATTGTAACCAAGTAATAAAGAGAAGAAGACTGGGAAAACAGTAAAAAGAGTACAAGAGCAGCCATTCTAGTTTTGTTCAATGTTTACACGTGCTCTCGCCTATAAACATCAGAAATCATTTCAAAGTCACCTGGGTCTGATTTGCAGAAAAAAAAAACGCCAAAAATCCCAATGAACAAATGAAAAACTTAACTATTTAAAGACTGTCATAAAAGTGTAAAACTCTTCTACTAAGTGTTTAATTGAACTCGTGGATTTAATGAAATTTGAGATGTTTTAAATGTTGGAAAAACGCTCTTCAATGGGCCCTCTTCTGGGCGGCTGTGGCTGAGTGGTTAGAGCAGTCGTCCTCCAATGCAAGAATTGGGGGGTTCGAATCCACCAGCAGTCACATGCCAAAGTGTCCCTGGGCAAGACACTGAACCCCACGTTGCCTCCGATGTGTGTCCCATCGGTGTATGAATGTGATAAAGCTCTGAGTAGTCTCTTTAGAATGATTTGTTCAATTAGCTTTGTAGAGATCTAGTAGTGCTGTGTGAATGGGTAAATGAGGGCACAGATTGTAGTGTAAAGCGCTTTGAGTGTCTTGATCAGATAGAAAGACACTATATAAGTACAGTCCATTTACCATCGTCTCCTTGCTTAAAAATCCCTGATTTTCAAATTTGAGATCACTGACTGCCATCTGCTCCAGGTAAGATACTGACTAGTGATAACTACTTGACACAAAATTTGATCACTGCTCCTGGAGATGAGGCTTTGGGGATCAAGTCTACACTCGGAGAAACATAAAAAAACGATGTAATGAATTAAATAAATCTATTTATTACAAAAACATGAGTCAACGATCTTCACTGACAATAACTTAAAAACAAAACAACAAAAGAATTGTGATAAGCCTCAGATACAAAATTATTTTCAACTAGGCAATTGTAGAGTTGACCAGTTGCAGTGATGTTTGTCTAACAAAACAGGAGATTTCTTTTCTGAAATAATGTCATCCTCCAGAACGACTTTAAAGCCTCAGAGTGGGAAAAAAAAACACATTCTCAAAGTTAATGACTCCACTTGAAGAGTAAGATTGTTTTAGAGGCAATTACTTAGAAAAAACTCCCTTCTGTTAAAATCACTTATTTTCCTTCAGATAAATAAAGACATTTTTGTGCAACACAGCAACATTTTCAACCCCTCCCCCATTACCTACAGCGTTTTAAGACTCAAATTAAAAAAAAAAATGCTTTTGTTTAAACTACTGTGAAATACAGTAAATCTTATTTTACTCAAGTGTCCATCATACCCACTACAAAGTATTTAAGCAAATCTTTCATTAACAAATAATTTGAAGTTTTTTATTTATTTCTTACAGCTTTACAATTCTGAACCGAGTTCAAAATATCCAACCGTAACTCTCGACTACGTTCCACTTTCCATTCACAATGTGAGCTCAGATCATAAAAACTTCTTTGACCACAATATAAAAATAAGAAAGCTGACGACAACACAAGAATTGTAAACAATAAACTTGCAAAAAATGACATAATCAAGATATTCTGGTCTTACCTCCACACAATCAAATGTGTCTGTGACTTTTGAAGAATATTTAACTTTGAAGAGGGTGCTCAGGTTTCCAGCGGTGTAGAACAGCTGGATCTGAAGACCTTTGTATCCAAAAGCAACCTCACTGCAGGGAGAAAATTATTTCAACGATAAAAAGTCAGAAAAAGTTGCAGCTAATTGACAGAAAATACAGACAAATAATACATCAAATACATTTCACTGCAGAATAACCTAATTTTAGAGGAAACTGTAACAATTTGATTATTCTTTTTGCATGAAAATGGCTGCGAGAACACCTGGAGAGTACACAAAAAAAAGTTTGCTCGACTGACTTGTATCACTGTGCTGCATTGTGATATAATAATGAAATAAAATAAACACATGATGACAAAACTGATTCATCATTATGCAACTGCGTGATTAAGGTTTACTAGCAATTAACGCTTGGCAAAATAATTAATGCCCCAATTACAGAGTTCCCTTTGAGCTGATTGCAGCAAGCGCAGAAATAACCAATCCTAGTTTTGACTCATTTGGAAGAATAATTTAGAGCTAAATGAAATGCTACTGAAAGTCCTTGCACAGAGACAGGTGTCAATTTTTTCAGTGCACAAATCTTGGAAGGGTAACACTTAGATATAAAATAAAACAAATCTGTGCTCATGATCCCAACAAAACATCAAACAAATCTGACACATTGTTCACCATCAGAATGAACTATGAAGAACAAACACATTGCTACATAAATTGCCAATAGTAAGAAATGATTCTGACAAATATTTAGTACCAAGTCTACTATAGGAAGTAATATAAATCATAAGTTGACTAAAATGTGGGTAAATTAGCTCAAATTTAACACTGTACAATAAAATCAGCTGGTTTTGATATTGTCTTAAAGCAGCTGATCAAAACATGGGGTATAGAAGAGAGATGGTTTAATAGTTTTATTTTGGTTGAAATATAAGTTCAAGTTCAAGTTTCTTTATCGTCATTCGCATCACCGCCTTCAGGTCTGGAAACTCACAGGAGCTGAGAAGGACAAGGAAAGAACTGAGCTGGTTGCTGGTATTAAGAGGGCCAAGGCCACATACGCACAGAGGATCGAGGGTCAATTCATCTCACAAGACCCTCGGATCATGTGGAGGGGCATTAAGTGCATAACAGATTATAAAGGCAGGAGCGAACAATGCCCCAAAGACCCATCTCTGCCTGATGCCCTCAACAAGTTCTACGCATGATTTGAAGACATGAACAGACCACCCAGCACCAGACTCACCTCACCACTGGATGAAGAACTTCTCAGCGTGACCTCAGCAGAAGTAAGGAATACTTTCAGGAGGATTAATCCACACAAGGCAACCGGCCCAGACAACATCCCCGGAAAAGTGTTGCAAGAATGTGCCGATCAGCTCTGTGAGGTGCTGGCAGACATCTTTAACACCTCACTTACCCTGGAGACAGTTCCCACCTGCCTGAAGACTGCCACCATCATCCCAGTCCCAAAGAGCTCCACAGTGACTGGTCTGAATGACTATCGGCCAGTGGCCCTCACCCCGATAGTCGCTAAATGCTTAAAAAAACTGGTCATGACACACATCAAAACAACCATCAACATCTACAAGGACCCTCATCAGTATGCATACCGTGAGAACCGATGTCCACACTGCTCTCACCTACCTGGAGCAGGACGACTCTTACATCCATATGCTCTTTGTGGACTTCACGTCACCATGATCCCCCAAACCCTGATGGACAAAATATTCACACTAGCAATAAGCCCGTCCATTTGCAACTGGGTACTAGACTTTTTAACAAACAGACCACAGTTAGTGAGGATCCACAACCTCTCCTCCTCCACCATAACCCTCAGCACTGGCTCTCCTCAGGGATGTGTGTTGAGCCGCCTCCTGTTTACTCTGCTCATGTATGATTGTGCAGCTACCCATCCAGGCTGTCACATTGTAAAGTTTGCAGATGATACAGCGGTGGTGGGATGCATCACAAACAATGATGAGTCCAGCTACAGGCAGGAGATGGAACACCTGGAGAGCTGGTGCAAAGAGAATAACCTTCACATCAATGTGAAGAAGACAAAGGAGATGATTGTGGACGTCAGAAGGAACAAAAACACCTACACCCCCCTGAACATAAGAGGATCTGCAGTGGAAGTGGTCTCCAGCTACAAGTACTTGAGTGTACACATGAATGACAACCTCAGCTGGAGCAACAACACCACCAGCCTGATCAAGAAAGCTCATCAGAGACTCTACTTCCTCAGACGGCTGAGACGAGCTGGTCTGGGAAGCTCAGTCCTCACCTCCTTCTACAGGTGTGCAGTGGAGAGCATCCTGTGTTCCAGCATCAACGTGTGGCATGGAGGCTGCACAGAAGACTGTCGGAGTCAGTCTCCCCACCATCACAGACATCTACGCCTCCAGATGCAGGAAGAGGGCCACCTGCATCATGAAGGACCCCACTCACCCAGCACACACACTTTTTACCATGCTCCCCTCAGGAAGGAGATTAAGGAGCATTAAGTGTAGAACAACTAGACTGAGGAACAGCTTCTACCCTGAAGCTGTTAGACTCATGAATCTCTAACCAGAATAATCACTGTGAAAAATTACATCATGTTGCTGCTGATCTGTTTCATGTTGCTGCTGATCTGTTTCATGTTGTTTCTGATCTGTTTCATGTTGCTGCTGATCTGTTTCATGTTGTTGCTGATCTGTTTCATGTTGCTGTGTTCATGCGTGCTTATCTGCTCACACAGACTCATGTTCGTGCTGCTGTTTGACGTAATGTTTTAAGCTACTAGTGCTTAGTGGATATTTAGTTGATGTTTTTCTTAGTTCATATCTTAGATCTTATTACTGTTTTTCTTTTACATTTTTATTGTTGGATGTAATTGGGACCCTGTGTACATAATCTCGTTCCACCACATGAGATGCGAATGACAAATAAATCTCTCTGACTCTGAGCACATGTGGTACATGAAGTGGAACGAAATTATGTACTCAAGGTCCCAGTTACATCCAAAATAGGAAAAATATAAAGCATAAAAAAGAAACTGTACAAGAATCTAAGCTACATGCTAAACGAACATTAAACGATACGCGAAAAGATCTAAGATATACGCTAAACACTAATAATGTAAAATAATATGGTATATTAAACAGCAGCTCGAACATGAGTTCGTAGTGAGTAGATGGGTATGAATGAATAAATGAATGAAAGAAACAAATAAATAAAATAAACTCACTCGTCTCCAAATAACTGGTGGGTGTACTCTGGGTGGAAAGTGGTGCTGTCATCATCAACATCCTCAGGAAAACGGACTGAAAGCATCAAGACCAAAAACAGTGAAAAAGTATAAATAGTACAACAAAATTTACATACACTTATTTCATCAAAGTCATGTTCATCACATTCCCAAAGTATAAAAAAATAAAAATACGCCCACCCAGCTTCAGGCAAACTGCTTCATTGGTGTCACACTTGTATTCAGCCAGTTTCTTCTCCATAGCATTTACTCCTGAGGAAAAAACATAAAAACAGTGCGTTAAACAATTATTTAGCTATTAAAGAACAGCTTTTAGATTTGATTATCTTTCATTTCTGGTCTGGTGATCAAACAAACAGAACAAATACGTGATATAAGAAATACTGCCTAAAACTCAGAAGAAGAATTTTAATTTTTTTCTCTGATATTTTATTTTATTCTATTTTGTGACAAACTTACGACCACTGAAGGTAGACACCATGACCGTGAACAGAATCAAACTGATATATAAAATGAATTAATTTCTTACATTATAACCAAACAAATAAATGTACAGTATAGCGATTTTTTTTTTTAAATGATGAAAGCAATAATTGCTGAAAAAAGGTTTGTAGATTCACTCATTGAACCAACTTATCCTCATGTAGTATTTTAGTTTCTGCCACCTTTCAAAGAACATATCTGACTTCAGAAATGAATCAACATAAACAATAACCTCTTGTATTACTCAGCCTACTTTAATAACTCAAGCTAGGTTCCCTAAATAAGAATAAACACTGTCAAAGCAGTCTGGCTCCTCAGATAAATAACGCTATTAACTGACTTTTTGTGTGTGAATGTTTCTGTGCGGTGCCCTGAGATGACTTCTGTTGTGACTTGGCACTATAAATGTATACATAAACTGAATTGAATCATACTGACCAATACTGTCACCAATATTTATTGTCATTATTCACGTGCTGGAGAAAAACATAACCAGCACTAATGAATATAAACTTTATAAACTAAATTTTATTTCTGACTTTTAATGCCATTTTTAATATGTGTTCTTAAAACTTGAGCAAAAAAGCACATCATTTGTTGTTCCCTTAGCCCATAGGAAAACTAACAAAGAAAATGTTGTTTATGGCACAGAAATATGCTCAGATAATTTTACAGTTTATGAGCTAGCAGAGAGTAAAGACGGCTTTAATTAACACATTCACTCCCACAATGAAGCCTAAGCGTTACAAAAAATACAAGCACACTACCCTGTCATGACTGATAGCAAACATTAGCAGTAGCTGCAGGCCCTCTGCTTAATGTTGCTAAGAACCGTTAGCTCGTTTTAAGCCGTTTTACAAAAATATAAGCTAAGTTAGCAACTTTAGCAGGTTTGGAGCAGCGCTGACGTTCAAAGGTGGGTGAATTGTACTCCAGTGTAAAATAAATAATTAAAGGCTGGAAATATTTAGCCTCTTACCCGCCATTTTTGCTCAGTGTTGCGCGGAGTTGTGTTGTCCTAAAAGACCCGCGGAAACAGGAGCACATCCGGGTCACGTGTTTCCGGTAAATACGGATGTACTTTTTTTTCTTCTTCTGGCTCCTACCGATAGCTGGATAGTTAATCATTCTAAAATGAATTTAGGATTAACAAAATTAAATCAAAACTAATTTATTTAAATTTAGTATAGATGTTGTTTTTCAAAGCTTCATAAATCCTATTTTCCTTTTTGCGCTAATAACGTTAAACAAATAAAATTAAATGTCATAACACTGAAATAGTTTTGGTAATTCCCCTGACTCCAAAAATATTGCTGTTTTGTCCTGAATGTGTTTTAAAAGTTAGAACTTATTTATTATTTATTTATTTACTTAAACTTACTTACTTACTTACTTACTTACTTATTTATTTCTAAATAATAATAATAGGTTCTATCACTCATGGAAGATGCACATTCATCTGTTTTATTTAGTGGGGAAAAAGGGGAAAAATATAAAGCATTTTAAAACACTTAACACTTTTGCTTTGTGAATCAGACACTTTAAAGTTAAAATAATTTATGCTAGCCTAATTAATGGCATTTTCTTTCCACACATCAAGTGAAGGAAACAATTAAAGAATCATTCAAAACAAGATGCACCTGGTTGATTGACAGAGAACATCGCTCTAAAACAAGAACTGTCTAAACAACTGACAGGATTACAAACTCCATAAAGGAGATTTAACACAGTGTGGTAAACGCATGGCTTAGTGGTTAGCACTGTTGCCTCACAGCAAGAAGGTCCTGGGTTCAATCTCCGGGTTGGACCTCAGGTCTTTCTGGGTTTTCTCCAAGGTGCTCCGGTCTCCTCTCACGGTATAAAAACATACATGTTAGGCTGCTTTCAGGCCCAGGCCTCCCTTTGCAAAAGAGATATGTGATCTTAATGAGATTTGCATAAAAGTTAATAAGCTAATTAAACAAAATACGTTTGTTCCCTGCCGTATTTAAAATAAAGAGAGAGTACAAACAATAATGTAAAGGCTGTAAACAAAAAACGTTTAGGCAAAAAAGATGTCAAAGTCTCAGGATAGAAAACTCGAATGCCATATGCTCATATTTGAAATTTAAATAAGAAACAAATTAAAACAAAAACACATTGATCAATAAATATGTCAGCAGTGTTCAAGAGCAAACTAAAAAACAGTGTTATTGGACACATTAAGTTTACTATTTTCCTTCCTAAAATAAAAATAACTCAAATAGCTATAGAGGAAATTAAACAGTGACAGTGGCCGAAAGATTATTTTAATTCACTTGATGATAAATTACAATTGTTCAATGGGCAAAAATAAGATGTTTTAATTTGGTGAACGTCTGGAGAAACAATAAAGTTGATTCTTATAGAACGCAAGCTTATATTATTATAGTAGCTCATTGAGTAAAGGACCAGGAAAGGGCAGTCATTACTTCTACAGTAGATGTGTTTCTACAGAAATGGTATATCAAAGCCAGCCATCAAGAGCTGGATCCAAAAATTGATCAGGGGGCTCAGAAAGCTCTGTTCTGCAAAAGTATGTCAAAATCAAAAAGCCTTCCAGTAAAAATATAACCATGCAACAGTAAAACATATTACAGTACAGTCATTTGTTTAAAACGGCAATTTACAGTAATTTACTGTCATCTGTATTTGCTTTAATTTCACCAAATAAACTTTGAATATGTGTGACTCAGTGAAAATGGTGTAATTTATGGTAAAATACCAGCAGCTATTGTTGCCAGAAGTTCACAGTAAAACCACCAATGACAATGTTTGACACGGAACAGTGAAAAGTTACGGTCAAATACCAGCAGCTGCTGCCAGAATTTCCCTGTAAAAGCTACAATAGCAATGTATGAGGGCCCTGAGTGAAGCATTGTGATGCAGCTCACCCATAATAGTTAGTGTAGTAGCTCGATCAGCTAGATCTCTGCTTATGTCAGGGCTTTCATGGTGCATTTCAGTTCTGTCACAATTTCTGCTTTCAAATTTGGTAGAAAATTAAAGTTTCTTGGTTACATTTTATCAACATTCAAGTTTACTTCTTTATTCTTTTATTATTCCATTACTAAAAAGGTATAAATAAAACATTGGCAAAGTTGTATAACTATCCAAATGGCCATGGTTTTTCATTTCAAATCATTTAAAGAGTCAAGACACCAAGCATCCCATCAAATTTCAGCAGGAGCTCATTTGGCCGAGCATTTATACTTTACAATAAAAAGGTATTCTGACTTTTAGAAAGCTATTAATTTTTATATTTCTTATATTAATAATATTATTGCCTCAAGAAAATTAAAAATGCTAATAAATATTTTATAATTAAAAGTCTGTGGACACTGAAAGGCTGAGACAACCTGTTTGAAGATATTTAGCAACAGCTTGCTTAGCTACAAAAACAGCTAAAGTGGTTAAAACTAGGTCAACAATGGTGACGTCCACTGAAAAGCAATTTGGAATGAAATAAATCGGATCATTTTGATGTACGTATTGGTACATTTTTACACTCCTATTAATTGGATAAATTGTGCAGAGGTTTTTCAAACAATCTAATTTGACATATACTTGAAAACTCTGTGTATTTCACCAGTTTTTCTGAAAATATAATCATTGTAACTAATTCAGTTAGTTTCTACAAAACACCACTTTCTGAATAGTTCAGTCTTAATTTTGCTGTCATCTCCCATATTTTGTATCAAAACTCACAGTTATATGTTCATCTAAATGTCTTCTTCCAGAATATCTGTCCAACTCTGCCATATTGGTTTACTTATATTGATTAGGGCCAGCCTATAGATCAGTCACATGACTCCTTTATCGGAGGATCTATTTGAGTGCTGTGTTTACATTGAGTGCGGTCACAAGTTCATATCAATACTGTACTGGAAAAAGTACTGAAGTAGATTGTTTCAAACGGCACCATTTAGTTCAGGATTGTTAAGGTCTGATTTATTTTAAAATTCACGATGAGCACTTTTAAAGTTTATAATAGATATAAGAATAAGCAAATTTTCAATGTGTTTTTAATTAAAACTTTTATGCTTCTAGCACAATTTCTACAACATTAAAAGACTGGCTGGTAATTCAAACTCATCAGGGTTTTTGTACAAATTGCAAAAAAAAAAAATTTTAAAATCCTCATATTTGTTTACAGCTAGACTGGACAATCTTGGAATATCTCAGCGCAGCTCATTTAGACATGATTTTAATCTCAAGCTTTGCTTTAACACTCCCCACCGCTCAGTTTCCTGCCCCCAACATTTTTCTACTTTGGTCAACTCTTGTCATTTCATTTCATTTATTTATTTATTTAAATTAGGACAATGCATATTAATCAACATGTCAGCAGTAAGCAGTAATGTAAATATGTCGGAGTTAGCACAATAGCTAATTTTCATCCTTTGTCCTAAGGCAAGTAAGAACAAGAAATATCCCACAAAACCAAAAAGTAGAGAATAATACAAACATCGCACTGTAACACATAACACAACATGAAATTACAATAAAGATATGATGCCATAAGAATTGTCTTACAGATTTTAGTCGCTATTTCTTTTCATAAGAGAGAAGAACTTTATCTTTGACTATGAGCTTAAGATCTCTCATTGTTCTCCTTCTGAATTTATTTACAGCTGGATTATTTCACTGACTCAATATCATGCATGTAAGCAATTAGCTTGTGACTTGTAATTGTTGGCAACAAAACATAAATGTGCTGATTTTGCTCATTTATTACAAATTCACCTTTTTCAAGGATACCAGTGCACATGCATAAACTCTGGCCCCCTGTACCACAGTTCATTATAGCTACATTTGTTATTCAAGGTTTAGTTCTACTCCTTTTGTTTTTAACACTTGCTATTTTGTTGATTTTTATATAAAAATGTATTCATAAATTAGTTGCCTTACAATGTTTTATAATGTGATAGTGAAATTTCCTCGGTGTGCAATGTTGCTGGATGTCAGAATGTCTGCAGAGCATGGCTGAAACAGATAGGGGCCTATTTGAAAACTGTTCTGGGGTGTCCTGGTCCTTGAGGGTCACTGTCCTGTACGATGTAGATGCATTGCTGCTCCAACACACCCGATCAATAGGTGATCAACAGGCTTCTGCAGAACATGAAGAGGAACTTTAACCATTGAAGTGCTGGAACAGGGATACAAGTAGGACAGTGGCCCTCGAGGACAAGGATTGAACATTTACTAGACTAAGGTCCACGCTTTGTCTTTGCCTGGGTCACAATTTAGCATTTGTCATGTTTCTTAGGTCTCTGGATGTCCATATTCTAATCTTCAAGGAATCAACATCACATGTTGAAAGCGAATCACAAGAACTAAACAGTAAAACACTGGATTGGTATAAGTGATTTGTTGCTTGTTCTTTATTTATGTTTGAAATTCAAATACCAATCGTTAATAAAAAAGAAATGAACGCAAAGATGAAAGGCATAAAGTCAACCCTAAGAATGATTTCTAAAAAAATGTATTGGATAAGTCAGTAAGGGTAACAAATACACACAAACAATAAATAAAAGTCAATTTGATGTTCGGAGCATGCACATTTGCATCCATAAAAAGGTTAATAATGCTGTAGACTTTTGGTATATTTTTTAATCACAAATAATATGCAAATACAAAAATAAATAAATAAAATAATAATTGAAACGTGTATTTTGACAGCTCCTTAAAAATCCATACCAAGCAAAAGCTCAGGATACTCTCTCTCCAAATAGGGTGCTGATTTTGGTGGTGGGGGTGGACGTTGCCCCCATGGGCCCCCCTTGTTGGCTGCGCCCCTGCGCTCCGGACGCAGGAAAAGCACAACACAGTTAAATATAGTTCAGCGTCTCAAACGTCTTCCTCCGTCCTGTCATGCCCGCGCGCTGTCATCCCGAAGCCCAGCGCGTGCGCTGCCACTCCAGTCCACGGCGGCTGACGTCACATCCAGCATGGCGGTCAAGGTGACTCCGTCAATATTTCTTATCAGAAACGAATTGAAATGGCGGTAAAGCGGCTGCTAAAGCTCCAGAGGGGGACGCGGAGGAGCGGGGCTGTTCGCGGACGTTCGGGTTTAGCGCTTCGGTGTAAAAAGCAGGAGTCTCCTCCTTTTTATCAGATTTTTGTTTCTTGTCTCTGCATCCTGACAGCCTGTCTGTAGGCGCATCTCCCGGCCTCTCAGCTGTAATTTCTCTCCTCTGATGCTTTTCTGATAGATGTGTCGAGGCTGCTTGTTGTTTAGCTCTGTGGAGAAGAAGAAGAAGAAGATAATAATAATAATAATAATAATAATAATAATAATAATAATAATAATAATAATAATATATCTGTTGCTCGAGTCGTGCTCGATTAAAAAGAACTCTAAAGCTGATTTAATTTAAACTGGTTTTATTGGTGTTGGACGGAGCTGACATGTGAAGCTCAAGCCAACTTTATTTATTTATTTATTTACTTGTTTATTTATTTATTTATTTATTTTCAACTTCACTTGTGTGTTACAGGTGCAAGCCACAAAAAGAGCTGACCCCCATGAGCTGAAGACTATCTTTCAGAAGGTATGAGCTGGTGTCTAACATAAACACATTTTTCTGTGAACTTCCTGTTGGATTATTATGTGTGTGTGAAACTCAGTACAAAATACTTTATTTTTTATGCAGTTTTAGACCTGTTTTCTTATATAAACCCTCTAATATTGTGTGTTTTTTACAGTATTGTGCATGTTGCCCTTCAGTAACCAGTCACAAGTGTGTTGGTTTGTCTCCCCCTCGTCTTATTTGGGCTGTAAACTTGCTCCTATGACTTGGTTCCCACTCGGCTTTAACAGGCCTGTGTAATTCTGATGCAGATTCAGGTAAAATAAAAAGAGGGTGGGGGTTAATTACTGGAAGCTCGTTGTGGCTGCCTGTATAATTTGATTAAGACCTACTTGAGGCCTACTGTGAGGGTGAATAGATACACGATTGTGACGGAGAAATGCGGCGATAGATTGCTCAGAATTAATATTTTCATTTAAAAGCGTTAATTCAGCCGAGTGCGTTGAATTGTAGCCCTGTGAAAACACTTGGCATCGGGGGTCTCCTCCCACCCTCTCTCAGACTTCTTCATCAGAGCTTGGCTCGGGTCCACGAGCGTGGCCTTTCTGCTGCCGGTTCATGCACCACTTCCAAAGCTATCTTGGTGCCAACTTGAAACCCCACCCAGGCTCTATAAATGACCTTAACACCCTAAAGCCTGGCTGAGATCAGGTTTGCCTCGTAAGGCTTTACATTATTTCTTGTGTCAGTTCAAAATGTACAATGGGAGAGCAGACATTTAAAACCAGTTCTTATCACTCAAGGAAAGCTTAAATGACTTTTTCATTAGGGTGACGAAGAATGTTGATTGTTCTGGTTTGATGAGGTGCGTTACATATTTTACTTTGTCAAAATTAAAGGTTTTAATGCTCATTTCCCCCAAAATGAAGTACGACAATGATGTAAAAGAGACTGAAGTGTTTCAGTAATGTGGATGCAGAGGAACATTGTGTATCAAAATATGCTTTATGGTGAGAACGCTTAGTTTTTATTAAACTTGCAGGTGTTTTCAGTCTGAATTGACACCTTCCAGTGTTTACAGCTCTGTCCCCTCTGCAGCATGCCAGCGTGGTGCAGGATGGAGAGCGTTACATGACCCCCCGTGACTTTGTGCAGAATTACATGGGTCTGCACACACATCCTCAACACAACCCCAAAACTGTGGAGCTGATAGCTGGAGTGGTCGACACCACCAAAGATGGGTGAGCAGCTTCAGTCAGAGCGAACGATGAAAACTTTGTCAAGCTTCTTCTTTAACACCAACTGTTTGGTGTTGAAGAACAGTGTTACCGGTTTCTGCTTCATTTTTTTGTGTCCGAGCTCTAAAATTGACTTTTTACTGTTTATGTTCAAGCAGCAAAGTCAAGTCAAGTTAGGATTAAAATCACAGATTTACAGAACAAAATATGCAAACAGGATTTGGGGCTTTTGATCAACTTAAATACATTTTTTTCTGTCTCACTTTACCCAGCTGGCATTGTTTGTTTCCTACTTTTGTCTTTTCCTTCGGTTGTGTTTCTGCTTAACGTCTAATTAAACTCCTGATTTTTTTTATTTTTTTTAGCCCAAGATCTGCTTTTAGTTGTTGTTTTGTCACTGATTGTTGTCTGAGTTCATCATCTGTGTTCCCTGCAAGCGTTCCTTGTGTTCCTATATTATTTGGTGCAACTTCTTGTTGTTGTAAAACCTCAGTATTAACCTGTTTGTTAGTAAAATATCACATGACTGTTGAGCATTCAGTTAAACTTTTTGAAACATTAAATTATGTCATTTATCTTTAGTGATTGCTCAAAGGGGAACTGCATTTGTACCTGGATTATTGAGCATGAACTTTGGTGTTTTGAACCATTTTGGCATAGCTGCCTCAGAGGAGTTGACGGGGGAGAGGGTGGGCCCTGGAGGCCATCTTATCACCAGCAAACTCTTTTTTTCCCCACTATGGGAGTGTGCTGCTTGTGGGACTCAGTTTGTTTGGTGGCTCCTCAGATTGAAGAAGTCCTTTGGATGAAGGACGAAACGTCTCTGCAAAAAAAAAGAAACCATCCAGATGACCTGACTGAACATTGTTGGATGTTTACCTGGATTATTGTGCATGAACTTTGGTACTTTACATTTGTTGCACCAGTTGTCTGACTTGAATTTCTATCTTTTTGGTGACAACATTTTAAATTTGCTTTTGTTTGTTAGAATTTTAAATAGCAACCTTGAGTTTTGCATGATGGATCAGTTGGTAAAGTTGCCTCCTCTCAGTGAGAAGGGCACCCCAATTCAAATCCCAGCCCGGGGGCCTTTCTGGGTGGAGTTTGCATGTTCTCTCCGTGCATGCGTGGGTTTTCTCCGGGTGCTCTGGTTTCCTCCCACAGACCAAAAACATGCATGTTAGGCTGATTGATAACTTTTAAATTGTCCCTAGGTGTGAGTGAGAGAGTGAATGGTTGTTTGACTCTATGTGTCTCAGTGATGGACTGGAGACATGTCCAGGGTGTGTCCCCCCATTGATGGCTGGATATGGGCACCAGTGAGCCCCATGACCTGAAAAGGAAGAAGTGGGTAAAGATGATGGTTGGAGTTTTTTGTGAAGACAAAACTGATTTTCCTGTCGTTGTTGTGAACTATTCAGAGATTCTTTACGGTAAAAAAAAAAAAAAAAAACCTTGGTTTACTGACCCCTCGATTGGATTGATGACTGCTGCAAATGCAACATATTTTCCTTTCTTCTCAATTTTTAGAATAGTTGTCAGAATTTGGCATCTAGCTCTAGAAACATTTAGAATTAAATTGTCTTTCTGAAGGATAAGTTGTCAACATGGAAGCTGTTGAAGTCACTAATAGCCTTTATGTATATAAGATAAGATAAGATAAGATAAGATAAGATAAGATAAGATAAGATAAGATAAGATAAGATAGAACTTTATTGCTCCTGCAGGAAATTATTATGCCAGAGTTTCAGTATAAAGGAATATACACAAGGAATCAAACAAGATATAAAAATGAACATACAT
>NC_056510.1:20455563-20459298 GCF_014905685.2 Nematolebias whitei
ATTTGAGCATTCATAATATCCATATTCTGTCCTTCAGGTGCTTTGAAAACAAGGAGTGCAACATTTCCAATTCATGTCACAAACTGAACTGAAAACCCAGTCATGAAAAATTGTATAGTAGCAAAAAGAAAATTTTGACAGAAAGAAAAGAACCAAGTTGTTGTTGTTGAGAAACCTTGAATTTCTAAAACAGCTTTTCAGGATATGGAAAACTAATTTCTTTTTAAAAAAATGAAGAAAATGTGTGCGGTCCGAGCTTGCATTTAGTCAGATATCATCTTTTTTTGATTCTTGTGTAGGGCAAGACTGATCCTCTGCACATCAGCTCTGTATTTAAGATCTTGCCTGCTTTTGAATACTTTTTAAAAAAATACGGTCATCCACTGCGTTACAGGCAGGTGTGAAGGGGGAGTACAGCAGTTGGAAAATGGCAACACAGTACATATTGACAAGTTATGGAAAGTTGAACGAATTGGAGAAGCCTGTTTGAAATCAACAAACTGTGAATAAATCACTGTGTTAACACAAGTGAACTTTGTCAATAAAAATATGAACAAAAAGAACTGCAGTGGTTCTTAAACGTGTCTGCATGATGCTGCATGAAAACATGCCATTGTCATGGTTACCCATCATGAGACATGTTTAAAAAAAGCCCTCCAAGCAGGGTCAGTTCAAGTAACAAGCCGGCCTAAAATCAGCTTACAAAAATGAATGTTGTAAAAATTAAAAAATTAAATCTCAGTGGAAAATTTCTCCAAGATATAAACCGATGATCATCGGGGGCTGCTGCAGCAGTTTTAGCAGCACAGACAGCTTTTAAATGGACCTGAAGGTAAAACATATTCATCAATTTCTCCTACCAAAATCAAGAATAAACTTCATATTTAAAACAAGTTACATTAGTACTAAGTTTCTATGTGAGCTTGCCTTTTTTATTTATTTTTTTATCAGCAGTACTTGTGAGTTTTTCTTGCTTCACTCCAGCTGGCAGGGTAATAAAACTTTCAAACGTGTTCTTTTTGTTCAAATAGCATCTTTTCTTTCTCTTCCAAACAGATTGATCTCTTTCCAGGAGTTTCTGGCCTTTGAGTCCGTTCTGTGTGCTCCTGACGCCCTTTTCATCGTGGCCTTTCAGCTGTTTGATAAAACTGGCACAGGAAACATCTCATTTGGTGTGTAAGACCGAGAACCAGTAAATCTCTACAAAATATATTGTTTAGCACCTGTGCTGCTTTTTTATATCAATTATCATCTATTATAGGAAAAACTGATACAATTAATAAGATGAATGAATGCTTCTTAATTGTTATTTTTTAAATATGCAGTTAGGCTTCATTTCAGAGCAGGACAGCAGGAAGCCGTTTCATCAAAATATATCAACATATTACAACACGACACGGATTCACTGGGCTTGTCAAAAACAAAAATAACATCAAAATAAGGCTCTCAGACAAATTGCAAACTTTGACTAGAGAAATAGCATTTTCTGTGAATGCTGAGTTCTGAATGACTTTTTTAGAAATGTTCTGTAGAAAGTTACTAAATCTTTGTTGTTATCTCAAATAATCAGTAAACTAGATAAAATTTAAATGAAGCAAAATGCTAGCTAAAACTAGAAGTAGCCAAGATAGCTTATGGCTAAAGCTATGACTGCTGAAAGCAACAAAAGGCGAACGAAAAGTATCAATAAGCTAGCTAAAAGTATCAATAAGCTAGCTAAAAGCTAAAAGTATCAATAAGCTCGCTGAAAGCTAAAAGTAGCAGAGTGGTAGCTAAAAACTACAAGCAGCAAAACAACAGAAACATAAAGCCAATTTAACAATATTTTGATGTTTTCTTACGATGTTGTTCAAGAAATTGGAGATCTTAGTGTACTTCTATAAGGAAAATATTTGTAGGTAAAGTTAAATATTTTGAAAAGTTACATAAACCAAAAGTCATAGCACCCGTCTCCTGAATGAACTCAACACTTTGATATATTGTGAAATATATGGAAAATGTGCAGAAAACCACTAAAAGCATGAATCTTAAATCAGATTTTGGGACCATGAAGCCATCCAGTTTTGTTATTAAATAATCTATTTTCAATAATCTATTTTATCTATAAAATGAAAAGTCATATAAGATGTACATTACAGCTGCATCTTTATTATATATATATATATATATATATATATATTGTTGTTGTTTGTAACAGCTTTTTTATTACTTTTGTTTTTCCTAGAAAATGTTCGTGACATCTTCAGCCAAACTGCAGTGCATCACCACATCCCCTTCAACTGGGACTGTGAGTTCATCAGGCTGCACTTTGGCCACGGAAGAAACAAGAACCTGAGTTTCTCAGAGTTCAGTCAGTTCCTGCAGGTAAACATGTTTTTAATTCATACTTCCAAAAAATGTTTAAAAAAATTGCTTGACTGATTTTATTTTGCAAACAGGCAGACGAACACACACTTACAGGCACGACATTATCACCCACCTTTCACGACTGTGGACAAAATAATTGTTAGTAACAGCCTAAGAATAGTGGATTTACAGAACCGTTAAACAATAATATGCCACAATTGTGAAAATGTTAATAAAGACAGTTATTCTGATTTCATAATTTCTTTTTTTTTCTTTTTTAAACACCACTAAGCAGCAGTTTTCTACGTCTTACAAACTTGGAGCTTCTTATATTTGATCACACCACGTAAAAACTGGAGCATGAACAGAAACTAAAAATTTGCTTGGTATTGTGCTCATCTAAGAAGCAACAATCCAGCTGACGAATGTATAAATAAACGTGTGGATTGACAAAAGTTCTTATAATCTGAGTGAGACTTCAGCTCCTTGACAGAGGCAGCAGTGTGAAGGAGAAGAGTCTGGTTTGGAGTGGACGGCTGTGGTTTCAGGATGAAGCTGGGTGGTACAGGAGTTTAATCCCACTTCAGAGTGGGATCCCTCAGAACATCCATCCATTTTCTTTACTTCTCCTTTTTGGGTCATGTAGAGCTCGTGCCTATCTCCAGCTGTGTGAGAAATGGGGAACACCTGGACAGGTCTCCAGTCCATCACTGGGACACATGGAGACAAACGAGACAAACAACCATTCAGTCTCTCACCCACACCGAGGGACAATTTAGTTACCAATCAGCCTAACATGCATGTTTTTGGTCTGTGGGAGGAAACTGGAGTAGCAGGAAAAACCCACGCATGCACGGAGAGAACATGCAAACTTCACACAGATAGGTCCCAAACCGGAAGGTGATCCTGGGACTTTTGTGCTGAGAGGCGACAGGTCTAACCACTGCACCGCTGTGCCGCCTCCCTCAGAGCATTTAGTGGTTTATTATATTTAACTAGAGGTCCACACCACTTTACCCAACATCCTCTAGAGTACATGACTTTATTTACTTGTGTCCTTGTTGTTGGAGTAAAATGTATTCCTTCAAAGAATGTTAGGGGTGACTCATGACCTTGTTAGTCTGTCATGTTTAAGGAAAGGAAGCGTAATGATTTGGTTGTCAGAGCCACAGTGTGAAGGTAAACAAACTAAAAAAATAAAAAAAACCTCTGTGTTGCTGTGACGCTACTCCACAATCCTCTGGTTATAAGCAATGAGCTCTGACAGCAGAAACTGACCCGGGATCAGCCTCCCCCTGCATTCCCCCCCGATTGCACAGTTGCCACGCTGAATCACTTTGTTACACACACACACACACACACACACACACACACACACACACACACACA
>NC_056510.1:20459308-20487808 GCF_014905685.2 Nematolebias whitei
ACACACACACACACACACACACACACACACACACACACACACACACACACACACACCTGCTGTTTGTCTCCCCCACCGCTCGGCTCGGAGATCAGTCTCCTCAGGTCGTGGTTTCCATTAGTCTCCGTAGAGACGGCGGTGATTACGAAAGCCCGTGTCTGACTCTGTCTCACCTGATGACTTTTTATATCTGTCCTCCAAAGTTTCATGTCACCGCTGACTTGCAACGGGGTGCCCCTTGTCACAGGAACACACTCTTTGTGTCAGGTAACGCACCCCGTCCTCTTTCTGTTGCTGCAGGAGCTGCAGTTGGAGCACGCGCGCCAGGCGTTCGCCATGAAAGACAAGAACAAAAGTGGCGCCATCACCGCCTTGGACTTCAGCGACATCATGGCCACCATCAGGCACCACATGCTGACACCGTTTGTAGAGGAAAATCTGGTTTCAGTGAGTTGTAGTACCTGTTGGTGGCATTCATTTAAATAAAAACAGACCGTCATGTTATGAGCACATATGACGCGTCTGTCCTGACAACATCTTGGGTGCTTCTGCAGGCTGCAGGAGGCAGCATCTCTCACATGGTGAGCTTCTCCTACTTCAACGCCTTCAACGCCCTCCTCAACAACATGGAGCTGATCCGCAAGATTTACAGCACCATTGCTGGCACACACAAAGACACTCTGGTCACCAAAGGTACTCCAGACAATCTCCTAAAAGTCAACATTTTCCTATATTTAACATGTGAAATCCACCTGTTCGATTGTATTTTGAACTGTCTTGACAGAGTGGTGTGGACAGTTACTGTAGCTTTAAATTACAAAGGTAAATAAACGTTTTTAATCTGGAAATCAGATGACCTCCCTGTTCTTGAGTAACCGATGCTGTCAGTCACGTCCGCTCCCTGTTGTGTTGTCCACCGAGATGCAAACATTCTGCTTTCCCTCCCTGGTTTTCCTCATAGACGACATTAGGCAAATAGTATTTGCAGATAATTACTGTTATTTGTCACCAAACGCATGAAATGTCCGTTAGCTTGACGCAAACACTCACATGTCAGCTTTCAGTCACAAAAATATGTCAATAATGCCGTCTGTGCATCAGGAAAGCAGGCTTGAAAGAAAAGGTTGCATCTGTTGATTCTGACAGCTAGGGAAGTAAATAACTCTTTTCCTTTCTTCAACAACTACCATTAAGTTTCCTTTTAGAAAGACCACCTGATGGCTGCTGTGTTACTTAGCAGGCAGCAGCCAAGAGCTAAATTTGAAGAGAGTGCACGTTCAGGTTGTAGTGCTTCGAGAGAAGGAGCTAAAGCACACACAAAACAAGCTGGATGATTTAAAACGCTTGCTATAACCTCTTTAAATATTCCTGTTAGCTGATAACATTAAGACAATCACACCACGAGAAACAAAAAGAATTTGCAAATACTATACAATTAGCTGTAAATAAATCAATGTTTGTAACAACTTCCTGTTTGACTTTTTGAACTAACTCGACAGTTTTGTGTGTTTCTCTCCTTTTCCCTGAATCATAGAGGAGTTTGTTCTCTCTGCAAATAAGTTTGGCCAGATCACGCCCATGGAAGTAGACATTCTGTTCCAGCTCGTCGGCCTCCACTCTCACTCTGGGTAACTTGCTGCATCACCCTGATTGCAGTGCAAATATTAGGTTTTAAAATGTTTTTTTTTTATATATGAACTAATGCAGTGCCCCTTTGAGAAGAATGCAGTTAGTTTTCCTGATAGAGTTTGCAGTGCAGCTTGCAGATGCCTAATGTTATAAAGACGCCACACGTATGAGCAATTGTTTGTCAGGGTCTCTCAACAAAAAGCAACTTTTTAGCAAAACTGTCTGCTCCGGTCCCCAGCATTACAATTGACAGACTTCAAATAGATCAGATAATTACTGTTATTTGTCATCAAACACATGAAAAATCTTTCAGTTTTAAGCAGACACTCAGAATTACGTCAGTACAATCATTTACATCTGAAAACAGACGTGTAAGAAAAGTTGCACGTGTTGACGTGAGGGACAATTTTCAACAGTTCCTGAATTATTGAGTTGAACATATAGTGGGAAAACCAGTTATACAGTATATATCAAATATTTGTAATTTTAAAAACAGATTAATTAATGTTATAGATCTTTGGAAGTGGGGTCCTGCAGAAAATAATGAGGAATTATCTAACCTGTTATTGGTAGCTCTTTGAATAACTTGAGAAATAATTTACCTAAGATCAGATCAACGAGGTATGTCTTAAAAAAACAACTCCAAACTCATAATTTCACAAATTATGCAAACACTATTATATAAAACCTTTACATCACCATCACTTTCAGATTACAGTAGACCCTCGTTTATCGCAGGGGATCCATACCCTGAAGCCCCACGGTAAGTGAAAAACTGCGAAGTAGGAATAGTAGTACAAATAGTAGTAAGTACCGGTAGTAGTTTATTTTAGTGTGTGTGTGTATATATATATATATATATATATATATATATAGATATATATATAGATATATATAGATATATATATAGATATATCTATATATCTATATATATATCAGCTGATCTCTGTGCAGAGCGGAGATTAGCTGATCAGCTGCAGGAGGAAGCTTCTCCCATAGCTGTGGGCTGCACACCGGTGCTAAATAATTTAAAATGATTTACTTTAAATTTAAAAAATCCATGCTGATCGTGAAGCTAATCCATCAGTCAGCCATTGTGTGTCATGTCCAATCTTACTTTGAAAAACCGCGATAGAGCAAGACCGCGAAAAACTAACCGTGACGTAGCGAGGGACTACTGTACATGTAGAGTTTCATGGTTATTGGTACTGACTTTGTGAATAGCAGCAGGTGCAGCTAGCTGTAACAACTTCCATACAGCCTGAGGCACTTCAGGAATACAGTATGTTTTACTAGAATAACTGTAATGCAACAATGACAACAACGCAAAGGTTCACACAAGACTGTCAAATCTTTTCAGATTGTAAGAAATCTACATTTGTCTTAGCTGAACAGATTAGCTGTTAGCTCATCAATACAATCAGAATTAGTTCTCCAAAATGAAGAAATTTAAAAAGCTATCTACAACAGGTAAAATTATAATCATCCATACCCTTTCCACAGAACCCCACACCAAAAGATCTGAAGAATTTTTCAAATTATTTGAACATTTTGTGGATTTTGATTGAAAAATTCCGATTAGACTGTTTTATCATACATCTGTGTGCGTGTAGGTCTGAAAATAACCATTTTCAGTATCAAGAACTGTTTTATAATAAAGTAATATTAATTTTTTTTCATTTCAGGCTCTGAAAGTTTGTTTATGAGGATTCTAACAGACTTTGCACAACACTTTTATACTTTAGCATGAATGGATTAAATATCTTACAGGTTTGTTTACTGGTTGTAAAAACAAAGTTATTGGCTTGTTAGTTTAGCAGCGGTGGCTCCACTGGCTGATTTTACAAGACAAACATAAAGCACAGATACAGACTTTATGATGCATCAGGCCAGCAGGAAACATTTGTGTCTGAAACATTTAGTGAGAAAACACTTTCATTTACTCGCTGGGCTGTGGGCACTCGTCCAGCTTTGTTTGTCTGGTGTTTATATTGGCTTAAATTAAAGTTGCAGTAACTTTGAGTTATATGGCAGTAAAAAAAAACCATGGAAAATCTTACATCACTGGCTGCTGCTCAGTCTACATGTTTTTTTTTTTTTCCTGGCCTAACTCCCGCTCTTTCTCACCCCCTGGTGTTGTTTGTAAAGGCGGCTGAATCATGCAGACATCGAGAGAGTCGCCCCACTGGAAGAAGGAGCCATGCCGTACCACCTTGCAGAGACCCAGAGACCGGTAGCCTGAGTGCCTCCTCTAATACGCCTCACATCCTCCTGCTGCCTTTCATCAAAGCCTTTTCCTCGTCTTTTTCTGCTTTCCTCTCAGAAAGCAGCGGCGGGGAAAAAAAAAGGCAGAATGTTCAGCCGCTGAATTAGCAGAGAGCCCGTGTTTTTCTTCCCTTGTGAAGTGCATTTCTTAAACTCCCAGATAAAAGTACACCAATTATAGTCATACAAGAGGAATGGATTGTTGCGTCGCAGCTCTCCATGAAAGGCTCTTCCTATTTTATTCAGTATGGCGGCACATTCGCATCAGCTGCAATCACACATCTAAGGCGCTTAATAAGAGGCTTTTATCACCGTGGGGCTCGAGAAGTTTTAGAAGCCTTTAGCAAAGTCTGCTAATGGCAGGAGGGGAGTGGGAGGCAAGGTAGATGTGGGCGAACAAAATGCTTCCACCGGATAACATGGCTCTGTGTCAGGCTGTTGTCAGAGCTTTCAGGACACTCATGCTCAGAGGTCTGGAATTTGATTCCTTTGGGGGGGATGCTGCAATTCTCAGGCCTGCCCTTCACTGGAAGTAGACTAATTGTTTAAAGCCTTTGATCAAGACCTCGATCTTGTTAGCATGCAGCCCTCAGTGGAAGCATCTGGGAAGAGGAAAAGAGCGATCCGCTTTACTCCCTTCACGTTTATAGTCTGGAAGAAGTTACTCACACCCCCATCATGGACATAGTTCGAACAGAGCCTCGTTCTAACTGTGCAATATTCATGTAGATTCTTATCTGTACATGGAAAAAGGTTGTCGGGCTAATCTGCTCCCATTCGCCGCAGCCAAAACAAAGGGGCTCCGCTTTCAGCATCAAACACCAAAGCAGATCAGGTTGATAAGAGCGAAATTTCAGTTTGCTGTAAAAATAAAGGAGTAAAGGGCTTTTAGTTTGTAGCCTCCCACGTGTAGCATGTGTGGAAAACTCAGGTTTGCACAGTTATTCTCCATGGCTAATCTTTCTCTGACACCTAATCCAGTGGTGAGTCAGACAGTGTATGAAATGACTCCATTCCTTTGCCTCATTGAGTTCTCCATAACGCTTTATTTTCCACAATGTATCTGGTTTGCTGTGGTTGGATAGCCAGTCGATTCATGGTTAGTCCACTGATCCCGTCTTTTCCCAGAATCATTTGACCGTTGGTGTCTCTTTTCCTCCCATACAGCACACTCACGAATCGTCTCGGCCCGTCTGGCTCCAGGCTGCAGAATCTGCCTACAGGTTTACTCTGGGCTCAATCGCTGGAGGTGAGTGACATGTCTGCAGCAGAGCCTCCGGCTCGCCTGAGGGGTAACCTTAGCCGACCGACTGGTGCGCTTAGGCCCCGGGGCCGGCCATTGTATTGCAGGGAGAAGGGCTGTGATGTGAGGCTCCGGCATTGTGCTGCCGTGCCACCGGTGGCTCCAGGCTGTCGTTGGAGCCGAACCTTTGGAATGACACAAATCTTCCGGAACCGAACTCTCTGGAATCTCCCTTCCTAATTACACAGGAGGGAACTGATACAAGGAACCTCTCTGACATAACCGCCCCACAGATAGGAGCACGCTGTAGCTCTGCGTTGTGCGTGCGCTCTCTCTCCATACACGCAGCCGTCCCTCAGCGGTGAACGATTAAGATGGTCGGAGAGATGCGTATCGCAAGACATCAAGTGAAGCCATGTCTTTGTTGTGATGAGTTTATTTTTCTCACCCTTTGTGCTCTTCGCTTGTTGGAGACGAGTCGCTACACCAACGTTTAATGTCAGACAAGACGCGACGTGCAGGCTGAAGAGCTGGGCTTTACTGCAGCTTGGTCACGTTTTTTTTTTAAACATTGTTGGTTCAATACTTCTCACAGTCCCCAGACTCTTAACAGGTGTTTTTAGTTCACACACAGAGCTTGTTAAGTATAATCGCACGAACACTACCATGGATTTATTATTAAGCATGTATCTAACAAATGAGTTAACGTGGAAAGATGTGTCTCTAGGAGATTAAAATGTCTTCGACATAATTTTTATTTTTCAAGGTTCTTTGTTTTCACTTTGTCTCATTTATATTATGTGGAATAGTTTCGGTTTGCCAAATGCTTTACATTGTTGCTTTACTTTGTGATAGGGAGATTAAACTCTTTATTCTAAAGCTCTGGTTCTGATCTTTTGAGGCAGGGTTCTAAGGAAAATGGTATGAATATTTTCTGTTGTTGATTGTTTTTTGAATGACGTCAGTTTCTAGAAAAACTTCAGTTCTGACTGGAAGGACAAGCTAAAGGCTAGTCAGAGTCAGAGACTACGGTGGATTGCTGCCATCTTAAAACAATCTTTCATACATTTCAGTTTCATATTGATTGAAAATGCTAATTTCATAAACCCTATATCGGAGTTAATTTAACTTTACACAGTTATTTGCAAGAGTTCTGTGTTGAAGATTAGCTCATCAATCAGATCAGATTCAAACAATTTTTCCAAACCAAAGTCATTCAAAGAGCCATCTACAACAGGTAAGATAGTGTTGATTTTTGCAGAGCTCCAATTCAAAGCCTCTTAACTATTCCTTTAAGGATTGATGTTTTAAAGAGGAAACGAACAACTAAAACGTGTTGCAGCTCTGCAGACTGCAGTTTTGGAACTGTATATAATATAAATTCTGCTTGTAACTCAAGTTGTTTGTGCTATAAAACATTAAATCTGTGAAAAACTCGTGTTTGTGTTTGCAGCCACCGGCGCCACAGCCGTGTACCCCATCGACCTGGTAAAGACTCGGATGCAGAACCAGCGCTCCACAGGCTCCTTCGTGGGAGAGCTGATGTACAAGAACAGCTTTGACTGTGCGAAGAAAGTGCTCCGTTACGAGGGGTTCTTCGGGTTTTACAGAGGTAATCCATAGACTTTTATAGCGTGTGAAAAGGCCCGACATGTGCGTGGCGTGCCGAGCAGAAAGCGTGATGGGAAAGTCTCAGGATTTGCTCGAGTTCTAATGTCGGGAGCGATGGTTTGCTAATTGATACCAGAAACCTTTGCCCTCCTCGCTCAGCAGAGAATAAAGCAACACCCAGGGGGTTTTATTATCTCAGTACCTGGGAGAGTTCCCTGAGGAGAATGGCCAGCAGTATTCATGTAGCAGCAGAGAGGTGATAATGGTGCCGAGGGCTTGTGATATACAACACTTCTACCCCCGAGCTCTTCTTATGAGGGAAGTCAAGACTGCCATCTACTGAACTCTGCAGAGCCTCGTTGCTCTGATCTGCTTCCCTCTGCCCCCCTCCTTCCTCCTCTCTTGCACATGATAAGAGGGTGATTGACTCAGAGACAGACGTGCTCGGCTGTTTTCTGGCTGCATACCAGTAGCAGTCACTCAGCAGCTCCTTCAGAAGTTTATCTGGTTTGATGAAGGACAGACGGTGAAACGGTACGGCAGTTATCACCAGTCCAGCACCCGGCCTCCCCGTGACCACACAGCTCTCTCTGTTCCCCAACAGTGGGCTCAAGCCCCGGCAGTGCTGATCCCAAAATGCATGAGCAGTGTCATATTTTTTAGATTTTCGTTGCTCCTCAATGGGATCTTTGTGTCACATGTGTCAGCCAGCATCTGTAAATATTTATGGGCTTGTGTTATGCTCGCAGGAACCCTGCAGCTTCCATTGTTCTAGCTCTGGATGTATTCATTCAGCACAGATTTTAAAAAGGTGCGCTCGTTTCAAGGCAAGCCTTGTCTCTGTTATGTATTCTGATGGTATCTATGAATAATATTTTGCAGGTCTCCTCCCGCAGCTCATCGGCGTCGCCCCGGAGAAAGCTATCAAACTCACGGCAAGTCATTCGGCCGCGTAGCTCAGTGTTCAGAAAGTTGCTCTGAGTGATGCGCTGTGAATGAAAAACACGCACGGTGCAAGAAGAACCTCCGCAATCAAGATGTGACTGCAGCTCAAGTTAACATTAACGCCTTTTGCTTCTAAGATTGCGTCTCATTTGACGACTGCTTCTTCCTTAATGCCTTCTTTCCTTCTTTCTTTCTTTTTTTTCTCAGGTGAATGATTTCGTCAGAGACAAGTTCACCACACAAGACGATACCATCCCTTTAATAGCGGAGATTCTCGCTGGCGGATGTGTAAGGATTACTTTTGTCAATTCTGCATAAACACTAAACTAAGACTGAAAAGACTAAGTGTCCTTGACTGACAAATGAAATTTTATACGTTGGTGAATTTAAGCAAAATCTTACAAAGTATTCAAACTTAACAGAAAAAACAGGAGTATTAGTGTTCCTTGAACCATAAGGCATTCAGAGCCAATATTTAAATAACTGTGTTATATTATTACACAACAGTCTACTCCAACATTAAACCTCTCAAGCTGCCAAAACAGCTCTGAACTAAAATTACTGGTGGTATAACCACGACTGAAACAGCTCTAGGGCACTAACATTACTAGCCTTTAGTTTGTATCTCCCATTTGAGCAGGAGTGATTTTTTTTTGTCTGTTTGCTCTTTTATCTATACCATTTAAATTTTAAATCACATAATAAGTTTTCATAAACTTTGAGAAAGTAATCATTGGGTTGACATGATTAACAACTAATTAGCTTTTTGAGTCAACTTGATTCAAGATGGCGTGCACAGCCAACTGACCTTAGCAAACACAAAAAATAGTTATACAGTAGTCCCGGTTCGTTTATCGCGGACTCGCTCTGTTGCGGTTTTTCAAAATAAGATTGGACCTGACACACAACTGACTGACTGAAGGATGAGTCGCACGATCGTCATGGAATGTTTATTTAAAATAAATTATTTAAAATTATTTAGCACCTCCTGCAGCTGCAGAATAAACTTCCTGCTGCAGCTGATCAGCTGATCAGCGTGCAGAGCAGAGAAGTGGGCGTGGCCAGGAGAGCTTGCAGGTGGCAAAGAGCAGAGAAGGAAGGGAGCTAAAATCATGACTTGCTGTACTCTTTTAGAGCGTTTAGAGTTTAGAAACATTGTTTAGAATATTGCAAAACTACTACTTACTACTTGTACTACTATTAATACTTTGTGTTTTTTCACTTGTCGTGGGTCTTCAGGGTACAGATCCCCCGCCATAAGGGACTACTGTACTTCTGCTAATTTTACAGCTACTGAGCTAACATCAGTTGAGGTAGTAGTTGAGCATTGTACTCAAAACATGATTTGAGCACAACGCATTGTGACATTTTAGCTTAAAACTTTTGCACAACTAATCAGCCTTATCAAACACAAAAAATGACCCCGGTGTTGTAATTATTTACAGACACTGAGTTAAATTTGGTAGTAGCTGAGACTGACCCTCAATAAATACTGAGAGCTAACTGTGCACATGGTATCTCTAAAACTTTGGCACGTAATGAGGTAAGTGACATCCATTCCTTCAGAAAAAGCAGATTTAATTTAATTTTGTATTAATGTTACATTTTTTACTGATTTATTTCTGTGCGAGAGAGACAGAAAGAGAGAGAAAACTGAATGACCCTGACCAGTTCAGGAGGAAGACACTATTCATCATCATTTAGATCTTCATCAAGTATTTATTCTGGATTTATTAGGAAATACACCAGCTATTGTTTTAATTAAAGGGATTTATTTAGAGTTGCTGTTTTTATCTGACTTCTCAGTGCAT
Organism: Nematolebias whitei; assembly: GCF_014905685.2. Classification (NCBI taxonomy): domain Eukaryota; kingdom Metazoa; phylum Chordata; class Actinopteri; order Cyprinodontiformes; family Rivulidae; genus Nematolebias; species Nematolebias whitei. The sequence goes on from NC_056510.1 coordinate 20,468,813, forward strand.
GTTTATCTGATGTGATTCATTTGTGTAAAAGAGACTGAAAGTTTATTATTCTGCTTGTCATGTCCACTGGTTTGAGACCATAAGACTCATACTTTGGACCAGTCTGCACACGCAGGTGGGACTTCTAAATTCCACATCTGGGCTCATTTGCAGCTAAGTAACATTTTCTGAGAGCGACATTGGATTAAAGATGTAATTCCTTCACTGTGCCTCTCCGCTGCGTGCATGAAAGAGGTGGGCTGTGTGGAGGCTGCAGGTTGGACTCAGAGGACGGGGGTCTTCGAGGTCATGACCCCTGTCAGAGCGTAATTGGAGGAGGAGGCCCTGGAGGGTTCTGGACGAAGCCCGGTCTAAGCTCAGTGTGATTGAGTTTGACAACGGGGCACAAACCTGAGGCGTGGTCTCTGCACAGGTCCTCAAGCAGGACAAAGATGCCTCCGTTCTGGAGACGCGACAAGAATTTGGGCTTCCTTGATCGATTCTGAGGGATTTCTGACACACGCATGAAAGTTTAAATTCAGGTTAATCTGATAACTAGTTGAGTTATCGCTGAAGAAGATGAAAGAGAGACAAGCGCATCAATCTTCAGAGGAGCGGATATTACTCCTCCTCTTTGAAAACGACTAAATGTACCGGAGCTTTTTTTAGCCCTTTGCCCGGATGTTTACAGATAAGACCCCTGCCCTGAATGTCAGCAGCAGCCATCCTGGGGCCTGATTAGATTTGGGGAGGGTGATAAATGTGCCCGAGTCAGAGGGTGCCATGCCTTTGGGGCATTTCTTCCCTGGACCTCGAGCTGTCCTGGTGAATCAGCACTCTCCCCAGGGAATGAGGGGGTGAATTGGGGAAGTGTGCAGGGCGAGGCCAGGCTGGGCCGCTCACCCTGCCGCAGGAGGTGCCTCGGGGGGGTGGGGGGCAGAGGGCTGGTGCCAGGGTCAGAGCCTCCCAACCACGAACTGGGACTTTTCCCAACCCCAGTTGTTCTTCTATCAATGCCTGCTTTTTTCCTCCTGTCAAGGCCATTCTGAAAACATGGGATCAGAGTGAAAATAAAGTATCTTTTGTGCTCAAGTTTACTGAGATAATTTTTTTTTAAAACTCCACGAGGAACAATGCTTACGCACCATCAGCAGCCTCAGCCAGAGTTCACCCCTTTGACAACGCTCAGAAACATAAATGTCTGCATGTTAAAATAAATACAACACTTGAGTTTTGTGTGTGTTTGCTGTGCTCCACAGGCTGGAGCCTCCCAGGTGATTTTCACCAACCCTCTGGAGATTGTTAAGATCCGACTGCAGGTGGCTGGAGAGATCACCACGGGCCCCAGGGTCAGCGCCCTGAACGTTGTAAGAGACCTCGGCTTCCTCGGCCTGTACAAGGTGGGTCAGCACCTCTGCAGCTCCATGACATCTGCAGAACCCACCTCTGCTAACGTCACTCAAGGACAGAGGAAGGTCCAAAGATAAAATAACATCCATTTTTCTCCACTCTTTTACATTAAAGTGATAGTTCTGAGCTTTGAAGTGGGGTTTTGTGGAAGGTTATAAACAACATAGCTCTTTGAATGACCTCAGTTTAGAGGAACATTTTAGTTGTGACCAGAGTAACTGCTAAAGGTTACAGGGCTAAGACTAAAGCGGAATGCTGCCATCGTAAAACAACTTTGCTCTTGAAGTTTTATAAAAAATAAATGTTTTCTTTTAAATGAACATTACATTGTTGACATTTTTTGGATTTAAGTTGTTTTAGGACAGCAGCAATTCACTTTGTTCTTGGACCGCCACGGACTAGCAGTTAGCTCATCAGTTCAGTCAGAATTAAAATGAGCTTGTTCAATGAGCTATCTACAACAGGTGAGATATTAATTGTTCATATCTTTCCACAGAATGCAACTTTCAAAGATCTGAGCTATTGCTTTAAACTTTTCATTTGCAATGCTGCAATCAAGTTTTGTCACTACTACCAGATATCAAATATTTTTTTGAAAATGTATTAAAACCAATTTTAAATAAATTCCAATATATTGTGGAGAAAAAAACTCAAGTCCTCGAAGTTTAAAAAAATATATCACTGGAAAACGTCTATTTAACAAATAATCAATGATTGTCAATTTATTTTAGACAATCAGCTCACTCCTTTTTTAATTCTTAATCGTATAAAAGCAAAATTTGTGCTTCATTGTGAACATCTTCAGGTAACCAGCTGTTAAACATAATAAAAAATAAAGCACGCATAAAAATACTTTGAATTAAAAAAACAAACATAAGCCCTGGAGTTTGCTCAGTTTGCTTCATGTCTGTAACTTGTCACAGATGAAGCACTTCTGTGTTTGAACAAGACGTTATATGTTTACGTAGACATAATTGTGATCAGAAACAGAAATGCGAACAGCAAAACACTGCGTTGTTGACTGTTTGCAATTTTCCAAAACAGTGTTTAACACTCTGACAGAGCTGCAGCCAGAAACCAACAGCAAATTAGTGAGGGATTATGTTTCGCTACTGCTCCTTCCCAGATCCTTGTGGCTTTACTTAAAGCTCAGAGTCGTGTGTTCATACTTTGTTTTAATGAGTGGCAGCCTGTTTTTTTTAAAGGTTGACTTCTTTTAGGTAAAAAAGCAGACACTGAAGCCTGTGTTGGAGCTGTGTCCCTGTGATGGATCTGTCTGTTGAGGCCCAGTTCTTCAGCAGCCCCTGGGGCTCTTTAGCTCCATCATCAATACTAAAGTCCCCCCTGTAGGTTAAATAAATCAGCTCCTCAGCCTCTTAATCCTTCCAGACAAACCAGCTCTATCTGTCTCCGTTTGTTCATCAGCCCTTGCGATGATTACGAATGCCTTTTTTCCCCTGTTAGGGAGCCAAAGCTTGCTTTCTGCGCGACATCCCCTTCTCAGCCATCTACTTCCCCGTCTATGCCCACACCAAGAAGAAGCTGGCAGATGACGAGGGAAGGCTGGGTCCTCTGCAGCTGCTCACTGCCGGAGCTATTGCAGGTAACAAACAACGGGTAAACTCAGATGTTGTGTTTTATGAAGGAATGTGTCACGTTGTCAGCCACGCGTTAGCTTCCTGTTGTTTCTCCATCAATCGCCTGACTTTATAGTGAACACTTTTGCCGTCTCGCACCATGAAGGTATAGCCATTTCAGTCCCTGCGTGATTCTGCGGCGGGGATATCGAAATCTGACACAATTTGTGTATAGTCAAAGTGCTTTATTATGTGTTTTTGTGGCAAACAAGGTGTGCCAGCGGCGTCGCTGGTGACCCCTGCTGATGTCATCAAAACCAGGCTCCAGGTGGCGGCTCGAGCGGGCCAGACGACATACAGCGGAGTCATCGACTGTTTCAAGAAGATCCTCCGAGAGGAAGGTTTCAGTGCATTTTGGAAAGGCGCAGGAGGTAGAACACTCATGCATATACACGTTCATTGTCCTCAGTGGTGGAGAAAGTACTCAAACACTGTACTTAAGTAAAAGTACAAATAAGCAGACAAAAATGTACTCTAGTAAAAGTAGAAGTACCACATTAACGTTTTTACTTAAGTAAGTACTTGCTTTTAAAAATACTTAAAGTATTAAAAGTAAAAGTACTTGCTGAATGTATTACCTAATGCAATGGTTTACAATATCATTAAGTTTGTCTACCGTATGTATATTTTCTGTAATACATTAATAGTGTTGAGCCGTTTTAATGAACAATGCTGCAGATAATACATGTTTTTATTATGACACAGTTCACACTTGGACTTAATTCTGTGCGTCAGAATTTCAGGGATGAGTTAAGTCATTAAGCAAAATAAGAAAGAGGAATGATTATACCTTTGAAAATTTTTATTTAACACAAAACCAGTGTGTCATTTTAACTGCAGTAAACAAGTTTAAGTAAAAACTGTCTGCCTGAAAAAAAGGAGCATTAGACCTAACAAAGGAATATCTGATCATTTCAACTCCAGTTTGTCATCAACTCTAGTTAAAATACTGTCCAGTCAACCTTGTAATGGGTCAATACCGAACAATATTTTAACTTCCTGAAACCATTTTCAAAACTTGACCCGAGTGTCGAGTCATCTGGAGACATCTCGTCTCCTTACATCCCATGAACCAACACATTTTAATATTGCAGCAAGAATTTCTTGTTCAAGTTCAGAAGTTGGTTTTCAAAGTTTTTTGCGTCCAGTCTGGCTCTTTTGGGAGAGAGAATCTGTCCTGCTGTACTGAATACTTTCAATAATCTTTTAATAGTCTTTCAATAAGGCCATGGCTGGTGCATATCTTCTGGCTGATTCTCTGCGGTGGAATCCATTTTGGGTGTGTTAGCGGTGCTGTGGGTGTGCCCAACTCAATAATGTATATATTAGAATATGTCATTGGTCCAGCTCTTCTTGAAGGGGGGTCTAATGATACCTGCCCGCTTTGCAGTGATTCATTGGACCAACTCCTCTCGCCATTGGTTACTTTCTAACTAACGAACAAATAAAAAAAATGCAACGTGAATGTAACGTGTAACACAACACGTTATAGAAATATAGTGTAGTAGAAAGTACAGATAATGTAAAATGTAGTGGCATAAAAGTCGAAAGTACCCACGTTTAACTCTACTTAAGTAAAGTACAGCTACATGAAAAATGTACTTAAGTGCAGTAACGAAGTACTTGTACTTGGTTACATCCCACCACTGATTGTCCTACAGCTGCTTATAAGACGGGAAATAACAGAAATGTTTAGCTGCTAACCTCAGAAATATTTGTTCTCCTGTTAGCTCGAGTCTTAAGATCCTCACCGCAGTTTGGTGTAACACTGGTGACCTACGAACTCTTACAAAGATTTTTCTACGTTGATTTTGGAGGACAGTAAGTACTTCAACTGTATAAATAAAAAACAAACCTCTCCTTGCATCACGTAAAACTCTTAACTCTCTCCTCAGCCGACCTGCTGGTTCAGAGCCCATTCCCAAACCCGCGGTGAAGGACTACCCGTCTGTGACCGCCGAACACGTGGGTGGTTACCGTCTGGCTGCTGCGACCTTTGCTGGCGTGGAGAGGAAGTTTGGCTTGCACCTGCCTAATTTCAAATCGGCAGAATCCAAAACTGTACCTCAAGCCTCATGAACGAGTCAACCTCAAGGGCTGCATGTTCCTCCCGTCCACATTTCAATTTAATGTATTTGACTGGTTCTACTTTAAATGCTGCATGGGTATAGCTGTTATTATCTTTGCAATGCTTGCACACTTTTACCTTACGTATTGTACTTCTCAACAGAAGGACGTTATGGCTCAGCAAATGATTGTTCCCGCTTCGTTTCTGGTGTGACAGCTTTGGTGCACGTGCCAGCTACCTTTTAAGAATCAAAGATGTACAGATATTTTCAAAATATTTATTTTGAAATTATAACCAGGGACATTGGGGAATAATTTAAGTGTATTTATTGTATTTTATTGAAATAAATCATTCAAAGTGTTTCTACTGTGAAAAGTACATTCTCAGTTTTGACACAGAGCAGTACATCGTCCTTTAGAAATTAACTCCAGCTCCTCTGATTATTATAAAACAAATACAAACTCTGGACATTTCATCATTCTACAAACGAGTGAGCATTATCAAGTCGACAGGAGTTGAGATGACAGCTTCATCTACAGCTATGAGATTTTTACAATCCTGGATGTTTATGGGTGTGATTGTTTTACGAGAACATAACAGGAAATAGAAAATGGCTACAGTATGATTGACTTTTAAAAGTTTGTGCAGTGGTGCACGTATTTGGCTTGAAAAAACAAAAAAATAAGGCTGTCATGCTGTAAATATTGAAGGGTAACGTTAAGGCATCTGGTTGAATAGAAAAGAAAACCTTTTTTTGTAAATATGGCTTAATGTTAGTGTCTGAGGTTGGTCGCCCTGATGTCTGAGGAAGACTGGTGATGTTCCAGCTAACTGACAAGGCAGGTGTCTAAGAAAAATGTTGGACATCAGAAGTCTATACTTCTTTCTGATACGGTTTCTTTCAGTCATGTTAATACATCTCTCTCCCTCCCATCAATGCAGAACGGACATCGAACTGGTCCCTGAAACGTTCCATCCAGCGGCGCTGAGCTCATGCGGCCAGACGCTGTGCTGCCAGCTCCTCCGCGTCATCTCTGTTCTCGTTGATCTCCGTCAGCGTGCGAACAAAGCGAGTCCACTCGTCGTTTCGTGGAACAGCAGTTTGCTGTGAAGGAGGGGCGCGACAGAAGCGTGACTCAATTTGCACGTAACAGGCGAGGTTCATTCATATCGATAATGGCTAAATAACAGACTCGAACTGCTCAGAATAGTTATTTAAATCTTTGAGGTGCTCTTTTAAATAATCTCATTAGGGTGAAGTGGCCATGCTGAGTAATTAATCGCTCGTGTCTGCAACAAAGCACGCACAAGTAATTACATCAAACTGCATTAGCTGTGATGTTTGCTTACCTCTCCAACATCATACACGAGAACTTGCCCGTCAGAGTCCCCCACTGCGATTTCTCTGCCAGAATGAGCCCATCTGACCCTGTTGAGGGCTGGGTTACCCTCTACTGTGATGCTGGCGGTGGGTACCTGAAACAAACAAAACAAAAAGCGTACAGTAACAGAGAGACATGTAAACTGCAACGTGTAGCAGCACAACGCAGTGAGTTCTGAGTACCTCTGTGTCGTCGTTCAGGTTCCACAGGTCGAGGTGACCGACTCCGTCCACACATGCAAACAGAGCTGGGTGGGTGGGAGACCACATGACGTCATACACGTAATCAGAGCTGTCTTCAAACGAGTACAGCGGCTTATTGTTCTGCAGGAGAGAAGAGAGACAGCAGCGCTGATTTATTCAAATCAATGCATCTTCACTCGGTTGCTACTCAGTGATGTTTGCTGTAATGTTTTATTATACTGAAACAGAAAGACGTGCATGGATGAGGTAGTATAAAGCAATCCGACAGGTTTTAGCCTGCCTTAGTTTAACTGAGTTTTCAAATGTTCGTTCCAAATATAAAAATGTTTAAAATACCATTTGTTTAAACTTACCAATCAGAAAGTTAGATTTAATAAAAATGCTTTAAATTAGATATCTGCAAAATCATAAATATCAAGTACATTCATAAAAAAATAAAAAAATAAATCAAAGATAACAGAACAGTTCAGAGCAGTTTTCATATTGGGGTAATTCATACATACACCATATGAACAAATATGTGACCACACAAAACCATCACGCCAACAAGGACAGTGTGGAGCTGGTGCACCATCAGCTCACACACCTGTAACAGCTTCTCTTGTTCAAGATTCAAGGATTTTTTATTGTCTTACCAGCTCACATTGTCATGTTTATGGTACGAAATTCGGACTCAGGTCCCAGATCAAGAAGCCTAACAATTAACAAATAAATAAATACGAGTAAAAATATTTATATAAAGTTTTTTTAAAAATAAGATGAAGCTGAATTAAGTGCAGCCTGAGTTCAGCAGTCTGACAGCTGCAGCGTAGAAACTGTTTCTGAGCCTGGTGGTCTTGCGCTGATGCTCCTCAGCCGCCTGCTTGAGGGGATGGGCTGGAACAGACTGTATGCAGGATGAGTGGAGTCTTTCATGATGCGGAGTGCCCTCCACCTGCACTGTGAAGTGTAGAGGTCCGAGTTGGTGGGAAGGCTGCTCCCCACAGTCTTTTGTGCAGCCTCAACCACCCTCTGCAGAGCCATCCTCCCAGCAACAGTGCAGCTGCCGTGCCACACGGTGATGCAGGTGCAGAGAACATTCTCCACCACACAGCGATAGAAGCTCCTCAGGACAGAGCTCCCAAGTCCAGCTCTCCAAAGTTTCCTGAGGAAGTAGAGACGCTGGTGGGCCTTCTTGACCAGACTGGAAGTGTTGGCTCTCCAGGTGAGGTCACTGGATTAGTCACTAAGTCAAATGACTAATACACAGTATCGTGTACACAATGTCGTTCCACCAAATAAAGAACCTTGAATATATCCAGGGACCTCATTGGTGGTCATTTCTTGGAGGGCTTTTCACACAATTTCCATTTGTGAGAATGTGTGCCCATTTATTTCGTAGAGGATCTAAGACGTCAGACACAAATGTTGGATGAGAAGGTCCAGCTTGCAATCTTTGGTCCAGTTGGTCCTAAAGGTGCTTGATGGGCATCTCATCTCAAACCATGTTTTTGTAGGCTTTGCTTTGTGCTGTCACATTGGGAACAGAAAAAAAAAAAGAGCATAAAAATGCCCCCAAATTCCTGAAATAATTAAATTGCCCATCACTGGAGATCAGGGTTGTCCAAAGTACCCTGGCTGCAACAGTTAACAAGTATAGCCAAATCTTTACACAGACACACACACACTAGTATTTAAGGTGGGTACCTTGGTGCTCCACAGCTTGACCGTCCAGTCGAATGAAGAGGTAACAAACAGGTGGGAGAAGTCCAGAGGCCCTGCAGCTGTGTGGCAGTGGATTCCTGTGATGGGGCCATGGTGACCCTCAAACATCTCATTAATCCCGGCTTTGCTGTAGAGCACACAAATCCAGATGAGGATGGGCAAAAACACACTGACGACATCAAAATGAGAGCAATAGTTCAACCTGTAAACGCAACAGATGGGAAAAGCTGATCCTCAGTGGAAACATTCAAACATGCAGAAACATTCGAAACAAACATACAACGCTAAAAGGTTACCAGTTAGCGCTGCTGCTCGTGACTGTTTAGGCATGTCATTAAGCAGAAAAGAAAGCAACAGGCACAGATGGACCTCTCCTGGACATGCTCACAGTAATCATTTACTTATATCATGTAATTACCAGCAGGGAGGCAAAAAGTGCTTGTGTCCCTTCATCCACATGTTGCAGAGCTGTTATCCAACTGAGACTCTGATAATTAATGTAGAGGGGTAAATACTCAGCATGAGTGATGCTTATGCATTATTAACTGCGATGAGAGTATCACACCATTGTAAATGAGGTGGAAAATTATTCCCCCAATTACAGAGGTGATTCCGTTGTGCAAAAACCTAGCAGCTATGCCCTCTCTGTGGACTCTGCGTTTACTACAAGGGTGGCTGACATGTTACCCAATGGCAGCTGTGATTTAAGCCACATTTCTCTGCTGAGGATCTTCCATGAGAGAAGCCCCGGTCTCTGAAATGAGGATGTTGTGGGATGAACTGCAGTTTTAATACTCCTTGGGATAACTTACTGTAAACAAACTGCCTCACCCTGAGAAACATGCTGAGCTGAAGGGGAGAAAAGGAACAGGGGGAAAAAATGATTTGTTTCCCCTGCATGTGTGCCCTGTTTATATTGAATGACCTTTACAAACACAACTGACAAGCAGAAAAGAAAAACAGGATGACTGGGCAGGGGTAAAACCTCAAACAGCAGGAGATCAAGTGCTGGGTTTGAGTTGCGCTGGGAAGTGAGTGGGCTTTATTTATTTGACACTCGGTCCTAGGTGGGCCTAACAAGTTGTCTCAGTTTCCTGCTGGCGTTTGAGAGGGACGCTGGGGGCTGTGGGTCGCCAACAGACGCACCTTCCATGACGACACGACATGTAGACGGAGCCGTCCTCGCTTCCCACCACAAAGTTGTTGACGTCTCCGAGCGGGAAAGACATGGAGGTGACGGCTACAGCTTTGGACTGCTTGAACACGAGCTCCATGCTGTCCTGCGGCAGGGAGGGAACATGAAATAACATCCGTAACAAGCTCCCGATTCAGACTTTATGTTAACACGTCCTGCCAAGCACAACCTATAAAAATCACTTGACAGGTTTTTTTTTTGTTGTTTGTTTTTTTTACACATAACCTAAGTTGAACTAGCATTAAAAAAAATGACTTTAGGGTTTTGGCAGCACAAGTGTAATGACACAACTGGCAAAAACAATTTCCTTCAGATTGAAAAATGAGTTGCATAAGAAAATAAAACATGAATTTCAAAAAGTTTAGCCAAAATGACATTTAGGATGGATATAAGGGACAGTGTGTGCTATGCATAATAAATATGTCCCCTCTTTTAGAATATTATGTACTTTCATAGTAGCCAGTCAAATGTATTCCTTTAAATTCTTCAGAAATATAATTCTCAGGAAATGTTACCTGTGGCTGTGAGAGCATATCCAGACTCCAGGAGCATATCTTGCCATCCGTGGAGACGCTAATCAGGTTGTTGGCATTCTGGGTACCGACTACATTTACACAATACACCGGGTGCTGCAAGGACAACAATGGTGAAGTTTATCTTGTGTTGAATATAAACCAGACTGAGCCCACTGGTGTTCACAGTACCGTGTGTGCTGCTGCTGACAGGGGGGTCCTCTGTACCGGGGTCCTCTTGTTGCTCCTGTTGTCCCACAGAACAATCTGTCCAGAGTACGTGCCTCCAACGACGATGTTCGGGTGGAATTTTGCAAATGATGTTGACATAACGGCAGACTAAGAACGGAGGAAGTGTAAGCAGATGACATCATATTTAATCAAACTTTTGGGTTTGTGCTGTTTAGGTTGACAAAATGAAGACAAATATTTCAGTCTACTCCGAGCTTCTGTGTTCCTATGGTAACAATCTGTAAAACAAGCTGATTTTTGCTTTTGTTGCATCATGCAACAGCATCCGTTGACTAAGTGTAAATACCTGAAACTGACGGGAAAACATGGCTCATACTTTGTGGTTTGATACTCTGTTACAAACTGATGGAAAAATGAAACGCCTGCTGGGAGCACGCAGAGATGAGGCCTTCGTCATTTGTTTTTACTGTTCCAAACGAGCATTCCAGGGTTCTGCTGATGATCCAGGCTGTACAGCTACAGCAGCCATCTCTGCACCAGTCTGCTACCAGAACATGTTCCTGTAGTGGCCTACATTTTTTCACGGAAACCTTTTTATTTATGAAATGCTCCCAAAAAAAGGGATTTTTTTTTTGTGTGTGTGTGTGAGAAATAAGCAGAGTCAATGTGGTTGCTTTTTTTCTATTTAGAAAATGCTTATTTTACCCAGAACTCAGAGCAAATTAGTCTTCCTCCTACAAACAAAACTACATTGTATTAAATCATCTGTATAGACCAACTGTCACCAACAATGGTTTTTAAAGAATGTTGCTGTTTTCTCAATAAAGTTTACAACAATCAGACAAAATGTGATCTTACCAGGAGTCCCACATCTACATTCATGTCTACAGACAATAAAGTACAGCATTCCTTCGCTACTTTGCGATTCGTTTATCACGGACTCGCTCAATTGCGGTTTTTCATAATAAGATTGGACATACACAATGTCTGATTGATGGATGAGCTGCACGATAGGCATGGAATTTTTATTTAAAATGAATTACTTTAAATTATTTATCACATTTGTGCAACCCATACTGGAGGATAAACTTCCTGCTGCAGCTGATCAGCTGTTCTCAGTGCAGAGCATAGAAGTGGGCGTGGCCAAGAATGCTTGCAGGTAGCTGAAATCATGGCATTCTGTGCTCTTTTAGAGCGTTTACAGTTTAGAAACATTGTTTAGAATATTGCAAGAGTGTGGGAAGGGTTTAAAATGCCTTATATACACACTACTTGTACTACTATTCCTACTTCGTGATTTTTCACTTATCGCAGGTCTTCAGGGCAAAGATCCCCCGCGATAAACAAGGGACTACTGTATCCAACATATGGTCGAGAACTGGCCCGATTCAGAGAAGCTCCAGACCCAAGTTGGTGTCACCTCCGATGCTTTTAAACTGTGCTGACCACAGTAGACTTCTTTAAAATAAAGGTGCGTTTTTAATACAAATCTAAGTCCAATCTGAAAGTTTTAAACTAAGCAAGTGATCACCTAAAACAAATGACATTTACACCTTTACTGAAAAATATTTACTTCCACCAGGTGACTTCTTATTTAGTGACACCCTTAAGTTAAGCTTTCTCCCTTAAATAAAATGCAGCAAAACAAGTATTTGATTAAAACTTGAAACTTAGTAATAGTAATCAAGTAAACTTGGCTTTGCCACAAACTTTTGAGTAACTCATTTTATTGGGAGTAACGTGGCCCAACACACTTACACCCTCAGCTATCACAATAACCATTTTTTATAGAGAACTTTGTTGACAAAAGTCATGACAAGCAAATAAATTACTTTTGGAGCCAACTTGGAGGCACAAAGAAAACTGCGTTCACACTTCTGTTCAGTTTGATTCATCTTAGCAGTATGCCTACAACGACATCCGCTCTGAAGGCAACAACATGTGGTTCTACTCAACTCGTCTTGGTGAAGGAGCCTCGGGGCAAGCATTATAATAAGGCTGAGCAGAGATGGAGCTCAACTGGTCTCCCAGCTAGCTCGTCTGAACACAGAGCCCTTGTTTAGATGCACATGATAACCAGCCCTGCCCCACACACATAATCCTGCTGCAGTGCTTGGACTGCACTCAGGTCTTGCACCACGGGTCTTCTCCAGAACATGTGTTTGTAGATAAATGTGGCGGTGGAGACGAATGCCAGCTTGGTGAACTCACAGTGTGAAGGTAGGAGGGGTTGTGGGAGCAGAGGAAAGGAATGCTTGGTGATGTTTCATGCATTTTGAAGCCAGTGAGGAAAAAAAAAAAAAAAAAAAGAGGCTGGTTTTGGTACCTGACAGTGGAAGACATACTCTGGTGTAGATTTCTTGTACTTCATGTTCCAAACTAAAGCCACACCATCCGGTTCGTGTGGTGCCTCCTCATTGTTGTTGTACGAGGCCACTAGGAGCTCAGGGTACTGTTTGAAAGAACAAAAACAAAATAGCAAATAAACTAAAATCTGATTAATGAATTTTAAGAGGCAGACAAGCCCCTAAAGCTGGGCTGTTCTATGTGGCACTGCCAGCTGCATTCAAGAATGAGTACTTCTCCCCTTCGAGACTCATTTAAGTTATTTTGACCTTTTGAGAACTTTAGTAATTATTTTAATTTCTGTTCATCATGTTAACTAACTAGGACAGTTCAGCAGGGGCTCGGATGAACACTGGAGCGGTTTTCAAAAGCTCAATAAAGACATTTTACCATGCAAAACAACTCAAATCCCCATCAAAAACAGATAAATTTTATCTGGATATAAACGAACCTTGAATCTTTGCACCCTCATCACAAGAAGAACTACAAAGGTGTTAGTGTTGCTGTGAGCTAGAAATGCAGTGAACAAAGAGTTGGTGTTCAATCACTGTCACATGTCGTAGCAGAATCAGGAATAAAATGACCTTAGACACCGGAGGAAACAAATCATTACATTTTACAGCTCAGTGACAATTTGTATGGGACAAAACCTACTTTTCCCAAGGGAGGTTCGGCTGAAAGAAATGCTGTCAAACTCAAGTAACATAATAATAAAACATTATCCAAAGTATTTTTAAAAGCCGATTTTTTTTTAATTATTATTTTTTACAAGAAAAGGAAAATTGCAGTTGAACAGCCGTTTAATGGTGCGTTGGAAAAGGTTTCAAAACAGTGGTTTTATTAATGAAAGAACTGTCAAAATAAAATCACCTGGGGAGACCAGTCCAGACAGGTGACAACACGATGTTTGGACCAGCGCTCATCCATGAACTGCCTGTTAAGTGAAAGCTTTGCACCTGCCTGAATTTCCCTAAAATAAAAAATAAAAATAATTAATTAAAAAAGTCCCACAAATGAATTAAAGGTTCCACTTCAAATAAGAAATAATTACAGACACCACCAGCTGTTCTGTGATCATTACCCCTCCTTCTCCTCCAGGTCACGACCACTGTAGTCAAACAAGACGTCCACGTGCTCGGACAGAGCGCGCTCAATGATGCGAGTGCTGTGGTCGAAGAAATTAACGAACTCCTCAGAGTGCAGGATCTGGAGCTTCTCCTCCTCTGTAAGCTCGTGTGGGGCAGCTTGACAGAGAAACACAAACATGATGAAATGTTGCGACGCTCCCTGCTGCTAAACGTCAACTTTATACAGAAGCTTCCTCCAATATCGGAAAACAATTTGCTTTCTGGATCAATTCGTAAAAGTTCAAAGAAAATGTCCCTCAAACTTATGATTAATTAACAGAACAGATATTAAAAGTACCTTCCTCCTCTTCCTCTTTCTGGTCCAATTTCTCAGTTGGAGCTTCGACTACTGGTTGAGCTGGAGGAATTTCTTCCTCCTCTTCTTCCTCTGTTGATCAGAAAGTGAACTCCATTAAACCTCAGATCAGACTGAGCTAAGTTCAATCAACTACATCACTGTGTCCATGTATTTTGGGTAACACATTTTGTCAAAGTCAGTTACCATGCAGATTTAAATTAGAGTAAATACTTGATCAAAAGCTGATGCAACGCTTCCCTGCAGACATTTCACACCTTTTGGCCACTTTATTTTGCTCCTTTATTATTTTCTTCTTTCAATAAAAGCTCCACCCAGTGATTATGGGGCACCTCCGTGGAGTGATTTTGCATCGCTGCCTTGCATTTGTTTGGTTTGTCAGCATTATGTCTCCTTTCAAAATAAAAAAAGAACCTGCTCCTCTAAAGCGAGGAAGTTTGTATTAAAGGGACACAGCACAGCGGGTGTCTTGTTGTCATAGGGACCCCTGTCTTTCCCCACTGTTAATGAGACTCCAGCCATTCAATAGAGTCTAGCTGTCAGTGTAGCCGTTTCCTCTGTGTCCCAGTTGCAGGTTGCCCCCTTCTAGGCCACAGGGCAGAGGGTGTGGAGCAGCTGCCTCGGCCCATCCTTTAGGACTTGGCCAGATGACGGCGTGGTGCAAAAGCAGATGGTGATGCAGGGATTGTCTTGTGCTCTTCAGAGGTGGCACAGGGATGGCACAGAGGTTTTCCGCCTGGCCGCCCCGAGACAAGTCTCTCCCTGAACGACAAGCCTGTGCAATTACCGTCCTAGCAGGAGGTCCTGAAACTCCCATTCAACCTCAAAGAATGTACAACAAAATACAGGCCGCACCAGCTGGCAAACTGCGCACCGGCTCCACCTCAAAGAAGATGAACAGGATTTTTCAAACACATCTTCCAAGAAATGTTATTACATGTAAAAAGAACAAGGGGAATTCTTGCGTTGTTTCTACAGGCGTTTATCATCGTATGAGCCGTACAGTTAATCTAAGATTACAACACCGCACGCCAGAATTTCCATCCTACAGAGATAATCTAAATGATAATGTCATCTGTCACTTTGTCCATAAAGTGATTTATCCTCTTTCTTGGATGGAGGGTTGGGGGAGGGGGGGGGTGAAGGTTATTGGGAGCACTGATGAGTTTACAGAACTGGGTTGATGACACAAGCCATTTCAATGTGCAGCCATACCCGACTCCCAACAGGAGAAGGTTAAAATCTTTCCTTTCAAGGGCCTCAATCAGGCTTAAAGGAAAACAGTAATCACTGTCTTTCAGCTAGTCCCGGCCGTGCTCGTCAGCCCTTTCCCTGGTGAGGCAGCCGGAGCAATCAACCTGCCAGGCATTAGGAGCAGACAGACAATCTGAAAATAAAGGGTATAATGCACCTGCCAGCCAAAATGGCCATTTGGAAAAAAGCTAGTGATCCTGGTGACCCCGCTGGGGATGTTCAGACGGGGGGAGAACTAGCAAGGGTGGGTGGGTTGCATTTAACAGAATTCACCCGGATCAGCAATGTCCCATATACTGACACCTCTCTCAAAGCAAGTCCAATTATGGCTTTTGTACCACTTAAGAAATAAAAGCTTTTTTTTTTGGTGGTGGGAGCTGGACAGCAGGGGGATGGGGAGAGAAATGGCAAGTCCAAGTCAATAGACAATTTATTCATGCAAACATGACATGTGGCAAATGATGGGCGACTAGAAAACAACTTTTGCTGACTGTTGCAGATGTCTTCGACTTTCTATACAAGCCTGCAACACGTGCACACACATATTTTCTCTGACACATAAAAACAAAAAAAATTGAAACCAAAAGACTAAAAATACTGGTACAAGCCATATGCACTAATAATCTTCATCTCAAGGAACAGGTTCTTCTTAAGAATACAAAAATGTCTTCAAACTTATATGTATGTGGAGGCTCAATGGGATTAACTTGTATAAATAAAGGTTGAATGAATGAAAAAGATACCAGAAATTAAAAAAAATCAAGGAAAATAGCATATATTAAATTATTTGCCTGAAATCATGCACTACTGTATAACATATTTAATAGTACTAATCATCAAGTGCATAAAAGCTGACCACAATTACAAGTGGCACTTGAAACGAGAAGGCCTTTAAGGGCTTTGTGATTAAAAGTTTTGACCTACCTCCAAATTTAAATTGATTAAAACAATCTCTTTCAATTAAATATTAGATCTTCTGAACCGCTCGGCGTACTTGTATTTTTGACGAGCCTTTTGAAATAATGTACTAAAGCGACCAGTCCCCATCCCACCGCCCCCCACACAACATCCAACAATATCTTACTCTGTAATTACAGCCTTTTGTTGAAGAGTGCATGCTGATGCAGTCTGGGATTACTGTAGCGGTGGCACATTCACCAAGCTGAGGACTTAAATCAACACTTCCAAACTCCACACAGACTGAGGACTCCATCTACAGCACCTTGTATTGAAAGGATGCTTTCAAATAATTCCATAAAAACATTTTATTTTCTCCCAATTCACTTTGGATAATCTCATGTAAAAGAAAAATCATAAATCTAGTTGACACACTTCTCTTTCAAAAAGTTAAATTCTTAAAGTACAATTTTCCAAGTACCTAGAAGGACATTATTGAACCTATGGTAAATCACTGTAAAACCACTAATGTCACTTTGATTGATGATATGTGCTGCTGATTATCCATGCTGCTGATTATTTCATGCAGCTGCATTCATTCGTACTCATCTACTCACACAGACTCATGTTCGTGCTGCTGTTGTTCGGCATTATTATTTTGCACTAATAGTGTTTAGCGTATTTCTTAGTTTATAGCTTAGATCCGTATTACGGTTTCTTTTAAAATTTAGATATTTGCTGTTGTTGGATGTAACTGGGCCCCTGTGTACACAATTTCGTTCCACCTCATGTACCACAAGTGATATGAATGACAATAAAGAACCTTGAAATGCCAACATCGTTACCATGTTGGTAATGATGGAGATGTGAAAGGTCACAGATGTTTTTCACCTACTAAAGTCAAATGTTATAACTCATATTAACCGTGTGTGTGTGTGTGTTAAGAGTTGTTTTTGTCTGGATCAGAGTGCTGCATAAGCATGGAGCCTTTCACCCGAATAAGCAAGGAGGCTGCAAGAGTCGTCTGACCTTGCCTTTGTGTGATAACATTATAAAAAGACACTCTTTTGTGCTCTCGGTGAACAAACTTTGGAGATGAAGTGTCATGTAAACATCTTGCCTGCTTGTATTTCGACCTCTGTTCCATCTTGCAAGATTAAACCTGGGATTAAGAAAATTATCTACCTCTCCTGTGTGGCATATTTATTTAATGAGCTACGATGATAGTATTAAATTATCCTAACAATAACCATCAGGGAGTCATAACTTCTTTTGCAGGACATTTTATGGACACTTCATTAGCTATATATGACCTTGCTTTCATGCCACATCCCACTTTGCAGAGCAGGTGGACGTCTCCTGGTTGGCACTGTGATGCAGAAAAACCTGAACAAGACATAAGTTTATGACACACACAAACACCATATTCTGAGTAGCACCTATTACCATTTCCCATTACCCAAAAAATAAACCTGTTCCCCTTAATTGCTCAATGGATGCCTTTTTTGGTGATCTTCAATCTTCTACTCCATTTTCTAAGATGTGTTGCCCACACGGTGGGAACCTTGAACCTGCAGCTGTCGGGGCATGTTAGCCGCTCCCTGTAATGCCACCGCCTGCTGACCTTGAGAGTGCTGCAACGTTGCCTCTTTTCTACAACACGATAAATCACTCAATCAGAAAGCAGCCCCGACGCCACCCCGCACATCAAAAATGCGGCAACGGGAGCGAGCTGGGAAGCCGTCTCATCGAGTGCCAAAAGTGATGGTGTGAAAATGCACAATGTCACTGAGTGTGTTTTGTTATGTGCCTGTTCGGTGAAGGGAGAAGACAGGGGAAGCAAAGGAGTTGATGAAATGATTACACAGTGGCAGAGAGAGGGGGTGGGGGGGCTGTGTTGAACAGCTGGTACAAACCATCGTTGTTTAACAGTTTTACTATACCCAGAAGAGTCCGGTGTAAAGAGCATTGAGGAGCAGAGGGATGCTCTTCATCCTTCACTAGTTCTGCTTGTAGTCCACAAAAAAAAACAATTTGACCTTACACACCCTGTAGACCAAACCAGAATTTCCACTACACAGTTTAAAATCCAAAACAGGCTTCAGAGGTGCTCAAAATACGTTCAAAAATAACATTTAGTAGTTCGAGCACTTTATTCACCATCTCCAACCACGAACGAGCAAAGCAGCAAAGATTTCATATTTTTTTACAACATGTGTTCAACATGTGGATTTCTGTACAAAAACCCAACTCTTCTGATCGTCCAACCACATGAAAGCATCGGTGCAGCAATTACATACATATCAACACGCTTCAGATGCAATAAGCAGTCAAACGCACGATGCTTCATATCTTCCGCTCCAATCGCATTTCTCCTTCCTGTCACTGGTTTTCTCATCCTGCTCGTTAATTACACCAAAGCAGGGTTGGTGGTGAGGATCAGAGGAGCAGAGCTTGTCTGAATTTAATCTTTGCCCCTGACTTCTTATGTTCCCCGAGTCTCATTTTTCCTTCACTTTCATCAAGGAGCTTGGTAAACCTCTCCTCCTCCCCGACGTGCTCCTGTTTTAAATATTCCTCAGGAAGTGGTGTATTCTTTAAGTAACAAAATTAACCTGAGATTTTAACTGACAAAAATAGGGATGCATGATATTATCGGCATGGTATCGGACCATATTAGCGATAAAGACATTGGCTATTCCATCAAAATAATTCACCAATATAAAAGGCACTTAAATATACAGTATATATATATATATATATATATATATATA
>NC_056510.1:20487908-20511317 GCF_014905685.2 Nematolebias whitei
TATATATATATATATATATATATATATATATATATATATATAGTGTTACATCATTTTCAACCCCCTTTTTGGCATCTGCATTTGGTAGCAGGCCAAACTGACAAAGAACATGCAGAATAATGTAGTATTTTAATTCCACAGCAGAGAAAGCTATGTAGTCTCTGTAAGTAGGTCTAGGGAAAAAATATTGGTACTGGTATCGGATATCGGCCAAATAAGTTTTAACATATCGGCAAATTGGATATCGGCCAAAAATCCAATATTGTGCATCCCTGGACAAAAACATTTTGCTTAGACTTGTTTTGGCTACACAACTCATGTCAGTGTTTTTCAAAGTAAAAACATAAACACCAGTAAATAAAAAGATGCAAGTCACCTTCTTTTGTCTGGGTCAAGACGGGTGTCTGGGTCTCTTTTGTGTAGGACACAATTTCACGTGGTGGGAAGTCCACTTGCGTGACTTTGGCCATTCCCAGCTTTGGAGTTACACGCCTAAAAACAGAACAACTCAAACTTTGCACAACATCAACAAGAAACAAATGACTTTACCAAAGCAGAGCAACTTTAACCATTTTCAGCTCATTTTCTAACATCGCTCACGTTGATATGAACTCCTAAGCTGATCAAAAGTAAGTAAATTAGTCTTTCATGCAACAGTCAAGAGTTAAGAATAGTTTAGCAAACATTGTAAATTATTTGTAATGTTATCTGACCTTTCTGCCATGGAGACAACACTGTTCTCATGGTCTGAATTGACTAAACGACTCTGACAGACAAAAATAATCATGCCATAGATTGAGAGAAGGGAAAATGACCAGGAAAGGAGAGAAGAGAGTGTCCAGTACCCCAGCTCAGAATCAGAGTGAAGCTGAAGAGTGGATGGGTCAGAGTCCCAATGCAGAGTCCTGATTAGTGTCACAGCAACAAGGCAGCATTAGTGACAAAGAGACAAGCAAGCACAAAAAAGGAGAGGAGATTATGTTAGGATTATTGCACACAGCATGCAGATTCAATATTAGCTTGTGAAACAATTACATTTACATGTTATCAGAACACACCGATAATTTGATCCTTATTTTAAAACTAAGCTTTAATCTCTCAGCATTGTAGCAATATGCATGGTGACAAATATGCTCAGAGTGGGATTAGAGGGCGTAACACGCAGCCTACGGAGCTGATGCAGCCCAAACTGTGTCACACCAAAGACTGTGAGTGTTGTGCAGCTACGCAACCCTCTGGGAGAAAACATGACCTCCATGTGTGTAGGAAATGGCCATGCTGGTGAGGGAAATGAGTCAACACATAGGGGGAACTGCTCACTCGGCCTGATGGGACACTGGGGGAGCTTGAATTTCAGCCCAGGGAAGGGGCTCTAATTAGGGGTTAAGAAGTCCCCCAGGCATCTCAACAGCCTGCTGTTTTACTGTTAATTTAGGATTGTTCTAGTTCAGTGGCACATAAATGAAATAAACATGCACTCAAGTTGGCATAAATTTGTCATCACTTGCAACAACTATTCTGAGCTGCGCTGAGTTTAAGCTCAGCTGCATGCTTTACAACGATCCATAACACTTGTGAAGCTGCAAAATGCACGGAAAGGTACAAAAAGGCAAAATATACAAACTTCTGCAGGCAATTTAAATGAAAAAAAAAAAAAGTGCTGCTGCACAACATGCCTACATTTTAAACTATCACAATGTAAACTTGTTATTTCTTATATTTAAAAAAATCCTTGTTACAACAGAAACTATATAATAACTGTATGGGCTGGACTGTAAGGAGATCTATAATGAAAGTAGGCATTTTGCTTCAAGGATACTGGATGGTGGTCACACGTGTATGCAGTTGTGTACTGTGGTTCAGACATTTTCACAGGTGTGTGTGTGTGTACCTGGGTCCTGCGGCTCCATCAGAGTCCTGGCTTCCTGCTTCACTTGGCGTCTCAGCCGATTTAGCAGTAGGAGATGTCGGAGGAGGGACTGCATTAGGAACAGTGTAAATTATTAAGCCACACTGTTTGCAACATGATAAAAGAAAGGCTTCAATAGTTTAGTTGTTGCAGTTGATAAAAAAATAATTCAAATCCTGATAGGGTACACTTTTCCACAAACACAATATTAGGAGTGAATTTTGTAATGTGTACGAAGCTCTAAGTTTAGCAGCAAAACAGATTACAGGAGTTGAACAAAAGCTGAAACAACAGCAGATAGGACTTTGATTACCAAAAGATAAAAGGTGTCCTAAATGAAAATGTTTGATGAGTTAAAGAAATCATAACCAAATATATCTAAGATTTTATTTTTAAAAAATGCCAGCATGATTTCTGAGTTGTCAGCTTCAGTGCTGTCATCTCATGCCACAGATTTGTTGTGGATCTCTTCTGCCACCTACTGGTAGTTTAGTAACAGTGCTCGATACCTGAGTCAACGCAGATGTTTACACCGAACACTGTTTTTATACTGCATTCATTTATTAGTGCTTCTTTCTCAGGCCAAAAGTTGTTTAAATTGTATTAAAAGACAGAATTATGTTTAACAATTTCATAAAACTCGTTTAGCAATACATGAGGAATACATTAATGGTGTCTTTTTTTCTTTTTAAACATTCACTTTTAATCTAATACTCAAAACTTTTTTATGTCAGCCAGTCAGAAACATTTTTTTATGTTAGCCCCGCGTCTAACCAAATTAGGTCTTTATACTCAGGTCTTAGTCATTCTAAAAAACAAGTCAATTAGATTTTTTTTTATGAAAGATGTTTCATTCATTCAAATTCATTTCATTCAAAAAAGTTTAATACGTTCTTACAAATTACTAAAATTAAGTTGTTTTTAGGGCATTTGAACCTAAAAGTGTAACTCTCGTGCATCGTGGACGCACCCAGCTAAGACTGGGGCTCTTTTAGACTGCTAGTGTTAATGTTAACACCCTGAGACCTAAGGCACAATATAAATAAATTCATAATGTAATGCAGTGGCTGAAATGTGAAATAAAACAGCAAATTAAGAAAATCATATTGTTGCCAGACTGGTCAAGAAGGGAACAGAGATATTTATTTAGACCCCCATGTGTTTATCTAATGATCACAAATTTAAACAGGCATCATGGTAGCCACATCTGGACACTCCATCCACAGGTAATATTAAACATACCAGCTGAAACATCTGTGATTATGCCCACACTCTGCAAAAGAGCCTCTGCTTCCCGTCTTTTTTTCTCCAGGTCGGAGTCATCCTGCTGCAGTGCAGTTTCTTTCAGCTGAAGGTCAGCCTGGACAAACAGTGAGCCAAGGATGAACCAAAGTGACAGACATCAAACTCAAAATGCGCACGCACACACACACACACACACACGTCTCATAGATGACACATTCCTCTGACAGATCGGTATTACTCCAAATAAATGAAAATAAAATTGACATAATCCAATAAACTGGATTAACAAAATTTCATGTAAGGTGTCACAGAAAATAGCAAATATTAACAAAATTGATCTCAACATCAGTCATACCAATAAGTCTTATGTAAAACTGATAGAAAAGACAAAAAACAAAGCCTAATTTATTAGAAAGCACTGAACTGCTTCTTTTTTAAGACAAAGTAAATTTTTGCTAACTTTTCACATCACAAGGACAACAAGTCACCACGTTTTAAGAAGGGAAAGAAAACTTATCAGTGGTGATAACTTGTAATATTCACTGAGATATTAGTTTAACATATACAAAGTTTCACTCGTTTTGATTCAATAAAAGAAATCCCATTTTTTACACAATTGTACCTTCTTGCGCTCCTCCTCCTTCCTTCTTTTCTCCTCTCGGATTTGTGCCAACCGTTGCTTCTTCCTTTCAAGCTCTGCTTTCAGCTCACTTTTGTCAGACATGATTCCACAGCTGTGTACAAACAAGACACGCTTTAGTTCCAATTCTAATCATTTTGGAAAATGTATTTAAGCTAAAATTTGTTCATATGAGATTATAACAAGAATAAGCATCTTCTAACTGAGAATCTCAGCTTCAGATCACCGTACGAGAAAAACTTCCAAACTTTAAGTCTTAGACAAAACAAGACAAATCGTTTGTTTTTTGTATTTTACTAAGTTAAGTATAAAAAAAATTGCAGATGATACATTTTTCTCAAGCACAAGTAGTTCAGGTGTGACACCAAATATGTCACAGTAAGAAATTTAAAACACCAAAACATTGTTTTTAATTTTCAGAATGATAAAGTACTGACAAGTCTTAAACCACCATCAACTTTTTATATTTTGTTTAAAGAAGCCAACATTTCTTGCAATCTTTTAAAATGGTCTTAGGACAAAGTTCAACATTAGGATTGTGATGCAATTTTTTTTTAAAGTTAGGCCAAAAACCAAAAAAATGAACATACTGAACATCAAACATATAGACAAAAAAATGATAAATGGTCTGCACTTATACAGCACATTTCTATCTTATTAAGATACTCAAAGTGCTTTACACTACAATCATTTACCCATTCATACAGCGCTAATAATCTCTACAAAGCTAATCAGAATCTGTAGAGATTAATCAGTGCTTTATCACATCCAAACACCGATGGGACACACATTGGAGGCAATGGGGTGTTCACTGTCTTGCCCAGGGACACTTCAGCATGTGACTGCTTGTGGAATTGAACCCCCAGCTCTTGCACTGGAGGACGGATGACTGCTCTAACCACTCAGCCAAAGCTGACAAGTAGTTTCGGTGTGACACCTGACACAATACTCTTACATACTCTTTTGTTGCTACACCAATAGAAGATGCACATTTCAGCAATTTGACATCCTTCAACTGATTCCTCTGCTGTATTCTAGCTTTTTCATTTTGTTAAACACATCCGTTTTGTACAAGAATATTAATTTGTGTCACTTAAGTTCTTGTCCCTAGGATTTTTTTTCAATTAAAAAAAAATAGCAACAGATTATTTGCAAAAACTGCCAAAACCAATGTGCCCACGGATCCAATTTAGGTTATTTCCTAAGATTACATGGCTTTTTTATATACTTAAAATAGTTTATATGTAATGTACCTAAAACAACAATAATCAACACTATTTTAATGTGTGAAGAATGAACTGAAAATGGGAAACAAAAATAAACAGTCAATTCCAAAAGTATTCGTCGAAAAACCTTCAGAAACCCAGAAAACTACTGTAAATAATTGCACAAGTCTTCTTAAAATAAAAACTTAAGTGAAGGATGCCCAAACCTTTTGAACAGAAGTTTAACAAAAGGACAAATTATAGCTACTATATGCTCACACATTTTTACTGCAGTAAAATCACAGTAGTCAATTTAAAAACAAGAAAATTTAAGAATTACAAGGAGGGTCTTGCATGCAAGTTGATGTTACTGGTTTGACCTAATATTAACTCACTTTTTCATATTATTTTACAAACAACTGAAACACGTCTCAAGTCTAATGAGTATGTAACATTTGTAGAAACAGTTCAGTGTTGGAATATAAAAATACACAATAAACTATTTTTTAGAAAACAAAACTTTTCACAGGTCTCTGTGTTTACATGTTGTTCAGTAACGCTAGCCGCTGAGCCCCACCCTACAGCTGCTAAAACCCTTTGTCCAGTTCATCCAGTAGGTGGTTTCTTTGTTTTAGGTACATATCTTCAATGATTTCATACATAAGAATTGACACTTCAACCACCGATAAGGTATTATCTGACGTAAACACGTTGCAACTGAAAGAAGGCTGTCAAGCGGCCTGATGCTACCGCTAATTAGCTTGTTAATCATGATTAGCCACGGAGCTAAATTAGCTTGACTACAATGAAAAATTGGTGGCAAGTGACACAATGTCATGTGTAGTTTAAGGTTATGCATTGGTGATAGCGTGTTTATTTTGTGCCACAGAAAACCAGACATTTAAACTTACTCCCCATCTCCTACAGCTTGAGAGGCTAAGTTTAGTTAGCGGCTATACCCGGATGCAGCGCTGTCATGCGATTTTAACGCTGCTGAAAGGTAAAAAAAATAGCCAATTCAGCTAAGAATAGTGATAGATAAATATCCCATGTTAAGCGAGTAACATTACAGCAGTCATAATAATGAAAAAACACAGAAAACAAACCTTATGGCAAGTGTTGTGATCACTAAAATCAACACAAAACAGTGACTCCCAACCCAACTACAGGTCCTGAGAAGAGCCAAAAAGTATCTAAACCATTTGACTGGACTAAGCGAAGGGGATGAAATGAAATAAAAGAAAGGAACCTTGTTGTTATTAAAAAAATATATATAAACATTTTTCCTTTCTGAAACATATACAATACAAATGCAAGGCACATAATGTTAATAACAAAATATTTATTATAAAATTTGGAGAAAACAGCACAACATATAGAAAACAGGAAATCTGTCATGATCACACTAGATGCCTTTATTTTAACAATATCACTATGATGCCATATGTAGGAAATAATTAAACAGACGAGAAACAAAAAAGGCTGAAAAACTATATGCTAACAAAAGTTTAGGTCATAAATGAAATATTATGACACAAATACAGTTTTTAAACTTTGACTCTCCATTCATTCAACCTTTATTTATACATGACCAGCGTATGTTGCTTTATAATACATTCATCATCATTGTATGTGTGTATGTATGTGAATTATGTAAAATTTTTAAATTACCTGTAATTTATTTATCATTCATTTTCAAACTGCCAAACTTTCTTGTAAACTTTTAAAAAGTGGTCGACTCAATAGTTCTTCGGTCTTGTGAAATGCTTTTTTTTTTTTTTTGCCTTTTCACTCATTTACATTACTTGATTTTAAATGTGTGCCTCTAAGTGTAAAAGTGGGGCACAAAAGAACAAGTGTCAGGCCCTAAATAAACTATCTACAGCAGAAAACAACAACAAAACCTAGCAGACCTGATATGGGACAGGGATACATCAATTGATCATTTACTGTATGTCAAGTCCTCAGCCAACAGCTTTTTAGGAATCCTCTTATTGGAGCTAAAACCCTTATTTATATGTCAAACTGTTTCTCGTTGGCATTTTTTATTTGATTCAACTAAGCAACAAAAACAAATTCAGTTTTTGTGACAGAACGCTAGTATGAATGTGCCAAGAAATCTTATTTAAAATGGCATCTTTGTTAAGCTCTGCTATGTGTTGACTTAACACACATTCATCGCTTGAGTTTAGGCACATTTTTATATCTGAATGATTCATAAGGCAGACTTAGAAGATTTAAATAAAAAAAAAGAGGAAAAAAGAATGGAGGCACTTCCTCTTAAAAAAGGTTGGGCACTGAACTGAAAACGAGTGAAAAAGCTGCGTTCTGAAGCGATGTGGGATCATTTGACAAACAAGCTAATTAATAAAGGCAATTAATATTTCTAAAAGAACTTTGGAAAATGTTCTTCACAAGCCCATATTTATGAAGATTTAAGGTTTACTTACATAAAAGCTTACATAAGTAAAAAATAAATGTGGGGTGTCTGGACATTTTGCTGCATTTCTTTTCGTTTATTTCACTTTTTTCTGTATATTATTGCTTATAATCAGTCAACCTGATTGTCTACCGGTGGTTTATTACTTCTCCTCCTGACATCTTCACCACTCTCAGCATTAGTCTCATCAGTCAGATCAGACAAGGCCGGACCAACTTTGGCATCCTCCCCTCCACTGTTGGTATGCAGAACATGCAGGGTCTGGTCACTGGGGCGTTTCCAAGACGTTCGAGTGGCAATCCAAAGGATGAGGGCTCCAAAAATCACCAGGAGGAGCCCCAGGATGTTGACAAAAACTGCCTCTGGTGGAGAGTCCTTATACTTGGGGTTAGTCCTTTGATGGAAACAATGGTTGTACTTGCAGTTACACATTTTATAAGCTTTTTTAAAGCAACATTTTTACTTTTGTTTTTAATACTTACAGGCCAAAAATGAGTTTCTCTGTGATGCCCAGGAGTGCCACGGCTATGACAGTGGTAAAGAGTAAAAGACCACTGTAGACATGGATGGGCATACATGCTGTTCTCCAGGACACAGGTGTAACAGGTATCAGGTACAGGCCAACTCCAAGAACAAGCTGCTCATTGAGGGAAAGGGGGAGAAAAAGCTTAAGATACTTTACGCATGACGATTGGTATTCATCAGTGCTGTCCAAACCACCAGAAAATGTTAAAACAATTCAACAACTTGAAATATAAACTCAGAATTGATTATTAAAGTGTTTCGTTCTTGCTGACAAAACATGTATTTACCTGTAGACCGTACAGTATAACAGCTGTAAGGCCTATCCAGCTGTGCAGACTGTACATGTTGGGAATTTTGGCAGCATTGTGGAAGTCAAAAACTGCCACCAAGGCGATAACAGCAAAAAGGAAGGCTGCCACATGCAAGCCTGCGTGGACGAACTTCATTATCAACTTGCTGCATTGCCACGTCCAGGGAAGCCTGTAGACGATTATAGCTGCAAGAGAGGATCAGATCAGGTTTTTTTTACATTTTCACTACCTGTTTCGGTGCAGTGTGTCATATGAAAAAGGGGACAAAAGAAGAAGCAAGACTAAATTCAGACAAAGTGAGGTGTTAAAAATGAAAACAGGAAAGACCTGGCTGTAGATGCATGATCATTCAGCTGGTCATATGCCAAGTTTTAAGCTAATATTTAATCAGGAATCACCATGGTGGTGCTAAAATGTCATTTTAAGTGTCAAACTGTGCTATCTTTGCTATTTTACATAGATTTAACTAAATAAATGAGACCAAATATAGGACCATTATGACATCCTGAAAATAATGTGCCTAAAGATCCACATTAAAATAAGCCGCCTGTTATGTTTCGACACAACACTGATTCATCGCTTAAGACACGACTATTGTTAATGCCAGAATGAGTCATGGGTCGGAGTTAAATATAATGATTGCAATGTCATGAAGACTAGATGAAAACAATTATTACAGAAACTTGAATAATTTTAAATGTGTCTTTAAATTACAAATTGGAAAGCAAATGCCATTTATGTTTTTTTTTTACCTACAAAAAGAGCCAAAGTGACTAAAAATAAGTCAAACATTAAACTCGCTGGACAAATTATTGTTGTATCATTGTGTTGTTTACCTACACAGACTACGACCAGCCTAAGTAGGTCAATTGCAAACGTCTAGCTTCCATCTTTAAATAGCTGATTCAGCTCGCTTTGTTTACACTGAGCGTGGACCCGCATCTCACAGTTGCAATCTGAAAAACCAATGGAGTAAACTCATTTAAACTGCATCGTTTGACATAGTTCATAATCAACTTTATATGTTTGATTTCATACTTTTCAGAGTACCTTAACAAACAAAACAAAAAACATTTCTCTGAAAAGGTCTGGTCTAAAAATAAGCACAAAAAAAGCAGTCAAAATCCAATCATAGTGACTACTTGAAAGCAAAATATGAACAACTCGACTCTTTTGCACATCACTCTGGTAAGTTATTTGCTCTTATGCAACTCCTAAGTCCTCCCTCCCCCAAACTTCTTGTGTAACTTGACGTTTTGTTTACATTCTTTAGGCAGCTTCAACTTTTCTTTTGCATAAAGTTCTTCTTAAAATGACGGAGAGAGAAAGACATAGTGAGTCATCCTACCTGTGCCCTGCAAGAAAACAAATCCAGTGACAACCAGCACAGGATGCCAGTTGAACTCAGCCAGACTACCATCCCAGCCCAGACCCTCCTTAAAGTGAAGAACCCATCTCAGCACGAATATGATGGCGACGAAGCCCGCAGCTCCGGCAGCACACAGAGCCAGCAGGAAGTGCTTCAGGTTCTCCATCTCTGCAGGAAGAAGCGTCGAACAGCAGCTGGTTCTGACCAGATGTTCACTTGCACAGACTAAACAAACTCCAGCAGCCTGCAAAGGAAGAAGCGTGATCACGTGACCGGCTGCTACGCAAGAGGGGAGGATAAGTGTTTGAGCTCAGACCGCGGTAAAGTTAGTTTTACATTGGACGTTAGATATATTCGAGCTCCGCGGCTTCAGCGGGGTGTTGCTCTGGTCGATCCGCTTCAGGCTGTCTGATTTCGGTCAGCCGCGCTCAACCTGCCCCTACTCAGAGACGTAATGGTACGCTTAGGGACCGTCAACAAATAATCGAACGCAGTCACTCTTCAGAAACACTGCAGAAACAAAAAGCAATATATTTTACATGATTTGCCCCACTCACAAAACTTACACCAAACTACTCTCCAAGATGAGTCAGATGAGGCACACCTGTTTATTTTTTATGCATTTCATAATTTTACCTAATTTAATATTTCATAAATCAGACTTTTTGCTCAATAGCGTCCATGTCTTTTGATCCACGCACACAAAACTTACACCAAACTACTCTCCAAGACCAGTCAGACGAGGCACACCTGTTTATTTTTCATTTTTTATGCATTTCATAATTTTATATTTCATAAATCAGACTTTTTGCTCAATAGCTTCCATGTCTTTTGACACATCATGTGTGTGGTGGGTCACATGGGTGAAACCCGTGTGCATCGTCTGACTAATCTTGTAGAGTAGTTTTATCTAAGTTTTGGGTGAGTGGGGCAAATCATGTACAATATATTGCTTTTTGTTTCTGAAGAGTGACTGCGTTCGATAATTTGTTGACGGTCCCTAAACGAACCATGACGTCTCTGAGTAGGGGCAGGTTGAGCGCGGCTGACCGAAATCAGACAGCCTGAAGCGGATTGACGAGAGCAACACCCCGCTGAAGCCGCGGAGCTCGAATATCCAACGTAAAACTAACTTTACCGCGGTCTCAGGAGGACAGACGTGTATCTTTGTGCTTGGTCTCCACCTCAACAGAAGCTTTTAAACACTGTCCTCTGTGTAATGACAACAGCAGTGAAAGCCTTTAATAAAGCAGACTGGAGTGTTGTCATTGTTGGAGGAAGCTGAGGGTGTTCCAGTGTCTCAGTTTGGTAATTGAATGGTCACTGCAGGCAAAATAAAGTTAAGTTGTACAACTTCAACTCAAGGAAAAAAAAAAAGTCTAAAAATTAGTCATTTTGAATTCAGTGCTTCTTATTTTTCAGCGCAATATTCTGAAATTGTTCTACTATTATTTGATGCAGCTGTTCTGATCCAACCCCTCTAAAATACTCTTTAAATGTGTTGGTCTTTTTACTGAGCTGTTGCCAACTAAATACATTCAAGTCATTCACCAGTTGCCCCAGTTTCAAGATGTGTTGCTGCCATAAAATTAAATGGACCTTTTTTTTTTCCCCACAAAATGGTACTATATCATAACATTTACTCCACTATGAATAAAATATGGTCTTGGGAGATTAGCAAATCATTGCATTCTGTTTTTGAACATTTTACACAATGAATCTGGTCCTCTGGATGGATTATTGTCTTATAAGCAGCATCTTCTAGTGGATTAACCAAGTTGCTGGTGACAGCCAAAACTAGTTGTTCGCATGCAAAAGGAAGACCATCAGATGGTTAAAGTGTCCTGCTGTTTGGGTTTCTCTTCTGCTTTCAGGAAGGCTCAGTAATGTTATCTGTTGAATAAAATAAACATCCCTTTATCATTGCATTACTCAAATGAGCCACAGTGAGGACATGAGACCTTTCAGCCCAGTTTACTTGCAAGGGTAGTGTCAAAACAGGCTCACACAGATGTACAAAAACTACATGCTGTTGAGCCTCAGTCGCGAGATCTGCGCAGACAAAGAGGGAAAGCTGCACGTTCTGATAACGTGTCGACCTCGCTTCTGATAGGCGAGATCAAGACCTCTGCTTTCCTGCTTACAGACGAGAAGGACTTGGAGTTATCAGAGAGGAGGCCCCGTGCGTCTTCTGCAAGCTCCCCCCTGAGCAGACAACTCTGAATGTAACATTAGTAAGTGATAACACAGTAGGTGATAAAAAATAAAATACATTCGTACGCATCCTTTATGATTGCTGTCATCACGCTTTGTTAAAAGTCAGGTCTCTATAGTAAATGAGTCCCGAGGCTCAGTGGGATTAACCTGTATAAATAAAGGTCGAATGAAACATCCATGACCTTTACCTGAATTTTCCTGACTACATCAACTAGTTTTTTTTTTTTCCACCAGCAGGTGCTGCTTAAAGGAATGAGTTGGTTGCAGCTCCTCAGACTGAAGAAGTCTTTTGGATAAAAGACAAAACGTTTCAACAAAGATGAATCCATCCAGAGGACCTGACTTAACCTTGTTACATTTATCTTCCTGGATTATTGAGCATGCATAAGTACATTTACACAACTTTTTCAGAATTAAGGTGTTACTATTAGTTATGTAACCATTTTTAAATGGGATCTTCTGGCCACCCTTACAAGGTGCTTATTGTAAGCACTATTTCAAAGTTGCAAAGTACCAGTGTTTACTAACAAGAAAAATGCTTCTAAATCATTGGACTTCATAGATAACAATATGCAGCCAATGTAAAAAAAACTAACTTAAAATATTCAAAAAAGCTCTTAAAAGTAATGCTCCAGACAATTACAGTAATCATGTTTGTTTTTAAAAGAAAATATTAAAAAGGTGTTTGAAGTGTTGTGCACCATATCTGTGTGTCGACAGGGTAAATGAACATTGAGAAATGTGTGGGATGCATTTACAAAAAGTAAGTTTGTGAAAGCCGTATTGTTTAATACACAGGGTAACAGTTTCAGCACTCTTGTATTTATATTTAATATGAGCAGCAGATATTCAACCCCTGTTGTATAAACTCATGATGGAAACACACGATCAAGAGAGTAGCAAGAAAATACATTTTAATAGAGAAGTCCAGAGGTTTGACAGTTTTATAGTTTAGGAGTTTACAAAATCTTATACAAATGTTATTCAGTAAAAAAAAAAAAAAAAAAATCAAATAAAAAAATAAACCAGCCGCTAGGGAGCACAAGCCAGTGCATCTGTAATGTTCTGTAGAATGGTAATGTTCTAACAAGTGAGGAGAGTGTGACAGGAAGATGGAAGGAGTACTTTGAGGAGCTAATGGATGAAGAGAATGAAAAAGAGATAAAAGTAGAAATAATAGAAGCTGTGCACCAGGAAGTGGGAAAAATTAGTGAGGGTGAAGTCCAGAAAGCTCTGAAAAGAATGAAGTGGAAGGCAGTAGGACCTGATGACCAGTGGAGGTTTGGAAATGTCTTAGAGAGTGAGGTTTTTGACTCAAATATTCAATGGCATATTTGAAGGTGAGAAAATGTCTGAGGAATGGAGAAGTGTGCTGGTTTCCATTTTTAAGAACGGGTGATGTAAAGAGTTGTAGCAACTACAGAGGAATTAAGTTGATGAGTCACACAATGAAGATCTGGGAGAGAGTTGTGGAAGGAAGACTTAGACGAGAGGAGACTATTTGTGAGTAGCAGTATAGTTTCATGTTGAGAAAGAGCACTACCAACACCATCTTTGCTTTGAGGATGCTGATGGAGAAGTACAGAGACGGTCAGAAAGAACTCCATTGTGTCTTTAGAAAAAACATACAACAGAGTGCCGAGGGAGGAGTTGTGGTATTGAGGAAATCTGGAGTGGAAGAGAAGTATGTTAGACTGGTACAGGACATGTATGAGGACAGCAGGACAGTGGTGAGATGTGCTGTAGGAGTGACAGATAGCTTCAAGGTGGAGGTGGGATTGCATCAAGGATCGGCTCTGAGCCCCTTCTTGTTTGCTCTGGTGATGGACCGACTAACAGATGAGGTCAGGCAGGAATCCCCGTGGACTAGGATGTTTGCAGATGACATTGTGATCTGTGGCGAGAACAGGAAACAAGTGGAAGAGAACTTTAAGAGGTGGAGGTGTGCACTTGAAAGAAGAGGAATGGAAGTCAGCTGTAGTAAGACAAAGTACATGTGTGTGAATGAGAGGGAGGCTGGTGAAACAGTGAGGCTACAAGAAGCAGAGGTCACAAAGGTGCAGGACTTCAAGTACTTGGGATCCACTGTCCAGGAAAATGGGGAATGTGGTAAAGAGGTGAAAAAGAGAGTCCAGGCAGGATGGAAAAATGTTTCAGGAGTGATTTGTGGCAAAAGAGTGTCGGCAAAGGTCAAAGGACAAGTTTACAAGACATATATTGTATGGTCTGGAGACAGAGACATGGACAAAAAGACAGGAGAAAGAACTGGAAGTAGCAGAAATGAAGATGATGAGGTTCTCCTTAGAAGTGACAAGGAAGGATACGATTAGGAATGAGATCATCAGAGGTACAGCACAGGTTGAATAAGGACTCGTTGGAGAGATGTCTACAGGGTGACCAGGGAACGCGGTGGAAGATGTTTGGGCCTCTCTTCTCAAACTGCTGTCCCTGCAACCTGACTCCAGAACAAGCGGCAGATAATGGATGGATGAATGTATTGTGAAAAAGAACATCACAAAATATTAAAAGTTTTTATTATGTTTTCAAGTGGTGAGGGAGTCAAGGGAGTGGTGGCGCAGAGGTTAGAGAAGGTGAGCCTGCGATCAGAAGATCATCGGTTCAACTCCCGGTACA
Source organism: Nematolebias whitei (assembly GCF_014905685.2). Taxonomy (NCBI): domain Eukaryota; kingdom Metazoa; phylum Chordata; class Actinopteri; order Cyprinodontiformes; family Rivulidae; genus Nematolebias; species Nematolebias whitei. Next base: position 20,502,404 of record NC_056510.1, read on the forward strand.
GACAACATCAAAATGTGGGTGGGATAGGTGAAGCACCCACACCTGCCTCCACCCTCATTTGCCCCACTCTGGTCCTTTGAGCAAAGAACTTAACCCCCACCATCTGCTCCCCCAGGTGTCCTAGATGACAGCTCTCTGCTCCACACAGAGGGCTGTGGTAGCTCGGTGGTCTGTGGTTGCATCAGGAAAAGCATCTGGAGTAAAAATAAATGGCCATGTCTTCGAACGACTTAGTTCGCTGTGGTGACCTCTGAAGAAGGGAGCAGCCGAAAGAAAAAAAAAAGTGTTCAAGCACTTTTCAGCCACTGCAGAACCAGTTATTGTCTGACTGTCCTGAGCTTGTAAACATGGCAGCTGAAGCTGGTCTTTTTTTGTTCAATGTGAACAATTGTATCTTTGTCAAAGCACAACACGTGCGGAAAAGTCTGGAACAGAGAACAAAAGAACTCAGTGTGTTATTCAGACGACTTAGAATAGTGACAGTTTTATAAAACACTCACCTCATCCCAAATTTCAGCCAGATCAATCTTTCTTTGCAACGTCCCTGTCTGGTTGTCATGCAGTTGGATGTAACCACATGCTTCTTCTTCCTCCCCGTTAGTGACCACTGCAGCCAGAAGGTCAAGCTCGTCCTCACACTCCACCAATCGGAAAGTCTGCATTATCAAACAAAGGTTTGAGTACTACACATGTAACAATGTAGCTGTGCAAAGCTTTTTTTTAAATAAAGATTTGTTTTATTTCTTCTTTTGTCCCACCACCCTGTGTCTAACTCCTTTATATAACTAATTACTTGGAACAAATTTAGTGTTCTGATGTCAAAGTTCAAACTTGTTTCAAAAGACATTTCAGATTTATCACAAAGTATAGGGAAGATACATTTTGTAAATAGTTTCATAGACAAGATTTTCATATTTTCTTTATTAATTTTAGAATGGCATGTGTTTTTGCTGAATTCAGGACTACAATTATGACTGAGGCTATAAAACCCATAAACCTTTTCTTTTGTTGTCATCTTACAAAGATTTGGACCAATCAGAATCTGTTACCTATAGAAAAAGGTGTGTTTCACCAAATACAGCAGCTCAAATTACTGGCTTATTTGATTTAACTAACTGAGTGAAATTAAAGTGTGTTTTTAATTGAGACAAAAATGCTTCAGCCGATATCTTGATAGGGATTTCTGGGAGTGTCGGACCCTTTTGCAACAGTTTATACAGAAAACCTTAGGATGGTTTTGTAGAAAAAATAAATACAAATTAAAAACAAACACACAAATAAGTAAAATTTAAGTGAGACTGATGCTAAATGTTGTTTTTTTGAATGGACATCAAAGTAGCACTATATTTGTTTAGTTCCTGAGCAATTGCAGTCAATCCAACAAAAGAATACCCCAATTTAATTACACAACCCAGCTCCAAATATTTTACTCAGCCAGTCTTCTTGGCTTGTACATAGTTTAATGTGTTTAGACCAAAGCATGCGGTCGGTTAAGCAGCAGAAATAAAAAAGCCAGCATGTTGGTACCTCTTGACCTGGGTCATCATCCAGCTTTTGAAATCTCTTCTTCACTGTACGTCCCGATGACGTGACGGTGACTTCGGAGGAAGGCTGCAAAACATTCAAACGTTCAATTATTTGAGTAATAAAAAAAAAAACGCATTAGCAACTCGTTACATAAAGTCCGTTAAAAAAAACCAACAACATTACATTTGTCTTGTTTCGATCGATCATCAGAGAGAAATCCTGTAGGATCTTCGATGGCAGAGGGCTGTTTACCTCACCCATGATTTTTAGGACACTTCAATACAAAAAGTAAAGTATGATTATACAGTACATATCAGTGACGAAGAAGAGCAGACTGTGCAGTTGTAAATAGTTCGAAGCTGACTGGAGCACTCACTTCATTTTGGTAGGTCCGATGTGGATGATTCTCCTCGAGTCGGCCGGGTGGAAGAAGATTGCGTCACTCTCAAGACAGGAGCAGCTCATGTTCTGTATTCCATTTGTTGCCTAATTTTCACAAAAGTACATTTTTAACACATTTATTTTACTCACTTTACAGGTTTAGCTCAGATCTTTTGAAGTGGGATTCAGTGGAAAGGTTACGAGTAGTTTTTATTGTACGTTACCTGTTATTAAAAATCTTTTTGAGCAAACTTAGTTTGAATAAATATTTAATTCTGATCCAATGAGAAGGGGTGCTCTGCAGACTGAAAGTGGGTGTTTTTAAACAATAGGTGTTTCTAAAGGGCAAACACTGATTGGCTAGCTGAATTTGCTGGCTCCTTAGGTAAGTTACATCAGCTCTTTTTTTTTTAATTGACGGTTTCTAAGAAACAGTGTTATATCTACTGTAAAACACAAGAAGATTCTCTTTTGTTCTTGGGTTGTACCTGACACAGGTTGGCTTGAATCTGGTCTGGGTACAATGAAATATGAAGCATCTGAAGCAAAACCTGCTCCCATTTGTCAAAAAGTCTGGTCTCAATTAAAGGTCACGAGTCCTCTAACGAGATAATGGCCCAAAAAAAAAGCTAAAAACAACATTTGCTCTTTAGAAGTGTCTTCTATGAGATCTGATTTACGAAAGGAGCTGAAACATGGAGTAGGATTGACCTGTAAAATGTGAGACAGTTAACCAGTAAACAGAAATACCTGCTCCAGTTGCAGAAATCTTACAGAAACTGACAATCACTCATCTGCAGTGACTGATTTAAAAGGTTGAACAAGAAAATGTGAAGTTAAAGGAAACATCCTTTGTCCCAAAGCCAGTTTAAGTATCATTATTATTTTGGTTACTTTATTTTTCTTTCTTTATGAATTGATTTGAACTATTTTCACATTATTCAACAACTAAAATGGATTTTTTTTTTTATGTAATGGCTAGGTATTAAAAAAGAAACATTTAGTCCTCTTATTTTGAAATGTAACCGGAAGTTCTGTGTTAAAATAGAGGCGGAAAGAGAAGGTATGGAGACGCCGCTAATGTCGAACTGGCTAATACAACCTGCCTGAACCTCTATGCATTACTGCTTCGTGTCCCCCCTAGCATTTTGTTTGTATTATTGATGTTGATGACTGGTTAACAACCAGAAGATTTTTTATGTATTATAATTTTCAATAATTAAAAATAAATAAATAAAATATGCCTGCCGTCTTCTGATACCTTTGTCCAATCAGGTGTGGCCCTTGAGTAACACCTTCCGTTGGGAACACCTATTTGTCTGCAGAGATACCTACTTGGATCCAACTGATGAGCTAAAAGCTTGTCTGAGTGGAGTCAACGTCAAGTGGATTGCTGACATCTTATACATTTCATAGCAAACACCAACACCATTTTACAAACTTGTGCACCGCTGTCAGTTTCTCCATTAGTTATTCAAGTAAAAAAATATTTAGGGGTAGAAGTCTTTAGGCACATCACAGTTCAATCACAATTATAGGGCTGCAATGATAAAAATTATTATTGATGTCTCCCCCCCCTCCCCCAGTATACTATATTTACACACACAACTATGTGGAGGTGAAAGATGACTGTGGTTTAGCTATTTAAACAAATTTCAGGTCATCAAAGTGTTTAAATGACAATCTCCCATGTGGCATTGAAGAGCACGATTTACTGTTTCTAAATTATAAAAATTCTACCAAAAAACAAAACAACAACACAATTTAGCAAAGTTTTTACACGTTCATAATAAACTATTGATGTTAGATATACGATAATGTGTTTTGTAAAATGTAGAAAGATTTCTAAAAAATACCAGAGTGCCATCCTTGAGTGAACAGATGTGGTGAGTCCCCCTCTGATTTCGTTGTGGTGGAGTGTAAATGAAGTGCCACGGGTAGCCGCCAATCTGGACACCGTTATTAGAGCTTGCCTCAAAAAGTACCGGGAGAGAATCTGTGCCATACAACAGAAGAACATAGGAAGTTTGTAAAGTAATCATTCTTGCTCACCATTGCCAGGTACGCAAATTTAAATCTATTAAAGTGTTTCAACACCCGAGCTGTATTATAAATTACTAACCTTGTTCGTGTGTTTATAAAATAAAAAAACAAGTAACTAAATTAAAGTCACAGTCACACTTTTGACAGGTTCAGATGTACTGTTTGTTGTATCCAGCTCAAATACGAATAATAAACTTTGAACACAAAAGATACTTCTGGTCTAGACTCACCGGTGATGTGAATATTAAGTGGGATGCCAAATGGAAAATCTCCGACTTTTTTGCCTCCAAGAAGTGAACATGGCTTTCCCAGAGTTAATGTTTCAATTAGGTACTAAAAAGAAAAGGCAATCCAAAACACCACATAAATACAAATGCAAAGAGCAAAGTGAAACAAAAGGAAAACTCTTAGATTTTCAACCAAACTATTAATTAAATGCAGGTTCAAAAACAATAGTATTGGAAATGTGTTCCATATAAATACAAACCCTTTGGACAATGTGTTCAAAGCTGTACAGTCGCACTTTTTTGTTGCTGTACGACACTGCGAGGACCCCCTGAGACATTACGACATCAGTAATGCCACTTCCAAACCCCTGAAAGAAAATCGTTTACATCTCAATACCATTCAAATGTCCTAGGCAGAATTAAAATGCTAAAACAAAAGTCTGCATACCTTTGTGTTGATTTCGAAAACACCCACAAGTTGTAAGGGGAAAACATTAAAAACAGCCAGATACACAAATGTATTGTAAGCGATGCCTGCCTAAAAATAAAAAGAGAAAAAAAATAATCACTCAACCTTTCAATACATCATAAAACATCTTATAGCACAACCAGCTAAATAACCTTTTTATTTAAATATGCATAATACCTTAAGTTTAACAAGTCTAAAAAAAAAATATATATATATTTCTCACAAGTTGTATGAATATGCTTACTAGAGTGCATTAGTACCTGTCTTCCTAAAGGCGTTTCTTTGTTTTGCAATGTTTTAATATAAAATGTTTCTTGAGAAGCATTCCACCCGAGATATCTACAAAACAAAACAAAAGATCCTTTAAGGTTTCAAATATTAAAATAAATAACTAAAGTTGAATCAAATAGATTACAGCCCCTCAAGGTACTTGAAATTGTAGTGTGCAGAGAGGTAAACACTTTGCAGCTCTTTCCCCGTTTCGGCTGAAAAACGACGGAGCCAGTTATTGGATGTGAGCGTCAAGAGGCTGGGGAAATGATCTGAGGTGGAGGGTAATGTTTTTTCCTATTAAAAAAAACCCCAAACAAACAAGCAAACAATCAGTTAAAAGAACATACCCAATATCAGTTTGTCGTGGATTGTTAAACTGTGTTAATGGCAGGTAGCGGCTTCATAAAAACCTTGTGAGAAACAGTTTTACTTACAAGTGGACTCTGACAAAGCAGGGCATCTTTAATTTTCTCCTGTTTGGACCTCTTAGACAATCTGTACAAACAATGAGGCTCAGCATGGACACTGAAAATACAAGATTTAAGTTATTTTACATGTTCTGCCACGAGCCTTTTCATGCATTGCATTATATAATCGATATGCAAAAGTATTGATGTTTTTAAACAAAATCTAAAATGTTCAAATGTATTTCACTTGTGGATGGATATACGTATATTATGAAAATTGCCCAACTACCTAGGCCAGTCTGTATGATTTTAGAGAGAGTTGCAAACTGTAAGAATAATCTTTAATTGTGCGATGACAAAATCAGCTGCAATAAACACACAATTTCCTTGCTCCTCACTTTCAAAGCTACTATTATGCCTATTATTTAAACAAGTAGATATATTAACACGCAGAGCATGAATGAATGATACCTGAAATATGATGGCCTACAGTTTATTTAGGCAGTCCTTTGCAATACTGATAATGCTCATTGCAGTGACAATAAAATTGTGATGAAGTGTGCAGATCTTAAGCGTACAAGGGTCTATACTTAGAACAAATACAACACTAGTATATAGATTAAAATAGTAAAAATATCAAGACTATACTGAAAACAGTTCAAGTGTAATATCTATACTCACCAGCTGTAGCAGTTCTGGTAATTGTCAAAGTAGATGTTCCCATTCTCATACATTATTGATGACTTTGAGGTCTTGCTCCATACTTTAACGAAAGCCCTGCTGTCCTAAAATGTGACAATAACCATGAAACGTTATTTTTAAATAAAGATTAAACATTCCAACGCACTGTGCGTTTGATCACCTCAAGGAGGATGTCTCTAAAGAGCTTCAAACAGCGTCGGTATAAACTCCCAGCATCTGCGATTCCTCTGCTCCTCAGGTTTAGAAGCTCCGCGGCGTTTACGATGCTCTTCCTCCGGCGTGGCGCCATCTGCAGGTCGCGTTGTGCCCTACAGGCGGAGCTGATCTCACAGCGACACAAACTACGACAAACAGCAGGTAAGGACTGTGTAGCTCAAATGTTGTAACTATTTCGAGTTTTTAACTCTTTCGTGTTTAACTAGTTCGATTTTGAACGGGTGGCTAGGGAGAGGGCCCCCGGGCACACAGGAACCACTTGAGCATCAGCAAGGTGCTATTTATAAGAGTGAGATTGTTGCAGCACCTCAGGCTGAAGAAGTATTTTGGATAAAAGACGAAACGTTTCAAAAAGAAAAAAATCGTCTAGAGGTACTGAATTAACTTGTAAGTTGTAACTATTTGGTAACCGCTGCAGTCCACATGATGATGTGCCTGATAGCATGGTATCTACGATACAACTTTTGAACCATGACTAGTCGTTAACATTTTTATATGTGTATCTATCACAGAGATGAGAAATTTGCGGTACTGTTTGTAATCAAATCGTTTAATACCTGGAAATGAATCTCCGTTTTCAGTGACGTTGTGAAGGAAATTAGCAGTTAGCTAGTAAGTTTTTTTCTTCAAATCGTCTTCTTCTACGGAGGAATTAGGCGCACACTACTTGCGTCAGAACTACAGCGCCACCGGTCGACGGCTGCTGTGTACTACAAACACTTGTTTTCCATATTTTTAGCTCTCCAGTTTTAAAAGATAAAATGAAATACAATAAATAGGACGCATCTTAACAACATTGAGAAAACACTTTCTGTTAAAAATGAATAGCAAAACAGGAACTTTTTTTAAATCTTGTCTAAAAAAAGTTGCTAACAAAATTATTTTTGTTTGCTCCAAACAAAACAATGTATTTATATATTGTACACTTATTAAGTACTTTGCAGATTTACTGTGCATTGGGCAAAAATATAAAATATAAAATTTGACAGTAATAAAAGTAAACACAGGCGCCTCCAAAAATGTTTTTTTTTTTCTTTTGTGTGTGTGTGTGGATATTCATGCTTTATTCTCCTCCTTTTGTTATGCTTACTTTTTCTGTTTTGACTATTTGTACAACCAAAAACTGGTCCTGGTGAATTTTTTATTGGGTTTTAATAGCTAAGGCTTTTATTAGCTTTTATTTGCCCTGGCTACATTGATGCTGTGTGCAATAAATGAACTCTTACTGCTTTTTTTTTACAGAAAAATGCATAAAAAGTGGAGCTTCTCTGCAGCCAAACTGGCTTCTGTCTACTTTAAATTGTCTACCAGATTGAAGAGTTCTGGTGTAAGACCTAAGTCTCCACTGGGCTCACGGATTCTTACCAGTCCAGATGACATCTTTAATCACAACACGTGGTTGGTGATATAATATCTTGGTAGAAAAAATATGCAAATGCTTTTTGTTTCTACTTTTTTAGATGCATTAAAAATGCTTAATAAATGAGCACACAACAGATTATGAACACTCATAAACTGTTACTGAAAGTTTACATAACTGTTGTTTAAGCAATGATTTGTCCATCAGGGATCATGTGCAGTGGACAGAAGAGGAGAAAGAAAATGCACGGCAGAAAGCAGAAGAAAATTCCAAGATAAGACTTCCTTTAGCAGAACAAGGCATGAATACATTCCCTCACACAATGCTGTAATTTATAAAATTACATCAGACTGGGTTTCATTTCAAAATAAAGTAATGACATTTTTCCCGAATTCCCTTCATTCAGGTAAATTTGACACCAACGCCTGCCAGTATTGGGACACGTTTTATGAGCAGCACCAGGATAAGTTCTTCAAAGATCGCAGGTGGCTGTTTTCAGAGTTCCCAGAATTGTTTCCTTCACATTCAGAAGAAAGGAGCTCAAACGCATGTTGTAGCAATCACCAGGCAGGAATCTCAATTCGTAGTAGATCCATGACAGACACGGAGACGGGAGACCCTGAACACAATGACCCCATTCACCACCGCCCAACAACAGACCTGTTTCATGCTCAGGAAGCAGTGCAGGAGCATAATGAAGCTGCTACACAGACCTCTTCTTTCCCAGGACAACATGCATCTTTCAGGATCTTGGAGGTTTTAAAATAAATCACATTTAGTCATTCATTTTGAATTGCTTCACTTAGTTTTTAGATATCCTGATGCATGCTCAATAATCCAGGTAGAAAAATCCAAAAAAGTTCAATGTGGTCCTCTGGACATTCAAAAAAACAAAAAACAAAACAAAGCAAAAAAAATGTAGAAACGTTTCGTCTCTCATCCAAGAGACTTCCTCAGTTTGAGGAGCTGTATTCAGCTCAGTCTCTTAAATAGCACCTTCTCAGAGTGGATCAACCAGTTTTGCTGCTGACAACCAAAACCAGCTGCTCACATGCTCAAGAAGGACCATCAGCCTAACAATGGATCATTAGCACACTGATGGCTGTTTACTGTTCACAGAGGGCTGAGTGATACTAGCAATCACAGCATTGTAAGAGGGAGACAGTTGAACCCGGAGGCCTCCACCCCTGTTTAACAATGGACGATTCCTTTTCACAAAGATGGCCTCCTTTACTTCTCTCTCAAACCATCGTTCCTCTCTGTCCAGGATGTGAACATCTTCATCCCTGAAAGAGTGACCGCTGGCCTG
>NC_056510.1:20511327-20516327 GCF_014905685.2 Nematolebias whitei
GATGTTGATCTTCTGTGCTGGGCCATCCTTTTGGCCAGTGGCTGTTTTGTTTCCCCGTTGTAAGACTGATCACAGCTCTCCTGACACTGAACAGCATACACGATATTACTCTGTTTGTGCCGGGGGACTGGATCTTTGGGATGAACCAGTCTTTGCCGTAATGTATTTTGGGGTTTAAAAGCCACTGGGACGTTATGTTTAGAAAATAAACGTCTCAGTTTCTCTGATACTCCCTCAACATATGGAATGACCACTGGTCTGGGTCTGGGTTCCTCCTTTTCACCTGTTGGCTGACTGGAGTCCTGTTTGGGTTTCTTCTCTGCTTTCAGGAAGGCCCAGTTAGGATATCCACATTGCTCTAGAGCCCGTCTTGTGTGGGATTTCTCCTTCTGCCTGGCTCCTGAGCTAGTGGGGATGCTGTCTGCTCTGTGATACAGAGTCCTGATGACTCCTAACTTGTGCTCCAAAGGGTGATGGGAGTCAAACTGCAAATACTGGTCTGTGTGGGTGGGTTTGCGGTACACCTCAGTTTGCAAATGTCCTCTATCAGAGACTGAGACCTCACAGTCCAAGAAAGCCAACCTGCCATTTTTTACATCTTCTCTTGTGAACTTGATGTATTTATCCACAGAGTTGATGTGGTCAGTAAAATGTTGGACTTCCTGAGATTTAATTTTAACCCAGGTGTCGTCAACATACCTGAACCAATGACTTGGTGGTGTCCCTGAAAAGGACGTCAAGGCTCTCTTTTCTACCTCCTCCATGTACAGGTTGGCAACAATAGGAGAAACTGGAGACCCCATAGCACACCCATGTTTCTGCCTATAATATTGCTCCCCATATGTGAAGTAGGTTGACTACAGGCACAGTTTCAAGAGTTGACACAGTTGTTCTGTGGAAAGCGTGGTCCTGCTGCTCAGAGTGGTGTCTGATTTTAATCTTAAACTGACCACCTCTACTGCATCATCAACAGGAATGCACGTAAAGAGTGATGTGACATCAAAAGAGACCATTGTTTCATCAGTCTCCATGATGACATCCCTCACCCTTAGAGACTGGGCTGAATACAGCACCTCAGACTGAGGAAGTCTTTCAGATGAGAGACGAAACGTTTCTACGTTTTTTTGCTTTGTTTTGTTTTTTGTTTCTTTGAATGTCCAGAGGACCAGATTTGAACTTTTTTGGATTAGTGTTTAGATGTTTTATTGCACAACAATCAACACAGTCATTTAACTAAAGAAACAACATTCTTCATTTTTTCTGCAGGTTGGATGCGGAGTTGGAAACAGTGTATTTCCTATCCTTAACACTATCAAGTGAGTAATTCTAATAAATAGGGATGCACAATATTGGATTTTTAGCCAATATCCAATATGTTATAACTTATTTGGCTGGTAACCGATACCAATACCAATATTTTTTCCCTAGACCTACTTACAGGGACTACATAGCTTTCTCTGCTGTGGAATTAAAATACTACATTATTCTGCATTGTCTTTGTCATCTTGGCCAGCTACCATAATGGATGAAAATGATGTAACACTTCAACTGGGAATAGTTTTTATGTCAAATTTATCCATGACATTTACTCTCTCTAACACAATGACAACACTCGAACAGTGCAAATTTGTAAATTTTCACAAATCTAGAGTCAACGGCGCGCGTGACGTCATAACGTGCTGGCGCTGCAGGCGTCCTTTTCACTGGGTTGTCATACTAAAAGAGCACCTTTATGTAAATCGCTCCTTTTATATCTGTGAATTATTTTGATGGAATAGCCAATGTCCGATATTTAATTTTATCGCTAATATCGGCCGATACGATACCATGCCGATAATATTGTGCATCCCTATTAATAAATTCTTATGAAGTAAGAAAAACCTCAAAATGTTATGATCAGCCCTGCATTAAATTGAAAGTAGTAGTTTTGATAAATATGGGCAAAATACCTCAGCGCTGCAGTGTTGGATGTTTTTGGATGATTAAAAGTTGTATGTGTTTGTTTTGTTTGACAGAGGAACAGACTCATTTTTATATTGTTGTGACTTCTCTCCTTATGCCATAAAACTGTTTAAGGTATGTTTTATATATGTATATATATACAACAATGAGTAAGATATGTAATCTTTTTGCCTGTGTGTGTTTGCGTCTGTCTGTTAGCAAAATATTGCATAAATGACTGAATAAGTTTTGATGAAACTTGCAAAAAGTATTAGAAGTACTTCTACAACTAATTATCTTTTGGAGTCAACCTGTTTTTGGCTACCACAGCCATCTGACACACACAAAAAACTTAAATATATATAACTCAGTAAAATTACACATATTGACCCAAAATTTAGTCTGGTAGTAGCTGGCCTAATTTATCTTCCTCTTTTAGGAGCATCCAGATTACGATGACTCTGTGTGTCACGCCTTTGTCCATGACATTTGTGAGGACGTGGCTTCTTTTCCCTTCCCTCCGCAGAGCCTGGATGTTGTCTTAGCAGTATTCGTGCTCTCCTCCATCCATCCACAACGGTAGGTGAAGGTTGGAGCAAAACAAGTGAGAGCCTGGTATTGTTTACCACTTGCTGACCCCCAACCCACCTTCATTTCCCCGAAGCTTTTTGCAGATCCATAATATGAAATCAGTTTAGTGTGTTATATTAGCTCTGTAACGAGTTGTTGAGCTAAAATGTGCATATTTTTTCCAGTTTACTGTTCATTCAGCGCCTCCTTCTTGTATACTTCTGTTTGTAACTGCTCCAGACTATGATACAGGATAATTGTGTACATGATTATGAATCATTCACACAATTGTGATCCATTTTTCTTCCATACATTTTTCAACATCTTTCTCATTCCACAGTTTTTGTGCTATTTCTATAAACCATACATCAAAACGTTCAACTTTTTCAGGACAGTCCTGCTATGACTTTTGGTATTGGTGCAACTTTAGCTTTTTGAAATATTTAGCCTTTTCTGCCACTTTTTTTTCTCATAGAAAATGAATTGAGCATCCTCAAATCCTTAGATCTGTTTACAGCCTTTTATTGCTCCTTTCACATTTTGTTCTGGTTCAGCTTCTTTCAGCTTCCTGTTCAAATTTAAAAAAAAAAATTTCAGCTAATTTCACCTGTTTTTTTTTCCCAGCAGTTTTGTGCTCCTTTCAGACTCTTTCTGCTAATTTCAGCTTGTTATAATCCTTTCAGCTCATTTATGCAAGTTTCAGCATTTACTGCTATTTCAGCTACTATTTAGCTGTTTTATGCTAATTTTAGCTTTGTCAGCTAATTCCACTTTTTTGCAGTAATTTAAACTTTTTTCAGACTAATTCAGCAAAAATGTGCTCTCTCCACTTTCTTTTAGCAATTTAAGCTTTTTTCTACTTTTTTAACTACTTCAATTTCAACTTTTTGTGCTAATTTCTGCTTCTTTCAGTATAATTTGGCGAACGTGTTCTTTCTGCTTTCTTCTGCTAATTTAAGCTTGCTCTAACTTTTCAGCTAGCATTTTAGCATTTTTAAGCTAATTTCAGCTGTTTTCAAATAAAGTCGAGTTTTTTCATGTTAATTACTACTTTCAGCCTAATTACGGTAACTTCTTTATGCTAATTTCAGCTTGTTATGCTCCTTTCAGTTTTTGTCTGCTAGTTTCAGCCGTTTCTGCTCTATCAGCTACTATTTAGTTCCTTTTATGCTAATTTATTCATTTATTCAGCTAATTCCAAATTTTTTGAGCTCATTTCATCTCTTTCCACTTCCATCTGGTAGTTCAGGCTTCTGTCAGCCTTTTCAGCTTTGTTTGTTGCTACCGTAATTTCAGCCTTTTTAACTAATTTCCTAGTTTTTGTTCTCATTTCTGCTTATTTAAACCTAATTCAGCAAATATGTGTTCTTTCTGCTTTCTTCTTCTAATTTAGGCTTGTTCTTCCATTTCAGCTATATTTCAGCATGCTTTTTTAGCTAATTTAAGCTGTTTTTCAGCAAGTTCTTCTGCAATAAGCATTCATACTGAAATGCAATTTCTCTAGTGAATTTTAATTTCTTTGGCAGGATGCAAGGAGTTGTGAACCGACTGTCTGCTTACCTGAAACCAGGAGGGGTATTCCTCTTCCGTGATTATGGGAGATATGACTTATCCCAACTCAGGTTTAAGAAGGGTGAGGCTAATTTGTTGCCATCCCATTTGATCTCTAATGTTTTTTTGACAATCAGACTCATGTTTATTGTTGTAGACTAACTGGTTACTATTTTTGTTTGTGATCAGGACAGTGCTTATCAGATCATTTCTACACACGTGGAGATGGAACCTGTGTTTATTTTTTCACAAAAGGTACTGATGCTGATCAAATGTTGACGGCTTGCAAACCTAATCTAACGTGAAGCATGCATTCTGTTTTGGTGAATATTGTTTCATGAGATATTTTACTAACAGACGGACAAACAAACACAGAAAGACAGGAACATAATTACATTATTATTTCCATTTTGCTTTCAGTGACGGGTGATAATCGAGTTAAACGAAATAAGTAATTTCATCTGACATGCTTGTCAATTTAAGTTTTGGAGGCTAAACTCAGAATGAGAATATCACTAGTTTATCCATGGGTTCTATTTGATTTTTATTTTACAGAAGAGGTTCGTGATTTGTTCACCAACGCTGGACTGGAGGAAGTTCAGAATCTGGCGGACAGACGGCTACAAGTGAACCGAAGAAAGAAAGTTGTGATGCATCGGGTTTGGATGCAGAGCAAATACAGAAAACCATATTCTTCATCCCAACACTCCTCTGTGCACCCCTCAGTAACAGAATAAATGTTTATTTACACCTGAAAGGTTGTATAAATTATGTGGGGAAATGTGTATTGCAATAAAATGAGTAAAAAAAACAATAAACTAATGAAACATATTGCCATCTGGACTGTTGTGCCTTATATCAGAGGGACAGATAGACAGAAGACAGATTATCAGGTACACTGATTTAAAAAAAAAAAACCTGCAGTCCATCCTGCGGCT
>NC_056510.1:20517909-20522792 GCF_014905685.2 Nematolebias whitei
ATCAGTTTAAAAACCCTATATATATATATAGGGTTTTTAAACTGATTATAAAATATTGATTATTTGACAGTTTTCTCCATTATGATGCTTGTGATTATGAGTTTATCAGTATACTAAGTTGCTGTTGTTTGTCACTTATAAATAAAGTAATTAGTCGGGATTTTTCATGGTGTCACGCACGTTCAGAAAGCTTGAATCATCCTCGCGATAAGAAGAATTTTTGCACACGCGCTGCGTGACGTTTCAAAGACAGAGAGAGAGAGAGAGGTGGCCCCGGACGCTCTGCTGAGGTGTGTGGAGGTTTGTGCCCTGAAAAACCGAAATAATTCCCATTTTCACTCACTGGCGGTCAGCGTTCCTGTGTAAATGTAAAAAATAAGGCACGCCGGGCGGTTAGCTTCCCAATCTGCGCGAGCGAGTGGCCACGCGCGCCGCAGCATCGAACAGATAAAAAGTAGCTTGATGAGAATCCAAAGTAGTGGAAGTTTGGAGGGGACGCCATCTTTGGTCCCAGCTCTCCACGTCCCCAACACGGACTGTGTTTTCAGCAGCATACCACGGCAGAGCTGAGAGGCCTAGGAAGGTATCGTGGAACATCTTAAAACCTACATGTCTTTTCTACAGGTTCGTCTGGGCCATTTTGCGCGAAACGAAGCGAAACGGCCGCACACCACCGAACAAATCTTGGTACCGCAGAAAAAGCGGCTCGTTAGCGAAGGTTAGAGCCAGCTCCAAAGTCCATTCGAGCCCGTTCGGTTAGCTGCTGGTAGCACCGAGCAGGACCGTCTCCTGGTGCCCAGGCCAGTGCAGTAACCTTTACACAGATAATAACATCATGGCGATGAGTCTGTGCGAAAGACGTAAGGGTTGCAGTCGGTGCATCCTCTTATTTCAAGATGCCCGCTATAGTCTTTAACACTTAAAACGAGATTTGCACAAAAACGAGTCCGTAAATACAAAGAAAGCAGCAGTTTATGGAAGGGGATCATGTCACGTAAGGTGTGCACCGCATCGTTTGCAAACCTTTTGTGTCGTGGTGTTTACACACAGCGTGATGTGTGTGGCGTTATTTACCACCTTATGGGCACAGATGTGCCTCGAATGTGTTTATAACACGCAAACATGCATGTGATGTGAAGCCTATATGTAGATAATCCTCTTCGTATACATGCTAGATTGTTGGAAGCCTTGTTTGACCTTTTCTCTGTAAGTTTGCAAAACTGTTCATCCTGTGCAACACGCTGAAAAACATGCATAAACTGCACATATGTCTAATTATTGCCATTGTGGAGTTTTCATATTTTTGAAAACTGTCTTGTCAAGAGTGCACAACATGTACTGATTTACTGTACAGAAATGATGGCTGCCTACATCAGTCTGTCACTTGCATTGATCATAAATGGGAGCTTGTTTCAGGGCTGGGTTCAGGCTGCCCATGAATGGACCCAGTAGTCCACCCAGTTGTGCCAGATAATGGGTTAACTCTCGCAGTGTCTGCTGTAAACAGGTGGTCACTGTGCTGAGCAGCATGGAGTTAAAATGACATCCAGAGCTGTAAGGGTTCAACCTCTTGCTCGTGCAGGGGCTTGAAAATAGATAACATTTATGCACCGAGGCCTTCGAGTTGGAAACCGTAAGGAAATTCTTGAGAAACGCTGCTGTGGTGTGAAACTGGCACCAGCTTTCTGGTTGAAATGCGAGTTGCGGCAATGCAACCAAATCAGATGAAGATTGCTCAAAAGGCGAGCAGAACCGACTTCTCTGAAACTTCCCTTAAAGGTGTGAATGCCTTCATCAGCTGCTGCTGTTGTTTCAGATGCAATGTGCAGAGAATCCAAGTGGGTGTCGTGTAGGTTTCCACAGATTTTCTACCCTAGATTTGATTGCAAGTCGTAGATCTGTTATGTAGAGATGCAACAAGCTTACCAGTATGTTGCTGGTTATTAGGAGGAGGAATGGTTCCTTGATTGTTTTCAACGTTGGGGACTGCTAATATGATTCTTGGAAGTTATTAGGAGATGTTGGCAAAAGATTTTCACCACATTTTCTGAATTTGATGATTAAAATGTTATCAAACCCTTATAAGTGTGTCTAATTCCACAGATTTCTCCTGGAGGAGCTGGAAATTAAATTGTAATTGTCACGTATAGCGCTTATCTTTTCTTAGTTTAATTTTAGACAGTTTGTAGGCAATCAATAATATATTTTACGTGCGATAAGTACTAAATACACACTTCATGTGCAGTGCCAGACATCAGTCGCACCTTGTTCCATTTAGTGTTCTGCATCATGTTTTACAAATTACATTTGATTTTTGATCAATACAATATGAAATGTTGATTTTGAGAACTATTAACTACAAGTTTTTTATCAGTATGATGGCACTCTGTGTTTCTTGCGTCTTGTTTACGGATTTCATTAGAGAGAAAAACTTGTATTAAAAGATTTAAAATTAGGACCTAAAATGTCATTGTAACGGTAGTCTTAAAAAAAATGTTTTTGATCAATTTAATTCATTAAATCAGCTTTAACTTTTAGTAAGTTTTCTGGACTCTGATATGAAAATATTCTTTATTTTTTTTAAATGAGTAAAATTAATCTATACACAAGTGGAACTTGATATTTTGCGGTTTTGGAGCAGGTTGTAGGGATAAACAAAGAGGATTTGATGACACGACTCGCAATAAAATCTTCCGGGAGTATTTTAACTTGTGTGCTTTTCAGGAAAATAATTGCAAGTCAATATTTAACAAGTCCACTGTTACAGCTGTTACACCGATGTTTTAAGTTGTCTTGTGTAGTGTTTGTATTTTAAAGAATGGAAAAAATACATTTCAGCTGCTCAGGCAGTAACTTCTTCTTTTCTTGTGTCCATTACTGGTACTTGCTGCACAAGACAAAAAAACAAAAACACACTAGAACCAAAGCCATGAAGATCTGATGTGACCGCGTTAACATGGACTCGTGTACCAGATCAGGTCTTACTGGCTTGAATCTAGTTCTTGTTTGTTGTTGTGTAGCTTGTTTTTACTACATTGACTGCCCAGAAAGGATATTAACATAAATGAAGCACTGACTTCTTTATCACAACAGATTTTTATTGTTTGAGGGTAGGGGTGCACCGATAAATCGGCCCCGATGTCCTTAATTTTGGGTGATCTGAGATCGGTCAGTACTTACATGAGAAACCCATTTTACAGATTTTTTTCCGTGGGGTTTGTAGTTTTAACAACAATTGTCTAAACTTTATTTATCAGAGCACTACCTCATGGCAAGTTAAAACAAGTTTGTATTGTTTCTAGGATATTGTTCAAGGTATGATTTTCAATAAAATTGGAAAATTGAAGGTGCGTTGTGACCTTAACACCTGACAGTGTTGCTTATAGAACAGAATCGGAATCGGCAGGTCAGGTGTTTTCGTGATCGGCCAGAAAACAGCAATCGATGCACCCCTGTTTGAGTTTTTTTTTTTTTTTAAATCACCATTTTGTTGTAGTTTTTCTGTAACACTGCTGAAATGTATCGTTCTGCTGGTCTAACTTGCCGTTAGTCAGAAGAATCAAGTTTATCTGAGGCAATTGATAGTTTTGAACAAAACATTTTTCACATGAATGGCATATTTTTTTCCTCCTGTTAACCAGATACAGCTTAATGTGGCCTTTATATTAAGTTTTACTTTGTTCCAGACATATTTTCCGTTGTGTTTCCCCCTCCTAAATGGATTCTAATAATCCCTACCTACATACAGTGCTGAGGCTCTTTAGACTTTCAAAATGGTTGTCTCATTAAAGCACAGATTTAGTGTGCAGGCACCTCTGTGACTGCAGCAACATCGAAGCCCGTGGAGCGTCTGCATCATTCCCACAGGAGCGCTGCATTCAACATCACCTAGCAATTGGAAACATTCTTTTTGGACACTCACGATGAACGTATTTGTGGAGAAATGCTTAGAACTGTGTGTCGTATTTTGAGCTGTGTAATTTTTAGAGGATTCTTCCATTATTTTTAATAGTATGTTTAAGATAGCAGGTTTAAACACAAACAGCATTACAAAGAGTAGACTGAATTTGTTTTGAACTACACCTCAAGAACGAGGATGAATAGTCTCCAGTACCTGTTGGGATTTAAGTCACAGGATTCTGCTCTGAAGCTCAGTGCCTCTTGTCATCTGCTCCTGACTGAGAGGAGGCTTTAACAGAGGCGATCTTTGAATAACTTTAAAACTCTCATTCATGCAGGCACCATGGATGAGCTGCACAGCCTGGACCCCCGGAGACAGGAGCTGCTCGAAGCACGTTTCATGGGTGGGGTCAGTGGCAGCACGGGGGGCAGCACCTGCAGCACAAGTGTGGGAACCAAAGTGAGTACCTCTGCTAGATGCCCCCACTGCATGGGTGTAGTTCATTTATGAGTTTTAATGTCTTCGCAACATCAAGGAAATTTATCTTCACTGTATTAATTTTTTTCAGGGATTGACCAACAATGAATGTTCAAATCATAGTTTTGGAAGTCTGGGATCTTTGAGCGACAAAGAGTCAGAGGTAAACATCAACAACACTTGTTTAGCTTTTTCTGCGTAGGAGGACACAGGTGCCCTCAGCTTCAGCAGGTTGACTGATGCTCCACACAGCTACGTCGTCACGGCTGGAAAACGAGGCCAGACGGGGTCGGGGCGGCAAACTTTACCGCCACGTCATCTGGTGGGTAGAGGAGCTAATGGCTCTGGCACAGTCAGGCCTTTAGCGTTCGCCGCTCCCTGAGTTATGTTGGGCAAAGCATGTACGAGCGTGCCGATCGCTGGGGGGGTCGCTGACATCTGGAAGTCCACCTGCCGAAGGCAGCTCTATCTCCAACCTTCCTGTCTGAGGGGGGGGGGGGGGGGG
>NC_056510.1:20522892-20543664 GCF_014905685.2 Nematolebias whitei
TGACTCCTCGTCTGAGGCGGAAATGTCCGAATCCTGCCTCACATCAAAAAAATCGAGGGCCTTGTCCCGCGGGTAGCTTTCTGGAAGCTGGGAAAGCTTTTAGCCTGAAGCGAAGATGGCCGCCCAGCGTTGTTTCTCCTTGAGCAGGAGAAGCTTGCTGGATGGGCAAGAAGCCTGCGGTGTCGGGGCTTGACCTGCGTGTTCTGCACCGAGGCAGCCCTCGCAGATGGCGTGCAGGTCAGAGCTGAGGATGAACCCCGTCCTGCAGAGTGGACACAGGCGAATAACTCCGCTGGATGTCATCTTCTGCTCTTCTATCTAAAAAAGTTAAGTCAGGTCCTCTGGACGTTCAAAAAAACATCAACAAAAAAAACTTGTTGCTGTTTTTTTTAACGTCCAGAGGACCCGACTTAACTTTTTTAGATTTTTCAACCTGGATTATTGAGCATGCATCAGGATCTTCTGCTCTTTAGTTTTCTTATGTGCTTGCTGGCTGAAGAAAAAAGGGGAGCTAATCCCCAGTCTCAGGGCAGTTTATATGGACCGGGGTGGGGTTCACACAGCAGGTGGACTAAAGTTTTCAGTGCTGCACTGCATGCGAGGGGTAAACCCACTAGCGATAGCCTTAAATGGTGAAGCCTATACAAAATAGACCCTTTGTGCAATCCTCTTTCTACACAAGCATCTTGCCACCTGTTAGACCATTTTTATGGGGTTGCAGGGTTCCTCAATGCAGAGTATTGGAATAAAAAAAAATCATGTTTGCATTAAGGGGTGTTTTTGAATTAAACTGTCATGACTGAAAATAGTTTCTGGTGGAAAACTGAACATCTTCACGTACTGCCAGCACAGTTGATCAATTTTATAGAAACTGACACAGAGCTGCACCTTTACACTCCAGTAAATGATCTAAGCTGAGCTTGTGCTTGTTAGAAAAACTAATGGAAATCTTTCAATCCAGTATGTTGATTAGATTATTTGATGTGCTCTTACCCACTGGTTTCTTCTTGAAATTGAGAATCAACACATACTCACAAATGTCCACACTTTTGATAAACTATCATTATGTTTGCTGTGTTTTGTGAAATGAAATTCTTTTTGGTTTAACTTGTTTTTCTTTCTTCACAGGGGTCAGAGGTAAAAAGAGGCAGCTCTCCTGCTTATTCAGTAAGTATATAACTTCTCTAGAAATCCCACAACAGCAGTTTGAACTACACTTCTACTTGTCATAGTTAAATATAGTAATAACCATATTGTGGCTTACTAACAAAATCAATTTTTCAGACTCCCGAGAAGAAACAATCTGAAACTGCCAGAGGCAGAAAAAGGAAACCGGAGATCCAATCCGAGAGCAGCCAAGGTCTTTTAAAAATCTGGATATATATTCAACTCTTGTTAAATAGTATTTATTAAATATGTGGCATAAACTTAAACTCTCTTATTTTCTCTCTCAAAGGAAAATCATCTGTACGAGGACCCAAAATAAGTGATTATTTTGATGTGAGTTTAGTTTCATATTTTTTATACAGTTAACTGAAGTGATGGGTAAATGTATCTTGAATAAGTGCTATATTAATGTGTAATGCATATTTAATTTTATGTTTAAGATAAATAAAAATAAAAGAAAAGAACGACTGTCAGGTCTGCTGTGCCCAGATGTTTGACAGTGATGCAACTTGTCTTGTAGTTCCAGGGAGGAAACGGCTCCAGTCCTGTGAGAGGTCTCCCTCCAGTGCTTCGTTCACCCCAGAACTCACATTCCCACTCTGCTCAGGGCACTGCTGTAGGTTACACCAATATGTCAGAGTAAACATTTCCTTCTGTTGTGTCCTTATGCTACCCAATCCTAACTTTTCCCCCTATTTTAGGTTAGACAGAATAGCTCCTCTCCTACTAATATGTCTATTGGGGACCACATGACAAATCCAAAGCAACTAGCCGTCAAATTTGTTCAGGTGAGACTGAAGTCTGGAAGGAACTGCTTTTTTGAAGTATTTACATTAAGAAGTTCTTTAAATCATTTTCTTTTGTTTTTAACTCTAGACTGACCTTACAATTTTAAAACTGGCTGCCCTTGAAAGCACTAAGAATTTAGACCTTGAGAAGAAGGAGGGCAGAATAGACGACCTGCTAAGAGTAAGAAGACAAAACTTTTTGTACTGTAATACTTTAAAGCTCCACTTTTTTGTGCTATTGCTTTAGAGCCTGAACAGAATGGCTAAATATTTCATCAATATTTTGTATATAAAATAACTTTTTTGGTTTGTCAACATTATAAACCTTTATTTTACTTTTATTGTTTTTTTAAACTAGCTGTTTGTTTGTTTTTCTGCTTTCTAGGCAAACTGTGATCTCAGGAGGCAGATAGATGAGCAACAAAAATTACTTGAAAAGTATAAGGAACGCTTGAATAAATGCATCACTATGAGCAAGAAGTTGCTCATAGAAAAAGTTAGTTAATTTCTGTTCCGTCGTATAATTTGTGCGTATGTTTGTCTGTAAATCTAATGTATTTAATGTCGATCTTCAGAGCAACCAGGAGAAGCAGGCCTGTCGAGAGAAAAGCATGCAGGATAGACTACGTTTAGGCCATTTCACCACAGTGAGACATGGGGCCTCGTTCACAGAGCAGTGGACGGATGGCTACGCCTTCCAAAACCTTGTCAAGTGAGAATTTATTTTAACGACTGCCTTGCTTTTACCGTTTTGTTTTTTGTTTGATTTTGTTTTAATGACTGAATGAAACAGACTCGACCACAGAACCAGTTAAAGTGACGCAATTGTTTTACACATCGATATTTTTTTTACATTATTATCCATGGAGCAGACAGAAAAGTCAGATTGACAGAGTATGAAATTGTTTGATGCAGCCATAAAAATAATTGTGATTCAATAATTACTGATACTAATGATGTTCTTGACTTTACAAACCCATTTACTACAAACGCTCTGACTTATTTCTTTGAGCAGACAGCAGGAGTGGATAAACCAGCAGAGGGAAGACATTGAGAGGCAGAGAAAACTTCTTGCAAAGAGGAAACCTCCATCCTCCAGCAGCTCTCAAGCACCAACCACAAACTCGGAGCCAAAGCAACGCAAAACCAAGGCAGTAAATGGAGCAGAAAACGATCCCTTTCTAAAACCCAGCCTACCTCAACTGTAAGTCGATTTGCTGAAACTAGATGCACTGTAAAATTCACTTTCTGTAGAATTTTCTTTGATTTCTTTAAAAGTTATTCAGAAGTTGCAAATCAAATTATTACCAATCTCTGAAATGAAATATTCCACAAAGAGATATTTTCCCCTGCAACTTTTTCTCTCTTAAGACTGACCCTAGCAGAGTACCATGAACAGGAAGAAATCTTCAAACTGCGACTTGGACATCTGAAGAAGGTTTGTTTACAGTATTATCTTTTTTTTTTTTTTTTACAATACAGACTCACACAAGTAAAATATTTATATTCTCAATCATCTTGGACATGTTAATCCTAACAGGCTGAATCAAAGGCAAGTTGACTTCTTTTGTGATGATGTTTTAATGTTTTTATTCTCAACCGGACAAGAAGTCCAGCTGCTTCTGATTCTGCTTGTTTGGTTCACATGTGAATACATTGCTTAATAATTCTTTTGTCCAAATTTCAAAATATAAATCTGTCCCTTTTGTCCTTGTAAAATTTTTTAAAACATCATATTGGATTTATTTATTTATTTATTTCTGTTTGGCTCTGTACAAATTCAGCTGATATTTCGCTCAGAAATGTGCTCACGGGAAACTTTGGATGATCTCTTCTAGTAGTCGATTCTAAAGTTCCTTCTGTGCACTTGTGTGTTAATGCTCTTGAATCATTTACAGGAAGAAGCTGAGATCCAGGCTGAGCTGGAGCGCCTGGAGAGAGTGCGCAACCTTCACATCAGGGAGCTGAAGAGAATAAATAATGAAGACAGCTCCCAGTGAGTCTAAATCTATTTCTTTAACAAATACTGCTTTGACACTGAAACACGATGTATAAACAAGGATCATATCCTAATACCACAAACTAATAAGTTTCTTTTTAACTTTTCTTCCAAAAACCAAAGCAAATTTATCATTTACAAATGTATCCACATTTAAAATACTTTGCCTTCCCTCCTCCTCCTAAAGATTTAAAGACCATCCAACTCTGAATGAACGGTATCTGCTGCTCCATCTCCTGGGGAGAGGGGGCTTTAGTGAAGTTTACAAGGTAAGCTGACGTCACAAATTAAAGGAACACACAAAAACTATCAAACAGGTTGTTTAGTTCTGTGTAAGCCAGCGTTCCCTGCATGTGTTCATGTGTTGTACAGGCATTTGACTTGATTGAACAAAGATATGCTGCAGTGAAAATTCATCAACTTAACAAGAACTGGAGAGAAGAGAAAAAGGAGAATTATCACAAGTATGTGGGTTTATCCTTTGACTAATATGACTATGCATTGATTACTTATAAACACAGCCTCTGTACCTGTTTTCTTTGAGTGCTAATAGTGTAAAATCAACATTCACAGGCATGCATGTCGAGAGTACAGAATACACAAGGAGCTGGATCATCCCAGGATTGTAAAACTTTACGACTACTTCTCACTGGACACAGACACGTTAGTGCATTCTTCTTTTAGTTATCATCTATTACATGTGGGAGGTAAATCTTAAGACATTTATTCATTCACTAGGTTTTGCACCGTCATGGAGTACTGCGAGGGCAACGACTTGGATTTCTACTTGAAGCAGCATAAGCTAATGCCCGAAAAAGAGGCACGGTCGATCGTCATGCAGATCGTGAACGCATTAAAATACCTAAATGAAATCAAACCCCCCATTATCCATTATGACCTTAAACCAGGTAAACGCAACTCTGAACATGTGACTGAACACATGATCACAGCTTCACACTGACTTGAATGTTCTTTGATCTCCAGGTAATATCTTGTTGGTAGATGGCACGGCCTGCGGGGAAATAAAAATCACTGATTTTGGTCTTTCTAAAATCATGGATGATGATAACTACGGTGTAGACGGAATGGATCTGACGTCGCAGGGTGCAGGGACCTATTGGTGAGACAAACTGTTGTTCAAATAAAGTCCAAACATCCTGAAAGATTTGATGATTTGTTTAGAGAAAAGGAGTAATGCAATACTACAAGCATGCTTTCTGTTCAGACAAAAGCAACTTGTTTGTTGTTCCCCATCACAGAGCAGAGGGGGAGTTGGAAATACTCTCCGTCTGATCATGCATGTTGTCAGCATGAAAACTTGAAAAATAGTGAAATACAGACTTCCTTATTGGTGTGTGGCTACATCTAGGCATAAAAAAGGTTATTTTAAAAAACTGGGTTGCCATGTCAAAATTCATGATGGCTGCTGTCATGTATCCATCTTGTGAGCTGGATAACTTGGGGAAAAAAGCAATGTGCTAACTTCTATTTGGTGTGTGTGTCTCTGCACGTAGGTGTAAAAAATGTGTGTATATGTATCACCTCTGGAAGCCTTGACTGAGCTGTGTGGCAACTTCCTACATTTGTTTTTGGAAAAAATTGCAACCACCCGGGCTCTCATTTCCCCTCCAACTCATGACCCATCCATCCCACCTCAATCTGTAGCTCCATTTGACCATTTTGAACCCATCACTCTACAGCAGGTCATGTGCAGTTTGAAACAGTCTGGTTCCCCCTTTGATGTGGTCCCCCCTCGACTACTAAAGGGGGTTTTTCCAACTCTAGATCCGTCCATTCTGGCTATAGTAAACAGTAGTTTATCCACTGGCGTGGTGCCAAAATCCATTAAACATGCTGCTGTCCAGCCTCTCCTAAAAAAAAAAAAAAAACCTCGACCCTTCAGTCGTTTCCAACTTCCGGCCTGTCTCCAGACTCCCATTTGTTTCAAAATGGAGAAAATAGTCGAGTCCCAGTTGAAGTGCTTCCTGGAGGGTCACGCCATCTTAGAGCTATTCCAATCTGGCTTTAAACCTCTCCACAGCACTGAAACTGCCCTGCTGAAGGTCTTCAACGACATCTTCAGATTCACAGATACTGGTGATTCTGTGCTGCTTGTCCTATTGGGCCTCACAGCCGCCTTTGACACCATCGACCATGAGATCCTCATTGCTAGGTTGGAGCAGTGGGTGGGCATCACAGGGTCAGCCCTCAATTGGTTCAGATCTTACCTCACTGATGGATCCTTTTATGTCTCCATCAAGGATTTTAGTTCTGCAGAGGCAGAGCTTAAATGGGGGGTTCTGCAGGGCTCCATTCTGGGTCCCCTCCTATTCTCTCTATACCTGCTGCCGCTTGGTGCTATTTTCCAGAAACACAACATGCCCTTCAACCGCTGCTCAACTGCCTGGCTGACATCAGGGACTGGATGGCTTTAAACTTCTTAAGTTTCAATGAAAAGAAGTCTGAAGTCATGTTGTTCCCTCCCAACGACACAATCACAAACCACTGCATCGACCTCTCTGCTCTAACCCTGTCAGAAAAACAAAGAGTGACTAATCTGGGAGTGATAATGGACCCTTCCCTGAAACTTAACCATCACGTAAACATGATTGTTAAATCATGTTTCTTCCAACTGAGGTGGCTGTCTAAACTGAAGCCCATATTGTCTAAAAATAACCTGGAGACAGTAATACATGCATTCATTACATCTAGGCTTGATTACTGCAATTCACTACTGTTTGGTATCAGTCAAACCTCCATTGCACGACTACAACTGGTCCAGAATGCAGCAGCCCGATTTTTAACCAGTACAGGCAAAAGAGAGCACATTACACCAGTTTTGGCCTCACTGCACTGGTTACCGGTTCACTTTCAAATCCAGTTCAAAATACTCATGTATGTCTACAAATCACTGAACAGTGTCGCGCCCCCCCCCCCCCCCCCCACCAGTCTCTCTGATCTGCTACAACCGTATGTCCCACCACGTTCCCTGAAGTCAGTGGACCAGTTGCTCCTCACAGTTCCAGGATCTCGTCTTAAGCGCAGAGGTGACAGGGCCTTCTCTGTAGCAGGACCAAGACTTTGGAACAAGTTACCTCTGCTTGTCAGACTGGCCCCCTCCCTCTCGGTTTTCAAATCCCGTTTAAAAACTCACTACTATTCAGTAGCTTTCAACACCAGATGATCTGTGTTTTGATCCTGTATGCTCCACACTGGTTAGTCGTCATTATCCGCATCGTTTTTATGTCTATATTCTGATTTACCTCATTTTGTATTTTGCTTTGTGTGTTACCTGTTGTTTTGTCTGTACAGCACTTTGGTTGGCCTTGTCGCTGTTTTAAGTGCTCTATAAATAAAATGGTGTAGTGTATATATACTCTGAACAAAAAATATAAACGCAACACTTGTTTTAACTCGCATTTTTCATGAACTGACTCAAAGATCTTAAACTTTTTCTATGAACACAAAAGGCCTTTTTCTCTCGAATATTGTTCACTGCTTTGTACATCGGTGTCAGTGAACACTTCTTTGCCGAGATAATCGTCCATCTCAGGTGTGGCATATCAAGATGCTGATTAGACAGCATGATTATTGCACAGTCTTAGGCTGACCACAATAAAAGTCCACTCTAAAATGTGCAGTTTTATCACAGCACAATGCTACAGATGTTGCAAGTTTTGAGGGAGTGTGCAATTGGCACTCTGACTGCAGGGATGTCCTCCTGAGCTGTTGTCTGTGATTTGAATGTTTATTTCTCTACCATGAACCATCTCCAAAGGTTCTTCAAGAGATTTTGGCAGTACATCCAACTGCCCTCACAACCACAGACAACGTGTAACCTCACCAGCCCAGGACCTCATGCATCTTCACCACCAAGATCTGAGACCAGCCACCAGAACAACTGCTGCAGCAATCTATTTGCATAACCAAATAATTTCTGCACAAACTGTCTCAGGGAAGCTCATGCATGCTTGTTGTCCTCGTCAAGATCTCCACCTGACTGCAGTTCATCATCGTAACCAACTTGTTTGGATAAATGCTCACTTTCGATGGCATATTCCACGTTGGAGAGGTGTTCTCTTCACGGATGAATCTTGGTTTTCACTGTACAGAGCAGATGGTAGACTGCATGTATGGCGTTGTGTGAGATTTGCTGATTCAACGTTGTGAATCGAGTGGTCCATGGTGGCGGTGGGGTTATGGTATGGGCAGGCATGTTATGGACAACGAGCACAGGTGCATTTTATTGATGACATTTTGAATGCACAGAGATGCTGTTACGAGATCCTGAGGCCCATTGTTGTGCCATTCATCCACAACATCACCTCATGTTGCAGCAGGATAATGCACGGACCCATGTTGACAGGATCAGTACACAATTCCTGGAAGCTGAAAACATCCCAGTTCTTGCATGGTCAGCATACTCACCATACATGTCACCTGTTGAGCATGTTTGGGATGCTCTGGATCAGCATATATTCCAGTGCCTGACGGTACCATTGAAGAATAGTGGACCAACATTCCACAGGCCACAATCAACTTGATCAACTCTTTGAAGGAGATGTTTCACTACGAGAAGCAAATGGTCAACCAGATACTGGCTGGTTTTCTGGACACCCCCCCCCCCCCCCCAATACAGTAAAACTGCACATTTTAGAGTGGCCTTTCATTGTGGCCAGCATAACATACACCTGTCTAATCAGCATTTTGATATGCCATGCCTGTGAGGTGGACAGATTATCTTGGCAAAGAAGTGCTCACTAACACAGATTTATACACATTTGTGAACAATATTTTAGAAAAAGGCCTAAAAATATTTTTCAGCTCATAAAAAATTAAACAAAAGTGTTATATTTTTGTTCAGTGTATTGATGAGTGTAAACCGACCACCCCCCATCATTGGAGGAACTGTTTTTGTAGTTTTTATATTACTTAAAATTATAGTGTCCTCAAATGATTGGGGTGGTCAAAGATTAATCTGTGGTGGCCAAGGCCACCATTGGCCACCCCCTGGCTTCGCCTTTGTGCTTGGTCGTGGATAAAACTGATCCATCGCAGCCTCAGTCAAGCCAAAATAAATAAAACGTCCTCTTTTCTACACAGTGTAACTCCTAACCACTTAAAGAACTTGCACCAAAAACATTCAGGTTTACTTGCATTTCCCCGTTCCAGTCCTGAAAAACACTCCTCTCAAAAATGGCAAACATTCACTTTTCAAATCCTTCAGCGACGGGAGACCTCGACGTGGCGCTTGTTTGAGCAAAGATTCAGCATGTGTACTGATGTAGCTAAACTGTATAATTTAAACTTTGCACCTGAATGATGTGGTTCAAACTGGTTTTGTGTTGGTAATCCATTACTGGTTGTGAACCTTTTGAACACCTTGTATGTTTCTGATTGTAGGTACTTGCCCCCTGAATGTTTTGTGGTTGGTAAAGAGCCACCAAAGATCTCCAATAAGGTGGATGTGTGGTCAGTGGGTGTCATCTTTTTCCAGTGTCTGTATGGAAGGAAGGTAAGGATATTCAATTTTCCTTGATGTTTTTTTTTTTTTATATATTTTTTATTTTTATTTATTTAGCCTTTATTTATCCAGGTTAGTCTCATTGAGCCACGAGAACGTGTAGTTTAAGCTTAAAGCTAAATGTATGTCTCTAAATTTTCAGCCTTTTGGCCACAACCAGTCACAGCAGGACATTCTGCAAGAGAACACCATACTGAAAGCTACTGAGGTCCAGTTCCCTGTCAAACCTGTAGTCACAAACGAAGCAAAGGTAAGAGAAGTTGCATTCGACTCTGGTTGTTTTAAGACGTTGTGTTTTTGTGGATAAGTGTTATTTTCAAGTAATTTCTCCCACATTTAGGCCTTCATAAGGCGATGCCTGGCGTACAGGAAGGAAGATCGGTTTGATGTTCTCCAGCTGGGAAGTGATGCCTACCTGCTCCCTCACATGCGACGATCAAGCTCCTCTGGAACCCTGCAGATGAGTGCTGCCAGTTCTGGACTAGCTTCATCCAGTGTAGTCTCATATATACAGATTTGAACTGTGACAATAAAAAAAAAGGTAAAAACTGTCGATTGAAGTTGCACCTGGAAGGCTCATCAGAGGCTTGGACCTCTGAGAAGAAAAAGCCAGACACGGGTGCCGGGGATCTTCTTCCTGACCTGCACCAGGCTTTTACTCGTTTACCAGGACTTGATCAATGGATGGACATGGAAAAGACGTTTTAAAGGATACGAGTAAATGGATCATTTTGATGTTCTGAGAAGAAAAAAAGCACTGAAACTATTTACTTTGAAGAAAATGTGACTGGACACCATGTTCAGCTGTTGCAGATGGATAAAGCCTAAAGGGGCTGAAGGGAGAGTTGGCTCCTTGCCATTTAGATTTATTAACACGGTCCTGCCAGGATGCAAATTATTCAGCTGCTAGAAGTTAATTTACTGTGAGGAGAAAACATTCATGTCAAGTAGAACTACAGAAATTTCACCAATAATTTGGATAATTTTGTTGCATAAATGTTAGGCTTTAGTTTGAATTACTTAGCCATGGGAATGTTAATGTGTAGCATACAGGTGACATCTAGTTACATGTAGGCTGGAGCAGTGTACTTGCATATGTTTAATGCACAAAATAACCAAATGTAGAAAAAAAAAATGTTAAGACGCTATGCAGGAATATTAACAGATAAATTGGAAACTGTATATGCTGTATAGGCGAATTTTCAAATTGTGAGCTGCAGCAGTAACATGTACAAAGTAAAACATTTTCCCAACATAAATTTAGTTTCCTGGATCGGTCTCATTTTGCTGCTTTGTCACTTTTTCTTTAAGGGCTGTATGTTCCACTAAGAGTGAATAATAAATATCCCCTCCGGATGTAAATTGTGTTATAGATGACCTGATAATGTGCACTTCAATTTTAGCTTTAATATGTACGCCAATATTCAAAGACATGCTGCCATCTTCTGGTGGAAGTTGGAACTGCATCTCCAACAAGAGGGACAAAAACAAAAGTTTGCGTAATCAAGATATTAAATTTTACTTTCTCTTTTTATAAATCCACAAAATGATTTTACAACAGTGCAAGATGTAAACCTGCAGTTTTAAATAGAAGTCATCAGCAGCTTAAACCTTCAGCCGTGCATTCCTCTGAAATCAGTAGCTAAACCATTCAAATGAAATGTTACCGACTTCCACGTCTGAACCAGTTTTTCAAAATGGTACGTTGGACACTCAGAAAAGTGAAATAACAATACAAATTGTGTTTCCATTTTCTTTAGTGAAAATGTGCTTAAACTAAACTGAAAGGCTTAAAGGTGGTGCTAGGTTTTGCTGTGTTTGATCAGAGCAGCAGTGTAGCACCAGTATCTTCGGTGAGCTCGTAACACACTTCAGATTGTTGCAAAAGACCCAATTTGTCAGCTGAGTGGTGCAGCAAATGGACTGGTAAGGACTTCAGAGCAAGGTGTCATCCTTAAGTGGCACTTTGTGCTAAGAGGAGTCTGCAGATATGGTGATATTTATCGATCCAGACGTGGTCGCTGACAAGAGGTTGGGTGCTTTGGTCGGTGAATTGTTCATTTGAATGCTTGAAGAGGGAGATGTGGTATTGTGCGCATGCCTCGTCTCTGCTTTAGCAGGGGTCTGTGGATAAATGAAGTCGGAAGGAGGTAGAGATACAGGTGGGAACCCAGCTGGCAGCTTGAGAGGAGCAAAACCTGGAGAGAACGGCACAAAAACCAAGTGTTACTGACGAGTTTCACACGAAAACACTTAAATAGGCAAAACATTCCTATTTTTAACAGCTCCTTGGTGATAATTTTATTTTACATTTAAAAAATGTTTTTGAAAAGATAAGTGAGAAAAATCTGTTTTTTCTTCAATAGACTTGCTGCTTATACAAATAAAATTTTAGAATGAAGCAGTAATTGTGTGAATGTTTATGAAGCATTCACACTGTGATCCATTCCGTACGTTTTTCAGCATCTTTGTCGTTCCACAATTGTTGTGCTATTTCAACAAATCATCAAAATGTTCAGCTCTTTCAGGACAATCCTGCTATGACTTTTGGTATTGGTGCAACTTTAGCTTTTCGAAATATTTGGCCTTTTCTGTCACTTTTTTCCCCTCATAGAAAATTGAGCTAATTTTACATAATTCAAATCTTTAGATCCGTTTATAAACTTTTACTGCTGCTTTCACATTTTGTTCTGCTTCAGCTTCTTTCAGCTTCCTTGTGTACTGGTAAATTTAAAAAAAATTCTGCTTGCAGCTAGTTTCCGCTGTTTTGTGCTATTTTCAGATTCTTTCTGCCAACTACATTTTTGTGCTTAACTTCTTTCTGCTAATTTCAGCTTATTTCTACAAGTTTCAGCTTTTCAGCTATTTCTTCTTCAGATCCGTTTTTAGCTAATTTAAGCATTTTTTTCAAATAATTTCCACTTTTTTGTGCTAATTTTTGCTTCTTTCAGCCTAATTGCGCAAACATTTCTGCTTGCCTATGTTAATTTAAGCTTGTTTGACATTTTCAGCTAGGTTTTTAGCTAATTTTAGCTCATTTCAGATAAATTCAAGTTTTTCATGGTAATCTTTGCTACTTTTAGCATAACTTTTTCCTGCTAACTTCAGCTTGTTATGCTCCTTTTAGCTTATGGTCTTTCTGCTAGTTTCAGCTCTTTCTGCTATTTCAGCTACTATTTAATGGTTTTGTGCTAAGTTGATCTTTTTTCAGATAATTCCACCTTTTTTTTATTTTTTTATTTCACAGCTCCCTCTACTTCCTTCTGGTAATTTAAGCTTCTTTCTGCCTTTTCAGCTACTTTTCATCGATTTGTTGCTAATTTTAATTTTTTTGTGCCAAGTTATTTCAACATAATTCAGCAAATATATGTTCTTTCTGCTAACTTGGCTTTATTCTTCCATTTCAGCATGTTTTTAGCTAATTTCAGCTGTTTTTCAGCAGTAAGCATTCACTGCATTTTCGCAGGAAATGAAATATCTCTAGTTTACACCAGCACTAATGAGCTCTCTTGCTATTCTTTGCTAAAATAACATTCTAATTCCATTTCTACACAAACATTTACACAAAAAAGGTTAAGAGTTCGCTGCTTTGTTGAAAAGTTTTTTGAATGACTGAGTTGATGAACTTCCTAATCCTCTAACTGGAGGTGCAATCTATAAGCCTTTCTCTTACGCGTTTCTAAGAAGTAAAGATGAGTTTACAAGTCAAACCTGTTCAACGGTTCATACTTGCACCAAGTCTGGAACATTAGCGTATCTCTAAACTCCTGGGTTTGGATCGCAGTAACCGGAACTAAACAAGAGTAAACATCTGTCTATATAAAGTCCAGGGACACCATTCAACAGCTGGATTCTTTTAAATGACAGTGACATTTTTTTATGGACTGATTTGGACAAAAGTGCTGCAGTGGTTTTAAATAAAATGTACATTAAGGAGGTTTTACAGCCCAAGTCAAACTTATTACCTGTATGTTGTAATCCAACTCCAGGTGTTGGCACATGATTCACATTTGGCAAAGTGACGTTTAGGTTTGGTAAATTAGGAAGGAGTGGAAGATCTCCAGGAAGGGGTTGGAAACCTGAGCAACAAGAACGGTTAGTTTGAGATATTTAATTTTTTTTAATATATACACGAGGCTGTAAGCTCAGAATATCTCAACAAACCTGGTAGTGTTGGAGCAGCGTTCACAGTCCGGGGGAGCGTCTGCGAGAGGGTTGTTTGGTTGGGCAGCGGGATTATGGGAGCTCCTGAAATAACCAAAATAACACCGTGGACAACAAATCTACCCCTTGATCTGCAAATCAGATCAGCTTTTTACCACCTCAAACGGTGAACATTCCACTTATAGACACACCTGTTGGTAGACTGTTGAGGACTGGTGTTGCGTTCGAGCTGGCTGATAAACTAGCGAGAGGCTGCTTCAGTCCAGTTGAAACCGAAGACGACACGGCGACTGGAACGGTTGGAATGACAGCAGAGAGATGGACCTGATGAATAAAATTCCTTTACATGTAAACAAAATCTAAAAACAAACCCAGCGTATTAAAAGTTTTCGTCATGAAAATATGGCGTTACCTCGGTGAAGCCGTCTTTAGTCGAACGAGCTGCGTCATCGTGAGTCTGAGCGGGAAGTCCGTTCTTGTCTTCTAACCGCTGTGTGGGTATCCTGTGCAGGTAGCCGTAACCGATCCCACAGCCAAGACTGCAGCGACACACAGCAGCACAATGCAACAGCTGTAGTTACGTGCTACATGCAAAAATAATGTAAAAAAAGATGAACATTAAACGTGCAGATTATTCTGGACGCCATCTTTAGACCAGCAAAGTCTGGCCGATCTCTACCAGCCTACATGGAAACACTAAATTCAAGCTAGGCTTTCTGACCACAAGCAGGAACTTGTAACGTACAGAACCTGGAAAGAACCAGGGTGTAGAGTAAACGTGTTTGCTCATACCCAAACAGGTCTCTCTTGAAAACGAGTCCTCGTGACTCGATGAGACTAACCTGCATAAATAAAGCTTGAATGAAAAAGACAAAAGCACACGTCATTCTGTTAGGACGAGCGATGCGTCATCGACTGGGTTCAGTGAAGGTGAAAAGTTGGACAAATGTTGGACAAATTCCTCCCTCCTAGTATTGATACCTTCTAAACAAACCGTGTTCAACCCCCACTTCACTAAATGACGCGTTAAGCACGTGTTCTGACTTCAGCGAGCAGAGAAGGAATGGTCTAATACATGCTGCGTTTCACTTCTGAAGCTGAGCAAACTGGTTGTTCTGGAGAACACGCTGGAAAGCAGAACGTCCTCTAAGTGGATGGCAAACGTCATGTTCTTTCATATTCAAGTCTGAATGAAACGGGCGTGCTTCTGTGAGACAAATGCTTAAAAAAAAACAACCAAGTCCAAAAGAAAACTGGTGAAACTACAGAACGTTATAGACAATAATACGATTTATAGATGGTCTCTGAACACTTGTTTCACAGCAGGAGTTGTGTTAATATATTAATGTGTCAACACACATGGAAAGAGCTTCTTTTTTTTTTTTTACATAAACCTGACCCCTGCCAATTCTGTGGGAGCATGACTATCAAAAGTATAAACTAGAGAAGGATGTTGAATTTTTATGCGGCCCTCTCAGACCCTTACATTTAAACCTGGAGGAACAAACATGTAAGCTGGAAAAAATGAGAAATGATGGCTGTGCGTAACAGAAGCAAAGTCCTTCAAGACAAAAACACTTTAAAGGAATTTGCTCAGACTCTTTGAATAACTTCTGACAAAACTGAAAGTGAAAATGGAAATTCCCAAGAAGGAAAGAAACAGTTTTGTGGCTTTGTTTCGCGTCTACGCTAAATGAGCAGCGTGGGTTTAAATCAATACAATCTGAAGTTTCAGCTGTAAACAGGTTACAGAGCGAGTGTCGTACCTGCCCTCTCCACCCCACTCGGAGTTCGGGGTGATGACCACCTCGCGGCAGTTGTCTGTGTCTGTGCTGTAAACGTACAACTTCAGCTCCTTCCCTTCGTGAGCTTCAACCAGGGAGAACAGATCTTCAGTCTGGTCAAAGAGCAGAAACACACACATCAGTTCAGCCTGCTGCTGAATGGGTCTACACATTACTGCTGGTCACAAAGCGGGTACCTCATGCATGGCGATGTCTGCCCCGATCATGTAGTCCGTGAACGGCCTCAGACCAGCCTGAGCTGCCGGAGAGTTTGGCTCAACTTCCTGAACTCGAAACACATCAAGTAAACACATTAAAGGGTGTGGGAAGCTCTGGTCGCCAAGGAGGGAGAGAGATTACGAGCATAGTGAGAGTTTTAGCTCCGTTTGAGCCTGACGATCACCATGGTAACAGATGCTGAACTCTTAAATCTGCTCTGGACCAGTTCATGTTTAGAGATTTGCTTTAATTTGCCTGGAAAAAGATAAATGCCACGTGTTCACTAAATCTTTTCCAGATAGAAAAACTGGATTTAAACATTCCTGTCATCAGACAGAAGGAC
Organism: Nematolebias whitei; assembly: GCF_014905685.2. Taxonomy (NCBI): domain Eukaryota; kingdom Metazoa; phylum Chordata; class Actinopteri; order Cyprinodontiformes; family Rivulidae; genus Nematolebias; species Nematolebias whitei. The sequence goes on from NC_056510.1 coordinate 20,538,881, forward strand.
GGACGTTGAAGTTTTGATATTAGAAACTGTTTAAAAAGGTTTTATTGGTGTTAAAAGTCACTTAGAGTCCTGCACAAAAACAGATCAAATGTTTTATTCATCAGATCTTGCCACCAAAAAAACATTTATTCTGACATCTTTTCATCTACTAAATAGTTGACAGAGTTTATAGACTTCAATTCTAACTCATTTTTTAAATTAATTTGCATATCTTGCAGCAAGAAAAACATGACAAATATGCTTGGAAAGTAAAAAAAAAAAAAAAATCCTCTAATCCTGATTTAGCACCACCAGAAAGTTACAGTAAAACATTCAGACTGACCATTACAACAACACCGGAGTATTAAAGTTTAGGGATGCACGATATTGGATTTTTGGCCGATATCCGATATGTTAAAACTTATTTGGCCGATAACCGATACCAATATTTTTTTTCCTAGACCTACTTACAGAGACTACCTAGCTTTCTCTGCTGTGGAATTAAAATACTACATTATTCTGCATGATCTGTGTCAACTTGGCCTGCTAACAAATGCAGATGCCAAAAAGGGGGCTGAAAATTATGTCACACTATATGAATATTATATAGTGTTACATCATTTTCAGCCAGGTGAGTTATTTTGATGGAATGGCCGATTTCCGATATTTACCTAAATCGCTAATATCAGCTGATACTGATACCATGCCGGTAATATCGTGCATCCCTATTAAAGTTAGTTGACGACCTCCCTAGTGTTGTAAACATTTTCATGTTTGACCCAGATCTAAAGAAAAATCTGTCAACATTTTAATATTGAACTTAATTTTTTTGTCTGCATGTAAATATCAGACGATATTCAATAAATACAATATTTGATTTGATTGATAGACTTATTATAAAGGCAGAGTCAAAGCTAAAAGAACCTCTGCATAAATATAGTTTGTCTCATTTCTTAATTAATGTTTTTCCCGTCACGACTTTTATATTCTTTAAAGCTTTCTGTTCATGTAACCTCATGAATGACAAGTTGGGGTGATCGAATTGTTTCCCCTACAACTTTGTTTCAGCGTTTGATGCATTTTGTGCAGAAAAAAAGTGTTAAACGTTGCATGGAATGCCTCTTCTGATACAATTCAACACTCAAACATTAAACAGGTCCAGCTCGTAGCGCATCCCTCTGCACGCTCACCAAGACGTGCCAAACGTTCTGATTGGCTCCTTCGAAGCTGCAGAAGCGAATGCTGACACCCAGAAGTCCGTGGCCGCCCCACGCGTCGCTGGGCACGACGGTCGTCTCGCGCACGCTTTGCGTCTTGCTGTTGTACAGCAGCATCTTGACGGGCCGCTCCACGTTGGTTTTCAGCAGCTCTTTCAGGGTGTCGTTGTCCCTCTTCTGTTGGAAACAAATACATCTGAGCCGGTTTGCCATAAACCTGGTGGGTTCAAGAAACCTGAAGCTGCGGGTTTCCAGAAACGTACCAGTCTGGTGTCACAAACTGAGATGATGAAATCAAAGTATGGCTCCAGTCCTGCACGACTGCCGGGGGAATTATCCTGCACCTGCCAAGTTGAGGGCATCATAAGGATCTCATAGAGGGTTATCAGGTCCGAACAATAAAAACATCAAATGTGAAAGAGGCTAAAATGACTCGTAATCAAGAAGGGGATGCTTGAGATTTACGCCCAACTGAAAAGTAAATATTCATAACCGAGCAAAAGTTTTTTACAGCATAAAGTGAACAAGCAAACAGTTCAAGCTGTTATTAAATAAATAATGATAAAGTGAAATATGTCACATGCTTTGGGACTGTTCTTATTTTAACATCTGCTAAGGATCACAGGATTACGATATCTGCAGATGTAAAATCTTGAACCGGTCTTCGGTTTTTAATCATGGTGGAAGTGTTTTTTTTTTTAATTTTGTGGCAGATGTCATCACTTCAGAGCAGTTACATTTAAACGGTGGCCACAATAAACCAACACAATCTTACAGGAACAACTGGGAATTTTAAAGATGTTAATATTTTCACTTGTTACTCGGACCTGTACATAAATCCAAAGTAAAACTAGTGAAATGCAGAGTGAAAGTATCAGGAGTTTTTGAAAGAGAGACTTTACATCGATAAACACAGTGGACTTTACGCCTGAAATTATTCTAATTTAATATGAGGATTAAACTGATTTATTCAAAAATGCAAATACAAGAACAGAATTTTAAGTGTTTAAGTAAATCCTGATAATCTCTTCTTGGTTTCTTTCCATTTACTGAAGTGTGTAAAAGTAAGTTGTTCCCTGCATTTACAGGAATCGGTCGTGAAACGAATCGACACACTTAGAAATACATCTGAGATGTCAATAAAGCTCAGTGAAACGGTTGTATTGCTCTGAGGAGGAGCTCTTTAATCTTCCTCGAGAGTTCAACGAGTCAAACTTTACAGAAAGCTGGCTACGATTTACTGCGAAGATATTGAACAGATGTACTTAGCCGTGTAAACACTGAGATCTGCTTTATACCTGTTTTTCACTTAAATACACTGGCATCCTTGAAAACATCACACATCTAATTAAAAGATAAACATTTTAAGCATAATTTTTATTAGAAATGCTTCATCGATCCTGTTACTGATTCACACATCTGGGCACCTGCCTCGCATAAATTAAAGACAAAAAATAAAAGAGCTTTAATTAGTTTTTGGCTGTCAATTTTTACAAATATTAGTGAAGAGCTCATGTTGCAGAACTTAATGCAGCAGTTTAGATCATCTGAAGTGGGATTATGTGGACAAGTTATGATAATTATTATATTTCCTGTTGCAGATGGCTTTTTAAAGGTAGTTTGTTTGGAGAAATTTAGTTTAACGCAGACAAAACGGACAAGTTAACAAATAGTTCAACCAAAGTGCCACTTTAAAGTTACTCATATTGTAAAAATTTCAAAGCAATTAACTCATGAACCTTTGCACCGACGCCAGATTTAAATTACGTGGGAATTATAGCAAAAAATATTATGCTTTTCCTGCAAGAACTTCTGCACAGCTACAGCTAGCTACAGCTGCTATTTGTGCTTACAAATAATCAGAGACATCCATGTAAAAAGAACGGAAATGTTAAAAACTGATTTTTTTTTGTATCTGTGTTCTAACACAGCATTAATGACTTTGTTTTAACTTGTCAATCCAGTCAGAATTATTTATTTCTCCTAAATGAGGTTGTATAAAAAGACATCTACAACAGGTAGGATATTAACGATTAATAACTCTACTTCAAAAGACCTGAACTGTCACTTTAAAGTCTGGCATCACTTCCAAGGGTCCTTAAATGCATCATCTGTGATGTGGTGTAATGTTTTCTAAAATCGTTTTAAGGTGTTTGTTTCTTTTATCTGTCCTGCTTGGATTTATTTCACGGAAAGTAAGTGCTTATTCAGCTCAGCCTGACTTCTTGATCAAGTTAAGAAAGGTATCTGCAGCATTCTAAGAAAATATAATCTGAAACGTGATCTCCAGAGGTGGGGTGGAGGTTACACACCCATCTCTGTTAGTCACAGTCACCACACCGGTTATTCATGTAGCGTTAATATCTGCGGAAAGCCAAAAAAAAAAAAAAAAAAAGTCTGTCTGCTGAGGATGTTAACCGCATCTATAAGTCAATAAATATGTACATCTCTGTTGTAAATCCCTACGATTCTTATTTATTAATAAATTGAGTTAAAATAAAATAAAACGGCTGGAGCGGAGGTGCTTGAACGCATCACTCCGCTGAGTGAATGACAAACAGCAGCAATTCTCATTCAGTCATCCAAAATAAAACGTATAATATTGACAAAAAAAAAACCACCCCTAAAAAAGACTTTCAGACAAATATGTCAGAAATAAAACTCTTCTTTAAAGTTAATGTCAAATTCTTACCACTGCGGGGAAATATAAACATTTTTCTGGCTGTAATTGGGTTTCCTAGAGACACTAACGTCAGCAAGCTAAGATGCTAAACATGAGATCAAAACATCAAACCTGCTCTCACCCTGAGGACATGATAGCCTTCGGTTCCTCCACCTGGTATCTGAATGCTGTGGGAGCCCCCCATCTTTCCCTGAGTGCGTGAAACAGGGTGGGATACCTGTGCTTGTTATCAGGCGGCTCTGCGCCAAGTCATACCGCGTTTCAGTCCTATTCAGGGTTGCCAGGTAGGAAATAACGAAAGTCCCCAGGATGAGGCGTGTGGGTAGCGATAGGAGAAATATGCGGGGGGTGGGGGGGGATAACATCTAGCTGGTAGAAGAAGACTATCTGATGATATGTGGGTATTCATGTGAAAAGATGGATTATGTAGAGCGCGAGAATGCTAAAACTATTGTATATTTGAGCTTTTTTTTTTTTATGTATATTTTTAGTTTTGGCGTAAAGCTGTTGTAAAATCGCTATAGTCATCGTACACCTGGCAACGCTTATCCTGTTGTTCCAGGTCTGCAGCAGAATTTTTAGGCAGTCCGTTGTATCATATAATCAGAAAGTACCCTCTAAATACTGTTTTAAAATTGAAAAGCAGCATCCCTCCCAGTCAAAATGATAAAGTCGAAATTATAAAACGACACAAAACTCAACACAGATATTAATGTAAAATAAAGAGACAAACTGTACTTTTGTAGGTCTTAAAAAGGCTGCATAAATCATCCAAAACTAATTTTAACTCTGCAATATACATTGAAAAATATATAATTGTATATATTATGTATGCATATACATAGATACACACATATATACATAGATAAATATACATACATATATATATGTATGTATATATGTAT
>NC_056510.1:20553664-20569772 GCF_014905685.2 Nematolebias whitei
TATATATATATATATATATATATATGTATATAAGTGGCAGTTCTGTGAGTTTCACTTGTGTCTGTTCTCACAGCAGTCTAATTGCAACCACCCTAACACTGATCTTCATCTTTGTCTCAGATTTTTCTACATGAATAAAGACTTTTTAACTTTGGGCAATGATGATACACTTAAACATTAAATGGCTTTTTTTTTTTTTTTTACATCTGTGAGGGTCATTTTTATGTTTTTTCTACTTTCCCTACATTGTGAATGTCTATAATTTTGCATGCTGTTTTAATTTTTACACAAATGTCTCCACTTTTTTGGAAACAAATTTACATCTACTGTACATAAACAGGACCCAGTGTTCAAATCCTCATCTTAACCATGTGCTTAAAGTTTCACATATCTCTAATTAAACAAGAATGTGCTTAGTCTTTATTTTTCCCAAGATAACCTGGTGTGCAAATGGTTTAATTACACATTACTGCTGCTAAGGACAGAGGAAAGAAGCACACAGGGTATAATATTATTAATTGTGCATTGCCATGAAGACCTATACGCCAAAATGTCAATGTCTTCATGAGACAAAGGGGACAGGAGTGGAGCTAAAAGATGATAGTTCAGATCTTCTGAGGTGATGAAAAGGGCATGAATAATAAATATCTTACCTGTTGTTTATAGCCTTTCATGCATAGTTTGGAGAAATAGGGTTTAATTCTAACCAGAGAAGATAACAGCTATTTATCAGCTAGTTAGATGCTGCCATTTCCAATCTCCAGTTTCAAAGTAATTACAGTAGTCCCTCGCTACTTCGCGGTTCTTTTATTGCGGACTCGTTCTACCGCGATTTTTCAAAATAAGATTGAACTTGACATATGTGGCGGATTGATGGATGAGCCACATGATGGGCATGGAATTTTTATTTAAAATAAATTATTTTAAATTATTTAGCACATTGCTGCACATTTGTCCAGCCCAGAGCTGCAGAAAAAGCTTCCTCCTGCAGCTGATCAGCTGTTACCCGTGCAGAGCGGAGAAGTGGGCGTGGCCAAGAACCTTGCAGGTGGCTGAGAGCAGCAAAGGCAGAGAGCTGAAATCATGATATTCTGTGCTCTTATAGAGTGTTTAGAGTTTAGAAACATTGTTTAGAATATTGCAAGAGTATGAGAAGGGTTTAAAACACCTTAATATATATTTATATAAATAATAAAATAAACTACTACTTACAGTTTGTAGTGAGTCACGTGAGGTACGTGTCACTTTTGTAGTATGACAATATATCCCCGTTTATACGCATACTATATTCACGAGTTCTTCATTTTTCTGACTGTGTAATGCCGTGCATTGAATTTAAAGGAATGCGAACGAGAGACGTTATTATCTTTGACCCATCAAATGAATGGAATCATTTATTTTCAGAATCAAAGTTTAACATCAAACATTTACATTAATTTGGCAAAATATGAAAATAATAACAGACAGTTTCACAGAAAATGAACTTCAAATCACTCGGCGGTGATTTGAGGACTTTGCTTCAGATATTTCTAAAATATCTGTACTGATTTATGAGAGAGAGGTGAGTTTAAGAGTAAATTGAGATTTATCTTACAGAGGAAATATGTGAGGGAAATTTAATCTGTTTAACCAGAAATTGCACGCTCCGTCCGATCTCAGCTTCTCACGGTACACTTGGTCAAAATAGAACCATCTACCTGTTGATGATGAATCAGCGTCGGAGTAGTTCCTTTCTGACTCGTTTCAGCGTCTCCGTCGAGAACTACCAAACCTTCAGAGAGTCGTGCGTAGTTAGCTCAAAACAGAATTATAATCCCAAAAACCTCTGGATTCTTCATTGCTCTCTTGGACTCTTCATTGCTCTGAAACTTTCAGAACCGGCTGCACTCTCAATCTCAATCTCCATATCACTCTCAATCAATACCTACTTCGCAGTTTTTCACTTATTGCGGATCTTCAGGATATGGATCCCCCACAATAAATGAGGGACTACGGTATTACCATTTATGCTAATTCTATTTTTTTTAAACCTTTGTGTTGCTGTTAATTTTGCATTGCAGGACTGTTCCATATTGTGATATTCCCACAGAAAGTGCTCTGACTTTGTTGTTATTTGTGTTTGCAAATAAGCTTTTTCTTTTTTTAACAGCCTGGTAATGTAAAATTTTTGTTAATGTAAATGTTCATAATATTGTTTTTCGCCTTAACCATCAAACAATCTTGGAGACTGGAGTTGTTTTGAGTTATCTGCTCAGATCTTAGTGTCTCTCTTGCTGTTATCTCATCTGTCTCTTCAGACTTGAACTCTATTTCTCCAAAGTGAGATTGTAAAAAGAGCTATCTACAACAGGTCACTGATCCAAACCTTTCCACAGTGTTTTACTTCAAAAGGTTTGAACTGCTCCTTTAGGTCGAAAAACACCCTATCCAGACTATTTTTTACAAGTCTTGGCCCAGCCGCTCAATCTCCGCGATCAGGAAGTCGATGTCTGACCTGCCGGCAGCAGGGTTGGAGATGACCATCCGGAAGAAATTGACTTTGTCTCCTTGTGGCTGGTACCCCACCATGGTGGTCCCTGACTCCATCATCATCGCCTTGATCTTTGGAGCCACCTGTTGCAGACATTTCACAGAATTACAAACAAATATTTGCTCTCACCTCTAAACACAGACTCGAGTGTGTTTTCCTCTCCAGTGTGGGCAAAGGTGTATAAATCAGCGTGAGGAAAGCGAGGAAGTAGAAACGAGGGCCAGCCCACAGATAATTGAGTCATTACCTTGTGCAGTCTCTCACGTTTCTCCTCACCGTCAGGCAGGCGGCGCAGACTCGGTGGAATGTACCAGAAGCAGACATTGGTGTGCTGTGGCTGATAAGAGAAAACAACATTTGTAACGTGTACTGAGGAAAACTGCCATGTCACCGTGTCAGCAAAGCAAAGTGATCCAATCAATCAAGCACAATCTGACTCAAACACTTGAAAATACAGTCATTCTCATGATTTTTGAAAAATGGCATCTTACCTCTCCGTTAAACACCATCTCATAGCCCTCTCTGTTTCTTATTTTATCATAGAGGTACGTTGCCAGGTCCAGGCACTTGTCAATTTGCTGCTCAAATCCCACTGTTCCCTTTTAGTTAGATTAAAAAAAAAGATTTTACAACCCAACATGTGGCTGATAGAAGCATTGAGAGCAACAGTGGATAAATGCACACCTTTGCCTTCCACATGAGCCAAAACTTAAAGATATCAACATGGCGTCCACACTGAATGGCCTTGTCGCCCGTGTCATACGTCACATCATACTGTTTGTCCGGCTGGAAGAGGTAACCCGCACACATGGAGTTGCAGCCTTGTAACAGCCCCTACAGGAGAAACAATGTTAATGAGAGGAAGCTGTGTGCATCTAAATAAGTATAAGTGCATGTGCAAACTCCACACTGACTCACCCGCTCTCTGATCAGAACAGCAGAGCACTGGAGCGGCACTCCCATCATCTTGTGAGGGTTCCAGGTGACGGAGTTAGCCCTGCACAGATGGAAAAACAGGAAGCACAACGCTGAGAGGAATGGTGTGGATCAGGGGTAACTCAACAATAAGTTCAGTTTGAGCAAACTTTAGCATATTTGTCTTTGCAAGGGAAGAAAATCACATTTTAGAGTCTGGTTAAAAATTGGAGACTGAGCTTGTTTTGTTATATTTGCATAATGATGGCGGTTTATTGGTTGCCATGGTGTCCCACTTATGTTTAAATCTGCTCATTTTCAAGTTTTATTAATATTACCCTAATAGATTTTGTGGATTGGGAATCACTCTTTTCTTTATTATAAAAAAAAATAAACTGCCATATATAAAAATAAGTATATTTATAAACATAGTAAAAATTTTATTGTGCAAATCAAAAACCCAAGTTGACCAAAGCTAAAAAAAAAAAAAAACGGCTATAATTCAGCCATTTTTACACATATTGGACTACAACCTGGTATAGTGATAGCTGAGGGCAGTCTGCAACACATACTGAATGCTAATCAAAAAAGTTCAAGATGGCCACCTGAGCTAAATAGGAAAAATGGCTATAATTCTGCCATTTTAAAACATTTTGAGCTAAAATTTGGTGTGGTGGGAGCAGAGAGCAATTCCCACACAATAAGTTTAAATAAAAATTGATTCTGAAGTTTAATAACAACTCTATGCTTGCACAAGAGATATTAACTTGATGTTTACATTTGACTGTCTTCAGTTTTAAAGGCAATGCTTAGCCGTTGCTGATTATCACCCACCACAATGAAACATAGGTGATCACGAGTTTGTGTGTCTGTTCACAAGATATCCCACAAAGTAGTGGATACATTTCAGTGCTAATAACATGAAGATTCTTTTATATTGTTTAGAACTTTGACATGCAAGGCAGCGGGCAATGCCCATTCCTGCAAATAATATTTAATATAATAAGTTCAAATGGCAAGACTTAAAATATCTACAAATTCTGTTTTTTTTTGTAACTGAATAAGTTCAGTTTAAAGTACAGTTCCAATTTTTATAATTAGTATGTTGTTTTTATTTACATTTTAAACATTATCCCAACTTTTTTGGAGTTGGTGTCGTATAACAACTGCTGTTGATCAAAAAAAGTATTGTATTAGTATGTATGTTGATTTAAAGAAAACATTTGATACTACTGACCACAGTATTCTTCTTGAAAACCTAAATAAATATGGTATTAGAGGGCTAGCATCACAGTGGGTATCTTGTTATTTAGAAGAAAGAAAACTGTTCAAATAAATTATGTAAGATCTGAACTTTGTAACATCACATGTGGAGTACCTCAAGGTTCTGTTCTTGGACCTAAGTTATTTATTTTATATATAAATGACCTGGTTAATGTGTCAGGACTGTTTAGATGTGTTTTATTTGCAGATGATACTACATTTCTTTGTTCGGGTAAAGATATAGAACGAATGTAAAACAATGGTAAAAAAACATACTACCTTCTAGTAATATCCAAGTAAATTTAGTTAAAAGGGAGAGTGGTTATTATCGTAAGGGGATAGAGATGTTTGTGAAGCCTTGGTGTCATACCAGTTTGAAGGAGCGGTCTACAATAATTCAGGGAATAGGATTGTGGAATGGTCTGAAGGATGATGTTAAAACTGCCAGATCTATGTACATATTCAAGAGAATGATAAAAGTTAGTTTTCTGAAGGAATATGGAAAAGCATAATGTGTATCTACACAAATCGTTGTTTGAGTTGATGTTGTTTTTATTTAGCTTTGTTTTTTGTTTTGTTGTAAATTACTTTTCTTTGAATATATTCTGGGGGAAAAGGGGGGAGATGTAAGATTTATTCTTCTTCTGCTGCCTTTCATTTTACGTTTTAATTGTATATATATTTTTTGTTTTCTTTTGTATATAGTTATTTTGTTTTTTATGAAATGAATACATTTCTAATAAATAAAAATAATAATAATAATAATTAAACCGATGAACATTAAGGAGTCAAAATGACTCCACATTTAGTTCCTTACCTCTCTATTCCATTCAACTTGTATCTGTGTTTCCTGGACATCAGCAGACCTCCTCCCCACGCAGCCTGCACAACACAACGCAGCTTAAACCACAGCAGACGGAGCAGACACATCAATCTGTGCATAGAAGAGGAGCTTGTCTCACGTCCACGTGAAGCCAAATCTTGTACTTTTCACAGACGTCTGCGATGTCGTTGATGGGGTCGTAGGCTCCGTAGACGGTGGTACCTGCGGTGGCGTTCACAAACATGGGAACATACCCCTGCAGGACAAAAGCACAACAAAAGAAGAAATCATTAGTTTCAGCTTCTTTTCATTCCCTGCATGAGCAGATGCATTTCTTTCTGCACTCGTCTTTGTCTGCACCGACTGCTAGAGGGATAACTGTGTTCCTTTTTTTTTTTTTTTTCTAATCTGCACTTTGCTTTTTAGAAATTACTTTCAAAAGAGAAGATCTAGACCACAGGAGAAGTGAAGTGAGAGGAGTGTTTTTGCTTCTTCAGCACCCTGAGCATTTCTTTTACTTAAAGGGAGTCTCGCAGCTCGTGTTTCTGACTGGAGGAAGAAATGGATTGTGGGAAATGAACGAGCCAAAGTAAACGTCAGCGGACATTTTTACCTTTTGCTTGGCCTCAATTATTTTGGCCTCCAAATAAGCAGGAATGACTCTCCCTCTGGAAAAGAAGAAGCCGTGGGTCATCTAAAAATGTTGTGTTTTTTGAGCGTGCCCTGCAAGTTAAAGACAAACCTCTCGTCTGTTTTTAAAAGGATCAGGTTCTCTGTTCCAAAGCCCAGGGCTGCACTTGATTTCTTGATTGAATAGTGGCTCTGCAGGAACAGAAGACTGTCGGTCACAAACCACACTGGATTACAAAAACACCCAGACTTGTCCAGGTTTATGTACATGTTCTCAGCTGGCGATCAGAAATAGGGGCAGAATTGGACTAACGAGCTCGGACGTGAAGAGCACGAGTCTCGGCGCGGCTGCCATGCCTTTGGTCTTGACTTCAGGGAAGAACTTGTATCTGGCGATCATCACGCTGTACATGTTGGAAATGGCACCGCCTGAAAAAAAACCAGCAGAGGTGAAATGAAGGAAAGGATTGCACACACCAAAGTGTTTCTCTTTAGTCGTGGCTTTATCTGGTAGTATTTCTGTTTTGTTGCCATGGTGACTGCATCTCTGTGTGTGACTCCTTAACACTAAAGTTGAGACTTTGGACTGCACATGCTTGACGTCCTGCTGTTGGGGTCATTCTGTCTGGGAACTGTTATTGTTGGAAAGTGTGTTTAGTTGTGAGGTTAAGGGTTATCTGGGTGGAAAATGCCGCACAAGGTTGAGAAAATATTCCAGTAAGAGATGTCTTGTTTGTATTCCAGGAAAGTGTAGGCGATTCAAGCTATCGTAAATGTCCTTATAGATTAGAGATGTGTCACAGCTTATGACCATTTTTGTCCCCCATCGCGGAGCAAAGGGGGCAAATGGAAATACTCTCTGTCCATCTGTCCATGTTGTGAGCATGATAACTTGAAAAATACGTGCAGTGCAAACTTCCATTTTGGTGTGAGGCTGTGTGGTGTAACAAAACTCCTGGGTTACCACTTTAAAATCCAAAATGGCTGCTGCCATATGTATACATATATTAACCCTGTGAGCTGGATAATTTAAAAGTATTATTATATATTCTGATGCATGCTCAATAATCCAATTAAAGTGGATCAGTTATTGTGTGAACGCTTATGAAGCATTCACACAATAACTGATCCACTTTTCTTCCATATGTTTTTCAGCATCTTTCTTGTTCCACAGTTTCAGTGCTATTTCAACAAATCGTACATCACAACTTTCAGCTCGTTCAAGAGAAGGGTGCGATGGCTTTTGGTATTGGTGCAACTTTAGCTTTTTGAAATATTTAGCCTTTTCTGCCACTTTTTTTCTCATAGAAAATGAATTGAGCTCATTTTACATACTTAAAATCTTTAGATCTGTTTACATTTTACTGCTCCTTTCACATTTTGTTCCAATTCAACTTCTTTCAGCTTCATTCTGCTAATTTAAACTTTTTTCAGCTACTTTCAGCTAATTTAAGCTGTTTTGTCAGCTGTTTTGTTATTCTTTTAGATTATTTCTGCCATCTACAACAATTTTGTGCTTCTTGTAACTTATTTTGCTCCTTTCAGCTTTTTTATGCAAGTGTCAGCTTTTTCTGCTATTTCAGCTTCTATTGAGCTGTTTCAATACTAATTTTAGCTTTTTCAGCTAATTCCACTTTTTTTCACTCATTTCAACATTTTTCAGCCTAATTCAGTAAAAATGTGCTTTTTCCACTTCCTTCAGGTAATTTAAGCTTCTTTCTGAAAATTTTTGCTACTTTTCAGCTGTTGTTTGCTAATTTAAGCATTTTCCAGATAATCACTTTTTAGTGCTCATTTCTGCTACTTTCAACCTAATTACATTCTTTCTACTAATTTCAGCTCCTTTCAGCTTTCTTCTGCTAGTTTCAGTTAATTTTAGCTTGTTCAAGCTTTTCAGCTGCCTTTTTTATAGCATTTCAGCATGTTTGAGCTAATTTCAGCTGTTTTCAGATAGATTCAATTTTTGTGGTATTTTTTGCCACTTTCAGCCTAATTACATTCTTTCTAATAATTTCAGCTCCTTTCAGCTTTTTTCTGCTAGTTTGGGCTTTTTCCTGCTATTTTGGCTACTTTTTAGCTGTTTGTGCTAAAATTAACTTTTTCAACTAATTCTACTTTTTTAAAGCTAATTTCAGCTCCTTCTACTTCCTCCTGGCAGTTTAAGCTTCTTTCTGCCTTTTCAGCTTCTTTTCAGCTTCTTTGTATTTTTTATTGGTAATTTCAGCTTTTTTAGCTAATTTCCCAATGTTTTGTGCCCATTTCTACTTATTTAAATCTAATTAAACAAATATTTGTTCTTTCTGCTTTCTTCTGCTGACTTGGGCTTGTTTTTTTTTTAATTTCAGCTATATCAGAGTCAGAGTTTCTTTATTGTCATTCGCACCTCATGTGGTACATGTGGTGGAGCGAAATTATGGACACAGGGTCCCAGTTACATCCAACAATAAAATGTAAAAGAAAAACAGTAATAACATCTAAGATATGAACTAAGAAAAACATCAACTAAATATACTCTAAGCACTCATAACGTAAAAACATTACGTCAAACATCAGCACAAACATGAACATGAGTCCGTGTGAGCAGATGAGCACGAATGAACACATCAACAATGAAACAGACCAGCAGCAACATTAACAGCAGCAACATATTTCAGCATGTTTTAAGCTAATGTCAGCTGTTTTTCAGCAAGTTCTTCAGCAATAAGCATTCACACTGCATTTTCGCAGGAAATGCAATTTCTCTATTTACATATTGCTATCATTATTGTCATTGTATTATTGAGAAGTATGTGCTCCGGTCAGCCCGAGTGAGTGCCTTAAAGTGTTAGTTAACAAATAATGTGTTAACAGGTTCAAGGTAAAAATATTGTCAGATGGACGCAACTTCAAAGTACTTGTGAGACTGTCCAGGGAGTGTCTGTGTCAATAAAATCGCTATTTGTAGTCATCTGAGTGATCACTTTGTTAAACGTTTTAATGAAGAAAAACCTCTTCATATTTAGTAGGTTAATGTAAAAAAAAAAAAAAAAAAAGTCATGTAAATAAATTCTGGTGTTTCATCCAGCAGCTCAAAAACAAGCATCGTTATTTTTTTAAATAGGGCTGTTCACATAAATATAACTTTACTTTATTTCCTTGATCTTATACAAGTTTCATTCCTATATTGAACTACTTTTTAAGGAAAAATTTCTTAGTGCAGCTTCTACTGTAACTAAAACATTTTAAGAGCCGGTGTTACCAGTGCATTTTTATCATGTTAGGTCTTTATTATTTCTGCTCTCCTGTTCAACTCTGATGTGTCTTTGTTTAATTTTCTGTCCTCATGTCTCCTGTTTCCTGTCCCAGCACCCGCCTCCTCTTTCATACGATGTTTGCTCTTCTATCATATTTCCTGACAGTTTTCACGTGTCCTTTGACTCATTGTTTAGCTTTCTATTATCAACACTGATCGTGCACAGCTGCTTTTTAACGGTTTGGCCATCTTTCCATTCATTATCAGAATTCTTGCATCAAATGAAGATTATTTTGTCACAGGAAACTATAAATCCACACATAAAGGAGCAAAGAAGAGTGAGATGCTTGCACAGAAGGTTCAGATGTTCAGTCTTGTTCAGAGCTTGTTGTCTTACCTGGAGAAAATATCCCATCTCCCTCTCCGTTTGGCCAGCCAACAATTTCTCTCATCTTTTTGAGCGTCAGCTGCTCCATCAGCACAAACACTGGAGCAATCTCATAAGTAAACCTAGAACAGAAAAATAAAAATAAAAACACGTGAATGTGATAAAAAGCACAGCACATATTTATCATCCGCCATAATAAACAACTATAATTGCCTATCTTTGCATGCATCTATTTGTCTGTTAGCAAAATATCTTATGAACCAGGTGACTGATTTTAATGAAACTTTCAAAAAGTATTCATTGAATGTACATCTACAAATTTACCTTTTTTGGAGTTAGCCTGATTCAAGATGGTTTCCACAGATAATTAACTACTGAAAACATAAAAACTAAAATCCGTCCAGTTTTACCAAGATTTATCACAAACTTGGTGTGGTAGTAGCTGAGCGTTATCCCTTATCACATAATTTGTAGATATGCATGTCTTCAAAAAAAGTTCTTTACGAACATCTGTTTGCATTTTCCAACCTGTCTGAGATTAATACTGAGCAAGAAGCACAATTTTATTTTCTTTCTCTCTTTACAAAAAACCCATAACTTAATTAAAACTGTGCCGAACTGATGATGATGACCTGCTGTTACGTTCACAAAAACAAGGCTGCCTCAAGTGCCATACATTTTTTTTTTTATCTTTGTACAGCATAGGCAAATAATCCAGGCGTGCTGAAGGTGTTCTGCATCACAGAAGTCTGTTTGGTTTTGCAGAACAGGGAGACTCATCCATTATTTCCATGCTGATATTCTTCTAATTACATAAGTACGTTGTCCATTCATGCAAAGCCGGTAAATGAGTCAGAAGATTTCAGTGTGTTTGTGCCTCAATGCTTTAAGGCAATCCCTTTGTGTATTATTAATTTAAACCATATCCTTCATGTTGTGTCATTTTTTGCACTAATTCAAAATTTTGGTGCATAACTTCAACAAACGCTCTTTGCTAGTAACACCTTTTTATTAACTAGTGGCTCTTCTGCTTAACTAGTTGGAGCAGAAGTTTAAAGCCTAATGCACTATTAGAACACTGGTCTAAAGTAGTCGACAACTGTGAGCAGTATAAGTTAACTAGTAAGCATCATAATTCCCTACAGGTCAACACAGATTGTACCAAATAATAACTAGTGATGGTCAACAGTGAGTACATGTCAACTTGTCAGACTAAATTACACTTTATTTATTAGGTAACTAGTCTATATTTTAGGTGCACAAATCAATTGCTTGACATTTTGGGGCACATTAATTAGCTCACTAGTTGACATCTTGGGTGCTCTAGTTCAGTTGTTCTTAAGCTGGGGTTCTCGGAGGTCTGCGAGTCGGTGCTTGGGGTCCACCAAAATAGATTTTTTTTTTTTAATTTGCAACTACATAGATGTTTAACAGCATTATAAAATACACCAAAATGCACATCTACTTGATTCAAAATATTATGGAGGAGGACCTCCAGACACCCCCCGCTGGCCCACCCACTATTTATGTTCTGGCATTGATC
This sequence comes from Nematolebias whitei, assembly GCF_014905685.2. Lineage (NCBI taxonomy): Eukaryota > Metazoa > Chordata > Actinopteri > Cyprinodontiformes > Rivulidae > Nematolebias > Nematolebias whitei. The sequence goes on from NC_056510.1 coordinate 20,564,989, forward strand.
AGTTTACAAATTAATCTTTGATACTTGGTCTGACTACTACTGTTCTGATGCTGTTCAGTTTTATGTAAAGAGTTTTCTGTAATTATTTGAAGAAGTAACACATTTATTATGTTCATTATGTGAATAGGTAAAGTTTTAAAGTGGTTTTTGATGCTGTATATTTTCTCAAAACTGTAATTTTTTGAAGTTGAAATTAAAAATGTTGTTTATTAAGTGTGTAGTGAATGAAAAATACCCCATGTTTAAAAGTAACACTATTAAAGAACAGGTTTTAAGTATTTATGTTACACAAATATTTCCATTGTATTAAAGAGACAAATTGAAGAAAATATTTAATACACATGAGGGTTATGAGCCAAAAAAGTATAAATCCATCAGCTAGTGAGAGTTTTGAACATTACTAGTAAACAGGTAACTCCAACTTTAGTTGCACTAAGTGCTACTAAATTTACCATTGCAAGTTATCTAGTTCACATTTTGACATTTAGGCTAAGTAAAGCTATATGCCAAATCCTTTTCAAATAGCCAACTATAGTATTTTTTGGCATTGCTAACTAGCCAATAAGACACTAGTCAACTAATGGAACTAAATTTAGCTTTATTACGGGTGGTGATGAGACACTATCAACGACAATGATGAGTCCAGCTAGAGGCAGGAGGTGGAACACCTGGAGAGCTGGTACAAGAAGAACAACCTTCACATCAATGTGAAAAAGACAAAGGAGATGGTCTTGGACTTCAGAAGGAATAAACACACCTACACCCGCGAACATAGGAGGATCTATGGTGGAAGTGGTCTCCAGCTACAAGTACTTGGGTGTGCACCTGAATGACAATCTCAGCTGGAGCAACAACACCACCAGCCTGATCAAGAAAGCTCATCAGAGACTCTACTTCCTCAGGCGGCTGAGACGAGCTGGACTAGGAAGCTCAGTCCTCACCTCCTTCTACAGGTGTGCAGTGGAGAGCATCCTGTGCTCCAGTATCAACATGTGGCATGGAGGCTGCACAGCTGCAGAAAGAACAGCTTTGCAGAGAGTGGTGAAGGCTGCACAGAAGACTGTTGGAGTCAGTCTCCCCACCATCACAGACATCTACACCTCCAGATGTAGGAAGAGGGCCACCTGCATCATGAAGGACCACACACACCCAGCACACACTTTTTGCCCCGCTCCCCTCAGGAAGGAGGTTGATGAGCATTAAGTGTAGAACCACTAGACTGAGGAACAGCTTCTACCCTGAGGCTGTTAGACTCATGAATCTCTAAAAAGGAAAAATCACTGTAATGCCACTTTGATTGTTGATGGGTGCTGCTGATCTCATGCTGCTGATTATTTCATGTTGCTGTGTTCATTAGCTCTCATCTGCTCACACAGACTCATGTTCATGCTGCTGTTGTTTTGGCGCATTGTTTTTGTACTGTAGGTGTATTCTTAGTTTAATGAATGTAGTATATTCTTAGTTCATGACTCGGATCTTACTAATGTTTTTCTTTACAATTTGTGATTTTGTTGGATGTAACTGGGACCCTGTGTACATAGTGTCATCCCACCTCATGTACCACATGTGGTGTGTATGACAAATAAATCTCTCTGACTCTGATAGCTGTTTTTTTTTTTTTTTTAATTGAAGTTGGGACATCACTAGAAAAATTAACGACTAATATATAATTTCTGCACCAGCTCGTTGGATAGAAGTACAAATGATTGTCAAAAAAGTGCTGCTAGTAAGAGTGTTTGTTGAATAGTGCAACAAAAAGTTTTACTGGTGAGACCAAACTAGTGGAGTTGTGAACATGTAGGCGACAACAATGCTACTGGGGATGTCAAATAAATAGACAAACAGCTTGCTGTACATTGCATCCTCAACACAAACGGAGAATTGTGCAGAACAGACGTAAACAAGTCCGTTGTCCCTTCACAGATGTTACACGTTAGTTTAACTGCTTCATTCATGCTAATGCATCTCCATCACTCGGGTTATGCAGGACTGGGATGTGACTGTCACTCTGTTTGTGTCACTCAATATCTACCAGGGATAATTAAGGTTGATGAACTAATTAACAAAGATAAATTAGAGTGGAAGCAGCCTCCCAGGTTCAAGGCCTCCACAGTGATGTTCATTAAAGGTGACAGGTTGTAAAACTGGTGGAAAGATGATGACCGAAGCAGCTGGCGTCTGATCAGATGAGCAGCCGAGAACCCTTGAAAACCCAAACTTTACTTTTCAAACAATCTTGCTGTCAAAAAGAAGCTGGCTCTGATAGTTGTAAAAACGTTTTACAAGTCATGAGACTCGTATGTTATAGGAAGATGAGGTGCATTTTTTCTTTCCAGACAGTAAAGTCAATTTTTATCATCATATATTGATTATAACTGACCAGTAATGCATGAATAAATTACCTGAATAACCTTTGGTAAAGTCATTATGCATGACAAGCTACTTTTTAAAGGGACTTCATTAGAACATTTTTAATAATTTTCTCTTAGGTCAATGACCACAATAAAAATGAATTAATAAATATTTTTGTTTCAGCTTCAACAGCTTATTTTTTCAACATTGACACCTTCAAATTAAAATTGTCTTGCTTTAACTAAGAAGAGGGGATTATTAAAAAATGGCCAAATCGGAGAAATCAGAGACTCTCAGGTGATTTTGTTAAGAAAAAGGCTTTTACTTTACATTCATTCATTCATTCAACCTTTATTTATACAAATAAATCACATTGAGCCTCAAAGATTCATTTATAAGTGAGACCTGTTTGGACAGACAATAAAAATTAGCAAAAAGTTGATGCAGCAATAAATCACCTTGATGAAGTTTGGTCGACACTTTTAGTCAAACTATTCATTTATTATTATTATTTTTATTGCTACTGGACAAATCTTAATGAAGCATGTAATTTTTAGTGTATGGCCACAACAAACTGGCTTTTGGAGTCAGCCCAGTTCAAGATGGCTGCCATAGCCAACTGACTTTAGAAAACACAAAAAGGGCTGAAAGTCAGTCAGTTTTTTCGAAATGATCAGCTGGGGCAGTAGCTGAGAGTCGTCATGCAACATACAGATTTCAAAGTTTGACTAAAATGACTGCAACTCTGTCATTTTTCACCGTCAAATAATCCTAATTTATAAATTGTGAATGAAATGTGGCGGGTGATAAACATTCCTAGTGCCAGGCCTTTGATTTAAAGATTGAAACTGGTTTGGATTTTGAAGACTTGCCTCTTTATAACTAAAACAGGGGCTTCATCTGCAACTGCACGGTTTAATTTACTGTAAATGTGTAACTATGATTCGGCCCTCTGAACTTGATTATAGTTATTATTATCAAGCACCGAGCAGCCTCAAAGCCTTGATGGCTGCTCTTATCAGGTGGATATGATGCTCGGTTTTTCCCTCCCTGACTTTGTTACGTCACAAAAACTCACATAACACAAAACAGAGACCCTGTGTTTGAGTGCTAATCAATATGCAATTTATTTTTCCTGCAGGGCTGAATTATATGTCACCTCCGATACAAGCAGGCCAGTGTATCGACAACACTGCGGGGGTGTCGCTGTGCAAACACCCTCTTTGGGCTCTTTATTTGTCTGCTTGATTGACAGCCGGTGCATTTTTATTTCCTTTTGTTTATTAGCTAAAGATAGTGATCACTGTACGTCGCCGTAAGCCAGCTTCTCCTCTTCATGGACCATTGAGAAGCGAACAGGAGCAGACACGTTGTGATTTAACAACACTCACATGTTGGTGTTGGCTGTAGACGTGAGCCACTCTCCTGCCAGTCCCACGATGTCTAACCCAGTGGACAGCTGGTTGAAGAACCTGGGGTGGCCTGATGTAGATGAAGACACCACAAAGCAGCACAAACAATATAAAAAATGTTCGTGAGGACCAACAAGAGGTATGGATCAGAGCAAGAAGTCCTCAGGCCTCCTACCTGTCCTCACTCCGTACTTCAGGGTGTCCCTGCAGTCCACCAGGATCTGCTCCAGAGACTCGGGCTGGTCTGAGAGCTCCAGGTTGAAGCCCTCCATGCCCTCCAGCAGCTGGTGGGGGTGGTGGAAGTCCAGAACCTTGGTGGATCTGTCAAAGGTCTTCTTGATGTAGCTGGTGAGGATTTCCATGACCTCCAGCAGGAACTGCATGGTGGGCTCCTCTCCATTTTTGGCAGGTAACAGATCTGCAGGACAAGAGTTTAGAACAGTTATATTTTTATGTAACTTCATCTAAAAACTTGTTTGGGGTTTTTATTTTTGGGATTTTTTTGCTCTTGATCATGCAAAGGCCTAATGTGTGCAAGTTTGTTTGTCTGTTAGCAAAACATCTTATGAACCAGTCAACATACTTTAACAAAACTCTCAGAAAGTAATCAATGGATGTACGACTGAAACTGATTAACTTTCAGAGTCAATAGTTCAACATGGCCGCCACAACTAATCAACAATACCCAACACAAAGATTTCTTTAGCTCTGCCAGTTTTACAGATACTGGGCTAGAACCTGGTGTGGTAGTAGCTGAGACTCATCCCAGACTCAAACACCAAGCTTTCCCATATTGCAAAAATAATTAAATAACAGTTTAAAGACTTGGTATACAAGACGAAGGGCAATATGCATTCAAACAATTAATGCTATTTTCATATTTTATTTATGTTTTTTGTTCTAATTTAACAACAAAATAAAGCCTTATCAGATAATATTTTATAAAAACTCAAATGTGAAAATATGTGATTTGATTTTTAACTTTTTATACCGTTTTACCTATATACATACATATATATA
>NC_056510.1:20570172-20585954 GCF_014905685.2 Nematolebias whitei
ATATGTTGTAAAGGAAAAAGTCTAAATAATGAAAGCAGTGTTTTGTTTTTACCTCGGGCATACAGGTTGGAGAAGTCGGTCTCTGTGCGCCTGAAGCGCGCGTCTCCTCCGCTGTTATCGCAGGAGGACAGCAGGTTTTTGGCCGCGCGCTCCTTGAAGGAGCTCACGATCCTGCTCCTCTCCTCCAGACTGTTGTTCTTCTGCAGGAAGCCTGAACGGGTACAGGAGGGAGGGGAGTCCAGAGGATGGTTATTAAGCTTCCCAAACATGATGCGGTCCGCGCTCCAACACTGGACTCGTCCCTCTGTGAGGACCTGCTGCTCCATCCGCTTCTATTTATAGGCTGCGGGGGACCCGCCGTGACATCAGCACCAAACTCAAATGGCTGTCACGTACAACGGCTGTAAATTCTTCTTCATAATGCTATACCATTAATTCCACTTTAAAACAGCTCAAAAGCAGATTATGCGTAAAAAGCGCATTTTGGTCAAAAGGCCGCATGTTGAGAGAATTCATCAAATCAACACATGGGGCTCCTGGGATGGTAAACCTGCCTCTTTCTTCCTCTGATAAGGACATTTGGTTTCATTGTGTTTAGCAGTTTAACACTCCAGCGTAATTAACTGGCCCTTAATGGAAAAACAGCGGAAAAACTGCGCTGCGCGCTGGAGCATGACATTCACGGTTCTGGGGGATGTGAAATGCGTCCTTGGTTGCTCAGAATGAGCCTGAAAACGTGGAAATTGAAAAAAAAAATCCATCTCGCATAATTTCCCCTTACTCTTCCACACAGGAAAATAGATAAATAGAGAGAGAGAGACAGAGAGAGAGAGAGAGAGAGAGAGAGAGAGAGAGAGAGAGAGAGAGAAACGTATTTTCTTAAATGCATCTTCTAAATGATAAAAACCAAATTCAGTTGACTAAATTTAATATGTTTATTTCCTATTTTTTATTTTAAAATTGATGTCTCATGCACAAGTAAAATATAAAAAAGGACAATAATCTAGATATGACGATTTTAAAAGTATCACGCCCGAAAGAACTAGGGGTGAGGAGGGTGCTGCAGCCCTGCAGATTAATGCAAGAGGACATAAATAAACAGTTCACAAATATACATAAATAAAAAGGATTTTAACAGTGCTGCACATGCTTTAATTCCAGAAAAAAATGTTAATATTGTTATTTTAGTCTAACACAAGGTAAAATTTGTGCACACATCCTTTTTTTGTTTGTGTTTTATTTTGCTTTTTTGACAAATGTTTAAAACTCACAGAAAACGACAGATTAGCTCCCTCTAAATTTGAGGTCGCAATTGCAATTTTATTATATAAAACATACAACACACTGCTGAACATATTCATAATGTAAATGTAAAATGATGCCTTATGTTATCAGACACTGCAGTGTGCTCGTCACTGCATACTGCATGCTTTTGATATTATGATGTTGAGTGTTAGACCCCCCCCCCCCCCCAACACCACCACCACTGCCAACTGAAACACGTTGCTATGGAAGAAAGAAGGCATCTCACCACATATCTTCATTCCCAGTTTTCTGGTACACCCATGAGCCACTCCACACCAGGCATCATAACCTGACATTATTCAAGAAAAACAACCTGTTAGGTTCAAAATAAAACACGTAACGTCCAGCATTCGTGTTAACACAACAGCGAGCATCCTCCCACTGGTGCCACCATTTTATCATCAGGCCCTTCAGATTAATTAGACGTTGAAATTCATGGCAGGCCGGCCTGCGGATCTAATTGAGTGAAAAGATGCTGGTTAAAGCGCGGGTGCAGACAGGCGCGAGGCGGCTGGATGGTGACAGATATGGAGAATTACTGCCTTATCAAGAGCCTCCAGCCTGGGAGGAGGAGGTGGTGGTGGTGGTGGTGGTGGGTCTCAGAAAAGGCTCAAAAGCAGCAATCTGGCAGAAGGGGTGGGGGGGGGGGGGGGGGGGGGGGGGAGCATCAGTCCCAATTTAACCCTTGGCTTGGACCATTAGATGAATCATTGCTCGGATCATCTTAAAAGATTTATTTGTCTCTCCTAAAAAAGGTAGAGGAGGTGAGAAGGGACAAAAAGGCTGTGTTTAAGAAAAGGGGGGTTTGATGCAGCTATATCTTTAATGCAGGGATGCAACGGCCTAAATGGGGTTTAATCACTGCTATTAATCCCATGACTGAGCCTGGAATTAGGATTTATTTTTTTTATTATTTTTTTAATAAGCAAAAACAAATTTTATCTGGAAGGAGAGAACTCATGTTGTGTCTGTTTTATTGTGTTCACAAGGACAAACAGTCTCTCCTATTTCCATTTTTTTATATTTTGGCTGTTTATTTTTTATCTTTTTTCTTCTTTTAGGGTTTTTACCAGTTAACAAAAAAAAAAGGGGGGGGGGGGGGGTCTACAGCTCAGTGGACAGAGTGCTCCTGCCTGAAGCTCGAGTGCCATTAGAGTCCATTTAATGTGGCAGAATTAACAATCACTTCAGGGACAATTTTCAGTCTTCGATGCAGACATTTCACTCTGAAAGAAAACAAACAAACGCAACAACAACAACAATAATAATTAATATTAATGATAATAATAATATATGATGCTCTGCAGCCTCAGGCTTGTTTTGCTGCAGGTTTGACAGCAGCTCTGGATCTGAGGACCCTCCCCATCGATGAAAATGATTAATGGCGATGCCCACAAAGTAAATAGCACAAGTGAAAATGGCATTTTATCTGTGATGGACCTACTTGAGCCCGGCGGCCGTAAATTTGTCGAGTTGGGATCCGCTTCACCAGCCGAGGGGGAGGAGGAGGAGGTGGAGGTGGGGGGTGCAGACGACGCCATCAAGACCCTGAGCCAAAATTTTTCACCTCCAAAACCAGCCTGGTCGCCTCCCGTTTTTTATATATATATATATATATATTTTTTTTTTTTTCTTCTACTGCTTCAAAATCAAGAAAGTGACAAATGAGGCTTTTACCCTGAGCAGCTTCAGCTGGAGACAGACCTGTAGAAGACAAGGACACAGTCTGTCCAGTTTGTCTTTTCAAGCAAAAACTCTACAAATGCAAAATTATACAAACACGTGCAGGCAATCTATAATTCAAATTAAAGGCTGAAAAATGCATTTTTTTGTTATAAAGGCTTTTTTTTTCTTTCAAAATAAAATAAAATAAATGGCCTAAATCTGTGACTTCACCTCCTGATTGACATGAATCAGGTTCAAGGTGATTTCTGCTCCAATCACAGTCTCAGGTTGCACAAAATACCAAAGGAGTCTTTGGAGATGCACCTGACATTTAAAACATATTATCTTCAGCTCTATATATAAAAAAAAACACCTGTTAGAGCATCCTCCAATAACAAGAAGTTTATTTCAGTTTTCAGGGTTTAGCAACATAAATCCATGAAGCCACTCACCGTGATGAAGAGTGCAGGTGAAACTGTCCACAAAAAAAGGGGGCAAGGTGAATTTATGAGCAAATTAAATCCTGAAGGATGCGCGAGGAGGAGGAGGAGACAAAAAAGCGCAAAAACGGCGGAATTGTCCTTTAAATCCCACTCAAGGTCACCTTGTTGTTGAAGAAGTAATGTGCTGATAGTTAAATCAGTCCTCGTTGTTTCAAATCTTTTCCTCTGAGTGTGTGTGAGTGCGCATGAGCCTCGGCGTGTCTGTCTCCAGCAGCAGCAGCTGCAGCAGGGCTGTCTGCTGGCTGCGCGTTTGGCACCAAATGGCGCCGCTGGCGGCCCCAAAGAAGTGAGAGTTTTTTTTTTTCTTTCTGTTTTTATAAGTGTAGATCCAGCTGCGTCTGTAATCCTGGTCACATGAAGTTTGAAGCTGGGAGGAGGGAGGAGATCTGGTTTTGTTCTTGTGTGGTGGTGGTGGTGGTGGTGGTGGTGGGGAGAAACCATGCGGGGTGGAGAGATGAGACAGCGAGACAATCATGAGCCTAAATGCTCCTTTAATTGGTGCCATTTGTTTACTTCACCCTCCCCAGTGTGCTGAGGGATTTTTCTCTTGATATAAATATAATTCAACAAGAGTACCCTTGTAAATGATATAATATCTGCCTGTCACACATTTTCTTTTATTTATTGCAGGCTGACAAGTAAAGATGTAACCTGCAAAATTCTGCAAATAATGAGTCCACAAGGTGGCAGTGAGAAACCGAGGATGACTCCTGCAGGAGCAGGAACCCAAGTGGGCCACGAGCCACAAAAAGACCTCACTGATCTAATTATAAACAGGCCTATTAATCTGGAACACGTCACCATCATACATGACTGCAGACACACAACCAGGACGCAGCCAATCACGCACTCAGTCCAGAGCAGAGATTTGTTACCTCCGCTCTGCCCTGATGGATGTCATGTCACATGCTGTGGATCAAACTGGGTTTTAAGGGACCTGCAGTGTCTTCAGCACCGGACAGCTTCATTACACAGGTTCTGTCCAGTTCAGAGCAGAAGAGCTATTTGTCCTGCTGATTTCCTCTTTAAATGTCGCAGGGCATTTTGAGAAGATGATGTCTTAAAGTTGTCTTATGCACATTTATGAAATACTAGGCTGATCATCCAGTCTTTTGCTTAATTTCATTTATTTGTTTAAAAGGGCGGTGCACATTCATTGATATTTCTTTATTACACAGCGATATATATGTATGCAGAAATTAGCTCAGTATCTAAATTTCATATGTTGCCATTGCAGATAAAGGAAATAAACCTATAATAAAATTTTTAAAAAAAACATGCGCAAAACAAATACTGATAAAACAACCCAAAAAACAAAATACAGTAAATATCTACAAGCTGCACAGATAAAATGGGCTTATTTTATCAATGAGAGCATGACATGATTTGCTTTTAGCCAAAGCTGAAGTTTCGTTAAATAATGATAATAAAAAGTCAAAGTCTCAGACGTCTCCCCATAGTTTATTCCAGGATTGTGTTATTTTAATTGATTTAACTTTTTGATCAAATTTTGTACTCTGTCTACATATGTTGCTTTAACTCAGTCTCTGAGATCTGGTAATAATTCTGGTTTTACACTACGAGATACAAACTAGCAATGGAGGAAGGGCAAGCCCATTTAAAATCTTCAGAACAACACAGATCACTAAATATTTAATAATTTTAAGTCTGCTTGCTCAATATATTACAATACGGAAAGATTGTTAATCTACATTTTGATTGTCTTTTTGAAGAGAGACTTGATTCAGTGCACTCGCTTTCGTATGGGACAAGGTCATAAGAACAATATATGAAGCAAGATCATAGCATGGAAATTTGTTTTTGCCCATTGTAAAGCAAAAAAAAGGTCTGATATGATGAAAATTTACCAAGCTGAACTTGATTACAGTTGTAGGGTTTTTTTATATGTTGCCATGGGATGTAAAATATGAGCCAAAGACAACACCGAGATTTATTAACGTTTGTTTAACCAGACAAATCCCACTGAGAACACAGATGTGCCTTGCAAGGGAGGCCTGGGTCTTAAGGCAACTACAAGTTTTGTGAGATATTTGACCTGAGCCATCATATCAAGTCTCTCTCCATTCACATCTGCACTTGGTCTTGGACTCCCTGCTGGCATGTACACACACACAAAAAAAGCGTAAATACATTTTAATAAGCATGAATGAATGAAAGCTACAGAAGAGTTACAGGTACCCTCACTTCATAAAATACATCAGCTACTTCCTGTGCTCCATGGGTGCACAATAAAGTATCGTCTGCATATAAATGAACTTTAACACTTGAAAAAGCACTTTAACACTTGAAAAATCATTTGGTAAATTATTGATATAAAGTTAAAAAAGAACAGGTCCTAATATCGAGCCTTGGGGGACCCCAGCTAAGCAGGTGAAAGTGACATGGTGAAATTGAGTCACTAACTTGTCAGTCTTTATTCTATTAGACAGATATGATTTCATCCAGCAGAGGGCTCTGTTAGAAAAATAAAACCAGAGCATTGGCAACACTATGATTAATTGTATAAACTTTAAGTTTAAAATCCAAAAGATAACCTTGCTTGTCCAAAAAGAGTTTGATATTTTTAAAGACAAAACAGGCAGTTGTTTTCGTTGACTGATGGTTTCTGAGCCCAAACTTCATTGGTTGATGAGGGGTGGCACACACTGTATGTTAAGCTGTTCTGTTTGTGCAAGTGTCTATGCTTTTAATACAACCCCAGGTACCTAATAAGTTGAGATGTTGTGCAAAATGCAAGCTAAAACAGAGTGTAGAGATTTCTATATTTCATTAATCCATGTTTTATTTATAATGGAACACTGTGCAATTGTACTTTTAAAAAAAACTAGCAGTTTTTTATTTTATTTTACGGCAGCAACACATCTAAAAAAAATGTAGACAGTGTAAACAAAAGATTGCAGAAATAAGTGGGACAATTAAGAAACAGCTGTAGGCACATTTTGTAACAAACTGGGTTAATTGGCAACAAGCCAGTAAGAGAACTGGTTGTTAAAAGGGCATTTTAAAAAGGCTGAATTAGAAAGATGGGCAGAGGTTCAACTGTGATAAGATGGAAAAACATTATTTTTAAGTAGAGGGACCATCCAGCCTGTTGTGAGCACACATTTTAAAAGACTGCCTCTCTGATGGTATAGGGGGGCATTAGTACCTTTGGCATGAGCAGCTTACATATAGTAAACATATATAATACAGTATATACCTGAAGGTTATAGAACAGCATATGCGCCCATCCAGACAGTCTTTTTACATTTTGGTAAGACACTGTTTGTAAAATTTGCAATTTTAATTTGATTTTGAACCAACAAGAAAACAATAATAGTTACAAAAAATAGCAGCAAAAAGACTGAATGCTTTAGAGGTCTTGAGTACTGTGCATAAGTTTGATCATATATTTAGTATATTTCAAAGGTCCAATTAAAAAATTTAAACAAATGGTGTATTTGTGACAAGCCACTTTGGCCACAAAGTGACAAAAGTTTTAATTAATTTACTTATTTGTTACGTTCTGCTAAAGTATCTGTCATGTGCCTACACAACACAAGTTCATTCCTCATGTTTTGGAGCCTTAACAATTCATATGTTGGTGTTAATTAAACTAACAAATAAACAAGAACATTCCACTAATTAAATGATCAGATACTTGTCTGAAAAAGTGATCAAAGTACAAAAACACAAATCATTAGAAAGTTTGAATAACAACTGACCCGGACCACCTTAAAGAAGAAAGACTCACTCGTTGGACACAGAAAATAAAAAAAATCACATTTATTGTTCACGTTTCCAATCTGCCAGCTTTGTGACAACACAATCAGGTAAAATGCCACAAAAACAAGATAAAAACGCTTGATTTGCATCTACTGAGGAGCTTACAAGTAAAACAAATCATTTCACAACCCATAGAAAAGGGACTTTCTTTTGGAGCAGTTGTTTAAAACTGTCCACAAGAGGGGGTATGATACTTTACTTACATTTAAATTTCTCTATGCAACTGTAAAGAAAGCAATGAATTAAAAAAACTAAGTTTAAGACACTAATTGTTTGCCATCAGTCTGATATTACTAAAGCATTTCCACGAAAATAAGTTGGAAAATTTGAACTGAAACTCCTGCCAGGAGAATCATCATTGGGATGTCTTCTGTAAAACCTGGAATTCAGAGCTGAAGATAAGAGATAAAACATTTAAAAATTGTGTTAAAGCTTCTCTTTAATTTAACTGAAGCGTGATAAACAACATCTGCAATAAACATTATTAAACTGCAGCTGGAATTTTAGAGGTCTTCAGGTCAAATTATTTATTTTTTGTTCTTACTGACTTTACCATAAAAAAGTCTGTCAAATTTCTTATTTATAAAAAAAAAGTTACTTGTTAATTGTTAGCCATCATTCTACTACAGTCATCTAATAATTATAAATATAGAGTTATTACATGAAAAATTCAGTTTCTATTTGGGATTGTATTGGATCAATAATGAGAGAACTGATTTTGAAAACCTCTGGCTTCTAACATTTTTGATTTATACAAAGAGTAAAGGTCAAGGTTTCTTTATTGTCATTCTCATCACATGTGGTACATGTGATGGAACAAAATTGTGTACACAGGGTCCCAGTTACATCCAACAAAAGTATAAATTGTAAAAAAAAAAAAAAACCAGTAATAAGATCTAAGATATGAACTAAGAAATAAAAAATACACTAAAGTCATTAGGTTTATTTTTGATTGCTTGTGCAGTTCAGTTCACAAGCTTTACGTGTCTTTTTTCAGAGTAAAGGTTAGAAATAAGGACAAAGTACATTTAGAACAAAGCAACAACAAAATGAAAGATTCTGAAAATTTTAATTTAAATTACTGTGATGTAAAGAAACCAATACCAACAGATGAAGATTGTAAACTGATCCTTACATCCATCCATTCATCCATCCACTGATGAAATTAGATAAAACTAGATGATTTAAAATAATATATTTGGCTTAAATGTGTTTAACTGCTTGTTTAATATGGAGATTTCCCCCCACTTTTTTGGCTTTTTATGCTCATATTTTTTACGTAAACAAAAAATGTTTAACCAATCAAGTTTTGTTCTGATTAAACACAGAAAACAGCATGAGTTTGATTCCTTAGTTTGTATAAACAAATTAGATTTGTACATTAAACATCTGTGTGGCTACAGATTCTGCTCACATATAGCCTTTCTGTAATGCATTGGATTCTTTCTAAATTTTGAAAAAAAAATTGTTTTCACTTAGGATACAAAATGAAAGAATGTGGGAAGGATGGAGAAATGTAACTACCACACTTTTCGCTGTATAAGTCACACTTTTATGCATAAAATAGCATGCCTGTGACTTATACAGTTAAGCAAATTATTTGTTTTTTCCCCATATTTATAAACCAATTTTTGTCTGAGATCTGATGATTTCATTAATTCTGACATGGAAAATATTGAACACTACCATTTTCAGCCACTAGAGGGCCCTTCAGTAATGTGGCAAGCCAAGTGTCTCATTAATAGGTAAAAGTGGCTATTAATGAAACACTTGGCTTGCCGTACAGGCCGCCTTTGTCTCGCTCTAGAACTCCTGGAGTAAACATCAAATCAGTTGCGTTTCTCTGCGCCGCCCAGGCGAAATGCAGCTGATTTGACCATTAAAGTTAATTTATTAAGTAAAAGTTAAACTGAGACACACCTTTGCTTTACTGTATATTCGAGCAAACAAATGATTGTTTTTAAGTGTTGATCTTGTTAAATTCTTGTTAAAGTCCTCTCGTGTATGTTTCCGCTGCCGCCATTTGGCAGCCAATGAATATTTGGCGCAACACCAGCCTACGTTTCTGGATGGTCAGCTGTGATGCGTAATAGATGCAACTTATACCATGAAGAGACACATTTATGTTTTTTTTCCCACTTTATTAGACATAGTTGAACTTATGCAACTTATACGCCAGAAAGTACGGTAATAACTATCAAAATTAGACAATTTTATTGTTTGTATTTACTCTAAAAACTTAGTTATACTTTTTAAAAATTATCTTATAAGATTTATCTTAGTGGGTAAAACTTTCACCAGCCTAAGTATTCATTTACTCTTTGTGACTCATAACTAGAAAACTATAGCACATGTGCAGGTGTAATTTATTTACATGTGTTAGTGTGTTTTAAAATGCACTTTACAGTTAAATATTATTGTAGCACTTTATGATTTTTATGCAAATGCTGTCTAAGAGATAAAAAAAACCTTGTAGACCTTTTGGTAGAACGCTGAACGCACAGATGCAGAAATAACTTTTGTCAGGAAAGTAATTAGTTGGCGTGAAAGAATGACCGTTTTAAGGTTTTAACTGAGAATATTAGCTTGTTCAAAGACAAGAAAATTTCCCTTTTGCAAGTTTAATCTGTGAAAAAACAGAACACAAACTGCAAGTCAAGTTTAAGCCTTGATTCTCAAGGAAATAAAACACGTTCACAGAGTTCCTGCATGGTTCCAGTTGTGTTTTCGTATTGTCTCTAAACTGAGCAGGGATGTAAATGCTTATCTGCATCTAAACATATTTATATATTCAATGAAGAAACATGCAAGGCAAGGGGAAGCCAGTTAAAAAAAGAAGCTGACATGTTTTAATTACATTTTAATCACTGCACTGATGTATAAAACATGAAGCCCAGCGTGAGACCGCCTCCGCCTGACCCCTTGTTCGTGAATTTCCATTCAAGACTTCTCGCCACTTTAATCAGAACTGGCATGAAATTTCCTCTTTATCACAACACTTTTTATAAGTCTCGATATAAGGAGTCACATCAGAATCCAATTTACCCGTTTTTCATGCTTTAAACACCAATTACCATTTTTCCTTGAGAGCCAATTAATATGGTCAAAAGTAAAATCCTTTAATTTTCTCATAAAAATGTAAATGAATAAAAATGACTAGAAACATTCGGAGGAATTACTTAACGTTGGAACAATAAACTTTCAAGTGTCTGTGAAAATGTGAAGCAATGACATTGCTTTTATTTAAGTAATGAACAGATATTGTTTCTTGTCCTTTTCTGATTTGCTGCTCTTTAAAATTTACAGACTGGATGCTCTGAGTGAACTAAAGACTTTGTTGCTCTGGATGTTGCCTGGTTTGGTTCTGTATGAAACAAAAATGTGTTCTTATCACCAGAAACAATAACTGCTTCACTGTTAACAGGGAAGTTGACGTGACCAGCTTCAAATAAGATTACCGTATTTTTTGGACTATAAGGCGCAAAAAAAAAAGTCAAATAAGTCAAACTTTACTCAACTCATTCACATGTAGCGTCCATCCAAGGCCTTATCAGAGACAAACCGTCCTCAAAGACACCGCGTCTGTCCTACCCCCTTCTCTGTGTGTTAATCGACCAAGTCAGGATGAGGACATCCCAACCACCCTGGATCCATATTCTCTGTGCTAATTAACCCCTTTTATAAAGACAGACTTTGTGTCTCCGAAAATAAATCTTCATCAAATAATATCATTTGGCCTTATTAACAAGAACTGGTTGCCATAGCAACAGATGAAGTTCTGATTCAAATAAACCATTGTTTGTATCAGCATGGTGCCAGAATCTAACTTGAATTTTGCTAAAAGAAATGGTGTTTATGTATGGCTTTAACAGATTCCTTAACAAAGGGCCGTTGTGTATCTTCTCTTAGACTTTTAATGTTTAATTACATTAATTATACAGTCGGGATACACCTACTGTGAGAGCACTCTGATTGGTTGGAAATTAAGGACACGTCTTCTGTCCTCAAGTAAACAGGACACCATGTTTAGTCTTCTTGAGGAAGCTGCTGGAGAGAGTTGTCCAGTCAGCTGAGGCATGTTGCTGAGACTCTCTGAGAAACAGTCTCATGATGGAAGAAGTGTCCTGGTGAGTGATGGTGGACGTCCTGAGAAAACTCAAACACCCAGGAGCGATGAAATGCTGAATGGATCGCAGCCCTGAGAAAAACATCCTTCTCAGGACAGACTGGCTTCTTTCCACATCCGCTGTGGTTATGAGAAAAATGGACACATATCCTGGTAGGACAAAACATCTTCCTTTGACGACAAAACAGTGTCAACTGAGTTAGTTCAGACATGATTAATTCATGAATCTACGATAAGCTTACCTAAATTTTTATGTTGAGTTAAGAACCTTAGTCCAAATTGAATCTATACCCCTTTCTCAAAGTCTCCATATTTAAGTCATTAATTTTCTAAAACAATACTATTGGCTGTTCATTCATATTCCACATTTGCCATAATTTTCATTGTCGTAATTCAAACTGAAATTAACGTTACAGAAGTGTGTATTTAAATTACCGGACTCTTTGTTTTTCTTCGAGGAGAAGAATTAAGTTCGCTACATGAACTCACGTAAATATTTATATATGTTTGGGGTGAGCCCGGTCAACATTTATTCCACATTACGGTTAGCGTAAACACCTGTTAAAGGGTGCCCGGACCAAAGCCCTATCCTTTACACACAATAACCACATAAAATCAGTTCGAGGTCAGTGAGCACAACCAGAATTAATACATAAGGCGCACCTGATTATAAGACTCACTGTCGATTTTTGAGAAAATTAAAGGATTTTAAGTGCTCTTCATAGTCCGAAAAATACAGTAGGTGCTGAGGAAAAGATTACATAAGTGTGCAAAAGTTTTACACCTCCACCAATTTATTCATTTCTGCTTCAAATAAATTAGACTTTTGTTGTGGCGATTGTTATGAAAATAAGAGGCTAAACTCACAATCTCTTTTTTTTAACAGTAACAGTGCCATTACGCCAGACACCCTTACAGAATTAGAGCTTTCTGTTTTTTTTTAACAGTCTGTTTTGCTCACAGCAGTGCCCTCTAGTGACAAGAAGTTATAACTGCAACACAAATGCATTCACTGTGTAAGCGTAACACATCTCCCCTGGTAGCCAAACATTTGTTTAAGCCAAACAAAAAGTATTGCAATTCACAGCAATCGTTTCATTTTGCGACAATTATGTTGGCCTTTAGGAAAAAAAATTGAAACTATGAATGAGTTAATTATTTTCACAGAAAAATTTGTATTACTGCAATGCCAAATAGTGTCATTAAATTTAGCTTTATACCATTCAGATGGCAGAGGTGCCATTAAATGCAAATAATGTCCCATTAAAACTCAAATTTACAACTGAAATTAGTTTAAAACCACATGACTTGTGGTCACTTTTGCTCAGGAGAGGCAGTCCGCCATGATGTTTTGAGTTCCCAAGTGGTACTGTGTGTTGTACTGGAAACCCATAGCTGACTACCATGCAATTCTCATACCAGCTCATCCCTTTAGTGGTTAGAGGAGCAGTGAGGGCTTGGTGATCAGTTCTGAGTTTGAATCTGTGTTCTCCACATACTATGGCTTCCATCTTTCAGTTGTCCATATTTTCTAGTGGAGCGCTTCCTTTCGTCTGGAGACGGGGTACAAGAAGCAAAAGCAACAATGAATGTCCTGTTGTCTGTGTCAGAAAAGCTCCCAATCCATAGTCTGGGGCATCTGCTGAGTTCCTGTTTTGTATTTGCAATTATTTTCTATCTTTAACATGTGGGTTTTTTTTGTCTTTCTTCCAATAGGAGGTACACTTGGACCTGTCATTCTGTGTTCGCTTGTTTCACCTTCCTGTTCTTCTCAAACCCAGCCAGTTGAAGCAGATGGCCGCTCGTCCTGAGCCTGGTTCTTCTGGAGGTTTCTTCCTGTTAAAAAGGAGTTTTTCCTTTCCACTGTTGCCAATGCGCTTGCTCAGGATGGGAGACTGTGATGAAGAGAAGATCCAACACAATCTGCTGGCTTCCTTTTACTAATTGACTTTTATATATATAAATGTTTCTATTCAGTGCCCTGAGACGACTTCTGCTGTGACTTGGTGCTATATAAATAAACTGAATGGGATTTGACAAGCTGACATTTATAATACCGAACACATTAGGTGCAATGGTGGTCTCTTTTAAAGAAGGCAGGGTGACGAGCTCAAACTGACTGAATACAGCAGAGAGTGTAACAGATTAGAGGGGTCATGGGAAGGAGAACTAATGAGAGACCAAACACTTGTAACCTAGTAAATAAAAAAATCGAGAAGTTCATACACATTTCTGTCAAGTTCTCCAGACCGGCTAATTGCAGGGCATCGCACACAGAGTTAATGATTTTCAAAAGAACACAAGGATTATTAAAGTTAGAGGCAATGATACCAGAGAAAAATGCTTGTTTTTGCAGCTTTAACAGTTGTGCTATCCATTAATGTTTGGAAAGACGCCTGTAACTTGTCCTTTGTCCATTTTGGCTCAACTGGTGCCTGGCAGCATCATTTGTCCAGGGCTCAGGTCTGGGTTTAGAAACAACAATTTGACAGGATGAGTTAAAATGAGATGAGAGACCCTCGACATCTAAGTGAAGACCTACAGATTTACTGGGGCTGATCACTGAGCAGCAGCGGAGGAGTTAATGACCCAATGCTGTGCAGGAGCGGTGAGTACCAGAGTGACATGTCAAACACAGAAGGGATGTGATTTAAAGAGGCAGCATCACAAACATCCACAAGTTAAAATCATAAAACCATGTGCTAAAACGATATCAGTGTGCTTGTGTTCTTGTGTAGGACCAGATATATACTGAACAAAATTAATACCATCAATAAGTCTTTGACCAATGGTTTACCAGAAAAATACACACGAATATTAAAATAAATGATGACAACTTGCTCATTTTAGGCAGGGATCCTGCCAAAGTCAAATAGGTTCACCAACGTAATGCAGGAAATGTGGTAGACCTGGGACTGAAGAGTCATCCTCGTCTCCATATTTGTTTTTTTTGGTTGTAATGAAAGTACAAGACGACAATTAAACCTACAAACTTTATTACAGGATCAGCATCAACAAGTAATGACGGCAACAGAACGGAGCATGTGTAGAGCGATATGGAGCTGGATATATACTGTTCATTATCAGTTATAAATTAAGCTTATAAGATATGCATGTATTATGCAAATACTCGTTGTCTGGGCACCACCTCTCTCTTGGAGAGGAAAAATCAGTCTCTATTTATCCCAAATCAATGTAAACTGAAACATGAGTTCTTTTCTCGTGTTTAAAGAATATCTAATCAAGTAATACATACAGATATGCCAAAATAATCACAAAATCAGTTGATTTTTATGTATTTTATTATAAAATAATAATCTGTGATATATATGATGAACATTATGCATAACAAAAGTTAACTGAATAACAAATAGCTTTGCATCAAAGGTCTAATTGATTATTCAAATTAGTGAAACTTAAAAGGCAGACTTAGGACTGGTTTCTGCTTGTGAAGTGGTTAAAATTGTGTCTAAGGTGAGCTAAGTTTGTCTGATAAGTTTATTGTGATGTAGGTTCCCCAGAAAGGCATTGAAAAGTCTCTGTCCTACCAGGATGAGATGGTCAGAGCATGGTTCCGACAGCTGCTTAAATGGTACCAGCCTCAGAATGTTCCTGTTAACTGAGAGGCTGAAGTCTCCTCAAAGTTCACCTGTCATTGTTAAAGGGCCAAAGGTCCGTATGGTCGTCAGCAGGGATTTACCACTCTGCTGTGTGATGGTTGCCTGATAGACAGCTTTCAGGTCAATTCCTGGTTCTGGTTCTGGTTCAGCTGGGTTTCTTCTCTCGCCAGTTCTCTCTGCAGAAGCGTATCTCTCTGGAGTTATCTCTTCAAAGATCCAGTGAAGACGGAGCGTCTCCCAAGCGTGTGTTTTCTACCAAGTTTTTCTTAAAAAAGCGAAACTTACTGTTGTGCTAAAACAGAGCTGATGGTCCACCTCTCAGAGAGGTGGTCCTAACTTTTGGCCTATTAAATAAATCTAGAATCCCTTTTCTCTGCCTTAAAAGTTTCCCTTTTAATAGAGAAAAAAAAGTTTTATCGTAAAGAAAGTTTACTTAAAACACACATTTTCATGAATAAACATTCAGGTATGACACATTTAGGATTAAACTTAAAACATACAATGTTTTACCAAAGGTGTCGCTGTCCATCTCCTGAAAAGGAATGTCATTAAACAAAGGGTGTTATTCAAAAAGCGTTCAATACAAAAACAACTGGACTTTATTTGTAACAGAAGACGTTTCGCTCCTCATCCGAGGAGCTTTCTCAAGTCAAAGAGCAGAGAGTGAGAGATACAGGTTATAAGGCTGAGTGAGATAAGACACACACACACATAAGACACACACACACATATATGTAGATTGGCAGTTCACACCTGAAAACCTAAACAGTAGGTCTT
>NC_056510.1:20586354-20594660 GCF_014905685.2 Nematolebias whitei
AAGACCTACTGTTTAGGTTTTCAGGTGTGAACTGCCAATCTACATATGTGTGTGTGTGTGTGTCTTATGTGTGTGTGTGTCTTATCTCACTCAGCCTTATAACCTGTATCTCTCACTCTCTGCTCTTTGAATTGAGAAAGCTCCTCGGATGAGGAGCGAAACGTCTTCTGTTACAAATAAAGTCCAGTTGTTTTTGTATTGAACGCCTTTTGAATTCATCATGTCCTGGATGACTGAGAATCTTCACCAGCAAAGGGTGTTATCTTCATGGGAACGAGTCTGCGAGAAATACTCCTTTTCGATAAAGGCAGATATCAAAGTAGCGAGTTCGGATGTTTCAAAAACTCCGAGGTCAGTTTGAGGTGGTGTTCCCCTACACATGAATGCATTCACTGCGTAGATCTTAAAACTTTTATGTAATCTTTTGATATCAAGTTCTTTTGGCTTTCCAAAGGACTTTTAAAGCATTTATTTGGACTTCAGACCTTTATTGTCCCTCAGGGTGGGATTTGGTTTTCACCAGTGGTTAAAATGGCACAAAGACACACAACACAAGGACACAAAGCAACCTGACCGAGTTCAGCCAAGAAATGTGCTTGTTACCTTACACCAGAAAAAAAAATGGCAATAAAATAAAAATAATAATAATATTGTGCTAAATACCAATGAGAGAATGGCTGATTGAGTGCATTTATCGAACAAAGGCTAATTTGTATCTGTTGCACTGTGTTTCTCATGAAGAACACATGCTGATTATTGTTGGCTAAAATGGACCTTGTCTTCCTGAATATTTATTTTGTTCAATATTTCTGATCAAGACAGTTTGGAAGTCAGTCGCCTTTTACTTACTGGTTGTATTCACAATATGTGACAGAGACATAACTAGACAAAAAGCACAAGATTAAAATAGACTGGATGATCCATAAGAGCCATCAATGTTTTGTCTGAAAGCTTTGAATCTGCACAAGAAATACAACCTCTGCAGGTTCAGGGACAAGTTACATTTCTTGTCTTTAAATGGACCTTCAACAGGTGTGCCTTTAAATAAAGTTGGAACAATTGAATGGGAGTTTTTTTCTTTAGTTTTTTTTAGTTAATGGACATATTTTTCTGGGTTTTGTTTGCATTGAATTTTAGGAAGCAATCGTCACACCACAACACAAAGAGACTTAAGGCCTCTCCATCCTGAAGCGAATTAAAACAGTGTCATCTACGAGCTTAAGGAGGAGTCTGTTTTCAGGTGTGCAGCCATTTGTAAATACGATGGACAGAAGAGGGGGAAAGAGGCGAAGCTGTTAATGACAGCAGCTTCTGAGACACAACACTGTTTCCCAGGACTGCACCGAGACGCCATGTTCAAAACTGATTCTCACAAACAAGTGATGGATTCAAGGGTTTAAAGTGGATAAAAGGCATGTTTATGCTGATAGCATGACAGTTGCATGTGCATAAAAAAAGTGGCAGACAAAAGAAGTTGTTTTTGAACTTAACACTGTCATATAAAGTTTTTCAGTCATGTCTTTAAATAAAACTAAATCTGACCTGCGAGATACAAAAAGACTCTTTTAGATTAAAATGTATTTATTGTTATGTTACATCGACTGAACTAACATTCCTTCCTGTATAAAGCACATTTCTGTACTACTTGCTAAATACATATAAACATTGATGCAATATGCACAAATAACTGAGCAGTTTGTTCATATAAATAGTTCATTTCTTTTCCTATTTAATTATTTAAGACCTATTTTTAACATTACTTATAAAAAAAATATATAAACCTTCATCTAAAGCAAAAGCTAATTTAAAATTTAGTTTAGTATGCGCAACATAAAGCAACAAATACCTAAAAGCAAACATTGCTTTTGCGTTTTAGATAGTGTTTATCATTTTCATATTTTACATTATAAGGCAGGATTGGAATTTATATCTGAAAAATCCTTTTTTTTTTTGTTAAAACTAAACTTAGAGTATTTAACCTGCAAAAACACTACAGGAAGACAGATCAGTTCAAACTGTAACACTGCAGAAACTGCTTGCACAATAAAACTATGATTGGAAAAAAAAAATGCTACAAAATGTACAAGTGTACAAAAGGGGGCGCTGTTGAGGCAGAAAGCTGCAGCTCAGAGTGATTGACAGCTCTCCATCCTCTCATCCTGACAGCTTCATTGATCCCACAGGAGACAAGAGATGACACGAGGCATGCAGGTTTTACTTACTGGCTGACTGAAGTGGGCAGATGAATCACCGTATCGCTGTTCAGATCTAACCGATACCGAGCAGCTCATCACTCCCTTCTTTTTGACGATGAGTATCATGAAGGGAAGAACTTGTGAGATGAGAATTTAATTTATTTCTAAAAGGGTTGGGGACAGTGGGTGGAGGAAGACAACTTGAAACAGTTTATAAGTGATCAGAAGGTTGGAGGAAACAAAAGACGCAGGTTGAAACTCTGGAAAAGATCCTCAGCTGAAGTTGGTCTAAATAAAACCTGAAAAACTTCTACTGAATCCATAAAACACATTTTGCTTTAATCCTCCTTAATCCAGCAACAGTCCAGACGAGTTTAGATGTTCTGAGGGTCTCCTCTCAATGTTTTGTTGCTGCAAAGGACGATGAAGAAAAACTATCAAAACATTTGCGCGAGCAGAAAAATGAACATTTGTTTAGTTTTCTTGCATTTTTATCTCTGAAAAGTTTAAAACTTAACTGTGCGACCAAATATGACTTTCGTTTCATGATCAAATGTAAACGTCTGACGTATCTGTGGATTGAGGGGAATTAAGTTACATTTAATTTTTCTACAATAATTTTACCTTTGCACAAATGCACAACAAATACAGAAATTATTCATATACGCTCAACAAATTGTAAAACCAGTGACTTAATTGTGTTGAAAACAAAAAAAGCAGTCAAACTGGATTTGAACTCCTTCAGATTAACCAAAACATGCATTTTTAAGAACTCTTGCGGCAGATGAAAATAGTATTTCTTTCATGTTCCAAACTGAAAAAAGCACGCTTGATGAAAATTGTTCATTTCCAATAACCATTTTAAAAGAATCGCTCCGTTTTCCACAGAACCTGTGCACATTTCTCCAGATCGTTTCTTGAAATCGCCTCAGTGCAGTGAAGGGGGGGTGGAAGACACATGAATGAATTCCTCTCAGATCTGGAAAATGTTATAACTTTTATTCTCACACAGTATTTGGGTCATGTCAACAATAGCAGATCTTTTCAAGAGCATGCTTTAAAAAAAAAAGAAGAAGAAGAAAATAACACCCCCATATGGAGCAAGAAACAGACACTTTCATTCAACAAAAGCTATTAAATATCATTTACAGAGGAGGGAAATCTTCCACCGAAGACATGGATCAAAAACACAAGCTGAAAACTTGTCTTTGATTAGATTATAGACACTGAATCCAAACTTATGAACTTCTCTTGGTCCCAACTTAACTCGCTGTTAATAAACTTTATATTTACACAGAGCAGAAAAACGACTGGGCATCAGAATCCACTTGAATGTTTTGGGTGTTACATACTCCTCGTGTCCTCTCTTTTGACGTGATCCAGCGGTTTCTCGTGACACTTGCTCCGTTTGTTCTGGTGCGTTTTGACATGTTTGGCCAAGTGGTCACTCCGCATGAACCTCTTGCAGCAGTCCGGACAAACAAAGCGCTTCTCCCCCGTGTGAGTCCTCAGGTGTCTCTGCAGCTCGTCCGACCTGGTGAAACTTTTGCCGCAGAACAGCCAGTTGCACACGAACGGCCGCTCCCCGGAGTGCCACCTCAGGTGCGCCTTCAGGTGCGACGTCTTGCCGTACACCTTGCCGCAGCCCGGGATGTGGCAGATGTGCTGCTTCTTCTTGCCCGGCTCGTCGCTGGAGGTGGAGGACTGGCAGTTCGGACACCTGCACCTCCTGCACCTGCGCGCGGTCGCCAGCGGGGACTTGGTGTGCAGCAGGGCGGCGATTTGCGTCTGGTACTGCGCAAAGTCCGAGTGTCCCAGAACCAAGCTCCTCTGCAGCTGGAAGCGATGGGGACCCAGCGAGGATGAGTGGCCCACGTGATGGTTCCCCTGCTGGAGGCTCCACCACGGAATCTCCTCCCCAGCGCTCGGGGACAACTGTCTCTGCTGCTGGTGGACAAGTCCGGAGGGGCCCACAAAGCTCGGCATGGCGGGCGGAATGGGGGTCGGTGCCGCGTAGCTGACAGCCGGGACGTAGGTTGGAGGACAGGTGGACTGCATGGAGCAAGGTAACATCTTGACGGGGGAGAAGTCATAGGGGTAGGAGGGGTCCGCCGGAGGGGTGAGGGGCAGCTCGTGGTGGCTGAAGGAGGTCTGGATGTGCGCAGACAGCTGAGGCTTGGAGGATAGTCCGAACGTGGAGTTGGGGGCCAGGCTGCTCTGGGGGCTCCCCTCATTAGTCCACGGGTGGAACAAACGCGAAGGGGAGCCCAGAGTGGGGTCGTAGGGGACTTGGAGGAAGTCTGGGGGGTTGGATCCGGGGTGATGTCCGATCCGGTTGCAAGTGGCAGCCAGGAGCGCCAGCGGAGAGTGCTTACAGTTCTCTGGAGACGAGTTGGGAGTGCGATCCTGGAGAACACACACACACACACACACACACACACCTCAAATCAACTCATTTACACACCGAAACAAATAAACTGCACCCAAAGTGTCTGTTCTTTGCTTCCAATCGCCTCTAAATACGCTCAAGTAATTTCAAAATGCGTCATAAAAGTTGGCCAAGTTTTGGAGAGAAGCACACAAATAGTCACCATTAAACTAAAACGAGTTTTAGTCGAAGCGAACAGGAGTCTTAAATAAATTAGCGCGTTTTGAAGTTAATAAAGTGCTAAAAAAAAAAACAACAACAACAAACTTTGCGCACAAACCTGGAGAAAAGCTTGCAGCGTTTCATTCCGCAGAACTGCCACCGCTGCCATGGTGAACGTCCTCCTCCTCACCGTGTACAAAAAAAACAACTAATCACAACAAAATACCCGAGTGTTGTTTTTTAAAGAAAAATGTGCATTCGGAGTAAAAATAGACGGTGGAGCAGGCTCTCGGTGCTTCCTCCCTCCGATATATCCTCGGTGTATCTGAAGAGTGAGGGATCACTTCTTAGAATTTGATAAGGACTTTGGTGGGCCGCCAGCCAGTCAGAAATAAGATTTATTACTTTGAAGTTTGCCGCTGCCCAATCATCAAAGAATAGCGGCTCTTTGAGAGGGGAAAGCAAATCCTTTGAATCCACAAAGCTCCTATGGTGTGTTTGTTGGTCTGGATAAAGGAGCTGATTATTAGGGGGGTTGGGAAGGGAGGAGATAAAGGCGGGACAATTAATGAAGTAATCACTATGTGGGAAATGTATATACACAAATAATTGGATTTTCTCGATCAAAGACCTCCGTGCCGCCTGGAGACCCCGGTATTGGATGCTGTAGTCATCTGATCCTCTTTTTGTAATTAAGGATTTGTAGCAGAACCTTATGTGACAATGTGACATTGTTATCTCTGGAGATCTGTTTGATGGAGAGAGAGGAGACCCAAATCGAGTGACTCAACACAAAGTTCTCATCTCTGAAGAATCTGCGCCTCTTTTACATTTCTAATTTGAATATTTTTTTTTTAGCTTTGTTGTGCCTTTGAACTACAGCTTGGCATTAAACACTTAATTATATCCTCTCTGAATTATGATTTTTTTTTCCCCCTTCAAGCATTTCAATCAGTTGTTTTATCAGAAGCTCACTCCAAATTTAGATCCCCTCTCTTCTCCTTTAGGCAATAAAATTGGCACTGACAGTGTAAGAGCTGCAGGAAAAACTCTTAGCAGGTAATTCAAGTGAAGACCGCTTAAAGGTACTTATAGCAAACCATGAAAGAAACCATTGTGGTTATCCTAAACTATATCAAATGATGCATGAGCAGATAACACTCGTTTTCCAGATATATCAACGTGCAATTCAGAAATGCAGGTATGCACTCAGTGTAAACAAATCACTTTAATATGCAAACTTTAGGCAACCAATCTTAATGTACTCATCAGTGCATTAAAACTGTCAGGCTTCTCAACAAATCTTGCATGAATGCTGCCATTGTTGAACTATTTTCAAGCATTTTGGCTGTTTTTGTAGGTAAGCAAATCCACTCAGAAATTGATATTTGGTCACACAATCTGCTTATTTGTTTTGAGTTCAAGGACACATTGACCCTTATTATAATTAAAGAAATTGTGCATGTTTATTTTTTACTTTTATCTGTCTTCATGACATTTTACCGTCAATCTATTGTAAAGGGTATGCTTTAATTATTAACTTAAGAAAAGCTCTGATTTAACAAAACAAATGCACTTTTAATATAAGAAGACGATGAAAACAAGTGTCTCAATTAGGAAGTCTTAAAAATACAGAAAAAGATTTTCTGAAGTGACATATCAAAATAAAGCCCAATTAAGGGAAATATAGCGTTGCTGCATTTAATGAAGGCAAAACTATGGAGTTTTCAGAAGATAACATCCTAAACTTTTTGTGGCAGAAATGAAAAGTTGCAGTTGATCTTTATCTGGCTTCCCTGCAGAAACAATCACTGTCCTCTCAACTATAGTTTGGAGCGGCAGATTGTGAATTAGATCTGTTCCTTTGAAGGGATTAATGTTCCCAGTTCTCTCCCACGGCTTTAGTCATGAGGGAAAGGGGGAGTCCTGCTGGGCTCAACTGGAGCCATGTTAAACTACAACGCTGGCTGGAAGAGATGTAGTTACATCCAAAAATAAAATAAAAATAATTCACTAGAGATTTACCTTCAAGTTATGGCAGCTGTAGTGACTGATCTTATCTTTAATAAAATGTAGAAAGTTCAGGGAGCAGAGTGCTTTGTATGGTTAATGCATATTGTTTGAGTTTGGTGTTCATCAAAATCATTATCTAATAAATAAGTGTTGGATGATTTATCTTCAGAATGCTTTATGCTCATTATTTTTACCAGCCAAAAAAAATCTTTCATTAATTCTGACATTAAATTTATTAATAAGACCTTCTTTTTTTTTTTTTTTTACCTCAAAAGTTGTTGTCTATTGATGATTTGACACATACAGCCTCAAAAGATTTAAAATTTGATATCTATATTAGTTATGACAAAAGTTTTGGTGTCATCGTGTTGTGAAGAAATGAGCAATAAAGTTAGTTCTAAAGAAGTCACTGCCATGTTGTGTGTGGGGAGACGATATGGCAAAAAAAGGTTCACTTAGTTCTAAAGCCGTAGCACCTGCAGAATATGCAGAACAAAAAGGGGTGGATCCTCCTAAAAGTGGGAGGGTCCACGCTGAATGGGCAGGTTGGACTTACAAAATGTGATTGGCCCATGTTACAAAATCAGGAAGTGTTATAAAATAGAATGTGCTAGCTTACATTTGTTAATGCTTAATCGGGTGTAGCAGCTAAAGAAGAAATAGATTTTAGCTTCCTATTTTGGAACCTGACTGTAGATTGGGCTAATCCATCCATCCATTATCTTTACCTGCTTATTCCATTTTTGGGTCACGGGGGTCGCTGGTGCCCATGTCCAGCAATCACTGTGCGAGGGGCGGGGTACACCCTGGACGGGTCGCAAGTCCATCACAGGGCCACATAGAGACAAATGAGACAAACAACCATTCACGCTCTCACTCACACCTAGGGACAATATAGAATCAGTCTAACATGCATGTTTTTGGTCTGTGGGAGGAAACCGGAGCACCCGGAGAAAACCCACGCATGCACAAAGAGAACATGCAAACTCCACCCAGAAAGGCCCCTGGACCGGGGTTTGAACCAAGGACCTGCTCGCTGAGAGGCAGCAGCTCTACCAGTTGTGCCACCGTGCTGCCTGATTGGGCTAATCATGTTTCGTAATCCAGCCTGCCCATAAAAGGTGTACCCTCCCAGTGTGAGGATGGCCCAGCCCTTTTGTGTTCTGCAGAGACCTCCGCTTAAAACTTATTGCCTCTTAACAAACTGCAACTCTTTAAAACTTCATTAAAGTCACACCAAATAGCACACCTGTTTCCTTCTCTGCAGCCTATAAGTGTATGTTAGAGTCTTCAGGTGGTGAATAAGCTCCAGTGACTTAAATGTTCTTGACAGCTGTGAAGGTCTTCATCCTCATCTTCATCATCATCTTTCTGCAAAAGCATACATGTGTTTTTATTGCCCACTAACTTCTAACCTCAGTAATTGTTTTAGTCCATTATGGTCCTATCCATCCATCCATTCATCCATCCATCCATCCATCCATCCATCCATCCATCCATCCATCCAT
>NC_056510.1:20594670-20611519 GCF_014905685.2 Nematolebias whitei
ATCCATCCATCCATCCATCCATCCATCCATCCATCCATCCATCCATCATCTTTAACCCTTTTCTTCTTTTTTGGTTCACAGGGGTCGTTGGTGCCCATATCCAGCAGTCAATAAAGATGGGGGACACTTTGGGCAGGTCGTAAATCCATCACAGGGTCACATATATAGACATATATAGAAACACATGTCAGTCCACTTTATGTTCCGGATCAACAGCCAGGTCTAGTTTTAATGTAAGCTGCACTTTTCTGTTGCGCAAGTTCTCAGATTCTGAAATAGAGGCTGCAAACACAAAGCGACTGGAAGTCAGCGTTTACTAACACTGAATGCCTCAAATAAGAGCAATAAATTTGTATTTGTTTACAATTTTATCATGAATTACTCCTGCAGAAAATATGGTTTTCGCATTCTGTTGGTCATGTGCTCTAGTCTGCTTTTTCACGTTAAACCAGTAAACTGAAAGCGGAGGTTTGGATCCAGTCAAAAACAAAATCCTCAACAGCACTGAGTGGTGGCACTGAGGTTAGAGAAGGTGAGACTGTGATCGGAAGATCACCGGTTCAACACCCGGTACCGACATCAAAATGTGAGTGAGATAGGTGAAGCACCCACACCTGCCTCCACCCTCATTTGACCTACTCTGGGCCCTTGAGTAAGGCTCTAAACTCCCACCATCTGCTCCTCCAGGTGCCCTGTTAGCTCTCTGCTCCACACAGAGGGCTGCGGTAGCTGGTCTGTGGTTGCGTCAGGAAGGGCATCCAGCGTAAACATAATTGCCAAGTCTTCATGTGATTTAGTTCGCTGTGGCGACCCCTGATGAACAGCCGAGAAAAAAAAAA
This sequence comes from Nematolebias whitei, assembly GCF_014905685.2. Taxonomy (NCBI): domain Eukaryota; kingdom Metazoa; phylum Chordata; class Actinopteri; order Cyprinodontiformes; family Rivulidae; genus Nematolebias; species Nematolebias whitei. The sequence continues at coordinate 20,595,510 of NC_056510.1, forward strand.
AAAAAATTGCAGAATAAAGTCTTAATTTCTGACAGATTTTTGCATTGCAAGCTGACCTAACAAACTTGTGTGAAAACAAATTCTTTTTTAAGCTATCTGCAACAAAAATGTTTATATTCTCCTTTAGGATGCTCAGCTGAGCCCTAAATTCAAGCTCCTTCCTTTTATGCATCTCAATAGGAATCCAGCTGAGCGATGGATTTAACCGAGCAGGACTTTGATGCAGTTTGTTAGAAATTTGTGGCTCTGGGCTCGACACAACATTTAGTCCTTGAGATACTCGCTCCAAAACCTTACCATCTTCAGGCCAAGCATCAAGAGTTTTAGCATGGACACAAAAGTGGTTTGTTCTAAAAGAAAAAATAATTAAAAAAAAAAAAAGCTCCTGCATCATTTAATTATGAAGATGTACACAATAAGCTCCCACAGCTGTAGTTTTATACAAAAAGATTTAAATAAGTGAGCACCCCGTCGTTTGTGTATTTCACATGATTCAGTGAATGAAGATTAAACGTGATTTAAATAAGAAATAAAACAAAAATAAACTGAAGTCAGAAAACATGTTGCATGACAATGAAAGCCTAAAAACAAAATACTAAATGAGCATTTCTAAAATTGTAACAGGTGAATTTAAATCCTCTAAAAATATATTTTTTGTGAAAGGTTCCATTGTTAAGAAAATATTCTTAGGCTTACTGCGTGATTAAAATATTTGTGTGAGATGGTAAAATCCATCAATAAGACGTAGCTAAAACCAAACTGACCCAGGGATCTACAACTTAGAATTTTAAAGTGCAGCTGGAATGATGTTTGTTTGACTATTAATACAGGGGTGTATACATATATCCTTCTATAAAAACCTGTATGTTACCATTACTCTGTTTTTCAATGCCTTAAAATGTTTGGTTTCTGTGGACTGTAAATGTTGTGGACCAAATGTCCTCTCTTCTAGTTGAAGCCATTAGGATCTGGTTTATGGAGCTTCCTTGTGTATTTTTGGAACCAGAGTCTGTGCACTAGGATGTGGGGCTTTAAGTCCCACCTACACCCTGTACACGTGCTCGCCCACATGCACATAGTATAAACAAAAGGGCAAACAGGCTAAGAAACATGAGTCTCTAGAATCTAGATTCCTCACCCGGAAAAGGGAAATCGGGGCACCTCCCTAGAACCAGGCCTTGGGGGAGGGAAGGAGCCAGAAAGTGACAGGTGCTTGGCTCCTGGGGCTCAGCTGGGTGAAGCCTGAAAAAATAACAGAAAGCCATCTTCATGTGGACCCACCACCGGTGGGGAGGTCTGTCAAGATGGGTGCTGTGCATGTCAGGAGGCCGGCGAGGGAGGGTCCCTGGCCATGCGGATTCCTGGATGCATAGATTAGCTTCTAGGGATGTGGAACGTCACCTCAATGTGGGGTAAGGAGCCTGAGCTTGTGTGTGAGGTAGAACAGCACCAAGGAGCACTTTGAGGATCTCCTTAATCCACCGGCCATTTCCACCTTTGAGGAGGCAGTGTCTGAGGGATCGGGGTAAGAGAGGAGACTTTGATTCAGGTGGAGGTGTTCAACTATTTGGGCGTCTTTTTCATGAGAGATGGTAAAATGGATTGGAAGATGGATCGACGAGTCGGGGCCTCATTCTCAGTAATGAGGGCGTTGCTTCAGTCAGTTGTGGTGAAGAAAGAGCTGAGGCAAAAGACAAAACTCTTAATTTACTGGGTCTGTCCACGCTTCAACCCTCACCTATGGTCATGAGGTTTGGATCGTCACCGAAAGAATGCGATCCTGGATATAAGCAGCTGAAATGGGCTTCCTTTGTAGGGTGGCTGGGCTCATCCTTAAAGAGAGGGCGAGGAGCTTCATCATCTGCAGGGAGCTTGGAGTAGAGCCGCGGCTCCTCCGCATTGAAAGGAATAATTTGAGGTGGTTCAGACATCTGATTAGGATGCCTCCTGGATGCTTCCCTTTACAGGTTTTCCGGGCATGTCCCACTGGTAGGGGGCCTGGGGGACGACCCAGAAGTCGCTGGAGGGATGGTGTATCCTCTCTGGCCTGGGAAGGCCTCGGAGTTCCCCAGAACAAGCTGAGTGTTGCTGGAGAAATGGATGTCTGAGGTTCTCTCCTTGATCTGTTGCTTCTGTGACCCAGTATGACACACAGTATTTATATGGGTCGACAGATTCCTATTAAAAAGACTGTTCACACCAGCAGCCTATCCGTTTTGTTTTAGTGTCATTCAACTGCAGAAATTTCATGCACATGTTGCAAAATATTTGGACAGCTAAACAGCTAAAATGATAACTTCCATTGCAAATTATATACTATACATAGAAAATAACATTACCATATTTTTTGCTGCATGCTTTTTTTTTGTTTGTTTGTTTTTTGTGCATATTCTGCATGCCCTGTGACTTATATGCCAAAGCGACATATTCATGGATTTTTTTCCCCCATATTTATAAACCAGTTTTTGGCTGAAATATGATCGTTTTTATTCATTCTGACTGAAAATATTGAACACTACCATTTTCAGTCACTAGATGGCATCGAATAGTATGGCATGTCATTGTATCCTGTAATAGGTAAAAGTGGCTATTAATGACACAATCGGCTTGCCATAGACTGCCACCGTCGTTTGCCTGGTGCAACCGTCAAATCAGCTTCATTTCGCTGCAGCGCCCCGGAGAAATGCAGCTGATTTGACCACTGAAGTGCATTTATTAAGTAAAAGTTCAACTGAGACACACCTTTACTATAATTTCAAGCAAACAAATAATTGTTTTTAAGTGTTAATCTTGTTAAATTCTTGTTAAAGTCCTCCCGTGCGTGCTCACGCAGCTGCCATTTGGCAGCCAATCAACTTTTGGCACAACACCGGCCCACATTTCCGGGTTGTCAGTGGTGATGCGTAACAAACGCAACGTGCCACTGGGGATGCATACTAGATGCGGCGTATTTATGCATTTTTCAACTTTATTAGACATATTTGGACTGATGTGACTTATAAGGCGGTGCGATGTTTACAGCGGAAAATATGGTATGTTGATCAAATCATGATTTTTGTACATATTTTTGGACTCATAAACAGCAGTTTGCTATAAATAAACATACATTTACAACAGAAGTGTATTCTTCAGATGTAGTTTGCAAAAGCATATTTTTACACATAAAATCATTCAGTTTATTATTGTTGTTCATATTAGCATCCAAATAACTTTAGACGGATGACTCACACTTATGTCAGCGATTGAGATAGGATGTAAGGAAGTGTGAATGTGTGATTTGAGCCGACTGACAGCGAGGACGGTGAATCTGAAAGTTGTGGAGCAACACCACAAACTTTTTTTTTTAACATCCTCTATTCTCTGGACAGTTGGAGAAAAAAGCAGGTTCCACATCTGTCTCATACAAGATATTTCAGAGACTTTCGAGGGGGTGCATGTGTGAGTGTGTGGGAGAGACAGATGGGGGAGAGGGGGGGAAGAGATGCTCGAGGCTACTGGGTACTTGAGCCGCTGTAATGGTGTCTCGTATGAGAAAACATCTGTGAATTTCCTCAGTGATCTACAACAAAGTATAACTCAGAGCAGTCACTCAGCAGACCTTTGAAGTTGCTGTCTGACAGAAAGCTGCCATTGTTCGCAGCCCCCAACACAGAAACTTCAACTTTGGTCTCACTAATTTTCCCTGCAACGCGATACAACTCTCTTCACCCCCTCTCTCCAGTCTCTTCCGAAGCTATGAAGGCAGCGATCTCCGCAGCTTCAAGAGCAAACAGCAACGACTTGGCAATGTGCAGGGTTGGCCCCGGGTCACGTAAGGCGGGGCAGGTCATTTTACCTCCTCTCAGCCCACCCTGGATGCCTTAATCCAACCTTAAAGAGGAAAACTCTGCCCCTCTGTGATGATGTACAAGGTGCCTGCCTGCAGCACTCTCTCAGGAGAAATTAGAATAAAAAGACTTCACCTTCTGAGTGAGACGTCATGGAAAAAACAGCCCTCAGACATTCGACTGATGTCAGTATTTAGGAGCATCTAGGATACATTTATTGCACATATAACTTCAAATATTTGTTTACTTTGCTGGAAATGCTTTGGTTATGTTGCTGTACCAGTGGTTTAGCAAAAATACTTATTTTATATGCTTCTATGGCTTTTAGTTTGTTACAGCAAGGGCTTTGATATAACTAAGAAAATGTTTCTCATTTCAGCTTCACACATAAAATTATTGACTCAGCATATAAAGACATAAAGATAATCTCATAAAGATAATATCTATAAAAATAAAATAAAAAAGAGATATTTTCTCCTTTACGATCATCATCCAGAGTCCACATACCTTTGGCTACCTGATCCACAGACGACTTACACATTTGAATTATTGATTGTTTTAAGTTAAATCAACTTTTGCACAGTCAAAATCAGATTTACAGTCACGGAGCAAGTTTTAAAATTAAAAAGTTTTACACCTACAGATCATATTTTATTATAGGAGGGAATGCCTGTTTGGTTTAGAGAAATGTGGCTAGCTAGATTTCAGATATTTGCTGCTGAAAATAGATCATGTAAAAACCTCACAAGAGATTCTGCAGTTCAAAAGATCCATTTTGTTCTTGCACACTTTACACTTTAGTTGCTGTTTTTTGCATAATGTCAACTGTTAGCCTAATCTGGCTTCATAAAACACCGCCAGATTAAACCATCTGCAACCTGCAAGGATGCACCCAAAAAAACAAAAAGGTTTGTTAAACAAGAACAAAAAGATTTTATTGTTTTCAGTGGAATGGTACAAATTAAAGTGCGGCACAAGATTTCTACACGTGCATTTGATAAATCCCCACTTTTCCAGACTCTTATTATCAAATTCCTTAGTTGGTTTCAGACCACAGTTGACATTATTTTGAAATCCAATGATCACCACAAATTTATTATTTTAAATATATTATGCACTTAGCATAATAGCCGATTTACTCCCACAGTAAAAACATGCATGTTAGGCTGATTGGTAACTCTATATTGTCTCTAGGTGTGAGTGAGAGAGTGAATGGTTGTTCATCTCGTTTATCTCTATGTGGTCCTGTGATGGACTGGAGACCTGTCCAGGATGGAGCATGCCTCTCACACAGTAATAGTTGGACATGGGCACCAATGACCCCCGCGACCCGACAAGGAAGAAGTGAGTAAAGATAATGAATGGATGGATTATAATCTTAGAGTTTGTGGCCAAACAATATCACCTTATATACAATTTACAAAAGTAAAAAGAAAAAAGTTATAAAAACATAAAATATTCAAACTTTATAGGTTCAGTTTAGTTTCATTTACACACTTTATTCAGGTAATTCACAAATAATGCAACTGCACAGCTTTTGGGGACATCAAACTAATTCTCTTTCCAAAACAGTTGTTGGGCTTTATGGCAAAAAAGATACCAAGTAATCATATGTTGTGTAAACAGCCACATTTATATAGAAACGGATCTGTTTAAGTCTGTTATATTTCTATTTTCTAAACTTATCCCAAACTGGAAAATGCTAAAAAAAAAAAATGTTTGTACGACTCTATAGTAACACTGGAAGTAAAACAAATAAATAAATAAATAATAATAATACATTTCATCATAATTTAATCATTGTGACGTTGCATTCTGGAGCTGGGGTATTCATTCTCACAAAAAGACAAGGTAAGTAACATAGATTATTTATGTATAAAAAAGAAACAGTTAAAGAGAAATTTGAGCTTTCTAATGTGTTAATGTAAAAAAAAAAAAAAGAAGGCAGAGCTTCTGCACAAATGAAATTACAAATTTAAATCCTGGACATTGTGTCTGTTTGTTGTAAAAAGACCAACTGTCTCCACCTTCTCTCTCTTTGCTGGAAGTCAGAGCTAGCGGGAACCGTTTTACAGAAACACTTGTATTTTTGGAACCAGAGTTTGTGCACTAGACGTTGTACCACCTACACCCCTGCACACATTCATGGTGCCACTTGACCTTTCTGTTAAGCATGAAATAACAAATTACAACTAAACTGATTAGAAAAACAAATATTTTGACAATTAGCAAGAGCTACACAACTAGAGTTAACACCTGAAAATTTTTATCTAAGGTGTATTTTTATATTGGAACAAGGGCAATGTCCTTATGCTTACAGGAGGTGTGGAATGTAAAACTTATATCTTTATCAGCTAAAAGGGATGCTGGTCCTATTTCAGCTTCTACTTTCAAGTTCCAGTTCGAGGTCTACTTTAGTCCCATCTTTGGTTTGACCCCAATCAACAGGAAGTTTTGTTGAGCACCAGGTAAAGCTTCCAGTTCCTCCTGCAGTGACCAAAAAGCAACAAGCTGTCTGTGATGAATCCCAAAACAAGGCCGTGGTAATTCTTACACCGTTAGCATTTTTCAAAGGCAGCTGGTCTCACCATCTGGGCAAAGCAGAAACAGGTTACACCTTTGGCCATGCCAAGTCTGGCTGTGCCCCACGCCGCCTTCAGACTGAAAGAGGCTCATTTTAATTTCATGCTCTGATTTGTCAACTCTTCCAACACCGGGGGTACTGAGAAAGCTTTAAGTCAATAAATTACACAGCGTGCGGGATAACAAGGAGTTGTTTCTGTTGTTCTGTGTGGAATTTTTTCTTCTTCTTTATGGTGGGAGGAAACTGGTTACAGCTGTTTTACAAATGAAAAGGAGACTTGGACAAAAGCGTTTGGTCGCCTTTACCAGCAGTTGGGTCCAAACTCATCCTTGCCTGCACACATTTTATGTTCATGTAAATTTGAACACAACAAAACAAGTGCATAGAGCGGCCTCAACAAACTGCAGGTGAGAGAAAGCTGAAACAAAAGCCACTGTAACCCTAATGGCAACTCTCGTCATTAAGAGAGCTTTGATGTATGTACTCAACGGCCTCTTTTATCTCTTTCTTCCTCTTTGCCTCTTACTCTTTGTGTCTCAACCAGGCTCAACCAGCTTCTTTATTAATGCCGTCTTTAGGGAACGTTTCTTTTGCTCAGAGCCTTCAACGTAACGTCTGACATCTGGTTTGTGCTCATGCTACTCTCTTCAATCATTAGCAAGCGTAGAGCATCACAATGTTGAGTTTGTAGCTATTTTAGGTATGCATTCATCCCTTCTAATTGAGGTTTGGGGGGTGGGGGTGGTGGAGAAGATTATAAAACAAGTCTCTGAGTTAATTCTTTACATGAAAACTATGCAACGTTAAAATAGTGTGAGAAATCGGACACATCTGGGCATGAAAAGCACGTAAACCGCAGTGAAACAGCACTGGAGAAGGCTGCACGTAAAATGTTGCATTGAAACTCTCCCTTTGAACTCGGAGTATATAGAAACAGGACAATGTTGGCCTAATCGAGCTCTCTCTTTGAAGTGAGACATCAGGTGAAAGGTAAGCATGCTTCTTTAGAAAAGAAAAGCTTTTCATCGCTTGGAGAGGCTGCGGCTTGAGCAATTTTTGTAAATGTGGTTTTAAACTCTGGCTTGGATGCACCGTTAATGAACGTGCAGCTCGTGAAGTAAACAGCTAAACATATCCCCCCCACCCACCTGAAAAAAAAAAATCAAACAAAAAAACACCAGCCGTAATGTTAGCCACATTAAAGGAGTCCCACTCCCGCACACCAGATGTTGTCAGCTTTAACGAGGGTAAAAACAAGAGTGAGTTGGATTTATAACGGGTTTAAGGGAACACCGGTGTCAGGACCTGAATGCTAGTTTAAAACTTTTCCCACCCCTCTGCAACCCGCCTGCAGACCTCTGAAACACATCGTCGACTCCTCGGGTCAGAAGCATCTTTCATTAGAATGATGCCAGCATTTCATCGCATTTGCCTTCTGCAATACAATAAGCTGCACAAAGCAATTACACACACACCTCTGCTCACCTCCTCACATATGCTAAAGCAGGCAATCAGCCAGGGAGTTAATGTGGGAGAGGAAAACAGGGAACGAAACCCTCTCTGCCACCGTTTGTCACCACAGTCCAACCATGGTATTCAAACTAGTGAGCCTGTTTGAAATTCCTCTCTGTGGTAAAACAGGGCCAAAATAATCAAGGGAGCGTGATCGCACTTAATTGATTCAGTGTACTTTTAAGATGCACTACAGGGTGCTGCGGTGACCTATTTCAGACTGCTCTTCAGAGGAACCAAATATCCCAGCAAGGGAGTAATGCACAATGAGGATTTTAATTATTCTAGGATCTGTAGCTACGACCGGAGGTGAAATATATCTGAACTAACTGTGACACCACATTATAACACTGCCAGTGGTCTGGCATACAACTCTTTAAATTCTTACGTACTTAAAAATGACAAAGAACCACATAGACTGGAGCTTAACTATGAAAAAGAAATTAGAAAAAGAAAAATCTTAACTTTTTGATCAATAATATTTAAAAATGTGAATACAAAACTATTTGGTTTGAGACATTTAATAGTCAATTAGGAGTACAATTACTTGAATTCTTTACTTGATAACTTTTTAAGTATTTTTTTCTGAAAGATTTAATTAAATATGACAACCTCAACACCCCATTTTCTGTTAAAAGCAGTGTTAATGCTGAGCGCTAAAGTTAAAACAAGTGGAACAGACGCTAAAGGGAGTAAAACAATAGCTAAAAGGAGGTAGTTAAAAAAAAGTAAAGTGCTGTCTAAATGTATCCAAATGATAGACAATAGCCAAAAGAAACATATCATTAGTTAAAAGCAGTGGTAGGCACTGTTCCACTAATCTGATAACAACTATCCATCCATCCATCCATCCATCCATCCATCCATCCATCCATCCATCCATCCATTATCTTTACTCGCTTCTTCCATTTTGGGTCACGGGGGTCGCCAGTGCCCATGTCCAGCAATCACTGTGCGAGGGGTGGGGTACACCCTGGACAGGTCTCCAGTCCATCACAGAGACACACAGAGACAAACGAGACAAACAACCATTCACTCTCTCACTACGGACAATTTAGAGTTACCAATCAGCCTAACATGCATGTTCTTGGGCTGTGGGAGGAAACCGAAGTACCCGGAGAAAACCCACGTGTGCACGGAGAGAACATGCAAACTCCACCCAGAAAGGCCCCCGGACCGGGATTTGAACCAAGGACCTGCTCACTGAGAGGCAGCAGCTCTACCAGTTGCACCACCGTGCTGCCCTGATAACAACTAATAGAACTTTTTTTTTGTTTAGAGGTTTAACGTTTTCGCTAACTTTGGAAACCACAGCGAAATTTGCTACAGCTACATTAGGGTTTGCAAACTTTAAGTCTGCTAAAAAATATATATATCACAAACTTGTTCCTGCTGTTGTGGGCGTGTCTTGAAGTGTCCATTAGTCACACAATTGTCTGACTAGTACATAAAGGAGACAAAGACGTGTGACGCAGACTGACTGTTGTCTGGGTGGTTAATGGTTCAGCGTCAGCGTCCACAATTTTTTAAAACCTTTTTAGTGGTTTTACATTAGCAAAGCTAAGTTTTTTAGTTATCAGAATATGGGTTAGCAAAGCTAACATTTTGGTGGGCCCACTACTGGTTCAAAGTAAACAAAAAATATAGTAAAGTATAGTAAAAGTACTTTACTCAAAATAGCAAAACATTGGCTAAAATTGCAAAACACTAGCTAAGAGCTAAAAGTAAAATCATGCTAGTAGACAATTAATGTAAAAAAGAATCACTGAAAACTAAAAGTAACTAAAATGAGCTGAGTAGTAAGTAAAAGTAGCAAAAGGCTAGCTAACAACTAAACATAGCAGAATGATATTTAAATGCTAAAGGTAACAAAAAAGAGACAGAGACAGTTTGTTGAAGCTGTTAGAGAGTTTTTAGTCAAAGTTTATGGATTTTTTTAAACTACTATGGCTGAGAATGTTAACTCTGCCCATGAATCATATGTTTGTTAGCAGAGAGCTGGATGAGGATCTGAGTGAGGCTGCAGAGAGCAGCTGTCGCTTCAAGGACGCCTCCGAGTCTGAGCTCGTCTGAACTGATAAATGTATAAAAACAAGCTGCTCGTGGCAGATTCTCGTGACTGGTCTTCTATGTGTACTTCCTGTATTATCTGTGTAACCTGTCCTGAATATCTGACCTTGCATGTAAAATACTGGTTACATTTTTTTCTCCTGCTGTTGAGTGCGGCTTCTTTTAAAAAAGTAAGCTAAAGCGAGAATACTTTTGTCCAACAGAAGCAGATTTTATAAAGAACAAAATAAGTTCTTGAAGGAAGCAAAGAGATCTTGTATTTCTATGTGGATTGGGAAAATATTTGTGGATAAAGTTATAGTAGTATTTTGAAAAGTATAAAAATGACCAAAAAAAATCACAGCATGCATCTCCTGACTGAGCTGATAGTCTCGCAAGGATGGAAATTCTGTTTCATTATTAGGGGGATAATAAACATTTATTATGAGAATAAGGTTTAATGAGAGCAATTATGGTCAGAGTCAGAGTTTCTTTATTGTCATTCGCACCTCATGTGGTACATGTGGTGGAGCGAAATTATGTACACAGGGTCCCAGTTACATCCAACAATAAAATGTATAAGAAAAACAGTAATAACATCTAAGATATGAACTAAGAAAAACATCAACTAAATATACACTAAGCACTCATAACATAAAACATTGAACATCAGCACAAACATGAACATGAGTCTGTGAGCAGATGTGCACGCATGAACACATCAACATTGAAACAGATCAGCAGCAACATGAAACAGATCAGCAGCAACATGATATGGTTTTTCACAGTGATTATTCTAGTAAGAGATTCATGAGTCTAACAGCCTCAGGGTAGAAGCTGTTCCTCAGTCTAGTGGTTCTACACTTAATGCTCCTTAACCTCCTTCCTGAGGGGAGTGGGGCAAAAAGTGTGTGTGCTGGGTGAGTGGGGTCCTTCATGATGCAGGTGGCCCTCTTCCTGCATATGGAGGTGTAGATGTCTGTGATGGTGGGGAGGCTGATTCCAACAGACTTCTGTGCAGCCTTCACCACTCTCTGCAAAGCTTTTCTTTCTGCTGCTGTGCAGCCTCCATGCCACACATTGATGCTGGAGCACAAGATGCTCTCCACTGCACACCTGTAGAAGGAGGTGAGGACTGAGCTTCCTAGTCCAGCTCGCCTCAGCCGTCTGAGGAAGTAGAGTCTCTGATGAGCTTTCTTGATCAGGCTGGTGGTGTTGTATTGTCTGGATGTAGATTAATAATAAAGGGTCTTTCCATTTAGAAACTAAACTCCAGTCTCCTGTTTGACAGGCAGAATAACTCACCACTTTGTTCAGATGGCCAGTTACAAACAGCTGTAACAAAGTGACAGCCAATGAAAATGTAACATTCCTGACCCTGAGATGCTGATGCTGAGGATGAAGAGGATGTTCAGCATCCACGTGTGTTTTCACTGAGCAAATATAAAACATATGGTTCTACTGGAGGTTTCTTCCTGCAGGGAGTTTTTTCTTTCCACAGTTGCCATTGTGCTTGTTCAGGATGGGAGACTGCGATGAAATGATGACTCAACACAATCTGCTGACTACATTAGATAAACAAGAAAAGGTTAAATCATTTAATCTGGACCAGATTCTTTATGTTTCATCTTTCCAGATGAAATTATTTAACCTTTTCTTGTTATCTACCTGGATGATTGAGCCTACAAACATTTATTTTTTTATTTTTTTACCTTAGATAAATAATGTTACTAATTTACTTTTATGAATGTGAATGTTTCTGTTCAGTGCCCTGAGATGACTTCTGTTGTGACTTGACGCTATATAAATAAACTGAACTGAATAAAATCTCAGTTCTGGACAGATTTTTTTTTTTTTAAATAAACAGCTTTTTAAGATGTTTTGTGAACTGCCCTTTATCATATTGCATTTAATCATTTATAGACTATGTTTAACTATTTGAGTATTATAATGTAATATACAGGAAGTATTTTATGCCCTGAGCTCCTCCAGTATTCATTATTATAAAAAATTGATGAAAAAAAGATACTTTTGCTCAAGAAAACACTGTAATGCACATTTTTATGTAACAGAGCACTTTCACACAGTGGATTCAGCATTTTTGTCTCTCAAATTAAGTGATTCAGCTTAAAATTTGTCTTTTTCTTTTGACACATATATAGGCAACATAAGATAATACTTATGAGAGCAAAAATAAGTTACGAACAAAAACCTGTCAAATACATATATTTAATTTTAAATGAAGGACATTAAAAAATGATTCAAATATTTTCAATGTTACTCATTAAAATAGTTCAGCTAACAGAGAGCAAACTAACTGGCAGTTGGATGATGTGTTCAAAGAAAAATTTCCCATTAAAACAAATAAATGTTTAAAGGATCATTAAATGCAGCAATACACATCTGCAAAAAGAAAAAACAGCTAGATTAGATGTCCTAAAGAGGGAGTTGTCCCCAACTATTAAAGAGTATTGTTAGAAAAGGGTTCATGACTCGTTGAACACATAAAAACCTAGGATGGATCTGTTGGACTATCATTCTCTCTGGGAAAAAAAAAAAACTTAAAAAAAGACACAAATTAAAATCATTTCTCTAAGAACTCTCGTCTCATCTCATTTCCACCAAAGATGGTGAGTACTTCTTGCACCATTTGATCCAAACATGGCTACAAGGCCGTAGTGGCCAAAAACATGTTGCATCTGAAGCGGTTTAGAACTACCAAAGAGAATGAATAAGATTTGGTTCAGAGTAAGAGCTTTAGCTGAAAAACTTTCAGCTTAATGAGAGGAACTATCATAAGGGAATGCTTACTGCAGATATTGCTAGCTCACATCTCTGTTGCTCTAAGCAGGTGTACGACGGACCAAACCACCGTTCAGATCTAGGGTTTTTAGGAAAAAGTTACGAACAATTAATAGCATACCTATTTAAGCAACACCAGTTTGGACAAATAGTTTAATTCTGACAGGTGATCAGTTAACAGCTCGTCCAAGTGGTGCACACACCAGAGTGGACTTCTTCCATCTTTAAACAGTCCAGTCTCAATGATTTTATAGCGATTCATATCATGTTTTTACCTATTCTGGCAGAAATAATTTCTTTTTTTTTTTTGCTTAAAAAATGCAACTTTGTCTCTAATTAACTAATCTGGTCAGAATCAAACACTTTCTTCCAAATGAAGTTGCTTAAAGAATTTTCTACAAAAGTTAAGATATCCTGAGGTTCATTACATTTTACAAAACTCCACTTCAAAAGGTATGAACTATCCCTTTAACTGCAAGCAATGTAGAAAATAACATCAAAGTTCATGCTCAATAATCCAGGTAAAATATCCAACAAAGTTAAATCAGGTCCTCTGGACAGTTTCTTTGTGTTGAAACTTTTCACCTTTCATCCAAGGGACTTCATCAGCATGAGCCACAACAAACAGTCTCATAAGTAGCTCACTCATAGTGGGCCAACCAGTTTTTTTATTTTTTTATTATTCAAACTTTATTTATACAGGTTAATCCCATTGAGCCTTGGGGACTCATTTACAAGAGAGACCTGAAGTTTGATGGTGATATGATGGTTTCTGGAGTCCGCCCTCTCCCCCGTCGACTGAGGCAGCCTTGGCCAAAGTGGTTCAAAACATCAAAGTTCATGCTCAATAATCCAGGTAAAAAAATCCAACAAAGTTAAATAACAGTCTGCTTGAAAATAACATTTTCTCCAACTCTATTCTGCTGCAAGAAATCTTTCCTTCTTACAGAATAATGCACCTGTAATCATCTAAAAGTGTAATGATGCAACAGCTATAATAAGTATTTTTTTATTCCAGTACTTTTACATTTGTTTAAATTTCTCAAGTTTAATACGATTTTTTTTTTCTCGTCTACTAATGTGTGGAATTCTTTTCGATTATAGGAAATGTGCGACACAATTCCTAACTATCTGAATTACTACCTCTGTGATAATCATGGCTTCTCAAAACAACAAACAGCAAAACTTATGGTTGGAAAATTACGGGGTTAAAACCACTAAACTGGTGGAGTCACAACCATCTGCCGGTCAAATTTTTACTTGCACAAAAACCACTTCAGCTTCATAAAACATCGTACTTAACCCGGTAAAAATAGAAACACACACATACAAAGTCAGTAAAGTCTCAACCTGAGTGCGACCCTCTTCGAACACTTTGGTTTGATGAACACTTTGGGCCTCTTTAAACCCACCAGGACTCCTGTGAGTCTAACCTAAGTGAAGCCGGTCTCGCTATCAAGGCAGAGCTCTAATGTTTTTCCCGCTGAGTATAAGGAGGCTGAGATCCTCACTCATACCACCCTACTCTTCCTATTAAGATCAAAATCTCCTCTCAGGCCCTCGGGTGTCAACAAAGGGAGATGCAGTAAATGATATGCAAATTGAAAGAAAAAAAAAAAAAAAGCTCTACAAATCACTTTGCCAGCCCTGCGTTTCCAACACTTTCACATCTTAAAAGAAAATTCCTGTATTTAGGGTGAAATTCAAAGTGCGGTCTGAGCTCAGCCTCTGTGAAGTCCTGTTTGGTGATTCTGGCGCTCAGACAGCACAAAGCCCCTCGAACTAAAGGCGAGCCGCAGTGGGAAAACTCGTTGAAAGAGTTCGGGGTTTCACAAGGATTTGTCTTCGGATCCGTCTTAGACAGGAGACACGGTGCTCGGAAATGGGTCGATGTTTCAGCGTGGGGTTAACACAGCTGAGGTTGGAGGTTTTCTGCTTACAACATGAGGGGGTTCTTCTCGTTAACGTGGAGCAGAGCTAAAACCATGGCTCCGTCAGTGAATTAAGAAAACAGTGACGCGTTTTAAAACTTCAACACATAAAAAGGGCAATGTTTAAGCTGGTGATGCAGTTGAAGGCTGTTACGTTTGAAGATCTTGCTGAAATCGCAAATTTACAAACCAATAAAGAACAAATCAAGAAATACATAAACTAAAACTATTAATTTCAGCCATACAGAGAATGATTTAAAAGTTTATTACTCAATTTTCTCCCTCTGCACATGATGGTGTTGTCTTTCTTTTATGTCTTTTGTTATTAATTTGTGTAATGAAGCAACATCTGTAAAATTTCACAGCAGTTTGTCAGCTGAACACCTTGGTATTAAAGTTAGGATTTTATCTTCGAATGTATCAAACTCAAGGCTTTATGTGGCCCGCGAGTTAATATTTTAAACATATTAGAACCAGCTTGCAAATTTTTGACAGATAGAATCTTTATTGTTTTTCATTTTCCTTCAAACACTGAACTTATTTATACTGTATAGGGAAGAATAATCATGGCACGTCTTGAAGCTGAGAAAATTAAATTGGAAGTTTTTGGTAATCTGATTTGGACATGGAAAGAGAATCAATAAATAAATAAATGATAAATGTCACGTATCTGGCTTGAGCTAAACAGAGCAACATAAGAGTCTGCTTAAATGTGCTTAAATGTGCACGGTATGCTTATTTTTGTTCTCTTTTTTCAAATAAAATTTGAAATAACTTTGTATGACTGAGATGGACTGCTATATTCATACCCATCTGCTCACAGCAGACTCATGTTCAGGCTGCTGTTTAATACACCATATTATATTACATTACTATCGTTTAGTGTATATCTTAGATCCTTGTACAGTAGTCCTTCGCTACTTCGCGGTTCATTTATTGCAGACTTGATCTATCGCAGTTTTTCAAAATAAGATTAGACATGACACACAATTGGGTGACTGATGGATGAACCTCATGGTCGGCATGAAATTTCTATTTAAAATAAATTATTTAAAATTATTTAGCACCTGCTGAACATTTGTGCAGCCCAGAGCTGCAAGATAAACTTCCTGCTGCAGCTGATCAGCTGTTCATCGCACAGAGCGGAGAAGTGGGCGTGGCCAAGAACGCTTGCAAGTGGCAAAGAGGAGGCAGGGAGCTGAGATCATGACATGCTGCGTTTTTATATATATATTTTTTAGAGCGTTTAGAGTTTAGAAACATTGTTTAGAATATTGCAAGAGTGTGGGAAGGGTTTAAAATTCC
>NC_056510.1:20611919-20691631 GCF_014905685.2 Nematolebias whitei
AAAGGTCATAAAATGTAATAATTATGGAAGCAGATTGGCAGGTTAAGGCAATCAGGACATTTTTTTTATTGTTTAGCTTGACGGGGAGTTTTTTTTTTTTTTTTACAAATTCCATTTTCTTTGCCATTTTATAAATCTCTTAAATGTCACACACATGGCAACAATCATTTTTAACATCCACAATCTCAGGCAGCAACACTGCTTGATGTTCACTCTTTCTCAAGTCATGACAGTAAAAAGGGTTTATTAATAAATGTCTTACACACCATCAGGATCAGTTTCTTATGCACAACAAAGTTCAGGCTTTCCATCAGTGGGACCATATTCTAATATCACTGTACTCAGTATGAAACAAAGAACTTGTCTGGATTATGTTGGACATTTGACCAATTCTAAGACGGAGCTTGAAAATAGATTAATCAAGTGAATGAATATATATATACATTTTCTCTATGTTCAGCTGCGTGAACTTTTCCTTTTTGGGAAAAATGGTTGGAATTACTTCACGTTGTGGTAAAGACTTGTTTCAGCTTCTGTTTTCACTTTTATCACAAACACATTGGTTGTAGCTGCTGCCCTTTTTTCTTTTAGTTTAGATGACTTCACTTCGAATTCTGGACGGTTTAAATTGTGATTTTTTATTTTGTCGTTTCTCCAAATGGAAAAAACAGACAAGGCAGCCTCCGCTTGACCCACATGTGTGCAGCTTGGTTAACAATAATTAGCGGCACATTGTAGAAATGCATCTGTCCTGCAACGCTCATGTTTAAAAACTGGAAACACTCAACATGTGGGACGCCACCTCAGTTTGTGAGACAAGGACTAAAACTGCAAACATCTGATCACCTGAGTGATTAAATGTTCTGCACTGCAACTTCCTGCTCTGCTCGCAGACATTTCAGGTCACACCCTTGAAACGAGAACATTTCATTTGAATCAGCTGATTGTTCATAAATGAAGTGGATGAAGAAGAAGAAAAATAAAACACTTTTGTTTTCAATAAACACACGTTTTAATTCAGTAGCATGACCAACTGATGCAGAAACCAAAAGTTATTCAGCCATTTTCATCATTTAGATTTACAGAACCGATGTCGTATCACTTGGGACAAATAGCATAGTTCATTATTTTCCATCCATCCATCCATCCATCCATCCATCCATCCATCCATCCATCCATCCATCCATCCATCCATCCATCCATCCATCCGTCCGTCCGTCCGTCCGTCCATCCATCCATCCGTCCATCCATCATTCCGCTTCTTCCTTTCTGGGTCCAATTCAGAAAAACTGGACACTAATTTAAAATGTATCACAACTCACACATCTGATCAAAACACTTTTTTTTTTTTAATAATTTGTTTTTCCCAAAACATCTTACAGTAAATATAAGGTTTTCCATTATAATAAACTAATTAATTTTCTCACTTATTCCCTTGTAAAAATGGCTGAACTGACTTTTTCAGTCAGTTCAGGTCCTTATTTTATGACATTATTATGATTATTATTATTTGCTAGATTTTGTTTTATTTGTGGGGTTGCTGTGGCCCACGGTTGTGCAGGTTGTCTTCCAATTGGAGGATCAAGGGTTTGATCCCCAGTTCTGCAACATGCATAGTGCCCCTGGGCAAGACACTGAACCCCCCACTGCCCCCAACATGCTTATCAGTGCATGAGGAACAATATAAGAGTGCTCCTTATATACAAAGTAAAATATAAAGTAGGAAGCTCTGGGTAAATGTGAGAAATGTACTCCAATCTTTATTCAATTACATGATCCCATATCAACACGCGCAATCATGCATGTTGATATTTTCAAGATTTGTTAAAAGTGGCACAAATTTTCAACATAAGCTTTAAGTTTAAAACTCTGGTATGAGAAGCAGATGCTTTTTATGCTTTTATTTGTGGTTGTGTCAATGAAAACTTTGCAACACAAGAACTACGACAACAATACAATTATCAGATAATTAGGACACAACTCAAGCGCAAATATAAGCTTGTTCTATCCAGTTAAACACCATTTATACATTGAAATATCCACTGACCTAATCAATTCTCTGACTCATAGTCGGCGTTAGGTAGATTCTAATCATTCTTTAAAACAATGTGCTCTGAAAGCTGAATCATTTATTGCAAAACAGACAAAAAATAACTATCTCGCTGATGGCAGTGATGGCTCACCATCATTCCTGCCCCACATTGAAAGATTTACAGGTTACACAATCAGAGGCACTTTAAGAGGGAAGCAGCCATGTTTAATGCCTCATAGCATTTCATCTCCTCGGTTTCGGTGTGAGACGGGACATTTCTTTATCACCTCCTTCTGCCTCTGTGTCTCTACCTTGACTAAAGCTGTATTTGCTCTTTCCATCTTAACACTACTTTGTACTCACTTTGAACAGACCTCATCACATCTCAATCCGGCACATCAAAGAGCAGGGTCCCCCCTCCACCCCTCCAATCTTTCCTCGGCTTTCTTGATGTTATTCAAACCAGCACAAGTTTACTTAAGTCACACTTTGTAAATGCCCCCCAAAAAGTTCCTGTCAGTTTGGAGATATTAGGCAACTTTCAGCGTGAATCTTATCTCCGTGCCTCGGAGGTTTGAACGGCCCGCTGCGTGAATCCTTGTTACCCATGAGTATTTGAGGATATTTGGAGAAATCTCATGTACTGAGGGGAAAAGTAAAAAAAAAAGTCTGGGTTTCATCTAAAAATACCTTGATTTGTTGCATGAGTATCTCATTAAACCCTACGCTAGATACAAAAAGATTTTTATTTCGTTTAAATGTTAAAAACCATCTGCATGTTGCAAAATTGTCTTTCTAATGATGCACATTTGAATCTAAAAATGGTAACTGGAGAAAATGAAACCAGCAAACTATATAGGTGCAGTGAAAGCTATCGTCTGTAAATGTATGTGATGTGGGTTCATTATATTAACATTTACTTTCGAAAGAAAAAGAAAAACCTCTTAGTTGATCCACTTTTAACTTTTTAAACAAGTATCAGACATTCATGGGCAGGCCAAGGTGAAACGTAGTCCTAAATATCAATTGTGGTAAATAATTCAAAAATGCAAGCTAGTAATCATTTACTAATACTTCACAGTATCATATTATATTTGTCCAATACATTATTTTACTAGTACTTTAGGATTTGATTTTGTTATGGATCACAGGTTTTATATTTAGATTTTGCCTTTGTCCTCTGGTTTATTGGTTTCTCCAGTTAGCTTCTGCAGCTTTGTGTTTCAATAATAAGCTTCTTAAAGCTGCTTGCCTTCTGCTCTCTCTACACGCCTGGTCTTAATTAGTTAATCAGCACACCTGCCCTACATTTAGCCTCAGCTTCCTCTGTACACATACAAGATGCTTTTGTTGACTGCTCTTGTTGTGTCAGCCTGGTTGATTCTGGTTTTTGCTTTCTTGATGTACACATAACTTTCTGATTACTTACCAGTGCAAGTTACTTTCTTTATCTGACCTTCTTTTCCAGGTCACGGGGAGCTGCTATCTATCTCTAGAAGTCACTGTGCGAGAGGCAGGGAAGACCGCGGACAGGTTGCAAGTCACGTTTCTTTATTTTTTGCAATTTTTTTTATTCCTTTCAACTTTCTTATTCAGACACTGGGTCCTTGTTGCTGCCACTAACTGTGACGCATAAGAACATACGATTGTAAATCCAAGTCTCACAACATGTTGAATATTGGTTTTGGTTCAACTTTACTGGTATTTGGAAGACTTTGATGTAAATTTGGCTCAGTGCACAGACTTAAGACACTACTTTCAGCAAGTAGAATATATTTGATAACAAGAAGCACTGGAGATAATCAAAACTATTATTTTCTGATAATTGTTACAGATTCTGGTTAAAACATGTTCTTGTGTGCAGTGGTAATGTGGTAGATTTTTTGGAGCAGATATATCTACTTATCTTAGCAAGATTGAAAAATGAGCTTTAGCAGAGGTGAATGTCTTTGTGCCTTTTATACAGGTTACCCTGATGGAATAAATGTAAGGCTGGCTAAAAAAAACTGTAATTATACTTTAAAATGTGTATAAATACAATTTTCTGCCTGATGTGAGTCACTCAGTCACTGGAGCAAATTTTCCACCATCCTATACATTACAGTAAACTAGCTTCTCTGCAACTTCCATGCATCTTGTCTATACAACCAACTGTAGCTCATTTAGTATTTAATATACTCGGTTTTTATTCAGTTCTGTCTGTCATTAACAGTAGAAATGGGACACTGCAGAATCTAATTTTTATTTGGTTGATGTGGCCAATTGAACATACTGCAACTGCAAAAACAAGATGTACAGTATTTGCTATTAGACATTAATAGCATTTTTTTGTGTTTCAGTCATGTATTCGTTTAGATGAGTGAATCAAAAAGATTTGAAGCTCTCGACCTTGACCTCTCTAAGTGGCTTTAAGAATCTGTTGGACTCCTGGCAGGGACCAATGCAGACATGTTCCTGTTTTTAGTTTTATACATTTGTCTTGGAATCTAGCTGTTTTTTTTTGTTTTGTTACCTTTTTCCTTTTAGCCATCCTATTTGTTAAAAAAAAAAAAAAAAAAAAAAAAACCTGTAGTATGAGTTTTTATAACTGCTTATTGTTGTTGCTGTTGTCCATTGTTGTCATCTTTCTTTGTTGAAATCAGGTCTCTCTTGTAAATGAGTCCTCGAGGCTCAATGGGATTTACCTGTATAAATAAAGGTTGATTGATTGTACAACCTGTTTTAATTGTAAATATATCAGCTAGATAATGATGACACATATCAGGCTCACTGCAATAACATGAACAAATGTCGTCAAATTGTGACAAATATTATTTAGCTTGAGAATTTTGTTTTTTTATCTTAAGTAGCTGTACTCTTTAGGAATAGTGCATTTTGATGAAAAGTATGATTAAAACTGCAGTTAGTAACTCTAACACCAATATGTTAGACCTGTAAGATTTTTAACATTTGTTGCCTTGCAGTACGGGCACATATGCAACTTGAGCATTTTTGCCAAAAATGAATGTTATTGTTAAATCGGTACCGCTTTACAATAAGGCTCCCCTTATAGATCCTAATAAAGATACATTATTAATTCCTCTATAAACACTTTATAAATCATTAATAACTGCTTATTCATTAATTAAGGACAAGAGACAAAACTGATCAGTTTCTTGCCAAATAGTGAGCCAAATCTGTTCACCTATATATTTCATCTAGAGATGTTATATTAAACATTTTAGACTAATTTACTACCTTGTAAGCACAATAAGCATTTGTAAACCTATTTCTTTAGCATATAATATTGTACTTTATCATTGCAATATAAGTATCTACAACTATAGATACTTATAATGTAGTGATAAAGTACAATATTATATCTACAACTAATATAAAAATTAGGTTTACAAATGCTTATTGTGCTTACAAGGTAGTAACCTAGTATGAAATGTTTAATATAACAACTCTAGATGAAATATATAGGTGAACAGATTTGGCTCACTATTTGGCAAGAAACTCGTCAGTGTTGTCTCTTTCTTGTCATTAATGCATAATAAGCAGTTACTAATGATTTATAAAGTGTTTATAGAGGAATTAATAACGTATCTTTTAACTATTTACTAGCTATCTATAAGGGGAGCCTTATTGTAAAGTGGTACCTTTAAATCTAATTTCTAATCTATTTAGACCTAAGGCTGAGATTGCATAGATAGAAAACATTTTGTATTTTATATCACAATTACGTCATGCAAAGAGATAAACACAATTACATGTGTGTACAGACACATCTCAGCTGCTGGACCTACCACTACAGATCTGGTAAGAAGCTCAACCTCACAATTTATCCATGTTGACCTGCAGCGATTAGAGCGTGGAGCAGATCAGAGGACAGGTCAGGCCTCCCATCTCTGTGCCTCCATTTGGGGAAATCACTGTTATTTGATCCGGGCCAGCCCTAGAGGAATGCTGCTCCTGCAGATATATTACAGCCAGGGAGGCTGCCAAACTGGCCTCTGGCATGGGAGTACAGCTCGGACATTGGCAAGAGGGGCATGGAAGGGGTCACACGTTGGCTCGCATCTGGGGCTTGCTAAATGATGGTGGGTAGTGTCTGCTGTTTGGGGTGGGGAGAAATAATCATCAGCTGGGAATACAGAGGCAGAGCGTTTCATGCAATATTGATTCATCCCTATCAAAAAGAAAAGCCAAACAGAGTTTGCTCCTCACAGTGAGAGACTTACAGATTCTACATGTTTGCTTCTTGAGATAAAAAAAAAAAAAGGCTGAGATTATTTTTGTGATAGGTACGGCTTTCATTTTCAAAGAGCGGCAGATGAGTTGTGTTACATCTCTAAATACCACTTTGAAATCTCTTGAAAACTAGAATGTTTCTCAGAAACGACATAAAAGCGCAGCTAAAAGGGACTTTTTTTTTTTAGAGGAATAAATTAAAGAGATGTATCGATTTACTTCAGACATCACGTGCTGCCATCACCTGACGGCTCTCAGACCACGAGAAACATTTGAGCTTTGTTTATTCAGATGGAGAGAGCAGAGGCTCCAAAAGGAGCGGTTTATAAGGAAAAATCATCAGCAGAGGCCTTTGATGTCTAAATGAAGCATGTGCAACACAGACCCCTCGCTTTACCTCCCAACAGTCTCTTCATGCCCCCACACACAAACCCAGATGCATACAAACACGTGCACAAGCGCACACAATCGCAGACATTTATTCTCTCCGATCTCTAAAGCTAAAGAGGATTTCCAGAACTATTTGAGGAAGGATTTTGTCGTTTTGAACACAAGTCTTAAGCAGCAACTCACGTGCTTTAAATTAGAGGACAAAGTGATCAAATGTAGCAGATAATGCTGAAAGAGGGCACTTCCTGCATCTGTTTTCACTAACCCGAGCAGAGGATGTTGTTCCTTCCAAGCAATTTTTCACACCGAAATCAATCATCTACCCACCCACACCCAAACCCCACCCCAACAGCGATTTTGTAACTTTGACTTCAGGTGAAATGTTTTTGTGTGGCAGGAAAAAAAAATCTCTGAACTTTGTAGAAGTCAATCATTTGTCAGGGTTTTTAACACAAGCAATTTATATCTGTGACCCAGCAGAAGACGGGGAAAGTTCGTGGAGACAAGCATGACAAGAAAAACACTCTAAAGCCTATTTATGCAAATGAACGCTGCTCAGATTTAGTTTTCTCCTGAATGGTGAAAAAGGTGGAGATTTTATAAAATAAATCAAACTGGTATTCCTTGAATGGACGCACGTCTTCCACAGCATTGCAAGCCAAAGTTGTACACAAAGATCTCACAAGATATGTTAGTACCGTATTTTTCAGCCTATAAGTCACAGTTTTTTGCATAATTTACATGCCCTGTGACTTATAGGCTGAAGCGACATAGTTATGGATTTTTTTCCCATATTTATAACCAAATTTTTGGCTGAGATATGACTGTTTTCATTCATTGTGACATTTTTTTTAACAGTGCCATTTTCAGTCACTAAATGGCAGCAGAGAAGTAGTAGCTGTATGGCATGTTGTTGTATCATGTAATAGGTAAATGTGGCTATAATGACAAATTCAAAAAACTTCAATACAAAAACTGGACTTTATTATACTTTACGCTATACTTTATTGTTTTTGTCTTGAACTTTTTTGAATTTACCATGTCCTGGATGACTGAGAATCTTCACCAGCTATTAATGACACAATCGGCTTGCCATAGTCCCCCCACCTTCGTTCTGCTCGCTGCTTGGAGCAAGTCAAAACAGCTGCACCGCCCCAGCAAAATGCAGCAAAATTGACCATTAAAGTGCATTTATTAAATAAAAGTTCAACTGAGACACACCTTTGCTATAATTTCAAACAAATAAATAATTGTTTTAGGTGCTTTTCTTGTTACATTTCCAAGAAACGAGCAGCGTTCCTTCTTATTTTTTCCTTCCTCTGCTCGCTCCCGGAGCACCGAGGCAATAAATACTTTTCAAATGCAGCTGATTTGACCGTTAAAGTCCTTTTATTAAGCAAATGTTAAACTGAGACACACCTTTACTATAATTTTGACCAAACAAATAATTGTTTTTAAGTTAATATTGTTAAATTCATGTTAAAGTCCTCCTGTGCACGCTCCCGTGGCCACCATTTGGCAGCCCATCGAGTTTTGGCACACGGCACACATTTCCGGGTTGTCAGCGGTGACTCATAACAGATGCTACGTATACGGTGAAGCAACATATTTATGGATTTTTCCACTTTTTTATACATATTAGGACTGATGCGACTTTTAGGGCGGTGCAACGTGTACGGTGGAAAATACAGTAATCTGACTACGTGTTGTGATGACTCTCAGCTACTACCACATTTTAGCTAAATATCTGTAACAAATAACAGCGGTAGCTATAATGTGTTTTGTTTGGAATAAAACTTTAGGTACAAAAAAGTGACTTGTTCAACATTTGGCAAATTAAAGTGAGCTCTTAGTGTCATTTTCCACCTTGATTTTATGTCTGTGGAGATTACTCTGTTGGAACTGTGATGATGAGTAGTTTGGAAGTACATCCTGTTAACTACTCCCACTGACATTAAGAGGATTACGTAGGTAGCGTCAGACAGAGGCAACTCCTTCCGTTGAGTTGAGTCTTTCCTATCCCTTCCAAATCTTCGCTGCCGCTACGTCAAGCCTCTAATTTGCCTAAAACTGAAGGCATCCGGAGGAGACTCGGCGATACGTGGAGACAGTTAGATGAATCAAAAGGCTGAGAGACAGAGAGAGGGTGGGAGAGCATTTGTCTACAGAACATGGAGAGGGTGGATCATTTGTCTGACAGATGCATGTTGATACAGTGATGCTGCTGGTTCAGTTGTGGTGGCGGGTGGTGGAGCAGCACCTGGTGGTTGCAAACCTTGTGGGAGGACACGTTAAACAGCCGAAGGAGGGAGCGAAAGGAAAAGAAAACAAGATGTACTGTGAGTGTGACCTCGGTGTGGGTAAAAGCTCTCCCTGCTGTAGCTGTAAAGCACAGAAAGAGCTCGGAGCAGCAAACCAAATCAATTCTTATTGACTGAACCATGTTATGCACTGAGGGGACATAAATATACCCATAAAGTCGACACCTCTTTAACTATCTTTCTCTTTGTCGTTTCATCCTGCCTAACAGCCAGGTTAACCACCTTCTAAGGCACAGGGGTAATTGGTGTCTGTGTTGTGGCTTCACTTTATCTGTCTCTCTCTTGACATGTGTGTTTACCACAACTCTAATCTTCAGAGAGCCTGTTAACATAAGTAGCTCAGCTTTCATAAATCATAAAGTCTGCTCTGACTGATCCTCTGCACCATCCTGTTTACCACGCTGAGGAGCATAAGCAGCACTCTGATCATATCTGCCACTTGCTAGCAAAACACTTTCTTTCTTCACACATTTCTCTGACTAGCTTGCAAACATTAATATTCATGCTGGTGACAGGTGACGAAGGGTGGCGTCGTCTTGTTTGTGCAGCTTACACGACTACTTGGTGTATCTGTGACTTTTCTGTGACAAAACATGGTAAATGAAAGGTTAGGAGTGTCTGAAGTAGAGAGTGCTTCAAAGTGAATGTTTAGGTCTTTTAAAGTGAAGTTTTGCAGAGAGGTTATGAACAATTAATATCTTACCACTTGCAGATAGCTCTTTGAACAGCCTTAGTTTGGACAAATAACATTCAGTTTTGATCAAAAATGACAAGATAATGACTAGTCCGAGCAGGACTGGATTGTTTCCATCCCACAACAACTCTAAGGCCCTGTTTACACGTGAAAGATATCTGGAATCTTGAGTATTTTTATGCTTATTGTGGCAAATCAACATGATGAAAACACATTTACATAGATATTGGTGTGTTCCTTGAATCACCTGTAATTTCCATGCCAGGCATGGTTGCCAAATAGTAAATGACTATTGTACTGCGGCTTTGGAGTTACTGTATCTTCACCATGATTTCACATCTCTGCAGGGGGGTTCCCGCAAACCACCATTCTGAGACCAGGATTGAAAAAGCTTTGGATTCAGAGAAAACAAAGCTTGTTGTCGTATGCACTAATGGCAGAGCTGCAGCAGCAAAAAGAAACATCAGTTTCAGTCAAAATTGGCGTCACGTAAACTGGTTGTAATTCATGCAAATTATATTTTTAATAGACATGTACACTATCTGACCATTTTTATATGGTTATTTCTAAAGACCTGTATGGCTATTTGAAAGCACAAATAGCAGCAGCAACACTTAGTGCAGACTGGGGCACTTCCTGCAGGAGTACTGTAACATTTCTGCTGAAATGTTAAGGTTCCTTAGTAAGATCTACGTTCCATTAAAGCAAACAGTACTGCATGCCTTAATTACACCTTTTCTGGATTATTCTAGTTCTACACAGGCCTCAATCAATCATCACTAATGTGTATCTACAAGCTGTTCAAAAAGCTACAATGCATCTTCGGATGGGAAAGAAAATAAACGTGATCCCGTCCCACCTGGGCTGGCCTCCCTACACTTTTCTGTCCATTTCATGGTCCAGGTGAACAATTATTGTTTGTTTTTAACCGTTTCAAAGGTTTGGCTCCACCTTATTGGTTGAATCTCTTTGACCATAACTTTCCAGACCCTAATTAGTTGGTACACTCCCAGATCCAAACTAAACCCCACAGGTGGCAGAGATTTTTCAGTAGAGCCCTCTCCACAATCTGTGGAACACTCTGCAGTTTGAAGCTGCTTAGACCATCAGTCATTGTGAATCTGTTTAATACCCAATGATCTGAATCAGATTTTAATGTGATCTCATTGCATTCAAGTTCATTTTTGTTGCTTTTTCATTACTACCATTTATATTGTATCCATGAACTTTGATTTGATTTAAAATAACTATATAACGCAAAACTAACAGCAATAGAGGTAAGAACGTTTGCATGAACTGCTATAATCTCTTTGAGAATGGGGTTATTTTAATATGACAGCATTCCACTTTGGCCCATTTGGAAGAACTATCATCATCAATTTAGTCATAAATAAACTTTTTTATTCCAAACTGAGGTTGTTCAAAGACCTATTTACAGCAAGTAAGGCTTTTGTCTTTCTATTTGCCTAAAGAGTGAGAGCAGCTGATCGGCCTGGTGTCAGGTTTACAGGGAAACAAATCAATCCTGGTTTATTTAAACCTTGTAGAAATGATCCAGCGCCCGTCAGGTCATGCCCTTGTGTTTTAAAATTATGGAAGCAGTGGGCAGAGTTTGTGCATGTGTCTGGAGGGGTGGAGTAATTCGATTTCCACGGCTAATTTTGTGTTTCTCTCCACTGGTGTCCTGAAACACTATGGGTCGAGCTGCAGCCCAAGTAAACCGATGCGATCACCAGAGGCGACAGCAGGATGAGACACAGGAAGGAGCCTGGTTTCCAAACATCTGGCAGGGCAAGGCTTCTGACTCTCTCTCAACCTTGGGATGAAAAAAGGGCCTCAGATGTGCAGGGATCAAAGTGTGCCCTGGGTGCCTGAACCACTGTGGCCTCCCTCAACATATTCAAATGGGGTTTCCTGAAGACGCCACAAGCAGACCTCAGAACGTAAACGAGGTAGGGAAAAGGGCAGCGATGAATACATCTGTACGCTTTTCACACATAAATATGAATTTATGAAGCTTATTGTTGTCAGGAAATGTGAACATACTTGAACTGACACTAAATGGTTCCCAGTGCTTAAGGCTAATTCAATTTGCATAGAAACCCTTTGGATAACTCGATAAAAGTAAATTGACCAGTGTTGGATACACAGCAAAAAGTTTTCAAATTGACAGTTAAACAGAAATAATCCATTAATTAAGAAGTTCCCAACCTGGTAAACAAAGCAAGATAAATGTGAGAAGATCACAGGTTCACCACAAAATTGCCTGTCCACAACACAGTCTTTGTAACACAAGTCTTTAAAATGTTTAATCTTCAAAGTCTGTTTTTTTTTTTTAAGACCAGCCTCAACTAACAATCTATTTTAGTTTCTTATTTACTCTTTCTAGAAAAAGACAAGTTGCTTTATAGGCAAAAATTATATAATTCTGAAATAAATGTACTTAAAAGATGGGAATGTATAATGTTTAGGATAAGAGAATAGGGAATACAATGGAAAAACATTTTCTACACTTTTTTTGTCTGTGAAGACATTTTTACTTTATGTTTTCAATAGTTTTTATTTTACAATCTACAAGACAGGGAATCTCATAATGCAAAGCTGTCGAGAGTTTGAACAGTTGGGATCGAGTGCTTTAGGTGATAAAGTGACAAAACCAGCCTGCAAGGAGCAAAAGCCATTGTATCTTGTACCGGTAAAACACTTTTGCCAAAACTAACATGCAAATTAATCTAAGCAAAACCATACCGGAACGGTTGAGACCCGGGTTAACAACGACTGCCATAATTGCTGTCGACAAACAAGGTGACGGCAGAAATTGTGCTACTGTTAGTCGAAGACCACAAGGAGGGAAACGGATCAAGAGACAGAGGGAGAAGAGGAAAGTCAAGAATGTAGGACTGAGGCTGACAAATCTGAATGTGGAGATAATGACAGGCAATGACAATAAAAGGCAATGACAGCTGGCAGACATGCTGCAGAGAAGGAAGGTAGATGTTATGTGTCCAAGAGACCAAGTGGAAGGGCAGCAAAGCTCACAGCATTGGAGCAGGGTTCAAACTGTTTTACCATGGTGTGGATAGAAAGAGAAATGGAGTAGGGGTGGTGCTGAAGGAGGAATTAGCAAAGAATGTAGTAGAGGTGAAAAGAGTTTCAGATAGGGTGATGCGTCTGAAGGTAGAAGTAGGGCTAATGCTAAATGCTGTCAGTGGTTATACTCCACAGTTTGGATGTGATGTGGAGGAGAAAGAGAAAATGTGGAAGCATCTGGATGAAGTCATCAAGGGTATTTCCAGGGAGGAGAGAGTGGTGATCGGAGCAGACCTGAATGGACATGTTGGTGAAGGAAACAGCGGAGATGAGGAAATGATGGGTAGGTTTGGTATCAAGGGGAAAAAAAACCCAGGAAGGACAGATTGTGGTGGATTTTGCCAAGAGAATGGAAATGGCTGTAGTCAACACTTGTTTCCAAAGATGAAGGTGCATAAGTTGATATACAAGAGTGGAGGAAGGTGTATGCAGGTAGACTGCATTCTGTGTAGAAGAGGAAACCTGAGGGAGATTGGAGACTAAAAGGCTGTGGCAGGGGAGAGTATTTCCAGACAGCATTGCATGGTTGTGTGTAGAATGACTGTTGTGAAGAAGAAAAAAAAAGAGCAAAATCAGAGAAGACCAAATGATGGAAGCTGAGAAAAGAAGAATGTTGTGAGAAATTCAGAGAGGAGCTGTTAAAGTCTCTGGGTGGTATAAAAAAAGAGCTTCCAAATATCTGGACTACTACAGCAACTGTAATTAGAGAGACAAGATAGGTAGGTAGGTACTTGGTGTGTCATCAGGACAGAGAATGGTTGATAAGAAAACCTGGTGGTAGAATAGTGAAGTGCAGGAAGCTATTCAAAGAAAGACATTAGCCAAGAAGAAAAATGACAGTGACAGGAATGAAGAGAGCAGACAGGAATATAAGACAATGCAATGTAGAGCAAAGAGGGAGTGAGTAAAAACAAAGCAGAAGGCATATGATGAGTTGTATGGGAGGGTGGACACTAAAGAGGATGAGAAGGGCTTGTACCAATTGGCAAGACAGAGGGATCAGGCTGGAAAGGATGTGCAGTAGGTTAGGCTGGTTAAAGATAGGGATGGTAATGTTCTAACAAGTGAGGAGAGGGTAAAGATAGAAGGAGTACTTTAAGGAGATAATAAATGAAGAGAATGAACGAAAAAGAGGAGTAGAGGTCATGGAAACTGTAGACCAGGAAGTGGGAAAGATTAGTGAGGGTGAAGTCCAGAAAGCTCTGAAAAGAATGATGGGGGAGTGGTGGCGCAGAGGTTAGAAGATGGGCCTGTGATCGGAAAGTCACAGGTTCAACTCCCGGTACTGTCAACATCAAAATGTGGGTGGAAAAGGTGAAACACCCACACCTGCCTGCACCCTCATTCACCCCCCTTTGGGCCCCTGAGCAAGGCCCTTAACCCCAACCATCTGCTCCCTAAACAGGTCTCTCTTGAAAATGAGTTCTCGTGACTCAATGAGACTACCTGGATAAATAAAGGGTAAATGAAAAAAAAAATGAAAAAAGAATGAAGAAGGCAGTAAGACCTGATGACCAGTGGATGTTTGGAAATGTCTTGGGGAGATGGCAGTGAGGTTTTTGACTCAAATATTCAATGGCATATTTGAGGGTGAGAAAATGCCTGAGGAATGGAGAAAAAGTGTGCTGGTGCCCATTTTTAAGAACAAGGGTGATGTACAGAGTTGTAGCAACTACAGAGGACTTAAGTTGATGAGCCACACAATGAAGATCTGGGAGAGAATTGTGGAAGCTAGACTTAGATGAGAGGTGACTATTTGTGAAAAGCAATATGGTTTCATGTCGAGAAAGAGCACCACCTGCCATCTGTGCATCTGAAGAAAAGAGCTATCGTTGCTTTGAGGATGCTGATGGAGAAGTACAGAGAGGGTCGGAAAGAACTCCATTGTGTCTTTGTGGATTTAGAAAAAACATATGACAGGGTGCCGAGGGACAAGGTGCGGTACTAAGGAAATCTGGAGTGGAAGAGAAGTATGTTAGACTGGTACAGGACATGTATGAAGACAGCAGGACAGTGGTGAGATGTGCTGTAGGAGTGACAGATAGCTTCAAGGTGGAGTTGGGATTGTATCAAGGATCGGCTCTGAGCCCCTTCTTGTTTGCTTTGGTGATGGACCGACTAACAGATGAGGTCAGGCAGGAATCCCCGTGGACTATAATGTTTGCAGATGAAATTGTGATCTGTGGTGAGAACAGGGGACAGTTTGAAGAGAATTTGGAGAGGTGGAAGTATGCACTTGAAAGAAGAGGAATGAAAGTCAGCTGTAGTAAGACAGTACATGTGTGTGAATGAGAGGGATGCCGATGGAACAGTGAGGCTACAAGAAGCAGAGGTCACAAAGGTGCAGGACTTCAAGTACTTGGGGGTCCACTATCCAGGAAAATGGGGAGTGTGGTAAAGAAGTGAAAAAGAGTCCAGGCAGGATGGAGTGGATGGCGAAAAGTTTCAGGAGTGATTTGCAACAAGAGAGAGACAGCTAAGGTCAAAGGGAAAGTTTGCAAGACAGTGGTGAGACCAGCTATGTTGTATGATCTGGAGACAGAGATATGGACAAAAAGACAGAAGAAAGAACTGGAAGTGGCATAAATGAAGATGAGGTTCTCCTTAGGAATGACAAAGATGGATAAGATTAGGAATGAAATAATCAGAGGTACAACGCAGGTTGAACAACAGCAAGATAAAGTTAGAGAGGCCAGACTGAGATGGTTTGGACATGTCCAGAGGAGGGACAGTGGATATATTGGTAGAAGGATGTTAGAAATGCAGCTGCCAGGAAAAAGACGAAGAGATATCTGGATGCAATTAGAAGAAGAAGAAGAAAAAATGTGGTGAGGTGAGTTTATTGTCGAAAGGTTCAAATATGTGTGGCTTTATAATACTAAATAAAACATCCAACATTTTGGAGCTGATGTTTAAGAACTTTGTGAGGTTTCAGGTCAAAGCACACATTTCAGCAAAACTACAGCGTTTTCTCTCTTTAATCACTCTGCCTTCATAGATTTGTCAAACAACATTCTCAGAGCCGTTATGATGCCTGGGAACGGGGGTCACCTGTATGCAGCATTACCGAATTAGCCGCTATCTAACCCAGACCTGCTGCGGCGTGCTGACACTAATCCCAGGCCCGTTGGAGAGCTCTGTCTGTGTTACAATATCATGTCTAATCCCCATAATCTCTGAGCTGCACCGCTAAACGCTATTCCACCTCGGCCTTTTACCTCATCCCCTTCTAATAACATTAATGAAGGGCCAGGGCTCCATCACCGAGGCAGCCCTAGTGGTAGGCTGTGTGACGACCATAATTGGAGGCCCCCTGCACAGCCACCCACTCAGCCTTCCAGGCAGCAGGATTTAATGTAATTCATCGCCCGGGGCAAAAAGCAAACCAAACATGTGTTCAGCAAATCAGGGTTTGTGTATTTTCTTGTCACCGTTACTGTGCAGGTCTATTAGAGCCACTGATGAGATCCAAAGTGAAGAGCCCACCACGTGGGAAAATGAAAGCTTTGAAGTGCTCGTGCCCCTTTGAAACCACCCCCACCTGCCATTCGTGATGATCTGACCCGGGTTATAAAAACGTGGCAGAAATGATCACCCATAATGCTGCTCGTTTTTGCTGTCAACAAATGGCAGCTGAGGATTGGCTGGGATGAAAAGGTTGAAAGGGTTTCTGTATTAAAACAGGCACTTTATCCAGTAAAGCGGGATTTCTACTGTCTCTTTGTGTAATTACCTGCACCCGCCAGCTCTGCGCCCGGGCTTACCTTGTTTACTCTGCACGCCTTGCAGCCTAGCTGTCTCCCTACGAGGCTTCGTTACACCGTCTTCTGCTCTGCTTTTGTCTCTCCTGACGTCTTTCACTTGCCTGTCTTGGCTGTCAGGGCCAACCTTGAAAGAGGAGGCGTAAACACACCCAGAAGAGCCATGTCAATGAAAGCACTGGATGAATAGATACAAGTTAAAGCAAGCCTTCTAATTTTCCCCCCTCTATTTAGTCATGTAGATGTTGCATTCATTTATTTACAATTTGGCACTCATAAAACTCAAACCCATTAATGTGCTTTGCAATGTTAATCAAATGCTAATGCAATTGCATATCCCCCCTTTGCTGGCCCTACCTCCTAGCAAACAGTGCCACACTGACTTAATTGTGACGGTTAAAAAACAGCACATACAGACTTCCTCTCATATTTAATTTTATCTGTGAATAAGAGCTATAGGAAAGTATTAATCTGCTTAAGATTTATAAGTACATTCTCCAAAGGATTTTGCTTTTTTTAATCTTACATATGCTCAGCAGAGTTACTGGCAAAAACTGTACATTTTCCTCATTTCATCCTTTCAACATCAAATGGTGAGCAGCAAAAATTGGATCAGACTTCAAAGACTGCGATGTGCTCCAAGTCACGGAGTGGCTCTTCTATTTCACATATTGAATTCGAGCAGGATATCAAAGTGCTACCAAAGAACCTCAGGTCTTTACTAAAAAAGGGGTCTAACATCTGTAGAAAGAGGAGCGCAAAGACAAATCACCTCGGGGAAGAGCGAGCATTTATTCTCAGCCGTGAATTTCCAGCCTTTTGATTCTCTCGTTCCTGTACCACCCTGTCTTCTCCACTGAGATGGAGGTTGGAGCAAGAGAACTCTTTTGTCTCAAGGACTCAAAAAATATTATCCCAAAGAATAATCTGGGTTAAAGCTGCGTTTGTAGACAAGCAGCATTTTCTTAAAGGAGAAGAAATGTGCTTACTGATATTCTGCAACTTACGTTTCTTTTATGTATGTCATTTGAAGGTGCATCTTTGCTCTGCAGGCTCGACCTGTGGGGGAAAAAAAACACATTTTTACTAAAATAAATTTAATAGAAATATCCACTTAATATACTTAATCTGTCTTTTAGTCGCCATGCAAAGTAAATAACTGGTTTATGCAATTTGCAGAGGGCACAATGTGAATATTTGTCTGTACAGGATTACTTATGTTGCATTATTTAAGACTAACAAGCAATAGCAAAGAGACGACATGTGCACGCTCTGAGTCTGGAGGAATAAAGTCAGATCCAGTTTGGAACTGGTGATGCAAACTGGAGGCTCTCCTGTTTGGATGCAAACACCGAATTCAAGTGTGGCAGAGAAGAGAGCTATCAAATGGGAAAAGAACAGAGTGCAGGTGAGAATATAGTTCTTACAGGAGGAAGAAAAATGGGCCAGATCATGTCAAAATAAATATATATGGAGAGATTCCAACACTGATTAAACAGAATTGTTAAGTGGAGGTTTGAAGTTTTTTTTTCCCCCTCTCACCAAGGAATATAATTGTAAACATGGAGAGAAAACTCCCAGATGAGGCTCGGCTCAGTTGGAGTATATAACAAGCACAACATTTTCAGATGTGTAAATCTAGTATTTTGGAGCTGAAGTCTGAAGATGAATGTTGACCAAATCAAAAAGAAAAAAAAAAGAAATTATGAGTTTTTGCTGTTGTGCATTGTTATTCTCAGATGTGCAATAATGTAAATATATTTAGGGTTGTTGTGATGATTGATTGAACACATCCGCTGTGCTGCTTTTCAATCGGTGGCTGCTCTCCTGCTTTTCACATACTTTCTTTAATGACCGGCCTGCCCATATGCTGAATAAACACAAATCCCTCGGCTCGTACATCTGGAGAGCAGCACAGCACCCAGCCCCGTTTGTGGTCAGACAACTGTGCTATCTTGGTGGAAAGTTATTTATTACATTTATAAAAGTGAGAGAGGCAGTGTACAGGGAGGAGCTTCCTCCTCTTGGAGTGAAACAGCAGAACATTACAGGGCAAAAGAAAACATGAATGACAGGTACCGCATGCAAGACATCTTCCCTGAAAAATCCTTGGTGAAGATTTAATTGCCTGGCATTTCATGAAGGAATGCACATCACCCGCCACCTTTCATGCAATGTTTTGAACTAAAAAAAATTATTTAGAAAGGATGGAATTGTAGCTGTTTTGTCAAACTTTAAAAATAACTGTGTAATTTTGTGCAATCATGTGACATCTGGGAGTACATGCTGTGAATAAGTGGCAGCTACCACACCAAATTGTATTTTAATATCTATCAAATTAACTGAGGTATATATATTTTGTGTAGGCTAAGGTCATTTAGCTTTGGAGGCCATCTTTATTTGGACTGACATCAAAAGCTAACCAGTTGTAAGTGTACATGTGATGATTGCTCAGAGTTTAATTGAAATCCGTCCTGTGGTTCATGAGGTATTTTGCTAACAGACCAATAGCTTTGACTTTAACAGCTCCAGTTTTAATCAAGGACGAAGTACAATGTGTTGCACCTAAAGTATATGTTAGGGATCACCCTCATCTACTACCACAATAAAGTCGTTCTCAGTCAAAGTTGTAAAATTGACTAAGTTGTCTATAAAACATTCTTGCGTTTGCTTTGGTTGCTTTTCCGTGGTGGCCATCTTGAATGAAGTTGAATCCAAAAGTTATCGTAATCAATTACTTCCTGAAGGTTTTATTAAAAACTGTTCAGTGATTCACAAAGTATTTTGATAACATTACATAAAAATAAACAACAACAACAACAACAAAAACAGGCAAATATAATTTCAGTCCGCATTCGGACAAAGTGCAAGAAATAAATGAAGCAGAAAAATATTTGGAATCAGTGATCAACAAAAAGCTCACCTCGTGTGCCCCTCGTTGGTGGTCTTTCCTCCAGCTTCAGGGTGACATTTGTCCCTCGGGGGTCCATGGTTGTGACATACCCGGCCCCTGTAAGCTGCACAGATACACGCTCTTAACCCATTTCTCTGCCTTCAATCTTGACAAACAGTTTATATGTTAATAAATGTAATTAAAGGCAGACATTGCATTGTGTTAAAACAATATTTTTGAAAGGAGGAAAATAAATGAGTTCAGCACAGAATAGAGGAATGTAGCAGGAAAACACTGATTATTGAGACGTGCTGGGCTCAGATGGATGGTAAACCAAGCGTGCAGTCACTCTTGTCAGTCGGCTTTGTGTCTTTCTGGTAAAATCATGTGCACACACAAAAAAAAGAAAAGCTCCAGCACGTTGTTGAGCAACGGTTGTATTTTGCATGGTCTAATCTGATCGATGGTGAGCATGTCCCCCAGGTCCTGCTGAGATCTGAGGAGCCACCAGGCTCATACATTTGAAAGGCATCTGTTTATTTTCAAGATGCAAATGCGGCCCACCTCAAAGGCTATAAGCTGCAGAGAACACACAATGTGAACGTGCTGGAGTGCAGCGCCGGAGGGAGGGGGTGTCTGAGAACCCCACTTGTGTCAGGTTCAGGTTCCCCCCCCCCCCCCCCCAACCCTGCCAGCCACACACAAACATGCTTGTCTAAAAAGAAAGGCGGCGGCGGCAGAGAGGCTTTCCTCACACCAAAACCATGTTTACCCATTCTGCAGCTTTATTTACAAGGGTTTAATGGAGCACATTTACACAAGGTGTGCAGGCGACTCCGAGGCTACGTGTGCCAGAGGAGGGCAGGCCTTCAGAGAGCCAGAGGAAACAATGCCAGATCTCCTCCCCTTGCCATCCCCTCTCTCCAGCCCCTTTTGGCACCCTTTCTTATCCTCCAGTGAGAGGCTCCAAGGATTGGGGGGCTGGGGCTGGGAAGGTTAATGTGCCCACTTTGATCTTCGTCAAGGCACACTGAGTAAGAATTAATTTACATTTCAGATGAAAAGGTTGACAGTATAAAAAGGCATCTTGTTTCTGGTATGTGAGAGCTGTGTAATAGGCCAGGAATTTGAGAGAGGAAGTTGTGAGGAAACAGAAGGGGTAAGCCCCTCTCCTGCCTTTACTGGGAATGAGATGAAAGGGGGGGGGGAAAAGATCTCCGAATGCACTCTTCTTCTGAAACGTGGGGACCGAACTTTCAAAAGCTTTCCTCTGTGCATTATTAATTAATTATTACTATTTCGTGGGCCACTCGTTGAGATCAAACAGGTGTTTCACAAAGATCTGAAGTTTTTAGGCGCTTATTCTTTATACAAAATGCAGATGTCCGTCGGACACGAGGCTGTGCGAGACAGTCCGGATGCTTGCACTTGAACATAAAACGAACTTTGGAGGAAAATGGAAGCGTTTCATACCTGACTGAATGCGCATCGCAGCTTCTTCCCGCTCTTTTTTTATTTGCTTGAGATTCTGCCGTGCGACGTACCCCCTCCAGGCTGGAGAAAGACAAAGTGTGTGAAGTTGCTGACCTACCTCTGTGAAACAAAGCGTACTACACAAGATCCCACTTCAAAACTCTGCTAAAGCAGGTGGCAGAGGGACAGACCCCTTTGAATTCCCTGGGGTCTTATTGTTTGCTCTGAACCCTCATGGATCATCCTGTGGTTCTCAAACCATCTTTTATGAAGACTCACAAGCCACACACTGTTTAGTCAGTATCTGATGAAAGAACATATCTGTGCTCATATTGGACTTATATTTGACTAAATCCTGTTTAGTCACACTTTACCTGACTGAATGATGATGGCCCCGCGGTTTCTCTTCTCCTTCTCTTTTCGGTAGCGTCGAGCCGCGAGCCAGCCTTTAGTGTAAGCCTGCATCACCACCACCCGAGCTATCACCTCCCGCAGCAGCAGGTTCAGCTGCTCCACATGGTAGTACTTCAAAAAAACCTGAAAGGACATTATTCCAAACACTATGTTAGTGATGAACTCATTGACCTAATTGTTTTATCCCAACAACATGAATAAAATTCATAAGATAAGATAAATAAAAATAGATCACATTACTTTTGTCTGCCCCATCACCCAGTCTTGAAGTTTGGCCCGCCCCAGTATGGCCACAGCATTTTCTCTGCTCATCTCAGGCATCTGATGAGCCCGAAATGCCAGGCAATAGTATCTACAAAAATAATTTGCAAATATGCTCAAAGACAAATATTGATGTATTCGTGAAAGCAAAAAGCTAAACAAAAATGAAATCTGAAGAAAAATGTCAAACATGTCAAGATATGACAAAACTGAAGCTTCTGGTTCACTTCACGTAATCTTAATCTTTGTGTGTATGTTTAAAATATCTATTAACTGAATAATCCTAAAGACATCTTTTGTAAAATGTGTTACTGTTAATAAACGTGGGAATCAGTAGATAAGTCCCCAAACTCTGCTTAAGAAAATACTTGGGAAATAATAAAGTATATTAATTGTTCTGATCTTCTCATGTGTTTTCCTGTAAAAATGTTCAACATAATAATAATTTTTCCTGTTGTTGATAAGTTTAAATGATCAAAGTTTGGAGGAAAAAAATTCTCACTGGATCATTGAGCTATTTGCTAATCTGTCTAAAGGTAATTTTTATGCAATATATAGCTTTAAACTAGCCGTTGCCACTTTTCTCTTTTAGCAACTGTTCTGCTAATGTTAGCTTCTAGCTTGGATTTTGCTACTTATAGTTAGCTTTATGCTGCTTTTGTTTAGAGTTTTCTACTTGATTCTTTTGTTGTTGTTTTTTTTAGCTAGCCTTAATCTACTTTTAGTTTTAAGCTACAATTTTTCAACTTTAGCTTTTAACTAACATTTTGTTACATTTATGCTTCAGCTAGTCTTTTGCTATTTTTAGATTATTGCTATAATTTTGTTACTTTTCGTTTTTGCTACCATGAATCTTTTAGTTCCTTTTTGGGTAGGGGTGTATGTGTATGGGGGGTGGGGTGGGGGTGGGGGGGTTGGCGCTAGGGTAGCATGGTGGCACAGCTGGCAGAGCCGCCGCCCCTCGTCGAGAAGGTCGCCAGCTCAAATCCCAGCCTGGGAACTTTCTGGGTGGAGTTTGCATGTTCTTTCTGTGCATGCGTGAGTTTTCTTCGGATAATCCGGTTTGCTCCCAGATCAAAAACATGCATGTTAGGTTGATTGGTAACTCTAAATTGTCCCTAGGTGTGAGTGAGAGAGAAATCCTGTTTTCACTTTGACTTTATTAAATAATCTGTTAAAGTAAACTCAGTTGAAAAATCATAAAAATACCTAATTATTGGACCTCTCAGGAATATTTTCCTCAAATATGTTTAAAGAAGAGATACAGCCTTTAGTTCAGCTTTATTCTAACCCGCAGATGTACAAATCACAAAACAAGCATTGCACTTTAAATTAAAGCTTTAAATCAAATCTAAACTTTAATTCAAAGCTAAAAATAATCTGTATACAAGAAAAAAATAATCTGTATACAAGAAACAAAAACACAATTGGTGCAAATACATCAAATGATGAAGTAAAATATAGAATTTTAAATATAGATTTATAGAATCTGGTTCATCAGATTTAATTCAATTCAGTTTATTTAAATAGGTCCAAGTCACAACAGAAGTCGTCTCAGGGCACTGAACAGAAACATTCATATATAAAATAAGTTAACAAAAAACATTCATTTATAAAAATAATAATTTAACATTATCTGAGGCGCAGACTGCTTTGAGTTTAACTCATCGCAGAACTCTCATTAGCAGGATTTTGGATTCTGGACACTCCTCTAGAATCGGTCCTAAAGTGCAGGTGCAAATCCAGGCTGAGCTGAGCCAGGCTGAGCTGAGCCAGGCTGAGAGTTGGGGCTGATTAGGAGCAGTGCAAATAAGCCATATGTGTCCCTGTGATGGACTACAGACCTGTTCAGGGTGTCCCCCGCCTCTTGCACAGTGACTGCTGGTTATGGGCACCAGTGACCCCCATGACCCGAAAAGAAAGAAGCGGGTAAAGACGATGGATGGATGGATGGATGGATGGATGGATGGATGGATGGATGGATGGATAGCTTTGGGTTAGCCATTTGGTACTTTTAGCTTTTAGCTCATCTTTTGCTGCTTGTAGATTTAACATATTTAAGGTTTTGAGTTGGCATTTTGTTACTTTTATCTTTTAGCTAACCTATTTCTACTTTTAGTTTCTACCTGCTAATTTCCTACTTTTAGCTAACCTTTAGTAACACTTAGCTTTGAGCTCAGCATTTGCTAATTGTAGCTGTTGGCTAGATTTTTGCTACTTGTAGGCTTTAGATTACGTTTTACTAAATTTGATTTTAGGTAGTGTTTTGTTTCTTTAAGTTATCGGCTAGTGGTTGTTTTTTTTGTGTGTGTGTGTGTCTGCTTGACAACTTCCCACTGAGCAAGGAGACGTCTAAATGACGTCTTTTTTAAGTTGTTTTTGCACGTCTATTTTGGGTCCCTCCCAGGTGCAGACTGTTACGACAGACGACGCCTTTTTCCGACGTCCACTGGACGGTCAATATAGACATATTTTCTATATCAAAATTTAACTTATTTTATT
Organism: Nematolebias whitei; assembly: GCF_014905685.2. Classification (NCBI taxonomy): domain Eukaryota; kingdom Metazoa; phylum Chordata; class Actinopteri; order Cyprinodontiformes; family Rivulidae; genus Nematolebias; species Nematolebias whitei. Next base: position 20,635,984 of record NC_056510.1, read on the forward strand.
CACTTCAGATAATAAAATAATTAGTAAGTGCTTCGTGTTGTCTTCATTGTATGTTCCCATGCAGTGTTTAACACATTCTCCCTCAGATGGTCGTTGGAATGACTGGTGTTCGATCCCAGGACCTTTGGGTTTACAGTCGGCTGCTCTGCTGCTGCGCCAAACAAAACTGAAGAAGCAGCATATTTGACCATCTACTGTGCAACAGGAAACCACGCACTACAGATACTAGGTTTACAATTTAATCATCACTCCTTAAATGTCACTAGAAACAGATGGACTAAGTTTTACAAATAAATCACTCCTTAAATTTTTTCTTTTATCCTCTTTACTGGATTAACAGAAATAGCTTCGAGAGAAAATAGCAACAGTTGGTTTATGAATGAAGCCGTGCAAATTTATAATCATAAAAGAGTAACTGTGCACAGTTACTCTTTTATGATTATAAATTATGATTGTAAATTTTATGGTTATAAAAATTATGATTCACTAAGGCACACCTGCACCTGTCTTGGATGTCTATACAACCTCCAGGTCCGACGTTCAAACATTCGACTTTATATCGACGTACAAGTGAGGTCATGGTTAGACGTCCAGAGTGGACCTTGTTTGCACGTCGTGGAGACATCCAGAATTGGTCTAGACCGACGGACTCAATATAAATGTGATCTGCACATCCATTCGACGTCTAATGTTTAGTGGGTTAGTTTCAACTTCTTCAGCAAACTGAAGCACGGTCCTTCAGCTCTCGGCATTCAAACTGCATTACTGCAGAAAACACAACTCCTGTCTCTTATTTCACTACTAAAAATATCTTCAGCTCAGGGCAGTCAGTGGACATCGGTGTCACTTCTGTTTATTTCAAACACCGTCTGAATCCATCGGCTGGTTCTATAGTTTACAAAATACCAGCGCAGCACCAGCAGTTTTTACAAAGAGACATCAAAAGTCCAGATCTACTGGTTCGTCTCACGTGCCGGTCAAAGAGAAGAAGAAGAACACGAAGAAAAACTTCTTTGAACTCCACTCCCCGCCTCAGTCTAAAGCCTTTCATACTAATTCCTGTTGATACCTGTTATTTCTTTGATGGTAAATACAAAGCACTGCAACATCAGACGAGCCTTTGATATGAGAGCACAAATTTAAATCAGTTTTCACTAAAAGGTGCAGTTTAGCCATTCGGGTCTGTCTGTCCGACCTCTGACGGGCTCAGGTGGGATGATATGGATTCAAAATCATGACTCAAAGTCAAACAACACTCTGCTGTTCACACAGTCGCTGCAGAGACAACAGGAAAGTCATGTCAGGTCACGTATGATCCTCCGGTAATCACTTTGTAAAATCCGGAGCAGAAGTAAGATGGGCAAGGACGCATCCTGTGGTCATTCAAAGTTCTTAGAATTAAACTCTTAAAGCTTCTTTTAAACAGATTAACCAACAATCTCAAAAAGTTTTTTTTTTCTCTCACAAACCAGAAGGCCAAGTTCATTAAATTTTACATAATCTACAGCCTCTGCATTAAAGGTAGCTGAATATTTCCCAAAAAGTAGACTGATCAAACAAACATCCCGTAGTTTGTTCTCTCAGATTTTTTTCAAATACGGCTTTTTAAAATCTGTTTCTTTAAAAGGGATTTTTGGAATTTACTTTAAATAAGCAGCTAACCAGCGTAAAAGCAGCGTTTGATGCTCAGTATTAAATTAGTCGTCAGATCATGTCCTATAGCTTTAGATACCAAAAACAGCAGTCTTACGTAAAGTCTAACGATGAAACTTGTTTTAATTGTGTTCTAATATAAAAGCGCTGGGACATGCAGACCACATTCAAGCTTTTCCAGGTCACGGAGTACAAGAACAAACTATGAATAGTAAAAGGAAACCTATTAAAATGCATCTCCCCTTATAATCACAGTTCCTCCCTGTTTGAGTTTTAGCCATGTTTTCCAGAGTACAGTTAAAAGAGTTGTAAGATTAAGTCTTGCTCCATCACTAATGACTGCCAATTAGTCAGCTTCCTGCTCTGCTCAACTTCAACTTCTACCTAATTAAAGAAACTCGTGTTTTTTTTGTGTGTTTGATATCTTGTTCTGCTCGCTCTCTCGGGTTGTGTCAGCACTTTGTTGAGCAGAGGTTTGATTCATCTCATCACCGCTACCTGTTGACAAAATCCTCGATCGGGATGCGGTGGGAGTAGCCTTGCCGGCGAATGTTCACCGTCTCCAGGATCCCCGTGTAGCGCAGCTGCACCATCACCCTCTCGTTGCAGAAGCGCAGCGCCTGCCTGTCGTCGTTGGGTTTGATGCAGCGTACAAAGTGAGGCTGGCCCACCACCATCTTAGACAGCAGGTCCATCAGGGAGTACTGCGGAATCAGAGCAAGGCAGCAACATGCAGTGAACAGAGAGCGGCAAAAACTTAATTATATCCTTTAATATGTTAAGTGTAGGAAAATATATAATGGTTGTAACTTCTTTCTTATCGGATAAAAAGCAGTGATTGTTTCAATAAGTGTCAAAAATACTGAACAGTTTTAAATTATCTTATAACAGATCAATGCTGAAAGTATTAATTCAATTTTACTTCCTTTGTAATTGAATCATTAAGGTCTTTTTTTTATTTTATTACTGACAAACTACAAAATAAGAAAACTCCTACAAAAAATTCACAATCAATGCAAAACTAACCAAGTCAGACCAGATTTGTGTTCACTAATTTTCAATAATACAAATTGTTCTGATTGTTGGAGTTACGAAGTTAACAAATATGAGATTTGAAGACTTTTTTTTTAAAGTAAATTTGTATTTCCCCCAATGCTTTGCAGTTGAATGCATTTTAAAATTTATGTTTTACTCAAATTAAAATCTATACAAAAAATTATTCTTTTTTTTTTTTTTAATCCTGGTGATGCCTAGAGATAGCCATCCTCCTAGCTAAAATTATATATGATAAGAGATAGACTTTGCTAACTTGGTTTGTAGAATTAAGTTTGTCTTGTTCCCTTTAATGTACAAAAATTACAAACCCATTTGATGAAATAATATATATTTGGCTTTTTAGAAGTCAGTTTACCAATCAAATTGATCATGAGCTGTGAGTGAACACCATCTCTGGGCTAAAACTCATTTAAAATGGATTGAGGCAAAGTGGAAAACTATTCTGTGGTCAGACGAATCGAGATTCAAATGATTGTTTTGGGACACACCACATCTTCCATACAGGAACCATCTGGCCTGTTATAAGCTCCCTGTTCAGCCTGTCTCTCTTATGGTAAGGGGGTGCATGAATGACTCTTCCATAAACATCTGACACATTTGGAAAGGCACCATCAATGCAGAAATGTATAAACATGTTTTAGAAAAACATACTCTAGATGACCCGGGGCTGTTGAAAAACTGGAATCCTACGCAGGAATGGGACATCATCTACTTCTTTTTTCAGATTTTCCATCTTCAGGGGGTGCCACAGCAAGTCATCCTCCTCCACCTCACTCTGTCCTCAATCCAACTACCTCCATGTCCTCTTTTACTGCATCACTTTATCCTCTTTGCCTTTTTCCTGGCAGCTGCATTTCTAACATCCTTCTACCAATATATCGACGTTCCCTCCTATGGGCATGTCCAAACCATCTCAGTCTGGCCTCTATAACTTTATATCAACCTGTGCTGTACTTCTGATCTCATTCTAATCTTATCCATCATTGTCACTCCTAAGGAGAACCTCAACATCTTCATTTCTGCCACTTGTATTTCTCCTGTCTTTTTGTCAGTGTCTCTGTCTCCAGACCATACAACATACGTAGCTGGTCTCACCACTGTCTTGTAAACTTTCCCTTTGACCTTTGCTGACACCCTTTTGTCACAAATTACTCCTGAAACTTTTCTCCACCCACTCCATCCTGCTTGGACTGTCTTTTTCATCTCTTTACCACATTCCCCATTTTCCTGGATAGATGACTGCAAGTACTTGAAGTCCTGCACCTTTGTGACCTCTGCTCCTTGTAGCCTCACTGTTTCACTGGCCTCCCTCTCATTCACACACACGTACTCTGTCTTACTACGGCTGACTTTCATTCCTCTTCTTTCAAGTATAGACTACCACCTCTCCAAGTTCTCTTCCACCTGTTCCTTGTTCTCACCACAGATCACAATGTCATCTGCAAACATCATCGTCCACGGGGATTCCTGCCTGACCTCATCTGTTAGTCAGTCCATCACCAGAGCAAACAAGAAGGGGCTCAGAGCTGATCCTTGATGCACTCCCATCTCCACCTTGAAGCTATATGTCACTCTTACAGCACATCTCACCACTGTCCTGCTGTCCTCATACATGTCCTGTACCAGTCTAACATACTTCTCTTCCACTCCAGATTTCCTCAATACCACATCTCCTCCCTCGGCACTCTGTCATGTTTTTTCTAAATCCACAAAGACATAATAGAGTTCTTTCTGACCGTCTCTGTACTTCTCCATCAGCATCCTCGAAGCAAATATGGCATCTGTGGTGCTCTTTCTTGTCATGAAACCATACTGCTGCTCAAAGTCACCTCTCATCTAAGTCTTGCTTCCACAACTCTCCCAGATCTTCATTGTGTGACTCATCAACTTAATTCCCCTGTAGTTGCTACAACTCTTTACATCACCCTTGTTCTTAAAAATGGGAACCAGCATACTTCTTCTCCATTCCTCAGACATTTCCTCACTCTCAAATATGCCATTGAATATTTGAGTCAAAAACCTCACTGCCATCTCTCCTAAACATTTCCAAACCTCCACTGGTCATCAGGTCCTACTGCCTGCCGCTGCTTTATTCTTTTCAGAGATTTCTGGACTTCACCCTCACTAATCTTTCCCACTTCCTGGTCCACAGCTTCTATTATTTCTACTCTTCTTTTTCTTTCATTCTCTTCATTCATTAGCTCCTCCAAGAACTCCTTCCATCTTTCTTTCACACTCTCTTCACTTGTTAGAACATTACCATTCTTATATTTTACAAGCCTAACCTGCTGCATATCCTTTCCAGCCTTATACCTCTGTCTTGCCAATTGATACAGTCCTTCTCACCCTCTTTAGTGTCCAGCCTCCCATAAAACTCATCATAAGCCTTCTGCTTTGCCTTTGCCACCTTCCACTTTGCTCTACATTGCATCTCCTTAAATTCTTGTGTCCTCTTTTAGAATGGGAATGGGACAGCATATCCCTTTAAAACCTCCAGCAACTACAGCAACAACATCCCAACTTTTTCAGATTTAGGGTTGTAGATCTTTTCAAATAGTCTCTGGTATTGCTCTGATATTGATCAAGTACAACTGAAACAGTTGAAGTTCATCAATGGTGTATGAACTACAATGAGAAAGATTGCAAACTGAAAATATTTTTTAGAGGAAATGAAGGAAACAAGGCAGTTGTTTGTGTGCACTAATAGTTTTACTCCTCTCTTATTGGGAGGTGTAAACATGAAAACACCTACACGGAAATAGGATGCCACAGTCTGTCTCCTCATGTTGGTGGTTTCCTCCGGGTGACGCATCATCTCCAAGGTGTCCACCTGAACACAAGCATTCACAGTGAACAGGTCAAACCTGGAGTAGGAGAATGAAGGCTGTTTTTATGCACCCCAACTTCCTCTGTGGGGACGAAGGTATTATTTTAGCAGGTTTCTTTCCTATAAAGAGGCCAGTTGGGAATACACAGCTGTACTAATGGAGCCGTCAGTGCTACAAAAGCTCATAAACACTTACAGCTAACAATAGAGAGTCATTTAGCATTGCTGTGGGGCATGGGAAAATTGCAGAGCATTCAGAGTAGCAGAGTTTTTCAAATGACGACGAATTAACGAGGACACTGTTTAGGCTTTTTAACGACCTTAGCTGTTCATAGCTTCATCAAAATAAATGATGCGTTAGATATTTTATGGTTAGTCGATGTAGCAAAGTGCATATCTTAATACTTTATTTTATTCTTGCTGAAAGGAGGTATGATCTAGAGCACGTGCAGAGAGGAATGAGATCCTCCTCTGAAAGAAGATCACACAAGTTGTCACTTGCACTGTTCTAACAAACGGCCCACTTCTTTAATGTGGCAACTTTTACTAACCGTCGGCTCCCGTCAACTTTTCTCCAACTCTGATGGAGAACAAGAGAGCATACATATTACATCAGTCACACCGAGCTGTTATTAGGAAGTCTTCGCCCGTTCAAGAATAACTGAGTAGGTGGAAGTACATCAAAGAGAAGCCGTTTGATTTCCACTGTTATTTTTCCTAAACCGCTGGTCTGTGTTTGTGTCTAATTTTAAGTTTTTTTCATTTTAATAATCTAAGAGGCACATCATGGGGTATTTGTTTTCGTTGATAACACAGAATTGTGGCTGCGTGGGGAAATAAAGTTCAAAAGAGATGATTTACATTTTTCCACAGCCAGACTGTGATTGATGTTAGCAGAGCGAAGCTGCGCACAATTCAAAGTTTACTACAGTGCTCAGCTGATTTCAAGGGGATTATGTTTGTCCAACAACAAAAAAAGCTTCCAGTTTGGACTTTCTCTGCAGTTTTGGAGGGCTACATTTAGGTTCAACAGAGATCTTACCTTCAACAGGTATTTGGGAGACTTAAGAGTGCAGCACATGTTGGTGGAAACAAGGAAACAAAAAGAATAAAGAAGTGGACAGAAAAGAAGCAAAGAAATCATCCTTGAAGACTTTGAGTTTTTGACTTTAGAGCTTTTGAAGTGTGGTTCAATCCACTTTGGTTCCTCGCACAGAAAAATCATCAAAACTGAGGTAATTCAAAGAGCTATCTACAACAGCAAACATCCAAATATCCCCGTACTCCTTTAGAAATATTCTGAACGACTAATGTTTTTGCAAAAATTAAAAACAATTTATGCAAATTTTATAAATCTGCACAGGAAAAATAATGTTTGTGTATTATCTGATAAAATAAAAAAAAAACTGGCATTTCACTTTTAATACGCTACAAAAATAATCCACCAAATTACAGCCTGTTAACGAAAGTCAGTAAATCTGATTTTAGTGCAGAAGACACGAAATGCCAGATGGCGAAGCACCAGAAGCAAAACAAATATAACAGGATAGTCAATTAATGTGGCGATGCTTCATGTTGCAGGCTTTTACTGGGCGTTTTCTGGTGTAATGCCCATGAGCAACAAATAAAATGATGATTTGTGCTACAGGAATCTCACCTTGCTGCGTCCTGAGCTGAGCTGCGGGGGTAGAGATCTGGAGGCAGCAGTGACCCGAGCCCTGGACGTCGCCAGATTTCCTGTTGATTAAGACCATCATGTGACTTTAAAAGCAACAATAAAGACTGGGATGTTATAACTCAACTAAAGAACTGAACTGATCATTGAGAGCTATCAATAAACACTGTGGGTGTGAAATTCTCTGTCTACTTCTTTGTTAGTGTTCATACAGCAGCCAGGGCATAGACAGTTCACAAGGATCCTAAATCTCAGAGAACGCCACCGACTCAGGAGCGCAGCTGCATGCACAGCAGTCCAACAGCCCCACACACACACACAGCGGAAAGGATGTGAGCATATGCAAGACAGCCTGAACATTTCAAAGTTTCTGCACAAGATGTCCAAATGTTTTCTCTGGCTATATCTTCAGAGGCTAAACTGTGATTAATAGCAGTGAAAGAAGCCTTTGAAGCAGGATTGGTGACATCAAAGTCCTAATCCATGGGTGGCAGGATTTTTATAATGAGTGGGAAGTATCTTAACACATTTCAAAGGGTTTACTCCATGAATAAACAATAGCTGCACAGATGTGCCACACACCTTTAGAAAAATACGTCTGCACACACAAGAGGCAGCCAGGCAGGCGTGTAGGCAAGAAGGTAAACCTTTGTAAGTTTTTAAAGATAAAGCTGAAGTGACAGGCCAACAATTGTTCTACATTTCCTGCCACACACAGACCCAACTTCTAAAAATGCAAATTTGCAGCCGGCTCCAGCGACACTTTCAAGCCTCTTGTCAGATATCGAGGACGTCGCCTGACAGCGAGCCAAAAACTTAAACAGTGGATCAGCGCCTGGCTTTCCTCCGAGGCCGCTGCTCTATCAGATGAGCGTTAGAAGTTTCAGACGTGGCGAGAGATCAAAATTAATTTATAATGGATTAATTACCAGCCAGCCCACTTTTGAGTTTAGACAAAGGCGGAGCCGATGGTGCAAAAGGTTTCTCGGCGAGTGCGGCGGTCGTAAAAATACACAAATACGAGCACAGACAGCGTTGTAGTGAGAACAACCTGAAATATGTGATGTGAGAGGACTTCAAAAGTGTGCTATAATCTGGCAGCGATGTTGCTTTTAGCATCTAACAGTTGTTGGATAATTTCTGTGAATTTTTCTACCCGTTTTGCAGGTTTTTTTTGTAAAGACTCTGATGTGTTTAAATACGACATAATAGATGGGAAATTTATTCAGAAACCTAACTAAAGCAGTGTTATTAGAGCCAGAAATAGAAATAAAGCAATGTGTAAACTAAAAGTCTGGCATTCCTTAAATAAAAGCAGAACACCCACCTCTTTTTAGGCCAGAGCTTCAGAATAAGATCACTTTGTGTTGAGAAATGACAAAGTTAAAGCTGTTTTGGTCAAACCTTTCACAAAATGTCACACTCAGATTCAAAGTGTATGTTGTAATGGACTCTCAGCTACTACCACATCGTATTTTAGCTAACTATCTATAACAAGGCTATTCAACTAAACTACTCAGGGGGCCACAGTTACTGAAAGCCAAGAGCTCGGGGGTCGGACATCCAGCATTTGCTATTAAGTAAGTTTGTTTTATGATTTAAAGTATAATTTTATTAGAAAATGAATGCACTGATGGGCTGAACTGAGCAAACGTGTGGGCCTGATTTGGCCCCCGGGCCGCCAGTTGAATAGCCCTGAGCTATAATGTTGACTAAATTATGGTCATGTTTGTGTTAGTTAATGTTGATTAGCTGCGGCAACCATCTTCAATTGGATTGACATGTAAAGTTAAAGAGTTAAAGTTTTACATCCAGTTGTTATTTGCTGAAAGTTTCAATAAAGTTTGTGAAGTGGTTTTTGAGATATTTTGCTAACAGACAAACAGGGTTATTACAAACAGTTAATGCTAAAGTTGAAAGCAAAGATGTTGCAGAATGAATATCACCTCAGAGTATATATTATGAATGACACTCAGCTACAAATACTAAAAGAAATTAGCATAATATTTGGAAAATTAAATTAATTCAAACTATTTTTGTGTTTTCCAAAGTATGTTTAATGTGGCGGCCATCTTGAACTGGATTAAGTTTTAAAAAAATTATTATTTGTAGATAAACATCAAATGACTATTTCCTGAACATTTCATTAAACTCTGTCCATTTGGCCTCAAAATATTAAGCAAAATCATTGTGATCTGCTTTCATCTTTTAGGAGATAAATATAAGAACATGGAAAAACGAGCTGTTAGTCGCTCATAGTGAACACATGTTTGCGAGAATGTCTCGTGTTTAAGGACGTGAGTCATATAACCTCAATCGGCCCTTCGGCGCACAAAAAAAAAAAAAAAAAGTATGATCTTTGAAAACAGAGGCTGTTAAAACTGTGTCGGGTACATTACCAACACACAGGCAGGGACCTGCTCCAATTAGCCCAGAGTAAAGCTGGATGGATTAATTGGAGTGGGTCTTGTGCAAATGAAGTGCGCTCGCTCCTCTCCCTATTAGTGCTGCTGGGCCAGATCATCTGAGCACATTTGTCATGATGAATTAGCGGCTGCGAGTGGAACGGGCTCGTGGAGTGTCACTGTGCTTTCACGCCTCTCACTTCCATGACACCATCAAGAGGAGATGAAGGCGGCTGCGCCACGATGAGGAAAGCTATGACAGTTGTACCTATAAGCCTCGCAAATGGACACTCGCTGCCTTCTTCGTTTATTCCTTGGCGGGTCATGTTAATTCATTCTTCTGGTGGATTTTATATCCCCTTCTGACTACATGATTAGAGCACGGGTTAATAGTCAGGCTCCTCAAAGATTTCTGCCTCCCGAGACATAAAACCATGGGAACACCTGTGATGTCCGGCCTGAAAGGAGCCCGTCTAATTTAGATTTCTCTAATGATGAGGATCAGAATTATTCAAACACAGAGACGAACACGAAAGGGAAAGATTTGTTCTTTGACAGAGAGAAAGGGAAAAAAAAGCATGTTTTTAGTTTCAGCTCCGACTTTTTGTCTGCTCTTTGAAGGAAGAAAAAAATACAAGACGCGAAAGAGAAAATGAGTTTATGTTAATAATTAAAATGGGGAGAGGAGGTGAGGGGATTTTTTTTTTTCCCCATCAGGTCGCTCAGTTTTCAGGAACAGGTGGACGAGCATCCCCGCTGTTCGTTTCTGCTTCACGCACGTTGCTCTTGGCACGACTGATGGGTGGCACAGTGGTAAGTGGGGAGGGGGCAGAAAAAAAAATAAACCAAAAAAAAAAAATCTTTCCTTGGCATCTGTGCATTCACTTTGAAAATTAGGCCCAGCAAGAATCCAGCAGAAGAAAAAAAAAAAAATCTCAAGCTGGCAGTTGTATTGGGGCTCTATTGACAAGAAAAGTCAATGTGCCCAGGATTAAAAAGCAATCCAGCGTTCAGTATGACACCTCTCTACACGCTTTTATGAGCGCCAGTGTGCGCCTTGTACTTCTGAAGCTGTGGATCAAGCTGTCGACACGGGGGACAATCAAAGTTGTAAGAGCGAGCTGAGTGAGCAGAGGCTTGCTGGATATCGCAGCCGCGTTCCCGCTCTCTTTTTGAAAACATGTGATCTAGAAACTCAACTCAGCAACCAAGCAAATTAGATTAAAGGCACCCATAACTCCCCCCGCCCTGCAGCAGCCCTCCATAACCGCCACCATTTAAGGCCTGGAGATGGCTTTGGGGTGTGTGTATGTGTGATTTAAATACCATCCTCTACTGTCAAAGCAGATCAATCTTAGAAAGCATGGTGTAATTGGCTTTTAGTGACACAACACAGTGTTGCATTTATCAAAGGATGTTGCACCATGTGACTCCAGAGAGCTGACTTCCTGCGACTGCAGTAAATCCCAGTGCTGACTCAAAATGTTCTCTGAACAGCACAATTTGGAAAGAAACTAAATAAAGGTATTAGTTGGTGAATGTTTCTTTTATTTTTTGGGGTGGTAAGAGTGAGTCTAGCTGCAGATCTGCCCGCTGGAATAAAAAGCAGGCCTCTGCTGGGGGAGAACAAAGAGCTGAACGTGTCACATGTTACGCTGTGAGAAGCCTGTCAGGAGGATCTCCCTTCACATGAAGACAGACAGATTAGAGGATGAAAAAAAATCTGGCAATTGACATGAACATATAAAATATATCAAGTATAAAAATGTACATTGACGCTGGCAAGAGTCTTGAACTTTAAACATAAAAATTCTTACATGAAAATATTAAAACATAAATATTGTAGGAAAGATTTTGCAAAGCCTCCAAGAGACAAATTACAAGTGGTTTCCTGTTAAAGTAACGAATCAGATGTTTTGAAGTGGGGTCCTGTTAAAGTTAGTATCATACCTGCTGTAGGTCGTTGAATAATCTCCTTTTAGAGAAAAAGCATCAGCTGTGACCACAGACATATTTTATTCATAGACCAAGTGTCTCTGGCTTCCCTCACTGTTGAGAACTGAAGTCAGTAGGAACTGTTTTACAGAAGCGGCCATGTTGAATTGTTGGAATCAGTGTGCACACTTACAATATGGGGCTCAAAGCCCCGCCTACTCCCCTGCTCACAAATATGGTGTCACCTGACCTTTTTTAAGAGTCAGTGTCTGAAAAATATTATCTGAGGTGCATTTTTAACAAGAGTGATGTCCCATTCTCTTACATAGAGAGGCAAACCTGTATTGGTACCAGCCGACAGTGAAGCCGATCCCATTTTGGCTTCAATTTTCAGGTTCAGGCCCAATATATACCTACTGTACTTTTCACAGTATAAGTCACAGTTTTTTGCATAATTTGCATGCCCTGCGATTTACAGGCCGAAGCAACATATTTAAGGATTTTTTACATATTTATAAACCAATTTTTGGCTGAGATATGACCGTTTTCATTCATTCTGAGTGAAAAAATTGAACACTATTATTTTCAGCTGCATTTGAGTAGGAAGGCATGCCGTTGTATCATGTGATAGGTAAAAGTGGCTATTAATGACACAATCGGCTTGCCATACAAGCCACTGTTGTCTGTCTGGAGCAACCGAATCAGCTTCATTTCGCTGCGCCATCCTGGTGAAATACAGCTGATTTGATCATCAAAGTGCATTTATTAAGTAAAAGTTCAACTGAGACACACCTTTACTATAACGTCGAGCTAACAAATAATTGTTTTTAGGTGGTTATCTTGTTAAATTTCAAAGAAATGGACCAAGTCGCCCACTGCGCGTTCATGTTTCCGCGTATCGGCTTTTTAAAATGCACCTGATTTGACCTTCAAAGTGCATTTATTAAGCAAAAGTTAGACTGAGACACACCTTTGTTATAATTTCGAGCAAATAAATAATTGTTTTTAATTGTTAATCTTGTTAAATTCTTATTAAAGTCCTCCCGTGCATGCTCCCGTGGCCACCATTTGGCAGCCCATCGATTTTGGTCACAACATCGGGCCACATTTCTGGGTTGTCAGCAGTGACGTGTAACAAACACGACGCATCAGCAGTGACGCATAATAGATGCGATGTATACGGTGAAGCGACATATTTATTGATTTTCCCACTTTATTAGACATATTTGGACTGATGCAACTTATAGGGCGGTGCGACATGTACGGCGGAAAATACGGTATATTTACAGTCTTTGGCTGTGGCAGTATTTATGAAATTAGCATTTGCATGAAACGCTATGAAATTTTTTAGATTGGAGCCATGATTGGACAGTGGCAACACACTTTGGTCTCAAAGTAGCCGTTAGCTTGTTGAACTGGTCAGAACTAAACTTTGTGGCTGCAAACCGAAGTCGATCAAAGACCTTTATAGGCGCTTTTGCAAAACAAGTCTAAGAAAATGGCTGCTAAGAGTTTGACTGACTGTTCATAAATCACCAGTCGAGCCAGCTACATACTTCCCACTCAGAAATAAGATTTTATAAATAAATCGAGCTTTACTAAAGTAAAACAGACGCAGAACACATTAAATATGTGACCTTATACCGTCTTCAAAACTTCACAAATTAACTTGGTTTAGTATGTTTTTGTGGCTAACTAAACTAAACTCTTTAACTAAACCCAGTTCTGACTGCTCCAATCAGTCCATTCAGGAATCACACTGAAACGGACAGAAAGCATTTTATTTTGTTTGTGCACGTGTCTTATAGCAGGTAAGATATTTATTGTTGATTACTTTTCCACAGAACCTCACTTCAAAAAAGATCCGACTATTCCAGTGAAATGAAAATGCTAAAATAAATCAAAGTACTTATGTAAAAGCACTTTTCCTCACTAAGACATGTGCTGATTAAAACCACGGTTAAGACTTTAAGCAGATTTTTGTAAACACTGTCATAAAAGAAAAAATAGGTAAATAAAAAAAATGCCTTGAAAAGTCCTGATGATATATTTTTTTCAAGAGGTGGTGGTGTAATGTAAGCAGTCTGTCTCAGATGCAAATATGGAGGCATTAGTAAATCTGACTTTACTTACATGCCTCATTTAGAATTTATTTGTGTGATTTTTAATACATTTCTTGCTTAGTAATTATTCAAAATGACAACAAATGACATCATTTAGTCAACTTATAAAAACTTCACGCCTTTAAAATATAAATGCAGCACATCAACAGAAACAATAAATTAATTTCACATCACTGCATGTTTTGTGCTCTAACAAAGAGCTGGCAGAGACGATGTGAAGACTGCATGTGCAGATGTGCTCCAATCAGCAGGGCCATGCATCCCTCGGGCTACACGCACACACATGCACACACTGTGACTGCGGGCTGCCCAGGCCTTGGTAGGCCTTACCGAGCCAATTCAAACACTGTGATCCCCGCTGATCTGGGAAAGACCTCGGCTCTGAGGAATTTGTTCATGCAAATACGACCCATTTCCTCCGACAAAGCCCCACCGCATGTCCGAGCCTCAAGGACTCACTTCCTCCAGGGCTCAAGTAGCCTCACTATTCTGGGAGCTTTTCACTTTGGGTTTTCCATCATTGCATCATCACAGTTTCAAAATAGGCCAAAACAAACAGCGGAGGAGTATCAGGGCCAGCAGGAACATTAACACCCAATGTGTGTGTTGTTTGATGTATAATAAGATTTGTTTGTTTCACCTGTGAAGCTGCAGGTCGACGAGGGTGTCCCCTGGTGGTGACACAGTGATGAGCCCCCAGAAAGTGAAACCACCCAGATTTCCCCCCCAGATAATGGTAATTTCACAGATAACAGTGAATCTCTAATGTGAAGGCAAATGCAAATTAAAACCCCATCAATTCTACCCTGAAGAATAGATTTCTAATTTTCCTACGCTGTACTGTATCTCACTTTAAACAGCGCTCCATCTTTTCCAGAGTGATAAGCCGCAGCATTTTTCATTGCTTTTATCTAAAAAAAACGATCTGCGCCAACAACTGGACCTCCAACTGGACCTCCAACTCCCTCTGACACAAACTAAAAAAAAAAAAAAAATGAACACAGGAGGAAAGAATCTGCCCACTCACATGCAGCCTTTCAACAAGCTCAAGATGCTCTGACAAATCACTGCATTAAGTTGATTCTTTAGTCTGAGCGGTGGGACAGACAAAGGTGCAGTGGAACAAAAAGGAAATAAAGAAGCTTTTAGACCTAAGTGACACTAACTGTAAACATTACAGCACATCTTAGCATCTATTCAGCACTTCTGTGTGATGAAAAGCAGTGCTCAGTGCATTTGTTTTTACGGCGCGTGGCCTTCTGAAGCTGTTAATTGCAGGAGGAAATGGCTGAGGACTCCCTCGTGCACAACCTGCTATTCCAGTTTACAGACACATCACAAATTTCTTCAGGGGTTTCAAATTGGGTGTCTTTTGTGAACCTTTTAATGCCTCTGCAAGAGAAAGCAGGCCTTTACAGCCCCCCTTAAAAAATAAAAAAAAATCACATAATGTGGCTTAGCTGAAATAAAGAAGCGGGAAACTGATAATTTAAGACATCTATTAACATTTCAGCTAAGTCAAGTGACCAGAAGGCCTCAGCCCCGGCTAATGACAAGCACATTACGCTACCTTCATTTAACCAACAGAATAGAGGTGGGACGAGTTGCTTTTGTGTTCTCTAAATACTGTTTCTTCATCCCCTGGGTATTTAGAAACCTTATCATAAAATATCCCCACAGCACCCACAATCTGTAGATAGCATTCAGCAGCGAGGAGCCACGAGGGAAAGCTTAGTGAAAATAAAAACAGAGCGCCGTGCGGAGAGCTGAGCCTCTCAAGAGATAATGGAGGCTGCAGATTTATCCAGGAACGGTACGCAGAGGCGTGAAATAAAAGGGGGACCCATAGATGCCTGAGAGCCGCTGCGTCTTTAAGAAACCCACTTACCTGAGCGTGCATGGAGGCAGGAGAAAGCACGATTCACTCACTTGTGCAGTTTCAAAGAGAAGTTTCTGTTGTGATGAGTGGTAGAATATTCTACACTGTTGCATTTTTTTTAATTACCTGTTTTAGTTAAAGGGCTGGAGAACAGCTGCTGCAGAAGTTTGTTCTCTGATGTTCTTAGCACCACAACGATGTCTGCAGGAAGAGTGTCCCTGTTCTTCTCCAGAAATCCATTCACATCGTACATCACCTGAGAGCAGGACACAGGAAACATGCAGAAAGCCTGGATTTAAGGAGCTTCCTATGTCGATATAACACATCAGATTTATAAGTACTTTGACTTTTCACAGAAGATATTCTAAAACATAAAGGTAGGACGAGATAAGTGAAAATTAAAAAAAATAACATCTAACTTTTGTATAGCTGCTTCAATTAAGACCCACATTAACAGTTCCATGAGGGGAAAATAATAAATAATATCTTACGTGGTGTAGATAACTTCTAAACGACCTTAGTTTGGAGAAACGTTTATCTGACTGAGCTAACAGGCTGAGACAAAGACCAAAATGGATTATTGCTGAATTTAAACAACTTAATTTGTAAACTTTTTAGCTGTTCTTGCAAACACCATCTTCATCTTCTTCTACTTCTACTGCTTATTTGAAGTCGGGTCATGGAGGCAACAGGTTCAGGAGAGAAACCCAAACATCCCTCTCCCCAGTGACACTTATATTCTAGCGAGGAGTTACCAAGTCAGAGAAGATACATCATCCCCCTAGCGTTTTCTTTAACACTATGTTACAAAAAAAATTACATCACCGTCCCTTTTACAATCGATTCAGGCAGATAAACTATTATATTTGAGCAGGAAGTTCCCTAGGCTTCATCAGAAGTGCAACAACTAACCTTTTTTTTTTAAATTGACTAGCCACAAAATGATAAGTGAATAAATGTTTAGCACAAAACTGATAGTTTATAACAGAGCTTTTTGTCATTGTAAGGTGGTAACAATCCACACATCAAACCAGTCAGAATTAAATTCAATTTCTCCAAACTGATGTCGTTCAGAGCTATCTTCAACAGGTAAGATATTAATAGTTCATAACTTGCAGCAGAACTCCACTTCAAAAGATCTGAACTACAACTTTAACACATCATCATCATGACAGAGAAAAAACACATCAGAACACACATTTGTTTTCCCAAAGTAATAAGCAAACTTTGTTCTTGTGCAGTTAAAATGTGCTACAAAACCCAAATCATAACCCTCCTGCTGCCCTCGGGTCAAACAGACCCACAAGGCCTCAGTCTTAACACTGTGGACATGTGGATATTTCCAATCCAAGGCCAGCAGGAGGGTGTAGAATCATAAGCTCTAAAACCTCCTAAATCTAAATATATTCTGCTCAAAACTACAAGCAAGGCAGCTGGTTCATTGATAGAAAGATCGTTTGGTACCTTTCCAGCGTAATGCTGAATTCCGAAACAAAGCTCCATGCGTTTGGGTATCCAAAAATATTTGCAGCGCAGATTGTCCTCAAATTTATCTGTGAAAAAAAAAAAACATCATGAAAGATTTGCAGCTGCATGAACTTACCTTTGACCTTTTCAAATTATTTAGTGTTTGAATATTTTATATCCGAGGAGTTTTTGCAGTCTTACCCACGAGGGTCTGGTCTGTGGCCTGAGGGAAGCGGCTCTCTTCGTCCAGCAGGGACAGCAGACCCATGGGTTTCTGCAGGAACATGTCCAGGATGGGCCTGTTGTCCTCGTACTCCACCAGGCTGGCATCCACTCCCTCACTCTGGTATTCCATCTAATTACAACCACAGATTGTAGATTAAACCAGTTAATAGTTTCTCTAAATGACCTAATTAAACTATCTGGGCTAAATATGAGTTGTGTGTGAGGGGAACAGCTCTCATAATCAACTCAACCAAGCAGCTGCATGTCTGTGGCTGAACTTTTCAGCATAATAGAATAAATGCATAAACCAGAACAGCACCGAATTAACAAATAGAGCCACTTACTTATCCATAATTTATTTCAATGTGCAAATAACCCACTGTGATATCTTATTATTGCATCTATTTAACTTCAGATCAAAAAGTTGTTTTAAATATATATTTTAATAATAAAGTGAAATCAATGGATCTAAACCGTCCTCATGTTTAAGTCATCACCCTTTAGAATAATCAGTGTCTGCATGCAGCAGCTCTGAAGACATCCACCCCAGATAAAAACTCCTCTTCTGCTGAGCGTCAGACCTACATGTGGGCTGAAACTTTCCCACAACATTAAGGCCTGATTTTCATTGCTGCATTTGCAGTAAAAAATAAAAAATAAAATAAAAAAAATAGTATGTGTTGTGAACAACTCTCAGCTAGTTCAACCACAACTTTAAGCTCAAAATCTGTAAAACTGGGTGAGTTATTGCCGTTTTGTTCTGTTTACCAAGGTCAGTTGACTGTGGTGGTGATCTTAAATTGTGGTGACACCTAAATTTAATCAGCTTTAGATGTACACTCAATATTTTTTGTTGTTGAAAGTTTCATTCAAATCCATCCAGCAGTCCATGAGACATGTTGCCAACAGACAAACGGGATTGACTCCAGTACCAGTAGTTAATGGCAAAGTTTTACAAACAGATCTTGTTCAATGAGTTAGTACTTAAGAGTACGGTATTTGTTGGGCCTGAGTCTCGACTCATAACACGCCAAGATCTAGCTCAACATCTGTAAGATGTAAGTGGTATTAATTTCAAAAGCCACTCAATTGTAGATGTTCATCCAGTGGTTATTTTCTGAAAGTTTAATTGAAATTTGTCTTCTGATTCATGAGATATTTTGTTACTTGTACAGAGAAACGAACGCCCACCCAGAGACATGGGTAAAAAAATAAAACATTACCTGAAGCCCATACTATCCAAGAATAATCTTGAGACAGTACGTGCTTTCATAACATTCAGGCTTGATTACTTTATTTCCATTCAACCTTTATTTAATCCCATTGAGCCTAGGGGACTCGGGATTACTGCAATGCACTTCTGTTTGTAATCAGTCAGACCTCCATTGCATGATTACAACTGGTCCAGAATGCAGCAGTAACTGGTACAGGCAAAAGAGAGTACATTACACCAGTTTTGGCCTCCCTGCACTTGCTCCCGGTTCATTTTCGAATTCAATTCAAAATCCTTCTGTATGTTTTTAAATCTCTGAACAGCTCTGACCCCTCTTATCTCGCTGATCTGCTGCAGCCATATGTCCCACAGCGCTCTCTGAGGTCAGCAGATCAGATGCATCTATTGGTTCCAGGAAACCGTCTTCAGCTCAGAGGTGACAGGGCTTTCTCTGTTGCAGGTCCAAAACTGTGGAATGAGTAACCACTACATGTCAGGCAGGCTCACTCTCTCACTGTTTTTAAGTCTTGCTTAAAAACCCACTTTTGTTCCCTGGCTTTTGACACTGCGAGTTGTTCTTAACCTGTCTGTATTCTACAATGTTAACCATTTAGTCATTATCTTCTTCCATTCGGATCTACAGTATGTATTTGTATTTATATTTTATTCCATTTTTTCCTGTGCACTTTGCTTGCTTGTTTCTGCTGTACAGCAATTTGGTTGGCCTTGTTGCTGTTTTAAGTGCTCTAAATAAAGTGGTATGGTCCGGTATTATCGTTAAACCCTCATCTTTAGTACTGGGTAATAACTATTTGCCAAAATGTTGCTTTAAAAATGACCAGACTATTCCTTTAAGACTGGACTCTGGTCTTAGTAAATGGTTGAAAGTTACGAGTAATGAAGTTCAAAATAAAAACTAAAGTTTCTTGCCATAAGCCATCAAAAAAATAAATAAATCCTACCTTGATGTAACTTTGAAAAGAGGACTGGAATGCATTATAGTGAAATGGCTCTTGATTAAAGCTCATTCGCTTCCATCAAGCAAAATAAAGACTTCTCATCCTTCAGAGTAAACAGTTTCATTAAATCAATTAAGAAGATAATTTTGTGGCACACAACTGTATAAACAAACCTTTACTCATCAGAGAAGGAAGACAAATGATTTTAAGAGCAACACTGTCCTGATGGAAACACACACATTTACACAATGTTGGAATGACCAATTTACAGTTTTAAAAGAACCTGCTTTATCCAAAACACATTAGGAGAAATATTTCAAGCAGACTATTAATATTCCCTTCATACGTGAAAAAAAACTCACCTGTTCAAGAGCAAATATGTGCTGGTTGAAATAAAACTGGATTTGCTCATTTGCTATGTTGATGCACAGTTGTTCAAACGAGTTCTTCTTGAAGTTTTCAAATCCAAAGATGTCCAGGATTCCCACATTCATGCAGCTCTCTGCAGCACTTCAAAGGAGAAAAGGGGGACAAACTAAGTTATTCTTCCATACAGAGGAACTAGCAAATCCCCAGCAGCCATAATAATTGATAAAACTTTAATGATAAGGAAAGTTCAACACAAATACAGAAAATGGATCTTGGATGGCCTAGTCTGATGAGAAGTCAAAAACATGGGCTTTAGAATAAAGACAGGGCTTTATATCAGCCTCAGTTGATATTTTCAACATCTGTACAAACAATATGTTCACAGAAGAGCAGGAGGACTTTCTGTATTCTGTGCTTGCTGCTTCATGATCAGTAATTACAGCCTGAATGTAGAGGTCACCTTAAGCCTGTGCTACCCGGTTATTAGCAGCAATAAAGAATCAGCACAGATGACTTGAATTCAGACAGGAACTCTGGCTTCTGCTCATTTCTGTAAGACGACTCCTTGACAGTCGACGCTCTCATTTATGAAGGGATTCTTTTGGATCAATGAGCAACCTCTGCAGTCTCTCTGAAGTCTTTTTAATCATCTGAACGTTAGTTTCTCTGCACGCAATTCTGTATCAAAAATTTATTCAACTTTTTTCTCGCTCTCCTTTTGCTTGTCTTGTGTGTGCACATTCATATTCTCCTCTGCATGTTTGCATCTACCTCTGCAGTCTTTCACAGAGGTTATCGGAGACTTGCAGAGAGACAATCAAAGAAACTTGACACCCTCACAAGTGTCCGTCACTACGCTCACCAGATGTTCATGTCAGGCTGCAGCAGCGAGTTGATGCGGTTGACGATCCAGCTGAAGAGGCGTCCGTACAAGGCCTTGGACATGGCGTCTCGGACGTCGGTGGCTTTGTCCACGGTGTTAGTTCGAACGATGGTCTCGCCCCTCGTGACAACACACTGGGAGGTCAGGGCCTCCTGGAGCTCCTCAGAGCCGATGCTGAGGAGAGATGCAGCTGAATAAGAAAAGAAAAGACGAGGATTATTAGAATCATCTTTAGCATCAAAATAAGCACCAACAGATGATTTCTTGTTATTTCCATATCCTAAAACAGAAAAAGGAAACAAACAAAAATAAAACAATATTTGAATACAAAAACTTGGTTTAAATTATATTTTTGTGATGGACTTGTGACCTGTCCAGAGTGTGCCCCGCCTCTCGCACAGTAACTGCTGGATATGAACACCAGTTACCCCCGAGACACGAAAAAGAAGAACCGGGTAAAATATAATGGATGGATGGATGGATGATTCCAGTTTGTTCATAGAAATTTTGAATCTTCTTCCTACATCAGAGTAAGTCATGGGGATCCTCTGGGTTTAGTGCTTGGACCAATACTCTTTACTTTATATACAGTATGCATGCATATATTTATATATATACATGTATGAAGTCAATTCGATACTTAAACTGCAAGCTTGTCTTAAGAGACAAAAAAACTTGGACGACAGTTAATTTAATGCTTTTTATACTCAGACAAGACAGAGATCATGGTTTTTTGACCTGACCATCTCAGGGATCAAACTTTACAGCCTGCCACTCACTCTGGATGATATAAATTTCACCTCCAGTTTTAACGTAAGAAACATTTGTGTTATTTTTATCTGGGTTACGTCTTTTAACCCCTCATTCATAATTTCACCAGGACTGTATTCTTCCATAATGCATAATATCACTAAAATTAGAAAGTCCTTGAGTTGTTCCTGCAGTTTCCACAGATCTCTGCTAATTCAAAATGCTGCTGCCAGAATTAGAAAATAGTTCATATTCCTTCAGTTTTCACTTCTCTCCACAGGCTCCCTGTTAAATTCACAATAGAATGGAAAATCTTCAGACATACAAAACTTAACTACATGTGTCCATCCCCTTCTTGTTCCATATTTTTCTAACAGAGCATTTGGCTAGCAAATTGGAGGTTTACTCGTGATTCCTAGAGTTTCTAAATGTAGAGTGGGAGGCAGAGCTTTCAGTTATCAGGCTCCTCTCTTGTGGAAACAACTTCCAGTTTCTGACCATGAGGCTGACACTTTGTTGACTTCTAAGATAAGGCTCAAGTTTTTCATTTTTATTCTGTACATTCTATAGTTAAGATTGGCATGGGTTTCCTGAGCTATCCCATACTGTATGTTGCTATAGGCTTTGACAACTTAAATTATATTTTTGACTGAAAAACACAAAACAAAAACAATCATTATTACAGATAGAATCCTAATGTGCTGTATTTTACCGTTCTCTAAGGACTCCGGGTTAGGCACTTCACTCTTATCAGTCTGATGTCGGGATGTGATGGCAGCAAACTCAATATTGCCCGTGTTCAAAATGGCTGAGAGAATTCTGTAAACGGAGGTAACCTCCTAAAATAAAAGGAGAAGAAAAATGAACTTTCTGCATCGTTTTTAGAATCGTAATATTTAGTTTGAATATTTAGCACCTCCTCTGTGAAGCCGATATTTCTGAAACACTCCTGAATGGCATCAAACTGCTCCTTGTAGAGTTTCCCAGAGACGATGTCCTGCATCACTTTGCATTGCTGGCTGTCAATGTACCTGCAGAGGCACATTATGAGCGTCAGAGTTGTGTTTCAATGAGTGGAAGTGACAAATAATAAGAAGTGAGGTGTGTTGATTGGATCCAAATGAAATATAGATCACATCCCATTGACCACATCTGGAGGTCATGGGGAGCACATTTTTTTTAATATCATTCAAAACAATGAACTAACAATTAACCATTCATCATCTTGAAAGTCACTCTTTACTCTAAACATTTTAGACCCTCAGAATATTTTTTTCCTTTTATTAACAGAATCTGTGAGGTCTGACAAGACAAACCTGGGCGGCGTCCGGTCTGGAAGCCTGTAAGTCTTCAGCTTGTTTTGGTGGTAAAGTCCAGCATATATGTAGTAAAATATATGGAAGTTTTTCTCCCCACTGAAACAAAGGCAAACAGTCATCAGAAGGACTCTGAATCAAAACTGCACCAGATCAGAGCGTCACTCACGTAGCCTGTTTGATGACCCTGGATTTCTCCAGCAAGTACTCTGATATCTTGGCTCCGATGACCGCGCCGGTTGGCGTGAACTTCATCTCCAGGTATTTACCGAAGCGGCTGGAGTTGTCGTTGATAGCTGTGCAGGCATTTCCAAAAGCTTCAACGAGAGGATTTACCTGCAAGATCTTCTCCCTGAGACTCCTGTTGTTCGCCTTAAAGAAATGACATAATGAACTCAAGGAAAGCTTAGAACGGGGCGTCCATTCCAGGTCCTCAAGGGCCACTAGCCTGCATGTTTTAGATGTTCCTCTGCTCCAACTCATCTAACTTGAATCAATGGGTGATTACCGTAATTTTCTGACTATAAGGTGCAACATCAATAAACGGGTCTGTTTTCATACATAAGGCACATTAAGCGAAACAAAACAGTCAAATAAGTCAAACTTTATTCAACTCATTCACAATAACCACATAAAATCGGTTCGAGGTCAGTAAGCACAACCAGAATCAATACATAAGGCTGATTATAAGGCTCACTGTCGATTTTTGAGAAAACTAAAGGATTTTAAGTGCACCTTTTAGTCCGGAAAATACGGTAACTGGTTTCTGCAGGACATGGAGGTAATTCAGCCATTTAATTAGGTGTGTTGGAGCAGGGAATCAAGCACAAGCAAGCAAGTAAAACATGCAGGATAGTGGCCCTCGAGGACCAGGATTGGACAACCTGAGAGAAGCTTAGTAAATAGTCAGCTGCAAGAACAACATATCAGAAATGAAATAATCAGAATGATGTAATACTTTTCCCAAGAAGGTAAGATGCTGAACGATTAAATGAGCACTTTCTGTTTTCCCCGCTCCGCTCTCTCCACTGATGATGATGCACTAAAACAACAAGAGAACAAATCATTTACCAACAAACTATAATATATTCACACATTTTTTTAATAGGTCAAGTTAAAGTTTTACTTTAAAGCACTTTTAAAAGTCACTTCATTTGACCAAAGGATTGTTAAAATAATAATTACCGAGTCAACAATAAATCTGAACTAAAATAAAAATAGAACAATCAAATTAAACAAAAAAATAAAATAATTTGTATAAGCTTGCACAAAAAAATGTAATCTACTCAAATAAGACTTAAAATCAGTAAGATTTTTTTTTTCTAAAGTAAAATCTCCTTTTTAAGAAAGAACTGCTGCTTTGCTGTCGAGTCCAAAACATCCAAAGCTTCAATAAAACAATATTATCCACATAAATTTCCAGGAATTAAAAAAATATATATATTTTGTTCACAATAATTTAAGGTAAACTGTTCAGTTTTATGACACACAGTTTCAGTTTATTCCAGGGTTTTTCTGTGGAGCACCTGGTCTTTGCAGAACGTCACCATTCCTTGGTAAGCTGCATCTGCTGTAGCAAAGATGTGTGGGGGGTTGTCGGCTCTCTTTACGCCATGGTACAGCTTAGAAAACTAAAAAAACAAAACACACATAAAGCGTTTTTTAATCATTAATTTACACATTTTTAAAGAAGAGAAACAGCTTTAACTAGTAACCTTTAACTAATTCAGATTGAGGAGGTCCTTTGGATAAAGGATGAAACGTCTCAGCAAAAAAAAGAAACCGTCCAGATGACCTGACTTAACTTTGTTGGATTTTATACCTGGATTATTGAGCATGAACTTTGGTGTTTTGAACCACTTTGGCATGACTGTCTCAGAGGAGTTGAGGAGGAAGAGGGCGGCCATCTTAGCACCAGCAAACTGTTTTTTTTTTCCCCTTTATGAAGTATGTTGTTTGTGGGAATTAGTTTTGTTTGGTGGCTTCTCGGATTGAGGAAGTCCTTTGGATGAAGGACGAAACATCTCAGCAAAAAAAGAATCCGTCCAGATGACCTGACTGAACATTGTTGGAGTTTTAACTAGACTTGTGCCTCCTAAAAATCTAAGTAAAATCTAAATAGTTTTAGTTTTTCTATTTGAAAAAGTTTCTTACAGATCACAAGTTTCAATTGTGTTGAGGACAGCACGATGGTAGATGTTTCAATTGGTGATAACCAATACAGAAATCACAATGAGAATAAATCAATAGTTCAGGTCTTTTAAAGTGGTGAAAGATTCTGAACAGTTAACATCTTACCTGCTTTAGATAGCTCTTTGAACAACTTCAGGCTGGAGAAGCAGATTCTCAGTGGAGTAATAAGCCGATGGCTACCAGGGGAAGAAGTTTGTTGCTGCCACCTTAAAACAACTCCAGTCTCAAACTTTTTATTTGCCAGAGCAGCAGCAGCTAACTGTAGCACCTCTGGTGCAACCAGGGCACAAAATAAATGTGTGAGTGGTTGGTGTGAAAGTCAATAAAATAATATTTAGATTTAACACTGAAGTAAGATGGCAGCAGATGTTTGGTCTTGGCCCCGCTCTGACTAGCCATAAGCTCATCAATCTGGTCATTATTCATTATTAAAACTGAGGTGTGCTATCAGCAACAGGTAAGATGTTAACGGTCTATAACCATTCAAGACAACCCCGTTTTAAAATGATCAGAATTATCCCTTTTGAGCAGTTGACAATTCATGAAACTTTAAATCAGATTTTGTACTTTTGTTAACTTCAGTTTGAACACTTTTTTAATGACAATGCAGAAGTTGAGTTCAGTAAAGGTCTGAAAATAACTGCATGAAACCTTTTGTTGTTAATTAACCAACCTGAGGAGAGTAGATGCTGAGATTCTGGAAAGGATTGAGAGCAATGAGGATGTCGCCAACGTATGTGTACACTTGCAGCTCATCATACCTCTTCTGGAGATAGCCGATTATCAACTCCTACAAGAAAAAAAAAAATGACACAGAAAATGAAATATAGCATCTGAGGTTGATAAAAGAGGATTCGTTATTATAAAATGTGTAATCTTGCCTCATCTAGAAATTCCAGATGTACCAGATCATCATCCGGACTGCTCTCTACAACAAGGGTTTTACGAGTATTGATCCTCTTGTGCCTGTATGGAGTCAAGAACAGGATCTCGTGTCTGAGAGCTGAGACACGACAACGTCTGAGCCGTTTGATGGAAGAATGCACCATCCAGCCGCTTCCGAGGCTTGAGTGAAGCTTTTTAGTAGCTCTCTCAAGGGAAACATTTACCAATAACACAAGCGGTGATTGCACTTCATCTGTGTTTTGACCTTTTCCTTTAAAATGAGTCCCATGTGGGCGGAGGTCAACACACAGCCAGCTGGCTCCATGAAATCCTCAGGGAACACCACGGAACGTGAGAAAGAGTGAAACAGGAGTGTTTCTGCGCTGCTCTGAAGGCAGTCGCAGGATAATCATTACAGTCGAAGGACGACGTGTTTTTCTCACTGTCACAAAAGAAAACGAGTGTCTAGTTTAGTTCCTTGCTGTGCGTCAAACAAACAAGCCAATGAAAGCCACCAAAAAGTGGGTTTGTTGCTGGAAACTGATCAAACCAGTTATCTTTTAAACTTCTGCTGGAAAAATCTTGCCGTCTTTTATTTAAGCTTCCATAATTAAAGTCTTAGCGTTGCTTGTATGAATACATATGACCTGCTGCCTTTCATGCCAGAGTTTTAGCAAAAAAAATGAGAAATGATGAATGTTAAATGATGACTGCGTAGCCGTTTTGGTCAAATCTTGAAAACGTGCGATCTCAAACAATATTGCAAGATATTACCTTGTGAATAACTGTTAGCTACTACATCATATTTTAGCTCAGTAACTGTAAAATTGACTGAATTATAGCCATTTTTGTTTTCACTAATGTTAATAAGCTGAGGTAGCTGTTTTGAATTGGTTAATAAATCATTATAAATAGCAGTGATCATGTAGTAATAAAATCAAAACATCTGCATGTGTAGATGGAAAGATCAGAATATGATTCAAAACGAGCAGAGAAAAACAGACTATGGTAACAAACAAGAACTCAGAACTTGACTTTCTATTTCTGTAAATGAAACACGACTGTATATTTTAGCCAAACGGAACAAGAATGACCTGAAAGTAATTTTACAGGATCAATAGTAAAGACAGCGCAATGCATTTTAATGAAGGAGACTTGAACCTTGTGATGAAGATCTTAAAGTTATTAGGAGAAAAAAAAATGTTTTGTTTTGTTTGAGAGATCCACTGCTGTCCAGCTAAAGCTTGTACTGATTTTTGGAGTGTGGAAAAAAATGAAAGCTTAAAAGTTTATACTTAAATATAAACAAACAATTTCTGAAATTCCGAGTGAAGAAATTTATGAAACGTTCTAATGAAAACTGTACAGGAACCCTGAAATGTGTATAATTATCAAGTCTTTTCAATATGCAAAGTTTTTGCAAACCTATTTTCAAAAAAGTCTCGTTTACACTGAAAAAGTTTCACAAATCAAAAACAAGTGAAAAACAATTTACAACTAGGCATTTTTGACTTTTGGTTATAAAATTCAATCTCTTGAAAGGACCGACTCAAATCACTGACTTTTAAACCTGAAAACAAGAGATCCTATAGATTACAAGCTGTATCTAAATAATCAGAAGAGTTAAAAATATTCACGCTTCAGGTTAGTAAAAGTTTCCTCCTCTGCTTTTGTTTGATTGGATATTCTGAGAAGAACTGCAGCAGCACAGAGACATGCTGGATGTAACTCCTCGTCCTCATGTCCCTTCAGAGGAGGACCTCTAGCGTCTCAGTCTCTCCTGCTTTGAAGTAAATCACACTATTCCACCTAGGGCAGCTACTTTTAACTTCTCGTGTCTTTCTTATTCTTATCAGCCGTCATTGTTTGCTGATCTGTGGCATGAGAGACTAAACCAGGCGAGCCCGGTTGTCGCCCTACAAGCTCCTAATCCCATTATCCACTTTCACTGTGGACAGGAATTTGGGATCAGGCTCAGGCACCAACTCTGCATGCTCTCGGGAGTAAACAGAGCTGGCAAAGCATCAACATTCTCAGTCAAGGGCAGCTTCAGCAAAACTCTTTTATAATGACGATTAAGCAGAGCCAAAGTCAGTATTTCTCCGGTAAACGGGACACAGTTTGCTTTGTTGTTTCCTGCCGTCAGAGTCTCTGAGTAAAGCAGATTTAACCTCAGGAAATCTCCCTTTATACGTGTGTATCTTCTCTTCTCACTGCCCAGATAAAATAAAATAAAAAAGTACTGTAAAGGTCTCATTTAAATACAAACAAATAAAAGAATATTTCATTATATCATTGGTTTAATTGGGTGGAGAACAAAGCGTACAGCAGACTGGATGTGATGTATTAATCTGAGGTTAGTCAGCACAATCTCTTCTTGTGAATTAGTCACACTCCCCTTGTTTCTCTTTAATCACAAACTGTAATTTTGCCTGCTACTGTCTCATCTTCATGTCAGGTGTAAGAAGATGAGATGTTGCCCCCTGCTGGGTAGAAAGTGAACAGCACACATTTGATCATTCATTGTCTTTGCTCGCTTCTTCTCTGCACCCAAAACAAGCAGCTCAGTTCGCAGTAAGCTGTTGTTGTTTTTCTGCAAAAGGCAATTTAAGAGTTTTAAAGTCGTTACCTGGTTTTGGTTTGGCAGCCGGCGTCTTGCTGCTGCTCTCTGATGAGCTCTGCTAACTGCTGCCGGAGGGCCGCATCTTTGCCGTGAGCCTGCTTGATGAACGGGTGCTCCAGTAGGTGGGTCACAGAGGGACGTGCCTCAAAATCTTTTATCAAGCACCTCACAAACACAAGATATCAGGTTCAGCATCATCAAAAGACTGAAAAAACATGTAAACAGATCACACGCTTGATTTATTTAACAATCACCGGATCATTGCAGCAGCCTAAAGGTTTGAGTGTTACTCAGAGGAGAAGGGAACATCTAATGGTGTGAATGTTTATGAAGCATTCACACTATTGTGATCATTCTTCTTCTGTACGTTTTCTGGCGGGATTCTCGTCCCACAGTTTTCAAACACTTTCAACAAATCACATCTCAAAACGTTCAGCTCGTTCAGAACAATCCTGCTATGACTTTTGATATTGGTACAACTTTAGCTTTTTGAAATATTTAGCCTTGTCTGACACATTTTTTATCATAGAAAACGAATTGAGCTCATTTAACATCCTTCAGCTCTTTAGATCTACTGCTCCTTTCACATTTTGTTCTGGTTCAGCTTCTTTCAGCTTGTGTAAATTTAAACTTTTTTCAGCTAAAATCAGCTAATTTCAGCAGTTTTTTCCAGCAGTTTTGTGCTCCTCTGCCAACCACAACATTTTGTGCTTCTTCTAACTTCTTTCTGCTAATTTCAGCTTATTATGCTCCTTTCAGCTTGTTTCTGCAAGTTTCAGATGTTTCTGCTATTTCAGTTACTATTTAGCTGTTTTATTCTAATTTTAGCTTTTTAAGCTAATTCCACATTTTTTGTACTCAATTCAACTTTTTCAGCCTAATTCAGCAAAAATGTGCTCTCTCCTTCCTTCTGGTAGCTTAAGCTTCTTTCTGTATTTTCAGCTACTTTTCAGCTTGTTTTTTTTTGTGTGTTAATTTCATCTTTTTTTTTTAGCTAATTTACTCATTTTTGTGCTCATTTCTGGTTATTTACGCTTAATTCAGCAAATACACGTTTTTTTGTTTTCTTTGCTAATTTAGGCTTGTTCTTCCATTTCAGCTACATTTCAGCATTTTTTTTTAGCTAATTTCAGCTGTTTTTCAGCAAATTCTTCTGCAATACGGATCCACACTGCATTTTTGCAGGAAATGCAATTTCTCTAGTTTATTTAAATTTAGGTCATCCTCTCTGAGTATCACCTGGTCATGAGTCCAACCAAGCAAACTCCTCGTCTCATCTGATGTGCAGTGTTTGTCAGCAGGACATGTTCTCGGATTTCTAAAAATGGCCTAACATCCTATGTAAAAACTAAAGATCTCACTTGGCTTCCTTTCCTTCCTTCCTAAAACCTTTGAAATCAGGCGACTTGAAACTGCTGGCAATTCTTCTTTCAACAAATCACAGCTCGCGTTGTTCATTTGTTTGTTCAGCTGAAGATTTACAGCATCTGAATGTTTTTATGTGAGCGTTACAACGCCAACAGGGAGAGGCGAGATAGGAAGGGAGAAAAACATTTTAGCTTCCTTCACCTAATCGCAGCTGAAACTCGTTTTATTTATTTATTTTTTAATCAGATTTTTGGGCTCTGAAAGTTAATTCCATGAATTCATTAGCATCAGGACATTAAGCAGAGGTTTCCTCTATTAGCAGGGCTGTGCAGCAGAGGTGCCAAACGGGAGGCCACTTTGTCTCTGAAGTCAGCTCTCTGGCTGCCCAAGTGCAGACGTCTGTGATGGATTTATTATCCAGAATCTCTCCCCCTCTCTCCTCCAGCCAAGTTCCTCCTGAACACACACACTCACACATACACACGTGTGTGTGCAGGCCCCACAGCATTGAAAAGGCTTCACAAACAGCCGGTCAGGCTTGATAACATTGTCCAGCCCCCCACCCATATTTGACTGGTGGGTTTTGTTTGAGGAGATTAATGTCGATATAATATCACACAATCCATTAACCCACATTACAAAGGTGCAATCCAAAATTTATCCGATGAAAAACCCTGCAAAGGTGCTGCAAAATAAATGAAAATAAACTATATGTAGCTCTGACCAATCAATATCTGAAATTACACACAAAATCAAAATGAGCTCCAAAGGCAGATGTGCTGTTTAAAAATTATTATTATTATTTATTCCTCCATTAGTGCAAACATAAATGCTAGCCAAATAATTTCCCAAACAAATATAATTTTATTTTCTCATTATAAGTCAGGAGCGCGCACCTCTCTGCTGGAGATATTAAGGTTATATATCCTGGGCAACCATTGCAAGCCCCCCCACGCTTTATTAGCTTTGCACAGTGGAGCAAATGATAAGTTACCTGAGCTTTTAGACAGAAGGGATAACTCAGGTGAATGCCATTTGTTTCTCTACAGCAGATTTACACAGATGAAGGTCGATGGAACAGAAGACAAGAGGGCTGATCAAATCTACAATAAAATATTGGGTTCTTCTGTTTCCATGTCTATAAGTGCAAAGAAGCAATAATGTCCACTTAAGCTTCCTCAAAACAATATGATATAAGGGTTTATTTATTTTGATTATGTAACACGCTTATCAAGGGCCACTACAGACACCATTCTGAATCTGAAGGTTGAATTAATACAGCATTATGAGCTCATTTTCAGCCCAGTTGTCACTAAAAGATACAAAAATCTTGGGGAAAAAAGCTGATTTATCACACATATTAATTACCGTATTTTTCGGCCTATATGGCACACTTAAAATCCTTTGATTTTCTCAAAAATCGACAGTGAGCCTTATAATCCGGTGCGCCTTGTAGTCTGAAAAATACGGTAAAGCACATATAACTGTCGCTACTTTTTTCCTTACATACTAAGAACCAGTTCTCCTGATTCACATGTGAGTGGAAGATGTGCAGCGTGCAGACTGAATGTTATGATATGTTGTTAATATCTGTTTTGGTCCTGTGATTTGATTTGTTTAAGCATATAAAGAGATTAGAATTATAAACCCTCAGTAAGCAAATTAATTATATCCACAACATTTGGATTCTGAATTAGCTTAGCCTTAATATCATAGATTTATGCTTATATGATATTATCCGCACATGTATATATTCTGTTTCCATATGAAATGCTTGTGAGCTTTTTTTTTGTTATAATAAATTTTTATTTTATTTTAACGCTTATATTGTGTTTATCCTT
The DNA here is from genome assembly GCF_014905685.2 of Nematolebias whitei. Taxonomy (NCBI): domain Eukaryota; kingdom Metazoa; phylum Chordata; class Actinopteri; order Cyprinodontiformes; family Rivulidae; genus Nematolebias; species Nematolebias whitei. The sequence goes on from NC_056510.1 coordinate 20,667,629, forward strand.
ATGCAATAAAAGTTTTAATGTTTATTTGACCTTAAGATTTTATAATAAATTTATTATTGTCGTTTTCCATCAGCATTATTTTTTGAAAAAAAAATTATTTATTTTTTACATACTGTATATTCAGGGTTAACGCTGATCTTTTATCGAGGGTGCTCCCCACCTCAGCTGCTCACACAAATATTTTTAGTTGAAATTTCCAAGAAATGTCTAGTTTATTAAAAAAATCTGTGGATAAAAAAGGCCAAAACAGTTTTTAAAGTAAGATTTTGAGTGCCACCTCCCTGATGGTCCAGGTTAAATGTTATTTTTCTAACTTCGTCAGAATCAGCTGTTCACAATGAAGAATCTTCATATTTTTGATACTGAACAACATATTTGATCCGTGTGTTTCTGTGCTTGTACCTGGACAGAACAAAGCACTTAATTTTAGTTTAATCTAATTATGGAAGCAGGCCATCTTTACACAACTAAAATTAACACAAAGGCTGATTTTGAAAAAGTTTTTCTTAAATGGAAAAATACAGTTTTAGTCATTTGATTAGGCCAAATGTGTTGTCCATCTCATTTATTCAAAATACATATTATATACAATATAACAGCATTAAAACTTTATCAGAAGTCCGGATGTTTTTAATTTTCTCCTGTAGGTGACAGAAAGGGCTTTGACAGCAGTGTGTTTTCAGTGTGAGTTTTTACAAAAGCTCCAAGAGTTTCTGAAAAAGAGTTAAAAGATAGCTTACTGGTTGATGAAATGGTTGAAACTTCTGCACCACTGGTCTGGACTTCGTAACGTTGGCGGTGGGTTTCTGAAACAAAATCACAACAAATACATGAGAACCATAACCAAAGCATTTAGATTATTACACAAAAGTTGCTGCGATTTGGAGGTTTTTGACAAATGGCTGCTGCCAGGTGAAATGTGACCATCAGACTCTTGGGAGAGTTTCTGCTCTGAAGACAGGCTGGTCTGCATCCAGGTCTGTGGCAGCCACAGAAGAAGTGACAAATGATAACTGCTCCTTTTAAGGGTCCGGCAGCAAGCATCTGCCATTGAGAGCCAAAAGTTACGGGATATAGTTATACCTCTGTCAGCAGTATTTACGGAGGCCGTATGTAACGAGGCTAACACATTTCAAGAGTGAACAATGACAAGAGGCAGGGCTGCAAGAGGAGCCAAGGCTGGACGGAGCCCGAGTACAGTCATCTGCACGAGGAGCTGTCGGCTCTGACAGCGGGAGGCTGAGACTTTTGTCACTGTCAGGTAAACATGGAACATCTCATCAGTCATTCATTACCAGTGGCGATTTTAGCCTCTTTCTGGACGGGTGCTCAAGCACCCCTAACTTTTAACTCAGCACTCCTGAAAAATAAAGAAACCATCATATTCTGTAAGGAAACGCAGTTCTGAATCTTTAGATTCACCAAAATATTGAATAAATTTGGAATAAACATGGAATAAATGATGACACTCAGGGCAGTAAAATCTACGATTATTATTATTATTATTTTAACGAGTCGGATCCTTGAGGCCATCTGTCAATCAATCCAGCAGGCTCGTCAGCAACTGATCAATCAGCGATCTCAATTTGTCCTGAAGTGACACGCCCCTTATCTGCAGAAGCTCCACCCCTTTTTCTTCCGACAACATTGTCAGGGTTTTGAATTATGAACACTTTGCGGTCAGAGGGATTTCGTGAAAAATCATCAGAAAAAATGGTTAAACGTTGTCAGTGGAGAACAAGTAAATCAGACAGCGTTACCCTGAGTGTTTAAAAGATGGAATACAGTTTATTAAATTTCCAAAACTAAACAGAATCTGGAAAAATGTAAAAGATGGCTAAAGCCCTGCAGCCGACCTCATGATCAGCTGAACACAACAGTGATAAACAGGAACATGTTCATCTGTACGAAGGTAACTGCCAGTAAATGCTCTATTTTCTGTCATAATTACATTGCATGCTTAATGGTTAAAAGGTTAATGCTCAAAGCTAGATGTGCTTTGTTTTGTGTGTTTTAAATGTAGATATGTAACTTCTGGTTGCATAAGTGTAGTCTTTGTTTGTTATGATCAATTAACACTAAACTGATTTTGTATGAAGCGTTTATTAGGGTAATATAAAGCGAAGCGCTGCGTCTGTAGCATCTTAGCTAGCATGTCTGTATTGTGCGCCACTACCTTAAGAGTTCTTGTTGTGTCATGGTCTTTAAAATAGTTATTGAATCAAGTGTTTTCTAATGTACATTAACATAGGTGTTTAAAAACCTGTTAAAATACACCAGAATGCAGGAAATGGCATCTACTTTATTCAAAAATTTTGTTCAAGCCAAGAGCCATTGTCATCACTGAGGGCTAAGGGCCCCTTAAAGGTCAGATCCTAGAATCGCCCCTGTTCATTACTGTGGTCATTTCTCACGGAAGCTGTGAAGGAACTCATCAGCATAGGAGAGAAAGAAACGTAGATTTAAAAGGTTATATATACCGGTAGTTTTTGACAAAAAAAAACTATGGGGAAGATGCAGTACTTTGAAGAGCAACGGTACATATTTCTTTTTTTAATACAAGAAGAGGATGTTGGAGTACAAAATGTGTCGTTTTCCACTGCGCTAAGTTAGACGAGTCTTTCGTGAAAATTCAGACAGCCAATCCTTTCCAAAGTGCAGATCAAAGCGAGGAACTGACTGTCTCAATGCAACCTCTAATATGAGCCCGAAGACACGTTCTCGCCTTGATCTTGTACCATACAGCTTAAACATTACAAAGTCAGTAGAGCAGTGCACGGCTGATAACACTGTCAAATGCGCTCATTGTGCTCAGTAAATTCACTCAACACTTTTTAAAGAAATAAATATATTTCCAGTATTTGTGTGAGTGCCGGCTCATATTGTAAACACAAATGGCTTATTCAAATTTAGGTCTGCTCCTCGGAGTGGATTGAGGCAAAAATCAGCGAGGTGTCAACAGCTTGTGACAGCTGTAGCTAAACCAGGAAGAGCGCAAAAATCAGGCTCTTGCAGTGTTTGAATATGATTTTTGATATGCATGATGTATAATTTTTTCACTTCCCTTTTTAAATTCACAAAGCAGTTCTTAGAAAAGAAGGACTTCTGCTGTTCAGAAAGTTGCTAAAAAGTTAAATTTTATATTCTGACAGTCTTAAATGTCACAATACAATTATCTACAGGTCCCATTTTATTAAGAAAATCTACCACAACAGTTTTAGATGTAAAAAATACTTAATTTTTCCTCATGCATTGATGTAGCACTTCTTGAGCAGATTAGAAGTTATGGACGTAGAGACAGACTTGTGTAGAATATACCGTAATATTTTCACCTTTCGACAAAATTCGATAAAATTCACAACGTTTGAATGTGATTTTTGATAAACATGATGTGTAATATTTTTTCACTTCCCTTTTTAATGTACAAAGCATAATACTTCTCGTGGACTGTGGGTTTTGGAAATTTTTTCTTTACTTGTACAAAAAAGCTTCAACCCTGTGAAGATTAAAAAAAAACCTATATACTGTGTACTCACGATTTACTGTAGTGCTTTATGTGGAAAAAACTAACAAGAAATAACTAATGTCAGTGTCCTAACTTCTTATTATAAAGCTACAAAAGGACATGACCCATGGAATTACTCTTGAGATTATAAATCAATCATTAAAAACTCATAACATAGAATAAGTATTTAACCTCTTATAAACTCTCAGGCTTGTGGTCAATTAGGCTCCGCCTTCATTCATTAAATTTTTATTTATACAGGTTAGTCCCATGGAGCCTCGGGGACTCGTTTACAAGAGAGACCTGTTTTTAACAAAGAGTGACGACAACAGTGGACAATCATAAAAGAAGGTAAACAAATTGAGAAGAACAAATGAAAGAAAATGGTTTTAAAAAACAAAACAAAAACAGCTAAGTTGTAAAGTGATGTAGAATACTAAAAACAGAAACATGTCTGCAAAGTAGTGTGTACATGACCTCAGCAAAAGTATACAGTATACTATGTACATGACCTGAGTAAAAGTACACAGTATACTATATACATGACATCAGTAAAAGTACACAGTATAGTGAGTACATGACCTCAGTAAAAGTACACAGCATAGTGAGTACATGAATGCAGTAAAAGTACACAGTATAGCGAGCACATGATCTCAGTAAAAGTGCACAATATAGTGAGTACATGACCTCAGTAAAAGTACACAGCATAGTGAGTACATGACCTCAGTAGAAGTACACAGTATAGTTAGTGCGTGACCTCAGTAAATGTACACAGTATAGTGAATACATGACCTGAGTAGAAGTACACAGTATAGTGAGTACATGATCCCAGTAAAAGTACACAGTATAGTAAGTAAATAACCTTAGTGAAATACACAGTATACTGTGTACATGACCTTAGTAAAAGTACAAAGTGTACAGTGTATAAGGGCTCAGTAAAAGTACAAAGTATAGTGTGTAGATGACCTTGGTGATAGTACACAACAATGTGTACAAGACGTCAGAAAAGTACACAGTATACAGTGTACATTACCTCAGTAAAAGTACACAATATAGTGTATATGGCCTTGTAAAAGTACATAATATACTGTACTGTGTACATTACCTTAGTAAAAGTACACAATTTACTGAGTACATTACCTCAGTAAAAGTACACAGTATACTGTGTTCAAGATCTTAGTAAAAGTACACAGTATGGTGAGTACATGACCTTTGTACAAATATACAATATACTGTGTAAATTAACGTAATAAAAGTACACAGTATAGTGTGTACATGACTTTAGTAAAAGTGCATAATATGCTGTCCTGTGTACATTACCTTAGTAAAAGTACACAATATACTGAGTACATGACCTCAGTAAAAGTACACATGAAGGATTCAAACAGTATTGAAACCATTATGGAAGTCTATTAGAATAGGGGAAGACCCCAAAAATAACAACATTTATTAATCATAAAATAAACAAAACAAAACTGCAGCTTCTTTCCTTTTTTAAAAGATTAAACTCAGTTGCTTTCAGGAGAACCTGCAAAATAAAGACTTGCTCAACAAATGGACCTCCAACTTGAAATTTCAGCTCATCCATCACTGCAGCCACAGCACCAGCACTGCTATGAGAATACATGCATGAAGAGCAGAGCACTGCTCCAGCATTTATCATGTTATAGGCAGGAACGCTGCCTGGGCAGCAGTCCAGAACACCTCGCAGAGCTCAGGGAGGATAACTGCATCAAAGGTTGAGATATTAAAGGCGTGGCTCGTGTTTAGATGGTCACCCACCTGTCCAAATCAGTGATCTCCTGTCAGAAGAGGGAAATACTCACATAAATGTGAGCAATTACCTCATTCTATCAAAAAAAATAACTTTAAAGAAAGTTTCAGTGTGACCTTTTCCCCACAATAACAATAACCCAATCATGATCTATTAACAGAAGGTTTTATTCTGTTACAGACACTAACAGGACACTAGTTGTGACGATTTATAATGAAAGAAAAATCATTTTTCTAAGGAATTCTAAGTTCAGCCAGAGGCGTGGATTTAAGGGATTTAATATTTTACAATATTTTATAAATATGTACCCGTAATGGATGACTTGTCGTGACATTTTAGTGCAGAGATACTCAGAGCAGAGATGATCTACCAAGTGGTGAGCTCAACTTTTTCACCGTCGTAACTGCGAGGGTGACATTTGTGTTTTGGCACGGTACTCATCTAACGTTGGCGTTTTTAACCTTTTCTTGCATAAAGCAGCTTTACAGAAAGTCAAACTATGATATATTTTTAAGTGCAAATAAAAAATACCACTTTGTTTCAAAATTTGTAGCTTTCAAACCACTCCTGTATCACCTTTATCCATTAGAAAATAAAGACTTAAGCAGGCGGTCTGTTCAACACTGATTTATATGTTAACATTTCTGACTTTGTTGTTTAAGCTAGAGTTTCTTGTGCATTTAATTTTTACATTTTATCATGCACCCACTTCTTAAATGCCCAGAAGCAAAGGCTCATGAAATGAGTCATAAGGGTCAGAAGGTTATTAAACATAAACAATAAAATTATATTGTGAATGATTTGGTCTATGGCACTGAGTCAAAACTAAACATTAAATATTGTTTGTTAGCACAGTGAGTACACTGCTTGGTATTCTCTGCAAAAGAAATTGATTGTTTTTTAGTTATTTTTAATTAGGACTTTGTGCAGCGTGTGAAGCAAATTTGCAATTTTTCTTGGGTAAATTTAACAATGAGTTCCAACCAGAAACAAAAATCTGAAATTATGGACAATGTGTAAATTTGTATATTTGACAGTAAGAGCTTAAAGACAAGATTTAAACTAGAACGAAATTAGTCAATCATGTCATCACAGTTCCTTTTTTATAACTAAGCAAATAAACAAACAGCCATCCATTCATTATTTTTACCCATTTCTTCCTCAAACAAAAAAACAACAACAAAAAACCCCAACTATAATAAACTCATTTGAAAAAATAAAAATTAAATTAAAAACAGTATATTAAGGAGCTGAGAAATGACTGCAAAGGTGTTTTTGAAAAAAATATTAATGTTTAGGTAAGGTGGCTCAGCCGGTAGAGCTGCTGCCTCTCAGTGAGAAGGTTGCTGGTTCAAATCCCAGTTGGGAGCCTTTCTGGGTGGAGTTTGCATGTTCTCTCCGTGCATGCGTGGGTTTCCTCCGCGTACTCCGGTTTCCTCCCACAGACCAAAAACATGCATGTTAGGCTGATTGGTAACTCTAAATTGTCCCTGGGTGCGAGTGAGAGTGTGAATGTTTTTTTGTCTCGTTTGTTTCTATGTGTCCCTGTGTTGGACTTGGACCTGTCCAGGGTGTCCCCACCTCTCACAGTGATAGCTGAACATGAGCACCAGTGACCCCCGCAACCCAAAAAGGAAGAAGAGGTTAAAGATAATGGATGGATGAATATTAATGTTTATTTTAAATGTATTGCATTTCCTGTTTATTAACATGAATGGGGGCGGAGCTTAATACTAGGTCTGTCATGATAACAAATTTTGCTGGGCAATTAATTGTCTCAGAAATTATTGCAAGAAACGATAATATTGTTTGAAATTTGACAGTAATTAGCAATTATTGTTAAATTTAAGAAGAAATGTTGGTTAATTTATTTTGCGTGCAGTACCTTTTTTGATCACCGGATGACAGTATAAGACTGTTTGAACCGAAGGATGGATAGTGAGGGAGGGAGCAGCGTGTCTCTTTACAAAAAATGGGAGGGAGGCCTCTTGACGTGACATGGGCTGTCCTTGTTTTAAGTTCTCAAAATGGCAGACAGTCGGTGTGTTTTGAGCTCTTTAGCATAGCATTTTTCACACAAAGCTTTTAATCAATAATCAGTAAACAAGTTCTCAGCTTCTTTTTGCAGAGAAAAGCAACTTTTTACACGAAGGCACGGGTTTAAAGCGTGAATTTTGGAGCTTCGACAAGACGGAGGTTTTTTACCCTGAGATCAGCCTGTTAGCTTAGCTCGTAGCTTAGCTTCTCAGCTTAGCTGCTTTTAGCAAAGAGAGAAGCAAAGAGAAGAAACGATAAAGCCGATAAATGAAAATGAGGTCAATAATTCATTTATCATGCGATTAATTGATTTATGTTTATTGCGACAGGCCTACTTGCTACCTATACTGCAGGCAGCCGTCAAAGGGCACTCATTTTGTTTGGATTTTGTTTCCTTAAAGGCTTTTGATCATTCATCATATTACGGTGTATAACATTTGTTTGTCTAACTACTAATCCGTAGCACATAATATTTTTAAAGTAACTTCTGACATTCTGTTGAGAGCAGTTTCTTATGACCAGTCTGACCAGTCCCTGTAAACTTCCTGAGTTCAGTAAGCCTTGTTGCCTCTGACAACCATCCTTGCTCATTCTGATATACGCTCAGTGTTTAATACGTCTGGAGAGTCAAGAGAGAACTGAATAAAGAACCACAACCTGAGCCGTCACCACCTTTGACCTTTATGACACACACACACACACACACACACACACACACACACACACACACACGCACACACACGCACACACACACACACACACAGAGGGTTGACTTTGCATGGACTCTACGAGACCTTATAGCACAGAGAACATTAGTTCGAGCAAATAACCTTTCTGCCCAATAAATATCAGAGAACATCTTTGTCTAGAACGTCAGTAATTAATTTTGCAGTGGGTGATTTTACAACTTCAGACATGCTCTGTCACCTTCGTGTCACTGTGAACAGCACATAACTGTCATGCACGCTGTAACGCACTCAATTACTTTTAATTACACTAAGATTAGGTGATTTTTTTTTAAACAGATTGACTTTAAAAGTTAAAAACATTAGTGAGGATTCAACATGTGCATGAACTGTAAACCTCATCCAGCAGAGAGTTCTGATCCACAAACAGAGCAAGCACCAAAGTGACCCCATTCATCGAGCTCATCAGCGTCCCCTCTGACAAATGTCACAGCTTTTCATTTATCATCTGCCGAGGCCAGAACCGTCTCCATCTGTGCAGATTTCCCTCGACACGACTAAAACTGTGCCATAATGGCCATTTGCTCATATTAAACGAATGGCTGGACGATTGTTTCGCCCCTTCCAAAAACATGTACTAAAAGAGTCTAACACTGTTTTACCATCTTCAGCTGTTTCAAAGATCGACGCAGTTAAAGACAGGAATAAGAGTGAGGACGGTGAAAGCACGGCAACACATTACTGTGTGCTACAGTGAATGATCACAATAATAAAAATGCTTATTGCGTGTTTTAGTGCAAATGCAGGATTCATGAAACGTGCAACCCAAGGACAATACCACAGACGTAACACATTAAAGTGAAAATAACAAATAAATATGAACGTGAAAAGCTGCGAGGATGAATCCCTCAGACGTCATCATGAATCACTCGCACCGCCACCGAAGACCCGAAAGGTGAAACACATTTTCTTATTTCAACAGTAATTCATTCAGGAGTCGTACGAGCATTTCCTCGTGAATTCATCTGTCGTGCTGCAGGAACGTAGTGGAGATAAACGTCATCGTGAAAGAATCATTTCATGGCTTTTTACACATTCACTGTGATTTATTGAACAACCGCCGAACCTCCGAGGTCACAATTCAAAGCAAAGGGCCCAAATATATATTTTGAAAGCCGAAACAAACAAAAAAGAAAATTCAAAGATCTGGTGAATTGAACATTCTCCCCAAAACATAAACCAAAAAGCAACATCTACTAAAAAAAAACTGTAACATTGTGAATGCCTGAGAGAATTTCAGAAAAACATCCCAGCATCAGCCAGCAATCGCTCTTCATCTTGGTTCAGATTTGGTGCTGATGAAATGCTGCTCCTCCGTCTTGGCACAGAGACAATATTGTGACGTGGAGGGGGAGGGATGGGGGGGGGGGGGGTGCAGCCTCATCTCAATGTGAATGGAGCTAATCACTAATGCAAATTGCAATCAGAGGGGCATATCTCCAACTAACTGAGAGATAATTGCACGATTGTGCAGATAACAGAAGGTCAAACGCATGCAGCTCTCAAAGTGATCATCAGAAACGCACACGTGCATCTTTTCACTACGATGACTTTAAGGCCAAACGTTTCTAATGATGGAGGTCGTAACGCAATTCGGCAGATGGAAAAGGTGAAACTGCAGCATTGATCAAAACAATATGAGTTTTTTTTTAATGCAGTAAAAATAAAGCCGGCTGTCAGGGGAGCCATCACCATTTCTCCTTTTATCACCTCTTATTGTCTTGGAGGGGGGAGGGTGATATTTGAGTGTCTTTTGTGGGAGCTGTCTCGAGCTGTGTGGCAGGAGCGCCCTCTACTGCACTCACCGTGGGATCTTGAAGAGAGCTTTAACTGGATGCATCTCAGCCAGCGGGGGGTCGCCATCTGCAAGCTCGATGGCTGTGATGCCAAGAGACCACACATCACAACGGGCGTCGTACGAGGAGTCGTACTGCTGCTCGCAGGCTATGACCTGGCAACATAGCACAATTTGAACAACTCATTTAGGTTGTCACAGAGTCCATTAACTATCTATTCCTCCAAAACAAAAGGCAAAGAAGTGAGATTGTTGAATTTACTCAACCCCTTTATGCCCAGTTTTTCTAATAAAACACACATTTATTAATTTATATCTTTCTCTGATATCCAGCTCACTCATTTACAGCTAGAAGGATCCAGCAGAGATTATTTAAAGCCCATTTAAGCACTCAAAGAGGTTGTTTCCGTAGCTGCAGGAGTGAGCTCCTCTTTTCCACAGTCAATAATTATAAGTGACATTACATTTTACAGCTGAGTTTATTCTAATTGCCCCTGAGGTCCCTCCCGACCAGCCCAATCACCGCACCTCATTTCTGCCAAAGAGTGAGCCGAGGGGCCTCAGACTCCCAGCTATTAACCTTGAAGCAACCTCAAGAGCTGCACCCGTGGAGGAGAATAGGAGCAGAATACACAATGACATGCTAGAATAAGTGAGGAGTTATTTCCCTGTCCCTCAGTGGGTTAAATGAATCCTTTAAGCAATAAAATATATTGTTTGAGATGCACGCATGTGTGTAAAACTCTGACCTCGGGAGCCATCCAGAACGGCGTCCCGACTGATGTGTTCCTCCGCAGTCGCGCGCTGGTCAGTTGAGCTGAAACACCTTCATAAAATGTGAAAGAAATTTAAGTTATATTGATATATTTTTTTAGCTCTTATTGTAGTAGGCTTCTGAATCAGACCCTAAATGTTTGTATTAATCGATAAATCTGAGTATAAAGTTCAGTGTGGCAACCTGCCAAGCTGTAATAATAATGGGCTGTAATCATTTCAAATTATGTAGGACAGATTTTTATCAGCATGAGTCCACTTCATCTCCGTGACACACATGGACATAAACATGCCTGGGGAGACCGGGGGGGGTGGGTTCAAAGTCATTTTCCATAGCAGCTTTCTTTTAATATGCAAAGCATCAAATAATGCATTTTAAATTAGCAATAATAGCCTTGGGTTAAGGCTTCGGTCCATGAAATAAAAATATGTTATGGTGAACGGGGGGGACTAAAGAAAATGGAGCACATCAAATGACTTGTTCTGTCGCTGTTTGCTGTTGCAGTCAATGTTGCAGGGGGTGCACAGCTAAAACTTTCCAAAAATCTGTTATAAAAATAACTTATTCGTTTAACAACGTCCCTCTTAATTCACTTTCTGAAAGGTTATTACCAAAGTCAACTAGTTTGACTCCCCCTGCCGTTGTCAGGAGGATATTGTTGCCTTTGACGTCACGATGGATGATCCGATTGTTGTGCAAATGCTGGAGACCCTTTTAAATTACAAAACAGACAGCATTAATGCTCCATCAAGAAAACACATTTGTATAAATTGTTTAAATGACAAAACAGACAGCATTAATGCTCCATCAAGAAAACGCATTTGTATAAATTGGAGCAGGAGCCATTAAAAGGTGAGCAGCACAAACTACACATTTATGTGTCCTGTTATGATATTCTGCACTCCACTACCTGTTTAACACGAGCTGCTGTGCAGAAGGCCGTCTTACCAAGAGGGCGCTGTATAAGATGTATGAGATGACGGGTTCCTGCAGACGCTGGCCGCGCATGATCAGGCTTTTGATGAGTTCGGTGACGGAGCCGCCGTTGCACAGCTGGGAGGGACACAGAGAAAAACCAATGACTCCTCCGTCACTCACCAGTCTAAATTATGATTCATGGGGAGGGATTGCTCGCCCACACAAGTCAGAGAGAAAAGGCAGTCTCATAAGTCAGCATGATAAAAATCAACGGTATTCAAGGAAGGTTGCTCCGGACCGTATATTTCTATACTACTATAAATTTTTACTTTTTGTTGTAAAAACATTAAAATATCCAGTATTTGATAGAGAATGTGAAGACTGCGGAGACCACATGAATTGTTGTGTATGTAAACAACATTATACAACGCCCAGGTCTTCTAAATGTTTATTATAAGATAACCTTTCTATGCCATAAAGTGAGTTTGTTGTCTAGTAAAGTAAATGTGTTGTTCCATTTGAGAAGTTTGTACATGCTTCAGATGTGGTGGAATTTAAGCAAGTTTTGTACTTCAAGGAACATGGTTTTGTTTAATTGTAGAGTAGTCAATTATGAGTAGTAATTATGAGAGTAGTCAATATCTTACTTGCAGTAGACAAGAATCAGAAGTGTCTCCGTTTGGAGAAGCTGGGAAAAATCATCATGGAGGAGTCAAACTAAGTTGATTTTTCACTTTGTTAAACAGATTCAACTTGAGTTTTAGCAAATTAAATGCTGTTTTAATTTGCCCCCCCCCCCCCCCCCCCAAAAAAAAAAAAAACCCAACAAAAAACAAAAAAAAACAATCACTTTTGCACAAGACAGTTTCTTCATTGTTGCACAAAACAATGTTTGTGATGGTAGCATGAGTGGCTGCCCTGATCCAAACTGTGAACTGTATTATCCTTCCATAAATAAACAAGACTCATAGTTAAGTTAATCTCATTGTAAAACAGCAACGACATAAATTAAAAACAAGTATTTACAAAAGCAAAGATAATGTAACTAACGCAAAAACAACATACCTATTAGAAAGAGCAAATGGTATCTATATGAACCAGGTGAACTCAGTGGATCAGTGGAAGGGTTGTTTTTAGTAGCCACACTATGCTGGCATAAATTATTTTGTAGATAAAAAAAAAATGCTAGACGGCAATAAATAAATAAATAAATAAACAAAGGACAGAAAACTAATGCAAAAATTACAGTTTATATAAATATATAATGTAGCATGACCATAAAATGCTCAGAAATCTTACATTTGAGCTTTCCTACATGGTGGAAACTTGTTCTTAAATGTACTCTCTCTCTGCTAGCTTGACTCACTTGAACATCTACAAGATTCTTCAAACTGAGATGGCTTCCACTGCAGGTAAGATACTTACTAACAACAGTAACGGCTGATTCGTACCTGACGAGACATAAGACATCTGTTCTCGCTCACATGGTTGAGAGATGTTCTTTTTCGCAGCGACATTTTGTAATCAAAGAGAGACTGCAGTGAGAACTCCCTCCCACTGTCCTCCCACTGCAGCGCACGTCACGTGCAAACAGAAACAACTACACAGCGACAGCATGATTGACAAAGTGTAGGTCTATTTTCAGTTGATGATGGAGAAGATCGAAGATAATTTTGTATTTCTGTGTTTGACAGAGGAGAAGGGCTAATTTTCTAATTTGTCATGAAGAGATGGACACCATTTCTGACAGACGGTGTGGAAACGTGCATACACTTCACAGCCGAGACGTATTCCCCACGCTCGACAGCAAAAAAATTAAACTAACTCCTAACCATTTCTATAAGTTTTATCTGATTATCTTTATAAGTTTGCAAGGAAAGCTGCAAAAATGGCTGCATTTTCTAACAGCCTCATCCAGCTGCTCCTTGGAGAAGCAGTTGAAGATGAACGAGAGCACCTGCTTTTCCACACAAACAAGCCAATGATGCTCCGACCAATGACATGTTACGTTCCACATCCCCTCGCGAGAAAATGTGTCTGCGGGTTGTGCACAGAATGCGCGCTCAGGTGCGGTTCAAGAACAAAATGTGGAAAAAGTTTGGATCTTCTGAAGAAGCATAAATCCACCTCAAATCTCTCCAATGTGCAAGACAGGGAATCAGCTCAAACACCTGCCATGAACTTTGATTGTTTTTGCAGTTTTTTTTGCTTTTTCATAGATGTAGTCAGAATAACATTAGCTTGCCTTATTAAAAACTTGAGGGCATCTTTAAATACACAATCACATTTTAAAGGAAAATAAACTTATTTGCATTCTTGACATTGCTTGTTTAATGATTATATCAATGTTTGCTACAAAAAAATGCATCCTAAATTTCTACATATATACTTAAAAAACAAAGATGTGCTATGTGTGGGCAGATTTTCAGCCATTCCAGTCATGATTATTATTCCTTTATGTTTAAATAGAAAACAGTTATATGTTTTATTAGTTACTGAAGCTGCTTCACCCCTCCGCCTCCTTTCAGTTCAAACTCACTAACGGCACGCGTCCAGCTTTGAGCCTTTGTTGACATTCACAGCTTAAGAGTCACCGACATCACATGACCTCACCCAGTCATCTTAGAGGCTCTTTGGTTCATGTGATATCTCACAAGACAACAAAGCGGGTAAACACCGTACACATAAAAACAACCAGAAAGTTTACAAGATGTTGAATGTGCCAAATAATTGGGAACATAAGTGACTTTTAGGTGTGTGAGCAAAGTGAATATAATTTTATTTTTTTTAAACGTCACCTCGAGCACCAGCCACAGCTGTCCTCCGGACGAGCGGTCTGATTTGTAAAACATGCCGTAAAACTTCACCACATTAGGGTGGTTGGACAGGGATCTCAAAATGTTATATTCGGCCTCGATCTCCTCGTCCACATCCTGTAAAAAGCATGAACAAACATGCAAAGTTTAGAGGTTTACAAAAAGTGCAACATTAAGACGGAGCTTTAGGGCCACGCTAAGAAAAAAATAAATAAAAGCCATAAAATTACAAGACGAAAGTCCTAATATTACGAGAATAAAGTCGTACAAGACTTTTTCCCCCCACGAGTCAGATCCACAGCGCGACCTGTCAATCAATCCAGTAGGTGTGTCAGCAAATGACCAATCCGAAGCTAAAGGAGTCGTAATATTATCAGAACTCCGACACATAAAACAGGGTTTATTGTATTTTAATTGGTAAAATGAAGAATGTTGAGCAAATTATACTTTGGTATTGGTTTTACAAATAAGAAGATAGTTAATCTGTCATCAGCATCAGATTATTATCAGTATCAGGACCTTGCACCTGCTTACAGTAAAGTGGTACGCTCTGATGGGCTGCAGCACAGCTCTGCAGGTAAGGAGCATTTAGCTTCGGATTGGTCATTTGCTGACACGCCTACTGGATTGACTGACAGGCCGCGTTGTGGATCTGACTCGTGGAAAAAAGAAATGAGAGCTAAAAAAAAGAGTCTCGTACGACTTTATTCTCGTAATATTAAGACTTTATTCGACTTTATATAAAGCTCCGTCGTACAACATGACTAACAAGTTTACGTGTTTTAACTTTAGTGACAGTGCAACTTTGGTGTTTGAACTAGAAACCTAAGGATAGAGTTATAAGCTAGTAATAAAACAGAAATGGGCTGGTGAGCTAAACTATTTCTGGAGGCAATTTTCTATCAAAGTAAATCTCAGAGGGAGGGAAGATCCACAGCCGAAGAAGCAGAATTTCTCCTCCTGGATGTCTGACTGATTGTGTCAGCAGTGTAATCAGGCAGAGGGATGGGAGAGGAGGCAGCTTCATCTTCTCAGCCATCAGGGGAGCATCATTCTGCCAGGATGAGGGTTCTTCTGCTGACACAATCACAAGCATGTCTCCGGCCAGGCCTCACTGCTACAGTCTGCTGCCAGCGCAGGCTCTACAGCGCCCTTATCACCCAGACAAATGAGCGGACGTACGGAGAGGAAACAGCCAACTCAGGATCTACTGTTTCTGTTAAGAGTGTGCTCGACAGGAAAGAAAGTAAAAAGGGGGGTGTACTGACATACATCACAGAGGCAGGTACAGAAACAATTGCATCAAGATGGAGGGAAGGAATAAAAAGAACTGGCAACCTACTCTGTTTGAAGGGCTCGAATGCTGAGACAAGTCAGAGAGTTACAAAGAAAAACAACCGCTTTAGTCAAGTTTTTTCCACCTCTGCTACGTTAACAAGGACTTTTGCTGTCACAGCAAAACCCTCAACTATGAACGAGTACAAAAAGAAAATCACTAAAAGATCAGAATACAACATATAAACAAACATGGCCATAGTTTTAACTCAAACAGTTTTTGTGAAAAGTTTTAAAAATCTACAGGAATCGTGAGATTTAAATTTTCAGATAAGGTGATTGTAAAAATAAAAAAATAAAAAAATGTTATTTGACTAAATCTTATGTTTATGGATTCAAAATGTAGAAGAGTCTCCTAGAAATAAGTTGTGCTTCTAAATGATGACACTTAATACATCAGTGGTTCACAATTTGTGCTTCAGTGCCCTCTAACCCATCACAAGAAGACAATTACCATTAATACAAAGTTATAGAATTAACAATAAAACCAAGACTCTTCAGGCACGTAAGAAGCACTGCTGCAGAACCAGACATTTTTTAAAAATCTTTTCATTTATAATACTTATTTTGTTCAATGCCGTCATGTTATGTATTGATTTGTTGAGCAGGAGCTCGTCTTTCCCAAACTTTAAATAAAACGAGTTTCATCTCCTCTGATGAAATTAGGCTTCTATTTTTCTATTAAGGTTATGATGATAATGATGCTCGTGCAAACTGCAGCACCATAGCCCGAGGGAAGTAAGGGTGCAGAGGGTGCTGAAGCACAGCCTGATTAATGTCAGAGGACATGCATGTAACACTGTAACAGAATTAAAAATAATAAAAATGAATAAAAACAGATTTCATTAGTGCTGCATATGTTTAAATTCAAATCACATTTTATTACTGTTGTATAAATCTGGTAAAAGCACCTTTAGATGTTTCTTAAAAACTTTACAACCACCTATAATAATGATTTAATGATGCTACAGTGACTAGCATAATACAAATAAAGGAAAAAACAAATACCCGTTAAACAATCTTTAAGAAAAGTCACTCACATTGATCGGGTCCAGCACTTTCACCGCCGCCTGGCTCCCGTCCTTTTTGTTGGTCACTCTGTAGACCTTCCCGTACGTCCCTTTGCCGATGGTTTCTACTATGTCCCAGTTATCCGAGGGATCGCCAAGGTTCTCCAGGCCAATCATGCTGGACTTATAGGGATACACTCCATAAAGCTGCCTCCTGAAGAAATAAATCTTGGATAAGCCGTGTTTTGTCAAAACATTGTGACTGTTTAATAAGGTGGGAACAGTTCATCCCTTTTTTAGTGCCTAATACAGAAACAGTGAGCTTGTTGGGGATGATTGAGCCATACGACACAGAGAGTCAACCCTGTATACTGTCACAGTTAATAAAACACATGGTATGTTCTTTAAAGTCACCAAGAAACAGGTAAATAGAGACAAAGTGCTGTGCTGGGATAGTGAAAACAGCAATTCAGCCTAAAGTAAAGAGCACTTCCATCATTAGAGCTACTTTACTACTTTAACGCAAAGAAAACCAAAGCAGGAGCACCATCACCAGCTGCAAACATAGAGGACAGTAGTAGTACTCACATGCCAAGTGTTATCTTCTTTTGACTCATCAGGACTGAGAAAAGTTACAACTAAAGAGTCTCTGGTGATCATAATAGAACGACACCAACAGCAACAGCTTCCTCAGGAGGACGGGCAACAAGTGCTGTTTCATGCAGCCACTGAATTAGTCATCTCCGCGGGGACTCTGCCACTGCCGTGCACACTAAGAACAGCAATCTCCTACAGATCAATTGGATTGGACAGAGATTACCTGTCCTGAAGCAGCAAACCGGAGCCACACCTCCAACCAAGAAGCGTCATGCAGCGATTATCAAGTAAACTGTTTTATAAAGTCCTAAATGTAATAAAAATTAATGTAGCTTCCTTGAAATTTTTTTTTCTAAATACCGTATTTTTCGGACTACAAGGCGCACCGGATTATAAGGCGCATAAAGCGAAACAAAACAGTCAGATAAGTCAAACTTTATTCAACTCATTCACAATAACTACATAAAATCAGTTTGAGGTCAGTAAGCACAAGCTGATTATAAGGCTCACTGTTCATTTTTGAGAAAATTAAAGGATTATAAGTGTGCCTTATAGTCTGAAAAATACGGTATGTTTTGTGACTACTGACAGTGCACAACAGAATCAAACAGCTGAAACAACACGATCGGTTTAAAAACGTGCAGTTTCTATAAGATGTCATATATTTCAGAACAACGAGATGGAGAGCGATGTTTGTTTCCTCTGGTCGTAATCGTGTTAATGCATCACAGAAACTGTGCGACCCTGAGTGAGCGGAGCCCTTTTTTTATTTTTGGTGATCTGAAAACTGATGTGAAAAATTAGGTTTAAACCCATCATATGAAGACAAGTGTATGAATCGCACGTCGGCAGAGTCGAATATGCAGCACAGCTGATGTCCATCATTTTACACTGTGCACGTAAATAAAATGTAACAAATAACTCATACTTTTCATCTGACTAATAACCCATCACTGATTGAATAATGCATCACTTACACAACAGGATCAGACCAGCTCATTTAACTTTATTACTGTTGTTTTGTAGTGGACTCCCAGTGTGGGGCACACAGCCTGCTCCCATCACACCTCCACAAACATCTAAGGATCAGCAGCAACTTTCAGTCTCTGATGACCTGCAAATATCATCTTCAAAAAACTTTATAAATATGTGTAAACCAGACAAAGACGACCACTGTTAAACGCCACGTCATTTTAAAGCCTAATTTGTAATGTTGTTTATTAATGAATTTTTAATTAAATAAATCTTGAAAACATCCACAACTAGGCATTATCTTAGCAGCTCGCATGATCTCTCCTACTCTGACCATCAATCATATAAAAAACACTTATATCCTGGAGATAATCTAACAACGCCAACATTTACACAAACATCCATAATAATTCACTTACATTTATTAATAATTTAAGATAAAAAAAAAGGTTCAGATAAAAGCAGCACAAACTAAACATACCTGCTTCTGTGAAAGTGTCACTTGCTGCCTCCTGTCAAACTGCTCTAGACTAATTTAGACAATCTACAGGGATTAATAATTTACCGGTAATCTGCAGCCTGATCTGCAGCTGTGTTGAATTATTCAGGCAGCAGATGTAGCCATTCATATGGCGGCTGATATGAAGCACCTCAGGTTGCAGGCTCGTAACCAGGAAGTTTGTGATGGTTACTAGGTCATGTGACCTCTGTCTGTCTGTCTGTCCTCGGCAGGTGAGTCTTTACACGCTCAGCTGCTGCTACTTCACACGTCACTGTGATCACACAGCTTTAAAACTCACATTGTTCAGCAGAAATCAAGACAATTTGGAGCTGCGTTTGTTCAATATATGCTTGGATAAAGGTGCTGTGGCTCCTCAGACAACTAAGACAGTTATCCATTTATTATAGTTGTTTTTTTAACAAGTTTATAACTTTTGAGATGGAGAGTTCAAATGTTTCTATGCGATGATCTCACCTTACCTGTCCCCATCTTGTAGGCGTAAAGAGATTATTTTTTTTGTGTTGCAGCAAAATAACTAATAAAGAACGAAGTTTATTGAAATAAGATTTAAAAAAAATGTAAACAGCACATTTTTTTTGTTTAAAATAGCATATCTCTTGGATTTAAAAAAAAGTATAATTGCCTAGGATTTTACATTTGCAAGTGTTTTAGAAAATCAAAATGTTGCTATAGTGCTTTAAAAAAATTTAACGAGTCAAAAGACTCATTTGAAAGGTCATAGTTATTAGCATGAATTTAGTACAAGTATGAACTAAATTAGATTTTTTCTTGACACCAGTTTCCTGATATTATTGATTATAAGCTAAAAATACAGCAGAAGTCTGAAAAGAAAAATGAACTAGAAATTGACTTGTTTTTAACATTACGTCTGCAAAAAGATACAGCAATAAAGACTGCATGCAAACTTTTTTGGGTTTATTTGTGGTGGCAGCTCACAGGAATATTACAGACAATTTAAAACATATTAAACTTTTTTTTAAAGCATTACGTGGCACAGTGTTAACTGTAAAAAATATATCTGATAAGAGCTGTTGTGTAGGATGCATAAAAAGCGAAGAACCAACGTAAACACTGCTCTTTATATGTCCGGTGAACTGAGGTACAGAACAGGACACCACCGGTGCTCCACAGCACGGCTCGGGTTTCTGTTTCCAAGATTATCAGTGTGGCTCAAAATAGGAAGTGAGATCTAATCGTTAAAAAAAAAATATATATATATATATATATATCCATATATTGTAGAGGAACATATGCATGAGATATATTCATCAATTAAACGGATTCTTTCATTTTTCTGGACTGTATAATGTACGTGCATTGAATCTAATAAAATGTGGACGGAAACGTTAATTATCTTTGACTCACCAAGACAGTGGGTCATTTATTAACATAATCAAGTTTAACACATCACACATTTACATTAATTGGCAAAATATGAAAAATAACAACATGGCTAGTTTAGCAAACTGTACAATTTTGATTATCCACACGGCGGTGGATGAGAACTTTACACAGATATTTCTAAAATATCTGGAGTGATTTCTACTTGATAGAAGAATTTTAAAGATGGAAGATGAAGTTTAGAGGGAGAAAAAGATGGGTGAGGGGGTTTGTTTATGTCGGCACCAGAAACGACACTCTCCGGGCTTTTCTCAGCTTCTTCCCCAGTACACTTAGGTGATAGAATCAACTCTTTTACCTGGAGATGTCCCCACCGGTACGAAAGTCCATTCAACGCACCCTTTCAGCGTCTCCGTAGGAACAGCTGTGAATCGTCCGAAGTAGTGACGGTATTCCGTCCGACACAGGTTCACCTCACGAGTGGACTTCACATGAGTGGAGTCCGTCAGAGTTCCACCCAGAGGTGGAAGATGTTATAATCCCATAAGACTCGGAAGAGCTCTGTGGTCATGTCAGGATTTTCCTGTTTCCCAGCACGGGAGCTGCAACGACTCTCGACACTCTCCGCCACTCTCCAGACACTCTGAGACTCTCTGAGACTCTGTGAGACTCTGTGAGACTCTGTGAGACTCTGGTTTAAACTAGGAAGTACCGACATTTTAAAGAGCTCTATTTCTATTTTTGTGACGTAAGAGGTTACTAGAAGTCAGAAAACAGCAAGAATGTTATGGAACAGATTGAAAATGTTTTTCAGACAGACGAGAGAAATGTTTGGACGGGTTGGCGGAAAACAGCTGCCAACTTCTCTATTTACGTCTGAGAGGATGTAAAAACACGACAGCTTGTTCCAACAACTGGTCTGCATTCGACTCCGACCTTGGACCACTTACACTTGCTCATTCAAAGACAGAAAATCAGAAAATGCATAATTACTCTGTAACAGACCTTAACATGAATTTTAACTTTGCATGAGGATTAAAATTATTATTACTGTTTCACAGTTAATAAAAATTGATTAGTTCACTACAACATCTAAAATGGTTTGAACTAAAACACTTTGATTATCAAACATTTGTAAAATAGTAATGATAATAAAAAAGAGTGTTCTTTCACTTGAATTTTCAAGAAAGAAAGTCTCAGGATGGGTCAACCTGTATTTCTGGATTCAAATCAATGAAATGACAGTTCCTGTCCCATATGGTGCCTAAGGTCAAGGTTTTGACCTTCAGGCTTAGTTCACTACAATATAAATAAATAAAAAAATCACAATATTATACCAATCAGTTGTAAAGAAACAAACTCTTTTGTCTTGTAAGAATAAAAATGTCTATTTCTGTTCACATGTTTGTGTTCTATAAGCATCAGTCTAAGGAAAGATTTAATGTGGCAACAACTGCTGAACATTTCTATCACACAAAAAGTGAAAGGAAGTAATCTTATTTTCTGCTTCCATCAAGCTCAAACAATTCCACCTCGTGTGATAAAGACTCATGGGAACTCCACTTGGTAAACCCTTTAGGTCTGCAGGGAGGGACGGAGAGAGAGAAACTATAATCCTTTTTAAGGGGATATGAAGAGGCTTTACAGTAAACCTCCACAGCCGGGTTTCTTCGCCCGTGTCCTTGTTCTCACCCGACCAACGTCTCTGTCACACGACCAGACAGACTCATTTTTCCTGGCTCGTTAGCAGCACAACGCCATGCTTAATAACCACACAGGTGCAGGACAACACAGAATACACACATCAACATAATAAGGGGGAAAACCCAACAACCTCATCACAATCAATCTAAAAATCACAGCTAGGAATTAATCTGTCATCTAATCACAAACGTCACAGCTGCCTCCCTGTGATGCGTTTGAGTGCAATAAAGACACATTACAATGAGTAAATGCAGCACAACTGACAAACAGGTTATATTCTAGTTGGTTTTGCAATAAAGCCTAAAACAGCCATAACAAAAAAAATGTTATTAGTCATGCAATTTAAACCCCTAAAAGCCCATTTAACTATTGAAACGTTCAAAGCATTGAAAATATTTGAGAACTTGGGTCCTAAATAATAAATTTGAGCTAAAAATGAATTTAATTTAACAATGACTGCATTTTGAACACAAACTCTGTATTTTATATTAAGTTCACATTAGTTTATTGTCACATGTATCAGAGACATTGACATGCAGAACTATTACATTCTATTTCTATGGCTCTTCTGAGGTTGACTGAGGTTTTAGTTTTTGGACCTGAGCAGCTTAGGAGTAAATTTTTCAGTGTTTCTCCCTCCTTGGATGACTTTAATCTGGCCTCCAGCTCTGATTTTAAAAGTCTTGGTGTTATTTTTGATCAGGACATGTTATTTATCCCCCACATTCAAAACGTTACTAGAACCGCCTTCTTCCACCTGCGTAATATCACTAAAATTAGAAACATCTTACCTAAAAATGATGCAGAAAAACTGGTTCATGCATTTGTCACGTCTAGAATGGATTATTGCAATGGTTCGTAATCTGGGTGTCCAAATACTTCTTTAAAATGTCTTCAGTTAATCCAAAATGCTGCTGCCAGAGTCTTAAC
Organism: Nematolebias whitei; assembly: GCF_014905685.2. Classification (NCBI taxonomy): domain Eukaryota; kingdom Metazoa; phylum Chordata; class Actinopteri; order Cyprinodontiformes; family Rivulidae; genus Nematolebias; species Nematolebias whitei. Next base: position 20,690,407 of record NC_056510.1, read on the forward strand.
TGGAGTTGGTAGGAGAGATCATATCTCTCCAGTTTTAGCTTCTCTCCATTGGCTCCCTGTCAAATCCAGAAATTAATTAAAAATCTTACTTCTTACCTACAAAGCCCTCAAAAACCTAGCTCCATCTTATATTACAAATTTTATTGTTCCATATTTTCCTAACAGAGCACTTCGCTCTGAGACTGCAGGCTTACTCGCAGTTCCTAGAGTTTCCAAAAGAAGAATGGGAGGAAGATCTTTCAGTTATCAGGCTCCTCTCTTGTGGAACCAACTTCCAGTTTCTGTCCATGAGGCTGACACATTGTCCAGTTTTAAGACTGGGCTTAAGACTTTCCTTTTTGATTAATCCTATAGTAAGAGTTGACTTGCTATAGGCTTATACTACTAGATGACAAATTGACCTCATTTCCTTAAATGAATTGTTAAAATTGAATAGTTTTCATTTGATACTGTTTCTATCTTAATATGATTCTTGGCCTGCCATTGTGTATCTGTTCCTCTCAAATCCAGCCGGTCGAAGTAGATGGCCACTTGTCCTGAACCTGGTTCTGCTAAAGGTTTCTTCCTCATGAGGGAGTTTTTCCTTTCCACTGTCGCCTTCATGCTTGCTCAAGATGAGAGTCTGTGATGAAGTTAAATTCAAAGCAGTCTGCTCCTCAGACAAATAATGTTAAATTATTATTTTTATATATGAATGTTTCTGTTCAGTGCCCTGACATGACTATTGTTGTGATTTGGCGCTATATAAATAAACTGAATTGAAATTAATCTAATCATTTTTATCAAATGACAAGAATTAAAGAGTATAAACTGTAAAAAAGATGCTAGACTCTTTGTAAGTCATGCAAATGGAAAATTTATGATAGTTTTACTATTAAACAGTGACTGCATTTTGGACTTTTTTTTTATTCTTATAAACAGCTAAATAACGATTAACTTTACAACGACTAAAACAAGGAACAACTTTTAAGATTTTTATTTATTTTTTGTTAACCTGACGCAGTTTGAAAGACATCCGAGCGCTTCACAAGTTCAAAACATAAAGAAGACAAAAAAAATTGTAACTGTTGACTGAACTACAGCTTTATTATTCAGTAACACAAACATCCTTAAACTTGTTTGCAAATTTTAAGATATTTTTGTGAAAAACTGTTAAAATATGGATCTGTATCTTATAAAAAGTACCTTTTTAAACAAACAAACAAATATGTATATATATATATAT